>NC_141687.1:1184253796-1185453796 GCF_964263255.1 Lissotriton vulgaris
AGGCTAGGGACATCAGACGCACCACAGGAGGTGGAGCCAGCATTGTGTGGGAAAAACCCAGCCCTATTCAGGTCCCAGGTGCAGCGCCTCCCTCACATCAGCATGCTAATCTAAACACTCACCACTGGGGCAGACCCATCCTTACTCCTGGAGCCAGGCTCACCAGCCAGCTCCAGCCAATCACACGCCAGACACAAATTACACAAACATGCCAACTTCTAGAAGTGAAATTGAAAGGAAGGGGTGGGCCCTTAGGGGACGGAGGGTAGGTAGGGCCACAATAATAATGTAAAACAAGGGGATTGTACCTATGCCTCCGGGATGTATTACTAAATCACTCAGTAAGACAATAGATGAAGCTAAATGAATTAGTTTTACCAAGACAATTTATTTTGTCAGTATCTTTAGAATCAGTTTTTTAAATGATTATTTTTAGGCAAGAGAATCAACATTATCAACTCAACCTCTAGCGACTGAATTTTCACAAAAGACTAATGTACAAATAACATACAAAAAACATTGAATTAATCATCAATAGACCTTAAGAAAAAAGGACTACTGTACATGTGACATACAAAGAACATTAAATCAACATATATCATTTCATTCCAATTATCAAAAAACAGTTAATCATGGACAGAAAGAGTTTGCCAATATTAAATATGCATTCAGTTTCCACAATGTGGTGTACTATTTCTTTTTAAAACCACATGAGTCAAAGTTTAAACATTCCTTTTAAACTTGAACATTCATATTAAATGTATTAACAAGAACTTTATGCGAACTAGTGCCGTAGCCGACGCGTTTCGAGTCCTGTTAAGAAAGTCACAGGGCTCTCATCAGGGCAGCATTAAATGGATTCCACGGGGAACTGTTATCAATGAAAAAAATGAAGGATCTATGTTTAGTAAGGGTTCCTCCAAATCCATTAAAAACCAACAACACTAAGCTAAAAAAGCATCCACTGGATGCATCGTACCTGATTGAGGGCTTGAGTGCGACCTTTTATTAATAGTAGTGTGGCCGCCACTGTGTGTCTCACACTGCAACAGAGAAGGAATATATTCAAATGGTTGTCCTTTAAAAGAAGGTGCCCGCACGCACGCCGTGCTACAAAATAGGAAGTGAAATTACCTTAAGTGAAAGCCTCAAGGGTGGTCTCTTGTCAAGGCATTGTTTATTGTTCCAAGGTGACCTAAAGTGTGGATAAACGCTTTTATCAGTGTCCGCCTACGTATATTTGTGCAATACCTTTGCATTACTTATGAGAAAAACATGGGGGTACTCACAAGTCTTCTCTATTCAGAAGCCAAACAGTCCACCGCAACCTTGCGTGAGGTACTGTGCTTAAAGTTGGTTCTGCAATGTAAAGTTTGAGAGATGAACCCGGGTCACAAACGTGCTGCCTGAATCAAAAGTTGCATTACATTTAAAACCTTTTTTAACGCGGCGCCTGCCGCTTTTAATATATCAAGTTTGTCATACTCACATTTTATAATAACTCTGAGGGCTGAACAGCCCACCACAATCGAGCGTGTGGCGCTGTGAGTAGGAATTATGTCTGGAAAGGTAAACAAACACAGAATCAGTGTTCATGCTTAACCGCATCGCTGCTGCGGCGATTTTTGCGCTGTGCGGCTTTTTTCATTTTACCGCGTTACATGACAAAATGTATTGTGGAAAAAAGATATAATGAAGAACTTTAAATGCGCTGAATGATTTTTGCAGCACATAGCATGCGTGTAGGACACCTGCTGTTAGGGCAGATAGTGTGTTAAAAAAATTTTAAGAACAAAAATTTGCATATTCTTGCAATTGTGATGCATTTGTTTATTGCCCGTATGGCGGAGCGGCTAGGGAATTAGGGTTTATTGCCCAGCACGAGAGTAGCAACTAGCTACACCCTACTCAATTCACTCATGCAATTTAACTCCTTATTGATGCTATCAAACTTCATTATGAGGTACACCTCCTTGCGCAGTAAGGCGCTTTCAATATTGGGTGATTGATGCCTTGGGTCAATCCATGTCAGCACAGTCCATTTAAAATCATTTGCATCATGGTTCTTTTCAATGAAATGCTCCACCATCGGGGCAGACACCACCTTTTTCTTTATTCTGGAGCGGTGCTGCGTAATTCTCACATTTACAGCTTGGCAGGTCTTGCCAATATAAACTCTGTTGCAGGGACACACCACAGCGTAGACCACATTCTTGGTCTTACATGTTGTGAACATGTCATGTTTCCATTTTATGGCATTATGATCAAACAGGTTGCCCTCGATAGTAGAAGGGCAAGACACACAATTACCACATTTGTGGTGACCACATACCGGCTTCAACTTTCACTTTGCTATTAGGTCACTTTTCGGTTTTGGGATAAAGCTATCCGCTCTGATTAATTGCTGTCCTATGCTAGTATTTTTTCGCATAGCGAAGATGGGCTTTTTTAGGGGATACTCTAGGTTTTCTAACAAGTGCCAATTTTTCAAGATGATACTTTTGAATTGATTTGTGTGGGGGCCAAACGTTGTTACGTTGTTAAAGGACAACCATTTGAATATATTCCTTCTCTGTTACAGTGTGAGACACACAGTGGCGGCCACACTACTATTAATAAAAGGTCGCACTCAAGCCCTCAATCAGGTACGATGCATCCAGTGGATGCTTTTTTAGCTTAGTGTTGTTGGTTTTTAATGGATTTGGAGGAACCCTTACTAAACATAGATCCTTCATTTTTTTCATTGATAACAGTTCCCCGTGGAATCCATTTAATGCTGCCCTGATGAGAGCCCTCTGACTTTCTTAACAGGACTCGAAACGCGTCGGCTACGGCACTAGTTCGCATAAAATTCTTGTTAATACATTTAATATGAATGTTCAAGTTTAAAAGGAATGTTTAAACTTTGACTCATGTGGTTTTAAAAAGAAATAGTGCACCACATTGTGGAAACTGAATGCATATTTAATATTGGCAAACTCTTTCTGTCCATGATTAACTGTTTTTTGATAATTGGAATGAAATGATATATGTTGATTTAATGTTCTTTGTATGTCACATGTACATTAGTCCTTTTTTGTTAAGGTCTATTGATGTTTAATTCAATGTTTTTTGTATGTTATTTGTACATTAGTCTTTTGTGAAAATTCAGTCGCTAGAGGTTGAGTTGATAATGTTGATTCTCTTGCCTAAAAATAATCATCTAAAAAACTGATTCTAAAGATACTGACAAAATAAATTGTCTTGGTAAAACTAATTCATTTAGCTTTATCTATTGTTTTACTGAGTGATTTAGTAATACATCCCGGAGGCATAGGTACTATCCCCTTGTTTTACAACTTCTAGAAGTGGCACTTCCACACTAGACACAATCATGCCACATACATCATTGTGCAGCATTCAATCTCACAAGTTCGCACATACCAAACTCGACCATGGTCACACATATTCCCTATGCATTCCTATGGGAGGGCAGGTCACTCTCACCACACATACACAGAGAGCGCAGGCACTTTACACTGGACCACTGTGAAAAAGTGCGCAGAGACCTAAAATCACCAACACCAGGTTACAGAAACATGCTAGGCAAAAGCAAAAAGTTTCGGGGTGAACCTGCCAAAAGGGCCAGGTCCAACAAGGCTGATATGCAGATTACTGGGACTGGAGCTCAATCGCTTCACTTATTTGATTGATTTCTTACCCCTGGTGATGTAGAGATTTGGAATTACCTTTTTTGGCCACCAAGCTTAACTAGTATGAACTCAGCAGCGTGATTCCAGCATTGGCTGAAGTCCCAGGTCCCAGGGACACTCACTGAGGAGGCTGGGCATAGCCCACATCTTTCTAACACATAGCTGCCTCAATTGATCTGCTGTCCTGTGGAGATATAGGCATTTGTGCAGGAACCAGCACCACAGCAGCGGTTCTTTCCAGCCTATAAAGCGTATGCAGCCTTGACTGAGAAGATATGAGTAGAACTGCAAGAGGAAATGATTATTAATGGTTTATTTCAACTGTTGACCTTGTATGATGTAGCACAAATTTTCCCTGTTTTTTGCTAACTGGGATATTATCATGAGTTATTACTAGCTCCCTTAACCTTTGATTGCCTCAATTTATGCGGTAACAGTATTTTGTAGAGCCCACACGATTTAAGTTGTATTATCTTCACGACTGCTATGTGAATCATAGAAGTCTAGGTGCTAATTTTCCGATGCCTGACATTATCAAGGCGGTTATTTCGTTGCCCTGAACTTAAATGGTGTGCAATTCATTTGTGTATTATAGAACTAAGATAGTGCTTAATAGCGGTTATCTATAGAAAACCCCTTTCTAAGATGGCCGCTGCTTGCAATAGTATTCAATGTGAAGTCCTTCACCTATGTTGATTACCCATTTGTGTGTGTTGTCACTTTGTATGAAATTTATTTAATGAATTGCATGAGACATGGGTGTTACCCGTGAGCAAGACGAGCTCTTCGTCGAAACGTGTTGGGTGTTTTTCCATCTATCTTGATACACCATGCTGAAAATCATGAATTAAATAAACCCGCTTTTTTTGCAAACATAACCATGGAGTGGTAATACGTTTTTTGGAGTGGAGTGCACCAGCATTTGTTGTGCTTTGGGAAACTGTAATTACAAGACAGGGCAACCTCCAACCCTGGGGTGCACCGCTGTCCTGGAGTCCCGGCAACCTCGGATATATATATAGATAGATAGATAGATAGATAGATAGATAGATAGATAGATAGATAGATAGATAGATAGATAGCAACAACGACCGCAACACCACCACCCTGCTGGACAACGTCGCAAACCTGGGACTCAAGCAGCTGGTCACCACCCCCACCCACTACGCCGGACACACACTCGACCCCGTCTTCTCATCCATCAAGGACATCGCCTTCAGCCACGCCACCGGACTCCACTGGACGGACCACAGCTGCGTCCACTTCAGTTTCAGAAGGACCACGATCCACCACCACCAGCAATAGGTTGCACGCAGAAGCTGGAACAAGATCACAGCCGACCAGATCGCGACCTCCCTGAGCATGAACCCTCCCACCAGCGCAACGAACCCAAGCCAGGCGGCCACCAACCTCACACAGTGGATCAGCAATTTCGCAGACGACCTCGCCCCCCTGAGGACCCCGCCTAGCAGACCCGGTAGCAAGAAAGCCCCATGGTTCACCGACGAACTCAAGAGCTCCAAGAAGAACTGCCGAGCCCTCGAGAGAACCTGGCGCAGAGACCCAACTCCGGACAACATGACTGCCCTCAAGCTCGCCACCCGAAAGCACCACCAACTCATCCACGCCACCAAGAAAACCGCATTCAAGGAACGACTGGACAACAACGCATACAACAGCAAGGAACTCTTCAACATCGTCAAAGAGCTCTCCAACCCCAACGCCGGAAACAACGACATCACCCCTTCGCAAGACCTCTGCAACTCCCTCGCCTCCTACTTCCACAACAAGATCGCGGACATACACAACAGCTTCAGCACTCAACCGACGCACGCCACGACCGAACCACTGCCCCACACCACCACCCTCCGCGCCTGGACTCCGATCAGCACCGAAGACACCGTCCGCACGATGAACTCCCTCCACTCCGGATCTCCGACCGACCCCTGCCCTCACCACGTCTTCAACAATTCCGACGCTGTCATCGCACCCCACCTGCGGGACATCATCAACACCTCCTTCGACACCGCTACCTTCCCGGAGAGCTGGAAGCACGCCGAACTCAGCGCCCTACTCAAGAAGCCATCAGCCGACCCCACCGACCTCAAGAACTACCGCCCCATCTCGCTGCTCCCGTTTCCTGCAAAAGTCATCGAGAAGACCGTCAACAAGCAGCTGGCCCCCTTCCTCGAGACGAACGGATCCCTCGACCCCTCGCAGTCTGGCTTCCGGGCCAACCACAGCAACGAGACCACCCTGATTGCAGCCACCGATGACATCCGAGCTCTGCTCGACAACGGAGAAACAGCGGCCCTCATCCTCCTAGACCTCTCCGCGGCCTTCAACACTGTCTGCCTCTGTACCCTAGTACAGCGCCTCAGCAACGTCGGAGTCCAGGAGAAGACACTGGAGTGGATCATCTCCTTCCTCACCGGAAGGACACAGAGAGTCCGCCTCCCCCCGTTCAGATCTGAAGCCACCAAAGTAATCTGCGGCGTTCCTCAAGGCTCCTCGCTCAGTCCAACCCTCTTCACCGTCTACATGAGCCCCCTCACAGACATCGCACGCCAGCACAACCTCAACATCATCTCCTACGCCGATGACACCCAGCTGATCCTCTCCCTCACCAACGACCCCACCACCGCCAGAGCCAACCTTCACGAAGGGATGAAAGAGGTAGCCGAATGGATGAAGAACAGCCGCCTGAAACTGAACTCGGACAAGACGGAAGTCCTCATCCTGGGATCCTCACCCTTCACCTGGGACGACTCCTGGTGGCCCCCCGCCCTAGGCAGTGCACCCAAACCAACAGACCACGCACGCAACCTGGGCTTCATCCTGGACTCCTTCCTCTCCATGACCAGACAAGTCAATGCCGTCTCCTCGTCGTGCTTCAACATCCTGCGCATGCTACGTAAGATCTTCCGGTGGATCCCCACCGTGACCAGGAAGACGGCCACTCAGGCACTCGTCACCAGCCGTCTGGACTACGGCAACTCCCTCTACGCCGGAACCACCGCCAAACTCCAGAAGAGACTCCAGCGGATCCAGACCGCCTCAGCACGACTCATCCTGGACATCCCCCGTCGCAGCCACATCTCCGGACACCTGAGAGACCTGCACTGGCTCCCGGTCAACAAGAGAATCACCTTCCGACTCCTCACCCACGCACACAAAGCCCTACACAACCAAGGCCCAGGATACCTCAACAGCCGCCTCAACTTCTACGCTCCCAAATGCCAGCTTGATCGACCGGCCACGCCCTCGCCGCCGTCCCCCGCATCCGAAGAGCCACCACAGGGGGACGGTCCTTCTCCTACCTCGCTGCCAAGACATGGAACTCCCTCCCGACTCACCTCCGCCTGACCCAGGACCACCTCACCTTCAGGAAGCAACTCAAGACCTGGCTGTTCGAGCAGTAGCGGACCCCCCTCCCCTAGCGCCTTGAGACCCTCTGGGTGAGTAGTGCGCTATATAAATGCTTTGATTGATTGATTGATTGATAGATACACACTCACTTTATATATAAATACATAAGGCGTCACAAGTTTAGAATTAATACATAGATATCAGGTTAATATAAGTTGAGCACCGATTTACCTGGGTGCCGTTACTTACCGATATTGGATACATTACATACATGCACTTTATTAATTGCTTGGTATCTCCTCCCTTAGTTTGCTGAAGCATAGTATTTGGGAAGATGAGGGAATACCTATAAATAAGACTTCTCACTCCTTCTTTAGTCTTGCCGCTAATATCAAACCGCCCATTTTCCTACAAAAGTAATTGAAATAATCACATTTATTTATATCTCGGATTTCCCTGGGAAAACAATCTTCTTTCAAACCAACAGATGTTTCCTAATAGGAAGAAGTACACATTTGGCATGAATAGCAATCTGAGTTGACGTTAAGGAGTACTCTACAACAAAATTGTTGTATTCCACTTACTTGACCTCTCAGCAGCTTTTGACACTATGAACCACCAACTCCTAAATAATAGACTGTATGACATGGAATACTGGCACAGCACTAAACTTGTTCCAGGAGGTAGTCACAGATTGAATGCAAAGATTGTCTCAACCATCATTTGAAACTTTAATATTCTCATTAAATGTGGTTGCCTATCATGAATGCACTATTGCCTCTCTCCTTTTCATTGTGTACCACACATTGTGCTCCACTCCTAGAGCTAAATAATTCCTTTGAACTCATTTGTTACAACAATAGCAATGACAGCTAGGTTATTCTTAAATGGGAAACATCATCAGGCCTTGACAATGTGGACTGAATCAATGCCTGCAAATAGTCAACAATTAGATATTAAAAATTATCGGAAACTAAACCCCTCTGCAGCCTGACTTAAAGTGATTGGCTTTCCACCCTCCACATCAACAGAAGTTAAGAACTTGGATGTTACCATGGATGTTAAACTCTCACTCAAGAGTCAGACCAACAATGTAATGAAAACTGTATTCATCACTGTGAGATTACACTGATTGTTCCCTGTTTGGGCTACTGCTATAGGGTGCAGCCTCAAGTGCCCTAGTGCTGTCCTTCCTTAAATATGCAGATAACCCTTACATTGCACTTAGAAGGCATTGTATCATATTAACAACATAAAGAAATCAAGAAATTCACCATAGGACACATTTTCAGACTGAAAGAAATGTGACCACATTTCTCCAGCCCTGAAGGTCCCCCACTGCTATCTGTAACAAGGAGACTTTCGTTCAAACCTCTCTGCTATGTGAACAGAGCATTTCATAGCAGAATACCCATCTCTTTACAATCCAAATGCAAGCTTTAAATAAAAAATGAGATCTAGAATTGCACCACTACTAATCATACATGCTTTTGGAAGGACACACATGGGTAGAAGATCCTTCTGGGTACTACTAAACTATGGCACTTTGCCTCAAGAATTGAGGACAATGAGCATTCATCTAGAATTCAGAAAGCCAATAATGTGGCATTTCTGCAAAACATTAGTCAACACCTCAAAGAAGTTACTTCATCCACGTCCTGACATGACATAAAACATTCCAGTGACACAACCCAAAGGACCAATAAGGTAGCAATTGCACTGAACAATACAACACCTTGCCTTTAGATTTATATACTACCAGGTAATTCTCGATGTTTGGATTCGTTATAGCCCACAGAGCACCTGGATAGACCAGACGTTATGGAAGTGTATGCTGTTTTCCCCCACAACTGTACATGGCCCAATTCAGTAAACTAACTTGTTGGATAGCAATGACATCAAGGCCAACCATTTCTATAAAGATGGTAAAGCATAGAGGGTATGTGTTGCATGTTCAAATGCATCTATTCTTACACTCTCCCCAAAATATTCATGCATATGTCCAGTTGAAACCCCAAGCAACATTACTATCCTACCTGAAAACTTCACACACTGCTCCAACGTTTCCCACATATTCCAAACCACATCCAACACCCTTTTAATCCAACACTGAAAGGTCAGCCAGAAAATCAAAGAAAATCATATTGCTTTCATGACCTATATGGATCACAAAGTGCCATATAATGATACCCAAAAAGTAGGCATTTGCTACCTGAGAGATTGCTAGTGGTTTTACAAATTACAAGTGTAAGAAATTGGGTTGTTGGTTGACAGGGGCATGACCAGAAACCACAATCCTTGTCAATGTGAGGCATAAGCCAAAACTAAATTAACCTGTGCTCAATCCTCCTGTAGCTTGGCACAGATCAGTCTGGTTTCACTTAAATGCAATTTGCAAAGAATTAGTGAAGCACTTCAAACAGTACTATTGTGAAAACAACATACACAATGGATCCCACAGAAAGTAAAACAATAGGACCTTCTTTAATAAATAAAATAAAAACAAGATCAAAACATAAATCCTATCGATAGAACTCAAGATATGAAATTTTAAAGATTTTGTGAAAATAGCACCAAAAAGCACCAACTGTGCTTATCTGGTTGTGCTGGAATGGGAAAAAGTCACAAGTTAAGCTGACGGCAATGGAACTTGGGCCCGCTACAGTGACCCAGCTAGGCCTGTTGAACAGAGTACTGTAAATCTTGGTTTATGGCGCGTTGCAAGGATACATGTCGAAGATTCGTTGCACACCCAAAGCGATGCTTCAGTTCCAAAATGTGGCAAGGCTGCGATGCAAGAGCCTGCATCGTCGCCGAGGATCCCATTGATGGGCTTGCCATGTGAAGTTTGGCATCGAGGATACGGTGCACAGTCAGGGCAATGCATCAGTTCAAAAGAACTACGTGACTGAGATGCGGAGTCCAACACCATATTCGATGAGGGATGTGATTCTAGGTTCCTGAATTTTGGAAGAACTTACATTCTAAACTACGCAGAAAGGGTTAAACCTCTCTACGAATTAATTAAACCTGATTTTAAAACAATAAATTGGATAAAACAACACACAGAAATTTTGCGTTCACTTCAAACAGACAGGTTAGCAACAAAACATTTACAAACATGTGTAAACGTGCACAACTTAGTGATCTGAATAATTCCGGATCAATGCGGATTCACCTACTTAACTTTTAATGAAGGAGAAAAAGTACCAATTGCATACAAATCATATTTGTATACACAAGCAGAAATGAAATTTACATCAACGGAAAAAATTCTGACATCAGTACAAACCGCTGTAGCAAAAGAAAGAGCCCTGGCACAGGGGAAACACATTATTGTCGTAACTCCTGTGCCTGCCTTAGAGGCAGTTACAAAAGCTAGCAATCTGAATGGAAAAGCTTTACATCCAAGATGAATACAATGGGTTAATTCTCTTGCAGCAACTGATGTTGAATATGTTTTTGATCCTTATTTGAAAACACAAGCATTCATGCAATACGAACACAAATGTCCTATGCCCACTGAAATTCTACCTCTAGACTATTATGAATGTATAATTTATACTGACGGCAGCACAACCCACTATGGGGGGTAAACAAGCTTATAGTGCTGCATGCATGATTGTTAAAGTTTGTATGTGCAATGGAAAATTTAGACCTATGGTCACAAAAACGCAATCTCGGTTTTGCGCTCAGTAGCAGAGGAGATGTGTAGTTTCTGCTGGATCCAGAGAGCTGGAGGAGCAAATTAAGCCCACTTCCAAGGGTCCAGGACAGGGGTGGCATCACTTAGCAGGGTAGACTCACACATGACAGAGTCAAGGTGCAGATGCAAGGTTGATGGAAACCTGTTGTGTCCCGGGAGGCCAGCCAACTAGCCCTGGGAATCACTCTGGGTTCTGGGTTGAAGAGATGCAGGTCCAGCTCTTCACACCCATGCAAGGGGGCAGCAGATCAGCACATCAGGGCAGCATTCCTTCAGGCCAGCAGTTCAGCAGAGTGGAAGTCCTTCTAGAAGCACATTCCTGGCAGAGTATCCACAGATCCAGAAGTGTACTGAAGAGTTGGTATCTGAGGTCCAGTATGGTTCAGTATGTTTTACCCAGCTGTACCTTTGAAGTGGGGAGAGGCTTCTAGAGGAATACCTTTGAAGTAAACAGGTGCCCTTCCTTCCTGGCACTCACTCCAAACTAACTCCAGGGGGTATGCAGCCCTGTGAGTGGAGATAGGACATAGCCTATTCAATTGTAAGTGGGGTTAGGTACAGTTCCTCTCTCACATTCTGCCAGCGATGGCCCATTCAGTTACACCAAACTCCCCCTTATGTGTGGTTGTCTAGGAGGAATGCATAAAACCCAAATGTCATCCACACCCAGTCATGTGACGCAGAGACAGGCTGCAGGCACTGAATGGCTATGGCAGGAAAACACCCAGGAGACAACTCAATGTCTCTGAAGTACTAAGGGCTAGATGTAGGTAGAATAGATTTACCAATTTTTAATTACCGATTTTTACCGATTCGGTAATTAAAAATCGGTAAATCTAAGGGGTGGGTATGTAGGTATTCCAGATGTGCTGGAATACCGAATCGGAAGAATTCGGTATTTACCGATTCGGTAAATACCGAATCGGTAATGCCCATTCATTCCTATGGGCTGTGAAGCCCATAGGAATGAATGGGAAATACCGACTTTTGCAAGGGTGCAGGGGGTGTCACTTTGACATCCTTTGGCACCCCAAAAATAGGCATGTGCGCCATGTGGCACACAGACATGCCCTAAGGGCATGTCTGTCCGTCACATGGCTAGGTGTGCATGCACACCTGAATTCAGTATTTTAACACCCAATTGGATTGGGTGCTAAAATACCAAATTTGTAGGACCTTTGGGACTCAGAAGAGTCCCACCTACATCTGAGATTTACCGAATCGGTAAAAATACTGATTCGGTATTTTACAGAATCGGTAAATTTACTGAATCGGTAAATTTACCGATTCTGTAAAATAATGCCCCTACATACCATTTCTGAAATACCGGTCGGTAACGGTCGAAAATACCGATTTTCGGCCGTTACCGACCGACCTACATCTGGCCCTAAGAGAGGTGCACAGGAAGGGAAATTCTCCTTTCTTAAGAAGACCCCTCACTCACCAAACTAGTTGGTAACATGCTTAATCATTGGGGTCCCACCCAAATAGCCGAATGCTGTCCGGGCGTGCTTCGACACCTGATTACAGTGGAGCAGGTTATTTTTTTGATGCAAGCGAGTGACAAATAGTAATTTAAAAATTAGCCTGATTTAACTCCCTAACATTTTTTTATTCTACAATTGGACGAAAGGACACCTGACTGTGGATACATGGTTAGGTTGCAGTGATCAAGGGTAGGGTACGCCTTAGCAAATGTGTATACCACCCGGGTCACGTTCTCTGGTCCTGACGAAACCTGGTATTATCATCCTCAGGTTGAAACATGTAGACCATTTTATGCACTTTTTATGCACAATTTGTCACAACAGAGATACCGGAGCTCAATTTAACCGAGAACGGCATCTTACCAACATTTTTAATATTGTACAGTTGCTCCAGAATAAAAAAAATTGGGGAGTTAGATATGGCCAATTTTTAAATCACTTTTTGTCACTCACTTGCACCCAAAAAAAAATAAGCTGCTCCACTGTAATCAGGTGTCGAAGCACACCCAGATTATACATTATAACAATGGTCCTTAAAAAAACAATTATAACAAGTAAATAAATATAGACCAAGATGACTGCTATACTCCAAGGTGTCCAGCCGGACACACAATTTAATCAATTAAATAAATGTTTCATCATTTGAAAGAGCAACCAACAATAGATTGGGATGCAGTCCTTCATCCAGTACAAAAAACAATGGACAAATACA
This sequence comes from Lissotriton vulgaris, assembly GCF_964263255.1. Taxonomy (NCBI): domain Eukaryota; kingdom Metazoa; phylum Chordata; class Amphibia; order Caudata; family Salamandridae; genus Lissotriton; species Lissotriton vulgaris. The sequence continues at coordinate 1,184,266,763 of NC_141687.1, forward strand.
TAAGAACAATAAGAATTTCAGGCAAAAGACATTGGAGGCTTGAGTCAATTAGAATACATGACAAGCTATCCGTAATAGTATCCACACTAATATCACACAATGGTTTTTCGTGTGAAACTATTCCATAGGTCGATGACGTTTCGATCCCTTTAAAAGGATAATGGGATCATCATCAGGACGGGGTGATTACATGCCTGAGTATGAAAAAACTGCCTGTGGAGAGATGGAGAGGGGAAATAAAGGCAGAGAGATCTGATGTGAAAAACAAGGAATAGCTTGCTTAGAGGCACTGATAATACATGGAACCATGCAGTTTTTCATTTTCGGTGGAGTTCAAATTCTTTGCTGTGACCCATGCGTGAGTGCATGGGCGGGTGAGGTAGCAGTACATCTGGAGATATGTAAGCTCCAGGGTACACCGGATTGATGAATTGTGAGCACTATATGGCGATTAGTGACAAAAAGGTTTGTACACACATCTGTGTGATAAGTGATTTGTGCAATGGCGAAGGTAGTGAACGCTAAAGATGGTGATCTATTAAGGTGGAGTGACTTGAATAGTGATGCGGTATGCCAAGAATCAAGGTAATACAGGTCGTGTTCGAGTTCGGAGAATGCACAATAATGAACTGACCTTAGAGGGATAATTGGGCTCTAGTAAGCACACCCGGATATCATTTGGGTAGGACCCCAGTGATGAAGCACGTCACCAACTAGGTGGTGAGTGAGGGGTCTTCTTAAAAAGAGAAAATGTACTTTCCTGTGCAGCTCTCCCGGTACTTTGGAGACACTGAGTTGTCTCCTGGGTGTACTCCTCTCACTGTTTGATTATTTTGCTCAAAGGCGACCAGGAGTATTCCCTTTAAACTCATGAAAATCCCTTTCTCTCTCTTGTGTTTTTTGTGTAAAGCAGGAAAATGCCAAGTTTCTGAAAGTGGCTTTTTTCAATCTTTAAGTTAAAACCCGACTTTAGCATAAATTAGTATTTTAAATATAATTCCAGAGACACCAAACAGGAACGCATCACCTATTCCCATTTGGAAATTACACTTATAAAATGTAATAAGGTGACGCCAATGTTATCCTATTGGAGAGGTAGGCCTTGCAGTTGTGATAAACTAATTTAAGAGCTTTACACTGAAAGGACATGTAAAAATGTAAAGTACATGTCCTACTTTTAAATGCATTGCACCCTAGGATGACTTCTATGTATTAAAAAGGAAGGTTTGGATCTGGCAAAAGGTTTTCTTTGGCATGTCAAACTGGCAGTTTAAACCTGCACACACAAAAACTGCAATAACAAGCCTGAGACATGTTTAAAGTGCTACTTACGTGGGTGGCACATTCAGTGCTGTAGGCACATTAGTAGCATTTAATTTACAGGCCTTAGGCACATGTAGTGTCATTTTACTAGGGACTTACAAGTAAATTAAATATGCCAAATGGGTATAAATCTAAATAATATGTTTAAGAAGGGACTACAAGCACTTTAGCATTGGTGAGCTGTGGTAAAGTTTGCAGAGCCCTAAGGCAAGCAATAACATAGTAAAAAAAAAACTGGAAGTCTGAAGGGAAAATGTTAAGGGGAAAACTACACCAAAGTTGCCAGGTCTAATAACAAGTATTTCTCCTGAGGTTCCGTGACAATTGTAAGTGGTGCATTGGACTCGCACGAATATGGTCGAGTCTGGTATCTATTAACCGCAAATGACGAGTTTAGTAAGTGTGCGCAGTTTCGCTGCGCTAACTTAAACCGTTCGTCTGTTACGTGGGTATTTCTATCTGTACCCACGGGTTCCATCTTAGATACGGCATCCATTTTGTTTCTTGCCCTCAAGTAGCCAGCGAACGGACGTTGTCCGCTTCGCGACCCTGGGACTCCCAAGATATTTGCGGAAGACACATGTTCTTTGTAAGTGTCTTTATGACGAGGGGGATGCTACTGTAAGGCAGATGGCGCCGCTTGAGGCTCATCTTGCCGCACGGACTTATTGTCTCAGTCGTGCATCTCATTAGGCACGTCCCTTTGATGCCTGTATCTCGTGTTTCCCGATACCTCCCCTTTTACACCCTTTCCGATCTCCCCACTGTCTCCGTCTTCCTCTGCACCTGTCTTTGTTCCTATTTCGATCTGTTTTACTGCCGATTGGAATTCGCTAATGTTGGGAAGATGGGTTTTTACAGTTGGGAACCGCCAAATGTTTCCGCACTTATGTTCCGGACCTGATGTGTTTCAAAGTGACCAAAGCGACCCCTCTGGGGGATAATGGTGGGAACCGGGTTGTAAACTTTTGTGTTCAATGTAACTCTATGGGTAAAAACTGTATAAAAGGAGCGATCCACAGAACCAATTTGAAGCAGTCTCCCCGAACTACACTCGATGTACTTCCTGTGATTTCTGTGTTCCCTGCAGCAAATAAACCTTGAATCTTTGACGTCGAAGGAAGTGTCCCGTGTCTCTGTGATTCGTACGCCGGAGCAGGTTACCCACGAAGGTTTCAGGTGTTGTGTCCTGGCAACGCTGGGTCTTAAAGAGCCCAGTCCTTTACTCCCATCACATTTTGTATGATTGATGTAACCCTCTAAGTGGCAAAGGGCATGCTCAGATATGGGTGTCTTTTCTCTCTGTGCCACTGGAACCAAAGTGCACCTAACAGAAGAGTCACACCCCTTTCATAACCTATCTTAAGTTGCTTGTGTTCTGATTCAAAGAAGATTTGGCTTGACAGTTTGGGCTGCACTGTTCTTATTGGAGCAGGACCAAGGCTGATCTGAAAATGGCTGGGTCTCACTTGAGGGGGCATGGATATTACGCAAAAAGTGATGGGTTGGAAAGCTACCCTGCACAATTGTCAGTGGTGAGACAAATTGGAAGCAATCCTTCTGTCACTTTTTTCAATCATACAGGATTTATTAAGTGCTGCAAAACACATGTGAGGGTCTCAAGGCATTGGAGTTGCTTGCTGCTTCACTGTGCTCTGTTCATTGGAAAAGGCAGGTCTTGAGTCCTTTCCTGAATTCCCAGACCGATGCAGTAGCCCTAAGGTGCAGGGTAAGGTCATTCCAGGCTTTGGTCGCCAGGTGAGAGAAAGAGCGTCCACCGCAGTTGGCTCGGTGGATCCAGGGGTATCTGCGAGGATGGGGGAGGTGGATCACAGGTATCTGGGTAGTAGGTGGAAGGTCATTTGTTTGTTGATGCATAATGGTCCTTCATTTTACAGGGCTTTGTATGCGTGGGTCAACATCTTGAACTACCATTTCTTCTGGATCAGGGGCAAGTGTAGGTTCTTGAGGTACAAAGTGATGTGAGTCAATCTGGGGAGGTTGAGAATGGGTCTTGCCACTGAGTTGTGTATTGACTGTAGTCCTTACAGGACGCATGTGGTGATTCCTATGTAGAGAGTGTTCCTGTAGTCCAGCCTGCTGGTGGCGAGGGCATGAGTACCGGTCCTTCTGGTGTTGATTGGCAGTCACAAAAACAAAGGAGGAGTTACCCCTCAAATAATTAGAAGGAGAGAATCTCTCACAGAGGGTGAAAGTGCTCAATTCAGCACAGTCTATCCCAACCTGTCAGTGGATAATGCATATCCTTGTAGAAGACCCCTCACTCACCAACCTGGTTGGTGACATGCTTCATCATCGGGGTCCCACCCCATAGGCCGAGTGCCTATAGGGTGTGCTGCGACTCCTGATTACAGAGGAGCGGGTTGTTTTCTTTTATGTGTTCAGGGCGAAAAATAAGTGAATTTAAAAAGGGCCAATACTACTCACTGCAAGTTTTATTCTTGAGTGCTTGAACCCTAATAAAAATGTGTAACACCTATGCCTAGTTAAGTAGACTTCGGTGTGAAAAAAGAAGTGTCTTTAAAAATAGCTAAGTGTGCTATGTGAAGTGTAATTAGTGCTATAGGTTAAAAGGTCTACATGTTTCAACCATTGTATCAAGTCAAAGGTTTTCGTCAGGACCGTGAAAATGAACTGGGTGGTCCGCACTCGCTAAGGTGCGTCCTGCCCTAGTCCACGATAGAGTACACAAATTGTGAACTCGTGTGAAAAAGGGGTGCAATTTCTTTGATTCAAAGAAAAAAACCTGTAAAAGAAACAGGGAAAAACAGAAAGACAGGGAGGGGTTACATACAGGGGATGACTACACACATGTAATACATTTAACATACATATCCGGTGTGTTTCATCAGTCACTACATGGGATAATACCCATGTTACAGTCAGACAGTTGGATCCATCTGTTAAGCGGCAGTACTACTGTGCTGTTACCGAACTGTGACTAATGAGCCATGAATCAGTGCCAAAGGAGTGGTGTCGATATGGTTTTGGCATCTGCTAATGACTAGTGACAGAAAGGGGGAAAACGTACTATGGGCCAGTGATCATACTGGTGCTGCGGAGTGATCGGATGCACAGAACTGTGAGCACTCGTGAAGGCGTTTAAGCTTGAGACTGGTATAAGGTTAGTTTCTTACACTCCCTTTGCGGAATTACCGCATCATGGGCGCCAATGCTTCCAAGACGGCAAGAGTCCGTCTCCTGAAAATGGGTAAAAAGCAAATACAAATACCCGGTTTTAGTTTTGCTGGCTGCTGTATCCAAAAGTATTGCCAGCGGTGAACGCCCGAAGAGAGACCGGTGTTCTCGTTCAGGGTTCGGATTACATTTAACTTACTTGCAGCTTCTGCTCTTCCGACCGTTAACCTACTTGGCAAGACCGGCGGCGCCCCGAGGAGTGACCGGCTAGTTCTGAATGCCGGTAAAGTAACCCGGCTCGGTTCCGGGAAGGGCGTGGCTACGTCACGTGATGTGGTCACGTGGATCGTAATCGGCCAATCAAATTCGGGTAGGGGGTGGGGCCTTGTAATGTTTATTTTACTATCGGGAAACAGAGGGAGTCGATGTTTCCATGGTGATGAGAAGGTTTAAAGGAGAAGCATTACACGGGTGTGTAGTTACACGTGCGACAGAGCCATTTATGCAGTTTAAAAGTGTTATTGATGGCAGATTCAGAATTAACATCCAACGGGATCTATATACTGGTACTTTCAGCACATAGGGCTGAGGCTATTAGGTCATTACACTGTTCCACGGAATATTGTCGTTTAAGCCCGACTTGTGGGTGGATAGTCTGTAGACCCACCTCTGTTCTTTTTCAAATAGGCGTTGTGTCAGATTTTCCCCTGGCTGTATTTGCTCGACAATTGTCCAGTGAAGGTCATCTGGTGTATGGCCTGCAGACAAAAAATGTTCTGTCAGTCTGGTATTGGTTTTTTTACACCTAATGGTGCTTCTATGTTCACCAATCCGCAGTTTGATCTTGCGGCTTGTCATCCCTATATAGCGCAAATTGCACGGGCATGTGAGCATGTAGATGACATTCTCACTGTTGCAATTAGTCTGTCCCTTAATTGTCCAGATTTTATTGGGTTCCAACTGCAATGTTTTTGTGTTTGCAGTGAATGGGCAGACGCTGCAATTACCACATTTATAGTGGCCAGTGACTCTTGGTAAACCCCATAGATTTGTTTGTGTTTCTTTTTCTGGGGTTGTTTTTATCGGTCTTGTATTGACTACTTTGTCTCTTATGCTTTGTGCTTTTTTGAAGGAGAACAGTGGTTTTTCCCACTTCAGGTTGCCTGTGTTCAAGATGCTCCAATGTTTTTTTATTATTCTGGAGACGTCATTAGATATAGTGTTATAGGTAGTAACACACGTTAAGGGGATTCCTTCTGTTGTTTTTTCAGTCTGTTCCAATAAAGCCGAGCGGGGTTGGTTCCGTGCGCGCTTTTGACTTTTTTGGAGAATTTTGTTTGGATATCCCCGGGATTGCAACTTCTCAGTGAGATCTTGGGCTTGGTTTTTATAATCTCCCAATTCACTGCAATTTCTACGGATCCTCAAGTATTGACCATAAGGTAAATTCTCACGTAGAGGTCTGGGGTGGAAACTCTCAAAACGCAGTAAATTATTTTTGGAAGTTGGTTTGTAGTGGGTGGTAGTTTTTAATCTTCCTTCTTTTTTTGTGATTGTCACATCCAGGAATACAAGTGTTTCTTGGTTCTTCTCATAGGTGAACCGTAGGTGTTCATCACAAGTATTAATCCAATTGAAGAAAGCAGTTAGAGACTCCTCCGTTCCTTTCCATATTGCCAGCACATCGTCGATGTATCTGCGCCATATTAGGATATTTGAGCTATAGGGGTTTGTTTGACTGAGAATGTACTTTTCCTCAAAGTCATAGACATACAGACCCGCTATGCTCGGCGCGAAGGAACTTCCCATGGATGTCCCCCCTGTTTGTAAAAAGATCTTATCTTCAAATTCGAAATAATTCCTTTTTAGTGCCAGTCTGGCACATTCCAGAATGAATTGCCTCGGGGTTCTTGAAGTCCACTCTTCATTGTCTAGTGCTCGCCTCAATACATCAAGTGTAGCATCCTGAGGGATACTGGTGTACAGGCTCTCAATGTCAAAACTCACCAGTATGGTGTCATTTTCCACTGTGAGTTGGTCCAGGATCTGTAGTAGACTTTTAGTATCTTGAAGATACGTGCTGGTTTTTTGTACCATTTTTTTGAAGAATATATCGCAAAATTGCGAGAGTGGTTCTAGTACTGATCCTATTCCGGACACTATTGGTCTCCCAGGTGGTGGTGTTTTATTTTTATGCATTTTAGGTAGAGTATAGAAGTAGGGAATTTTCCCTTCACTTCTACACAGGAACTCAGCTTCTTGTTTTGATATAAAGCCTTCAGATTCGCCATATTCCACTAGTGACTTTATCTCACTGTTCCCTGCAGCAAATAAACCTTGAATCTTTGACGTCGAAGGAAGTGTCCCGTGTCTCTGTGATTCGTACGCCGGAGCAGGTTACCCACGAAGGTTTCAGGTGTTGTGTCCTGGCAACGCTGGGTCTTAAAGAGCCCAGTCCTTTACTCCCATCACATTTTGTATGATTGATGTAACCCTCTAAGTGGCAAAGGGCATGCTCAGATATGGGTGTCTTTTCTCTCTGTGCCACTGGAACCAAAGTGCACCTAACAGAAGAGTCACACCCCTTTCATAACCTATCTTAAGTTGCTTGTGTTCTGATTCAAAGAAGATTTGGCTTGACAGTTTGGGCTGCACTGTTCTTATTGGAGCAGGACCAAGGCTGATCTGAAAATGGCTGGGTCTCACTTGAGGGGGCATGGATATTACGCAAAAAGTGATGGGTTGGAAAGCTACCCTGCACAATTGTCAGTGGTGAGACAAATTGGAAGCAATCCTTCTGTCACTTTTTTCAATCATACAGGATTTATTAAGTGCTGCAAAACACATGTGAGGGTCTCAAGGCATTGGAGTTGCTTGCTGCTTCACTGTGCTCTGTTCATTGGAAAAGGCAGGTCTTGAGTCCTTTCCTGAATTCCCAGACCGATGCAGTAGCCCTAAGGTGCAGGGTAAGGTCATTCCAGGCTTTGGTCGCCAGGTGAGAGAAAGAGCGTCCACCGCAGTTGGCTCGGTGGATCCAGGGGTATCTGCGAGGATGGGGGAGGTGGATCACAGGTATCTGGGTAGTAGGTGGAAGGTCATTTGTTTGTTGATGCATAATGGTCCTTCATTTTACAGGGCTTTGTATGCGTGGGTCAACATCTTGAACTACCATTTCTTCTGGATCAGGGGCAAGTGTAGGTTCTTGAGGTACAAAGTGATGTGAGTCAATCTGGGGAGGTTGAGAATGGGTCTTGCCACTGAGTTGTGTATTGACTGTAGTCCTTACAGGACGCATGTGGTGATTCCTATGTAGAGAGTGTTCCTGTAGTCCAGCCTGCTGGTGGCGAGGGCATGAGTACCGGTCCTTCTGGTGTTGATTGGCAGTCACCTGTAAATGTTTCAGAGAATGCGTAGGGTGTGGAAGCAGGCAGATGAGACTATGTTTACTTGTTTCTGCATAGATAACAAGATGTCCAAGATTATGCCAAGGTTGTGGGCATGGTCTGTCGTGGCTGGAGAAGTGCTAAGTTCAGAAGGCCACCAAGTGACATTCATGGCGAGGTGTTGTTCTCAAAGATGAGGACTTCCCTCTTGTCCATGTTGACCTTGAGACAGTTGTTCTTCATCCAGTCAACAACGTTCATCATACATCTGGGAAGTTGGCTGTGGTGGTGGAGAGGTCTTCTGACAGTGAGAGGATGGGATGAGTGTTGTTGGCGTAGGAGATGATGTTGAGTCCATGTGATCTGAAGATATTTGCTACGGGGGTCATGTACATGTCAAAGAGGGTGGGGCTGAGCGATAATCCTTGTGGGATACCACCGATTATCTTCTTTGGTTCCAAGGTGAACGGTGGGAACGGTTGCACTGTGTCCTTCCAGTGAGGTATGAGGTGATCCATTTCAGGATGTCTCCCTGGATTCAATGGTAGAGTTTGTTGATCAAGGCTTTTTTTTTTACAGATTTTATTGATTTTCTTGCATATACATCTTGACTTGTGATCCAGCCACATCAAAGTCTAGTCTTTCACACCATGTACTTACTTTTCTTTTTGTGTAAGCTTATGATCATTTTGTTAATTCGTAACTTAACTATGAGCCATATGTAGCAAGCCTTTTTCCAGATTGCAAACTGGCAGATTCTCAGAATTGGCCCGTTTGTGAATTGGAAAAAGCCTTTTAGGATGTATCATCCCCAAAGGCCCTTAAATGCAATTCTGGAAGCACCAGAAATTTACTATTTGGCCGTAGTAATTTCAAATTACCACCAACTTTGGGCCATATGTATCAAAAAAGAGTTTTGCAATTCTCAAATTGCGATTTTTAGCAAATCGCAATTAGAGAATCGCAAAATGCAATGTATGTAGGATTTGCTAAAAATGTTTTGAATTACTCCATATTCCTTATTTGTGATTCGCAATTAAGGAATACCTTCCCATTCATTCCTATGGGCTAGGAGGTCCAGAGGAATGAATGGGAAGACATTCTCAATTTGAGGTTATGAATTAGAGAATCGCAAATTGGAATGCAATTTCAAGGTTTCAAGGGTGCCAAAAGGACACCCTGTTGCACCCCTGAAATATGCATGTGTGCACCTTTTGCACACATATATGCCCTAAGGGCATGTATGTGTGACATATGGCACTTTTAAAATATCAAAGAAGTGCTTTTTTAAAGAAAATCACAAATTATCACCAACTTAAAGCTGGTGGTAATTTGCAATTCCTTAAGGCCAAATAGTACATTTCTGGTGCTTCCAGAATCGCATTTAAGGAATCGCAATCTGCATTTCCTTAATTACATTCGCAAAATAGAGAATCGCAAACTTTGCAAGTGTCTATTTTGCAAAGGCCTTTTGGGATGATATATCCCAAAAGGCTTTTTTCCAATTCGCAAACGGGCCGATTCTGAAAATCTGCTCGTTTGCAAACGGGAAAAAGGCTTGATACATATGGTCCTTAAGGTTGGTGATAATTTGTGATTTTCTTTAAAAAAGCAATTTTTTGATTTTTTAAAAATGCCATATGTAGGGCATGTATGTGCGAAAATGTGCACAAATGCATATTTCAGGGGTGAAACAGAGTGTCCTTTTGGCACCCTTGCAACCTTGAATTTGCATTCTCAATTTGCGATTATCTAATTGGTAATCGCAAATTGAGAATGTCTTCCCATTCATTCCTAAGGGCCTCCTAGCCCATAGGAATGAATGGGAAGGTATCCCTTAATTGCGAATCTCAATTTGCGATTTGCAAATAGGGAATATTTAGGATCCGCAACATTTTTAGCAAATCCTACATGCATTGCATTTTGCGATTCTCTAATTGCGATTCGCTACAAATCGCAATTTGGGAATCGCAAAACTTTTTTTATACATATGGCCCTATATTCCTATCCCCCTACCCCCTGGTGAGTCAACTGTATGTAGTTGGTATGGGTTGAGTGCAGTTGGGTATGGGTAAGGGACTAGGGTAAGTCTGGATCTCACTAGCAACCTATCAGTTGTGATGGGAGAAGGTCTGTATGGTGAGCCCCTGATCTTAAGGTGGTGCATATCTCATGGAGAGCTCATTATCTTGCAGAGGTTCCCTCTGGCATCTATGGGTCCAGGTGAGCATATCTATGGGCATTGACCAGGCCTCACAGGCTCTAGTCACTTCTATATTCCTCAGTCTCCTCTGGGCTTCGCTTATTAGTATTCGTCCTTCTCAGCCTGCCCACTATGTTAACTCATATTTCCTTGTGCCAGCCTAGGTCCCCCCACTGTTTTCCGCTTGGCTAGGATAAATGCTAGGTCTTGGAATTTACTGGTTACTTTGGACTTGGAAGTGTGGGGAAAGCAACCCATTTAGCAAAGGATCGGGGTGGGTGAGAGCTCTCTTTCAATTATCTCTTCTAGTAGGTGCAAAACCTCTTCCCAGAACTCATATAGTCTCTGGCAGGAACAGAACACATGGAGAATATGCATCCTTCCCTCTTTAGTTTGTGATCAGGATGTGGTGGGAAATTTTGTCAAAGCCGGGTGACAGATCCAGATTGATGAGGGCTGCTGTTTCGCCAAGATCCAGGATGGTCCAGAAGTCATTGGTGGCTGCGATTAGGGCTGGCTCTGTTCTGTGATTGGCTCAGAATCCGGATTGAGAGGGATCCAGGAGGTTGTTGTGTTCCAGGTGTTCGGTCAGTTGCTGGTTGATTGCCTTTCGAGAACCTTTGCCAGAAAAGGGAGCAGGGAGATGGGCTACTAGTTCTTTGGTTCTGCTGGGTCAGCGGACGGTTTCTACAGAAGGGATCTCACTTCAGTGTGTTTCCTATCCTCTCGAAAGGAGGCCGTGGTGATGGAGGTGTTCAGGACTGGTAACTAGTCATAACATAACATTTTTATTATTGATATACAATAATATCGAGTTTAGTATATCAATAATACTAAAATATCGATGTTATATATATAAATATATCGATGTTAAAAATATTGTATTTCTGTGTTAAAATATTGAAGTATAAAATATTGAATCAAAAATATCGTAATAAAAAATATTGTTTTTTAGTGTTGTGTAAAATATTGGGGGGAAATATAGAATGTAGAAAATATTGTTTTTTTAAATATCGTCATAGTGTTATTTTATAGTAAAATGTTGTTATTTTTATGTAATAATAGTTGTTGAATATTGCATAAACAAATTGTAATAGAAATCTTAGGAAGGAGATGTTGGGTTTTTAGGGGATAAAGGTGGGGAATGTTTTAAAGCAATGAGAAATGAATTATTCTAATTTTAAATATTTACTAATTTAAAATATGAAATGTTGTTTTAGGAGCGAGATGTTTGTTTTCAGGAAATGAGAGTGGGGAGCGTTTTAAAATAATTCAAAAACAATTTTTTTAATTTTAAATATTTTAAATTATGAAATGTTGTTTTCAGGAACAGGATGTTGGGTTTGTAGGGGATAAGGGTATGGTGTGTTTCAAACATTTTAAGAAATCAAATTTTGAAATTTTATAATGAATTATTTAAAATTCAAAATTTGTTAGGTTTTTAGGGGATAAGGGTGGGAAATGTTTAAAAAAGAATAAACATTTTTATAAATTGAATTTAAATTTAAATTGTAAATTTTAAAAATAGAGTTATTAGCAATGGGATGGTGGGTTTATAGGGGATGATGTTGGGGAGAATTTAAAATGTGAAAAAGAAATTCAGACATTGAATTGAACTTTAAAAATGTAATTTGTAATAATTAATTCATGAGTGCAAATCTGTGTTTATAGAGAAAAGGGCTGGAAGTGCTTTTAAATATAATTTACTATTTTATTAAATTCAGATTTATTTAAATATTATTAGAAAAAAAGTAAAAATAATTATTTTACGTAAAATTTTATAATTAATGTGTGTACATTTTATTAATTTCTGAATATATAATGTTAAATAATTTGGTATTTTTAACTAATAAGAATGGTAAAAATAATGCGACCACTGCAGTAGTGAAGGCACTGACTTTCAACACATCGCCTGGGACTGTCCGCCTGTTTGTCAATTCTGGATGGAGGTGCTCGCGGCACTGGACCAAATGACAGGACTGCATGTTCATGATGACCCCCTGACCGCACTCTTAGTGTTGCGTGCTTATCTAGGTTCCTGATCGATACTGTGACCTTATGCCCCTATTCGGCTATAAATCCATTTATTCCCTATATTGGCATAACCGTTCAAGTGCGATTTTCTGAAAAGTCATCTCTGGCCTCACACGAACAGAGCCACATTCCAGCATGACTCTCTGCTACTTCCTTTGCGACCAATTAGTGCAATGACAGAGCAGCAGTCACTATCTGATATTCCTAGATAACACTCCGAGTTCTTCAACAAGATAAAAACTTAGCAAACCTGGAAATCCCCGCTTGCTATGTTTTGATTAGTAATGGAACTCTAATGAGCAACTGATAACTGTCACTTCCTAGTGACATCTTTAATTGACGTCTTATGTCCAGCAAACTTGCGTCAAACCCGGCACCTGTCAGGTATAAATATTACCAACGTTGCCTTAAGCAATGAGCGAACCTGTTGCTGATGCCAGCTGCCTGCATGACCCCGTGTTGGTAAAAACTAGCACTCTGTCGCTGCAGCCTGCTATCCTGTGGTGGTGAAGCTGCTGATTACCATTATCGCCGCTACAGCGCGAACTATGGTTCAGTACGCTTGAGGAGCCGTGCAGCCGTCCTCTGCGAAGACATCCAGCCCAGCTGCCCGCGGACGCTGTCACCCCTCCTTCCTCGACGCGCTGAGAGAAGCCACTGCCTTTCTCGTGCAGAGAAATCCAGTCCCGGCGCTTCCAGTTTACCCTCGCGGGTGACTGGGATATCGAGAGAGACCCCTGAAGGAGATACCAATCCTCCATCATTCTATTCAGAGGTATGGTGTTGACTAAACCCTTAGACGAGAATTCTTGAAACAAACCTTGGCAAAACCAACTTAACTTAAGCTACTTACTTACTCCCTTTCTCACGTGTTAGGCTTAGGTCAGGCACACTGGGGTAGGCTTAGTTAGAAGCACCAGTTGAGTATGTTAGCCTAATGTATATATGACTGTATATATGTTTTATTACTTTTAAACCATTGTATGGCTAAGAAACCATATCAATGCTTTTACAGTTCTATTTCGCAATACTTATCTTACTGTACGTACTTTTCATAATAACAGTTATTGCAATTGTGGCAATACATTTCTCTTGTACGAGAAGGAAGACTGTTCAATAAATGTTAACCCTTTATTGATACACGCCCGTCTCTCTATTCTCTACATACTGTGAAAGTAAACTGCACTAGACTGACTGAGTGAAATCTGTGTCTATTGTTTCACACGACCCTAGAGATCGACTCTTGATCTGAGGAGCAAAGTTGTCATGTTGCACGGTTGTTGGAAAGCTGAATCCCTTCTTGTATGTGCCAAGGAAGCTGATCACTTCCTATGCAGAGAAGAAAGTTTCCAGTGACCTCTGAGCTAGTTGGTAACACAACCCAATTAAGTTTAGCATAGTCAGTGGAGGCCTGGAATATAAGCAGTTCCACGTCGATACTACTGTTTATGTTATTCCAATGCGCAGGGCCTAGTGGGAAACTAGGAACTACACTACATGGCGCCCAACGTGGGGCAAGGCGATAAACTAACGCAAGACTTGTAGAGTAACTCAGTCGTGCATATTTCACACCCCTTTCTCCCGTAAAAACTCCAATAGACGTCTGGAGTGGGTGAAAGGTTAAAATCCGCCCGACCTTAGTAGGAAGAGATTCCTATGTAAAGCTCTGGTTTATTCAACGTTGAAGGATACAGTGTTCCAAAATATTGTGCATCTAATCTTTGTCTCCTTGGAGACCTACTCTGCAAATCTCGCATTTTTACAATGCCAGAAAACGGAGCCCCTGGGGCCGCAGTAGATGCGACTCAGCAAGGTCCCGAATACACAGACCCGGGTGCTATTATCATCCCGGTCCAGTTAAGAAGATCTATAACTTTAAAACTTATAGAAAACAGACTGCCACCTCAAGGTGGTACAGTAATTTTCGTGATAGAGGCTCACGAGTATCGGCAGACAGAGGTATTCTATTCATGGATAAACTTTCCAGCGGTAAACGCTATAACACAAGAGTTTCACTATTACAAAATAGAGGAACCTCCGGATGAGTACGCCCCTTTCGAGGAGGTTGAAATTCCACTTAAATTTCAAGAGCACCTACTCTGGTTTAATGGCGCCCTAAAACACAATGATCACATAACCAGGCTCGGTCCACTAGGTAGACCAGGAGCCACGTGGCCGGTTCTAGCCAGCTACACACCACATCCTGACATTGCAAGAATGTCTAGAGAAGAGCTGTTAGCACAGCTAAACACATTAATAAAAATACATAGGCAATTAGTCCAATATGTAATACGGACTGCAACAGTCCAGCCAGCTGCTAATACACCACAGCTGACCCCTCATCAGGGGAACACAAATAAAATTACACCACAGAACATACAGTCATGTCTTGGTAAAACACCCGTAAAACGGGAACAAATTCCTTTCTGGTTAGCCCAGAAAATCACTCAAATAGAGGCAGTATTTCCTGATACTACCCCTATTGAGAAACACAGAATCTTGACCATCTGCCTTCCTATGGGAATCGCACCACACGTGGAGGACTGCGACACTTGGGGTACAGTCTTTGCTTCCATTTACACAAAAACACACGGTGTTCCGTCTATGGCGGTAATACCAGACGTGCTAAAACAGATTCAAAATGAATTCGGTCCAGAGCCCGCTTTAAATCTAGGTATGAAATTACTGAAAGATTTCAAGCAGGTCACGGCTATATTATTAGCCAATGTAAAGGGAGAAGCAGCATCTGTGGCGATTCGCCAGAAGTTGAGGGAAACCGATATAAAAGATCCTGTTGAGCTTGCAAAAATCATAGAAAAATGCTATGAAGAATTAGGTAGAGACAGCTTGGGTGGAAAACCGGTAAAGCCCCAACTGCTCGAAAATCCTGAAAAATTATTTATTAAAAATAATTTAAATACTCCTAAAAAGAGCTGGGATGGAAATAAACAATCCACTCCCAAGGAAAAAGTTTTCCAGTCCAGAGGAAGGTCTCCTCGACGGAGGGAAAGAACTCAGACTCGAGAACACCAGTCTCCCCAGAGGGAGCCCTCTGAGAAAAGATATAACCTTAGAAATAGGGATAATATAAAAAAACCTGATAGATATCAAAGTATTGATACACGTCCCTCTCGATCTCTTCCACAGAATTCGGAAAGAAGAGGACGGTCAGACCCAGGAGAGCACACCAAGTCCAAAGACAAGGAACCTGCTCAAAATAAGAAATCTCAATTTCAGAAAAAGAAGGTAGCCAGTATTAGAGTAATCAACCATGCCGAGAATACTGAGGACACAGTTGAAAAACGGGGAGTGGGCATTGACAATGTTGGACAGTGCAGCAGAAATCAGTATAGCACGCAAGATCTTGATGAGTCATCTGGAGACAGTGGACACGAATGAATTCATTCAGGTTGAAACTGCCGACGCCAGACTTAGCGAGCCCCATAAAATATACGAAATAACATTGCATATAGAGGGTGATAAGACTAGGAAAATTAGGGGTCTATTTTGGGATAAGCTCTCAAAAGGCTATGATATTCTGTTAGCTGAAAAAGATTGGCCCCCAGAGTTTGTCAGGGAGTGCCCTCGTGGCGAAGAAGTGATTATGCCTGCCTTCTCGAATCACATTCCGATTCATAAAAAATACACATATGCAAGGAAATGGGCAGTAGCCCAGGCACCTGCATTGTATAAAAATCATGTAGGATGGGATGAGGATTCACCGCCTCACAAAATCCAACTAAAAAGTGAACCAACTGCCCAACGGCAGTATCCCATAAAGCAAGAAGCTAAAAAACAAGTCAGGGAGATCTTAGATCAACTTGAATACCAGGGGGTGATTGAAACATGCACCTCTCAAATGAACAATCCTTTGTTTCCTGTCTCCAAGCCAGACAATTCATATCGTCTAGTTTTGGACTACAGACATCTTAATACATGTTGCAAAACTTTTGCAGTACAAAACTCGCATAGTGCAGCCCTAATGAATAACATAGTTAGGAAAAAGTACAAAACGACATTAGACATTTCTAATGGTTTCTTTTGTCAAAACATTGCACCAGAAAGCAGATACTTGACCGCTTTCTCCGCATTTGGGTCACAGAAAAAATTCTGTCGACTCCCACAGGGGTTCAAGAACAGCCCAGGACTATTCTCAGCTAGGGTAACAGAGTTACTACAAATCTATGATGATGAAGCATTATCTTACGTAGATGATATTTATCTCACAGACGACGACTTGGATACTCACTTGAAAAGAGTGAACACCATTATACTTGGGTTCGCAGCAGAGGGTTACAAATTCAACTTTAAAAAGTCCCGAATTGCCCATCTGACAGTACTGTTCTTAGGGTACGAATTATCAAGTGAAGGGAAAAGCCTAGCGGACAACTTCTTAGAGAAGTGCGCTGTACTCCAAGCTCCAAAAACGCTGAAGAATTTACAATCCATACTAGGTTTTCTGAATTTCGGAAGAACTTACATACTAAATTACGCAGAGAGGGTTAAACCTCTCTACGAACTAATAAAACCTGATTTAAAACAAATCAATTGGACTCAAAAACACACAGAAATTTTGAGATCACTGCAAACAGACATGTTAGCAAAAACAAAATTAGATACACGTGACAATACACGTGATCTTGTAATCCGAGTCATCCCAGGAAGATGCGGATTCACGTACCTAACCTCTAATGAGGGAGAAAAGGTACCAATAGCTTACAAATCACATTTGTACACAAAGGCTGAAATAAAATTCAGTTCAACGGAGAAAATTCTAACTGCGGTTCAGACTGCTGTAGCGAAAGAAAGGCCCCTAGCACAAGGTAAACGAATAATAATCGTAACACCCATACCGGCTTTAGAAGCGGTAACTAAAGCAAGCATTCCTAATGCTAAAGCTTTGCATCCGAGATGGATTCAGTGGGTTAATTCTCTTGCTGCAACAGACGTAGTTTATGAATTCGATCCTAACTTAAAAACACAGGAATTTTTACAATATGAATACGAATGTCCTCTGCCAATTGAAATCCTGCCTCTCGAAGAATACGGAAGTATTATATATACTGACGGATCAGCACAACCCGCAGTTGGGGGTAAGCAAACTTACAGTGCTGCGTGCGCGATTGTTAAAGGTCGCTGGCACAAAGGAAAATTTAGACCATTGGTCACTAAAACACAATCTCTAGGAGATTGCTCGGCTCAACGAGCTGAATTAGTAGCATTTAAGATGGCGCTAGAAAATACCGATCGCGAATTCCCCACACTAATAGTGTGCGATTCTTTTTATTGCGTACAATCTTATAATGAATACTTGCAGAATTGGGTGGAAAATGGTTTCAAAGATGCAAAAGGTGGCACAATAAAGCATAAAATGCTTTGGGAACAGGTAGTTCTTTTACAAAAAGAACTACAAAAGACTCACGTGATACATACACTGAGTCATCAACGTGATGGCGTTCACGTTGCAGGGAATTCATTGGCTGATGAAGCCGCGAAGGCAGCTGTGCAAACGGCTTCCGTAGCTGCGATAACTCGGTCACAAACAAAAATAGACAGCGATATTCTACAAGCTGTCAGTGCGTCAGTAAAAAATGATAAGAAAACACTCCCAAAAGGCTTTCCTGAAAAGTACTTGTACTTAACGGATACAAATAATGTTCCTTTTGCTCGAATCCCTGGAGTGGGGGATAGAGTAATTCCAAACAGGGAACACAGACTAGGACTAATCAAAGCGGCACACGAAGGGCTTGCTTCTGCACACGCTGGCGTTTCCGCAACAATATCACTATTAAAACAGAGATATTGGTGGCCTCGCTTGAGAATACAAACTAAAAAGTATGTATTAGAATGCGACATATGCCAAAGGATAAAAGTATCAACAGTGAAACGACCAGCGCAGACACCCCTTCTCATCTCGGATAAACCATTTGTATGCGTTTACCTGGACCACTGTGGTCCCCTACAAAGGGACGGCAACTATAGATATATCATGGTATCAGTGGATTCCTGTACGAGGTTCATATGGATGTGGCCCCAGCGCTCGGCTGACGCTAGAACGGTTATAAAAGATTTGCGAGTCTTTATCGGCACATACGCAATTACCACGTTCCATTCTGACCAGGGTCCTGCTTTCAGCTCTCGAGCCTATAAGGAGGCCATGGCCAGCATGGGAATTGGGTTGCGGTATTCTTGTCCGTCGCACCCCGAAGGGAATAGTGTGGTAGAAAGAAAAAAACGGGATATAAAGCAATCTATAACAGCGAAGGTATTAGGTTCAGGCGCTGGGTGGGTCAAACATTTAATAAGTGTCCAGACTAGTCTTAACAACATGCCAAGAAATTCTCTAAAAGGTTTCAGCCCATACGAACTATTGTTCGGAATTAGAATGAACGTTCAGGACCTCGATAGTCAGATGTCAGTGGTACAAGCAGAAACAAAGCAGTTTGAAGTAAAAGACCGTTTGGCTGTTTTACAGGAACTGAATGAAACAAGAAAATCATTAAGCAACATAAAGTTAAAGCAACAGCCAAATACCACTGACGAGGCACCACCCGCAACAGCCCCAGCAAGGCCTGTCTGGATTCCAAAGATTGGGGATCTAGTCAGAGAAAAGATTGCGGTTAAGAAGGAATTTGGGCCTTCTAACAGAAAAGCAGTACCTGTCTTAGCAGTCACCGGAACAAGATCAGTTGTGCTACCGCCCCTTGCTGGTAAAAAGGAGAACAGAGTCGTGTCCATCGATCTGGTAAAACCACAAGCATGTGGCCTATAATCAACAGTAGGCCCAGTGGACTCCCAAGAAACAACAGAATACCCAAACTTGCAACAATCCAAGAGGTTCAAACTGAAAGACTAATCACATTCGATCAGCCTGCAGTGCACAATGAAGGACTATGCAATAATGCCATGGAACTCGTGCCTCTTGAAACACAGATTGAAACAGTTCGTCAAGAAACAACACCAGTCTACACTAATGTGGCATCAGAAAGTGCTACCGAGAGACAGATTGAAAGAACAATCCCATCAATTGACAGAACTGCCTCTGGTTATTTCATCAACTTCGACAACTTCTCTGAAGATTTTAACGACCCCGAAGTGATGCCAGAAACAAAAAAGTATTCTAAAGAAAATACAACAGGACTCCTTCAACAAATCAAAGAACTATATCTGGATTCACCGTTGATTGAGCATTGGATCATCTCAGGGGTATTCATACTCCTACTATGCCTAATTTTAGTTTTAATTTTAGGAAAGTTCATTACAATTGAATAGACACAGCAAGTCAGAACATCAACCTAGTCCTGAAACCACACAGATCATCCCACGTGAAGAAAAGAGAACTGTCAACAGTAAATGTCACAGCAATTCCAATACCTGGTGGGGTAGTATGGGAGAAAACAGACTATGAGATCTATGATCCGGTCGAAATCCTGAAGTATCCACATCAACTAAAGGTTTCCTTAAGTGACTTTGTGACACCAAGTACATTCTCTGATGATTGGGACTTTAACAGTATTAATGACATGATGTCTGATTTAGTAATGTCAGCTAGATTCACAGATCATGATTATTTACAAGGTTCATCTAGTTATGAGCAGTTATTCTGTTACACCCATTATGGGGATCATTACTTGCATAAATCTGCACAGCCTAGAAATGTTTTTATGTATAATCAATGGGAACATTGTGCTACACCACCTAAAAGCAGTTCTAAAGCATTTTTTGAGAAATTCAAATACTTCTCAGGGTTTAACACCAGTGATGCAGAAACGTTTTATTATAAACTGTTAGATAAAACAGGAATGAAAACAATGCTGACAAATTCTAAATTGATATATTCAGAAGCATTTTATGACAAAATGATGACATTTGGTTTTGATTATTGGAAAAATAATATTGAAACGAAAACAATTTGGGGTACAAAAGATTGGCAGGTGCAAGGCATAGAAGCACTTTTTAGAACCTGCATGATACCAGAACAAATGTTGTTTTTAAATGACACAATACACCAAACATCTTGTCTTGGCCTAGCTAAGAACAAAGAACTTAAAACACCGTCTATACCAAAGCCAATTAATAAAAATACAACAGCTGATATTGAGTTAGACGTGTCACAAATTTTACATTTCAACAGAACACATCCTGATTGGAAAAAGTGGTTAATCTGGCCTACAGACACAAATAGCTGTCAAGATAGATTCCTGAATAAAACACAGGGGTTGAAAATGACCAGATTAGACTCAAGATATTCCCAGAGACAACATCCAGGAATTATAACAACATACAGTGTAGGGAAACTCTGCCTAGAATGGCTAACTACATCCACACTAGCTGAAATTAAGCAACACTTGTCTTTATTAAAAGATGGTGCTGATTTGCGCGACTTCATTCTTGGACCACGCAAACAGCGTCAAAAGCGTTTCATAGCGACCAGTATCTATGCTGCTTACAACGAGGCTTGGAAAGTAAAGCAAATTGAAACTGCTGAAAAAATACGAGAAATTGATCGTATTAATTTGGAGAAATCACTTTCTGTGGTAGACAATGGGTTAATGACTCTGTCTTCCAGAATATATTCTTTGGACAATATTGTATCCTCTGCCTTTGATGTGATAGACAGAGATTTGCTAATGTTACAACATGGCCAGTCTCAATTACGCTCTATTATAGAATTAGGCTGGACGCTGCAAAATCTTCGTTCAGGCTATGTGCCTTGGCGTTTAATCAACACAACGTCATTATTTTCCATTTTTAACCTTACTGATAAACAGATCAGTTTGGCACAGAAAGGAGCAGACTATACAATCTTGAGCATCGAGAAACTCGAGAGATTACCATTGACAATGTCAGAGAGCCCTGTCATTGAATGGATAATACACGGAATTATCACAATTCCGATAACAACTTTCCGATTTCATAAATGCCTTGAGTACATACCTGCTGGCCAATATGAACAATTGGGTAAGGGATATGTTAAATCCGAATGGAAATTACCATACACTCATTCTTGCTATAGTGACAGCGACAAAAATGTATTTCTTAGTGGTGACAACTGTAAACACTCACTAAGCGGTATACTTTTGTGTCAGGGTATTAATTTACACGGAGCATGTGATGGAAATTCAAACAACCTCTCATGCCACCAGCTAGTCACACCTGCAACTCAGATAGAGCCCTTCTTTATGCAACTCGCAAATGGGAGTTACATTCTTAGAACGGATCACAGGTGCTGTGGCCTCGCGCCAGGGAAAAGTTATCTAGTACAAGTAACGTCCATGGTCAAATGTTGTATGCAAGCATTGTTTCCGAGCGGGCCTCCAGACATAGTGACTCCCCTCTGGACTCGTCTAAATCTCTATTCTATACGAATTGATACATTAAGCAAAATGAAATCTGTGCTTTTACAGACAACAGTGCCTATAACGTCATCTAAAGAGACGTATGATCTTCTGGTCGCAAGGACGGCTACTGAAGTCCATGACCTTTTATCAACAAATTGCCCCGTGCATTTCGTAGAAATGTTCAGCCAACTCCTTAACATGTCTAGTGCAACAAGCATCCCAGGCATATTTAAGACAGTCTTTACGGGACTGCTAACACCCTTCCAGGCAATTTTGGGAATCTTTCCTAATTTTGTGCACTCCATCTTTGGCGGCATACCACTATTTTTGGGACTCATCGCAGGGATTCTATTTTTGACCATCCTGCTACGTTATGGCAAGCCTCGGCTCAGACATAGCTCCCATGGGAATGGAAGAGACAATCCTAGCAATGCGCTACAGGGACAGGATAACTAACGTCCTCGGATTGGCCAGGCTAAGAGATCTAAACATGACCTGGTTCCTTTCATTCAGACCGATATGGCAAAATTGCATTTTACCTGTGCTACGGTGTATGCTTTGCGGCGATGAATGCGTGTTGGACATCTGTCTTTCACTTCCATCAGCAGTACCAATGGACGTCGATACTTTGCTAAGTCCAATAACGGCTCACGCATTGTGTTGTCCCCAGCGGCTACCAATCCTGATGACGGCATTCGTGGAGACTCCTGTACTACAGCCAAGTGGTAACAGTGGAGCTAGTGACAAAAGCAACATCATCCAGGTACAACGTTCTGTGAGCATTGCTGGTCCTGCCTTCGATGACAGCAATCATTCTCACACCTGCCAAGTTACAGCGCTATCTACTTTGGTTGAACTATCACCTGATTTTGTAGACCAATTCTTTGCGAGCCTGTCTGATACGATGTTCTCACCCATAGAGAAACAATAACTTTTGAGAAGCTTTCCGACACACAGCGTTCCCATGAACTCTGAATTCGGCCTTCAGTTTTGATCAACAAAAACTGCCAGGTGCTTTGGAAATATATTTTTCTTTGAATTGGACAATTTTTTTAATATTGACCCTTTTTTGGCACGAACAATTCTTTGCTTAACGTAAAAACTATTCTTAGAGAACAGAAGCTTCACACTTCTATTTCTAAACACATCTAGAGACATAACAACATAACACCAGCCTCTAGCACACATGTTATTACAATGCATTTTTATGTGATGATTTATCTCGCATTTCTTCTGTCAGAGATACTTCATGTGTAATTCTTTTTGCATAATCGTTCATTGATTTCATATGCAATACCTTTTGAATGGTTACTATGCTTTAAAAAACGTACAGTACCTAAATTCCATGTATTACAAGTACGCCTATTTCGAATGCATTTATGTATTTTGGGGTGGGCAATGTTACACATACATCTAATTGCTTAGTTTTAGTAATTTTGATGGACATGAAAACGTGGAGTGGGTGTTGCGTGCTTATCTAGGTTCCTGATCGATACTGTGACCTTATGCCCCTATTCGGCTATAAATCCATTTATTCCCTATATTGGCATAACCGTTCAAGTGCGATTTTCTGAAAAGTCATCTCTGGCCTCACACGAACAGAGCCACATTCCAGCATGACTCTCTGCTACTTCCTTTGCGACCAATTAGTGCAATGACAGAGCAGCAGTCACTATCTGATATTCCTAGATAACACTCCGAGTTCTTCAACAAGATAAAAACTTAGCAAACCTGGAAATCCCTGCTTGCTATGTTTTGATTAGTAATGGAACTCTAATGAGCAACTGATAACTGTCACTTCCTAGTGACATCTTTAATTGACGTCTTATGTCCAGCAAACTTGCGTCAAACCCGGCACCTGTCAGGTATAAATATTACCAACGTTGCCTTAAGCAATGAGCGAACCTGTTGCTGATGCCAGCTGCCTGCATGACCCCGTGTTGGTAAAAACTAGCACTCTGTCGCTGCAGCCTGCTATCCTGTGGTGGTGAAGCTGCTGATTACCATTATCGCCGCTACAGCACGAACTATGGTTCAGTACGCTTGAGGAGCCGTGCAGCCGTCCTCTGCGAAGACATCCAGCCCAGCTGCCCGCGGACGCTGTCACCCCTCCTTCCTCGACGCGCTGAGAGAAGCCGCTGCCTTTCTCGTGCAGAGAAATCCAGTCCCGGCGCTTCCAGTTTACCCTCACGGGTGACTGGGATATCGAGAGAGACCCCTGAAGGAGATACCAATCCTCCATCATTCTATTCAGAGGTATGGTGTTGACTAAACCCTTAGACGAGAATTCTTGAAACAAACCTTGGCAAAACCAACTTAACTTAAGCTACTTACTTACTCCCCTTCTCACGTGTTAGGCTTAGGTCAGGCACACTGGGGTAGGCTTAGTTAGAAGCACCAGTTGAGTATGTTAGCCTAATGTATATATGACTGTATATATGTTTTATTACTTTTAAACCATTGTATGGCTAAGAAACCATATCAATGCTTTTACAGTTCTATTTCGCAATACTTATCTTACTGTACGTACTTTTCATAATAACAGTTATTGCAATTGTGGCAATACATTTCTCTTGTACGAGAAGGAAGACTGTTCAATAAATGTTAACCCTTTATTGATACACGCCCGTCTCTCTATTCTCTACATACTGTGAAAGTAAACTGCACTAGACTGACTGAGTGAAATCTGTGTCTATTGTTTCACACGACCCTAGAGATCGACTCTTGATCTGAGGAGCAAAGTTGTCATGTTGCACGGTTGTTGGAAAGCTGAATCCCTTCTTGTCTGTGCCAAGGAAGCTGATCACTTCCTATGCAGAGAAGAAAGTTTCCAGTGACCTCTGAGCTAGTTGGTAACACAACCCAATTAAGTTTAGCATAGTCAGTGGAGGCCTGGAATATAAGCAGTTCCACGTCGATACTACTGTTTATGTTATTCCAATGCGCAGGGCCTAGTGGGAAACTAGGAACTACACTACATTAGGATACACTGAACCTCTAAATGCCAAAATCCGCAAATACAGATCCCTCACACTTCTCCTTGTGAAGAGAATAGTTGCTTGCTGGTGGGGAAGAAGGAGGGTGCCAACATTTAAGGATTGGCTTCAAGACCTTGTCTATTGCCATGAACAATTGCATACTTATGCCGAACACCTACCCCCTTCCTCGCGACCACAGGATATATGGGCACCCCTACAAATCTACTTACTGGAACATGGCACCACCACAGCCTCCACGACCCCACCGCTATACCACAATGGAGTGAAGGGAACTGTCACGGAGGGAACCCCCACCCCGTACGAAAAACACAATGCACAGGAGTGGATGGGTCACCATGCAACACCACCCGAAGGATAGGAATGTGCCAACACATACAAGCATGCTCAATGCACACACAATACGAAAGTGGGAATGTTACTTTTAATGGTCCGTTGTTTAAAATCACAAACTAATAGACAACTGTACGGTCTTTTAAGACTCCCTGCTCCTACAGACATGACCGGCCCGATGAGGGTCTAGGCGGCTTGCTGTGTAACCCTTCCCCGTTTCGAATAACTCTTCATTCATCACATCGCTATGCCGGCCCTCTCAGGGATGTAGGCACTAAGCTGTGGATGTGATTTTCTGCCTTTAATAAAGGTTTTCAAAACAAAAACAAACAAAAAAGAATGGTAAAAATATTGGTGAAAGGAATTCATTGAAATGTGGATTTAATAACTATATTTAGTCAATGTATTTCAGTTTATTAATAGATTAAAATATTGAATGTTATGTAATTTATATAATGAGATAAAAAACAAAGTTGTTTTGTGTTATAAGATTTATTAATTAAATATTATTAGTAATATTTTTTTTAAAAATATTTAAATAAATTGAAATAACATTATTTGAGAGTAGTGGTTTTAACAAACAATAATTATGTACAATATGTTATAATTCAATTTAATATTGTGTAGTGTCAAGCATATTCCATCATTCAGTAGTAACTGAAGGGGTAATAGGAAATGATATGGTTTTATTGAATAAGATATTTGTTTGTTTCATATTAACTGAGGTGGGTATAGATAATTATATATGTTTAGTATCCCTGAATTAATACTAACTGGTGTGGGAATAGTAAATTACATATTTTTAGTGTCCAGCACCTTCTTTGACTTAATACTAAATGGAGTGGGAATAGTAGATTATAAATGTTTAGTATTTGAGGGAGGGAGAATGGGTTTGGATATGTGCAAGGAAGTGATGGCGCTCTGCGTGTTTCTTAGGTTTTGGTAGTTGCTATGACAGTGAAAAGTCCAGTGCATGCAGGTCAGGGGAACAAACCCAACAGAAAACCAGCGCCTGCAAAGATACGGAGATGCCTCTTCTGTACCAAATAACATGAACAAAGTTCTGTGCACACGAAAATTCGAGTTGTCTCCAGGTGGAAACCTCAATTGAGCAGTGTTGTTGAAATGATTCAAAAGATTTGTCTGGTAATAATATAGAATTTACTCATTCCACGATTAAATTCTATATTATTACCAGACGAATCGTTTGAATCATTTCAACAACACTGCTCAATTGAGGTTTCCACCTGGAGACAACTCGAATTTTCGTGTGCACAGGACTTTGTTCATATAAATGTTTAGTTTCCAGTACCTTCCCTGACTTAATATTAACCCTAGGCAAAGCACTACGCTACGCTCGCGTAGTTTGCGATGTTTGCGCTACTTCACACTACGCGAACTGCATGTAGCACAGTGCAAACAGGCGTAGTGTAGCGTAGTGTATAGCAGCGGTCATTTTTTGCTTGCTAGCGGTCCTCAACATCAAGTTGGCAACCGCGAGCAAGCAAAATGACATCCTGGCAAGACTTTTTCCTCATTCGCGATCAGCAACTTCAAGTTGCCAATCGCGAGCGTGGAAAATAAACCTCCCGGCGAGATTCTCAACGCGGGGAAGTCAGGTTTCTCATTGCGAGTGGTTGCATACGCTCGCGATGAGAAACTACCAGTCCGCGTTGAGAAAGCTGCCGCTCGAGAAAAAATCTACTCAAGCGGCAGTAAAAGACAGCTTGCACTGTGCAAGATGCAGTTTTCAATGATTGCACAGTGCAGACAAGCATCCGGCACTGTGCAATCATCGCGAACAGGATACTACGCAGTTCGTGTAGTGCTATGCATAGCTCGCGCAGTGCGAAGTGCACTTCACGTAGCTATGCGTAGCGCTACTTTGCGAACTATGCCCAGGGTTACTTAATACTGACTAGAGTGGGAATAGTATATTATATAGGTTTAGTGTCCAGCACCATCCCTGACTTAATACTAACTGGAATGGGAATAGTAAATTATTTATGTTTAGTGTCCAGCATCTTCTCTGACTTAATACTAACTGGAGTGATAATAGAAAATTTAATCTGTTCAATGTTTTGCACCTTCCCTGAGTATATATTAATTGAAGTGGGAATAGTAAATTATATATGTTTAGTGTCCAGCACCTTCCCTGACTTATTACTAACTGGAGTGGGAATAGAAAATTGAATAGCTTTAATGTCCAACACCTTCCCTGAGTATATATTAATTGGAGTGGGAATAGTTAATTTCATATGTTTGGTGTACAGCACCTTCCCTGACTTCATACTAACTGGAGTGGGAATAGTAAATTATATATTTTTAGTGTCCAGCACCTTTTTTGACTTAATACTAACTGGAGTGGGAATAGTAAATATATAAGTTTAGTGTCCAGCACCTTCCCTGACTTAATAGTAACCTGAGTGGGAATAGTAAATTAGATATATTTAATTTCCAGCACCTTCCCTGAGAATATATTAATTGGAGAAGGAATAGTAAATTCTATGGGCCTGATTAGGATGGCGGGCAGACCCTATTGGTGCTGGAACCGGCCACCAAGGATGCGGCGGTCCCGCACCGCAATTAGGATGCGACCGCCACCCTGGAGGTCACATCCCACATCTTTATCATTGCGGCTGGTGCTGCTGTAAGCAGCTCCTGCCGCAATGCCAAAGAGGGATGTTGTGCATTGCCATGCACAACGTGACAGTCTCTGGGCGGTGCCTACCACCTTGTGCATTTCAATGAAGGGGGTACCATAGGTACCCCTTAAGAGGAGCCCCCACTCCCCCAGGGGCACGCAATGGGTGGGTCCCCAAAGCAATTCCTGTCTACCTTTGCCACCATGGAAAGGCCTGAACCCCCAGCATCATAATATGGATGGATTGTGCCTGAGTTCCGCCCGGCCGGCAATCATGATGATTGTCGATCGGTGGAAAAGAGGCAGACGGGCTTTCCATCTGCCCCGGTACCCCCCACTATGGTAATGTGGCAAAGGGTAAATGTGGTTGTGCTGGCAGGCAGATCGCCACTGCCAGTCGGGCAGTGGCGATCCGCCCGCCATCATAATGGGGCCCTTAATGTTTAGTGTCCAGCACCTTCCCTGAGTTCATACTAACTGGAGTGGGAATAGTAAATTATATAGGTTTGGTGTCTAGCATCTTCCCTGACTTAATACTAACTGGTGTGGAAATAGTAAATTAAATAGGTTTAGTGTCAAGCACCTTGGAGTTCTGGACTTTTTGGTTCCGTCCAGAGGTGTCAGGGTACAACACCCAAAGACCCCGGAGTTCCACCTGCCTTGGTGCACAAATGAACAGAAACACGGGCTTCTCGATGGTGGCGTCAAAGACCAAAGGTTTATTACTGCAGGGACACAGAAGTCACAGATACTACACACGGGCAGTAATCAGGAGCCTGTTCGATTTGTACAAAGTGGGTTGCTCCTTATATATGAAATTTTAAGCTGGGGGCGAATTCTTTACATGTAATACATTCCCAAAACCTTTGTGTCTAAAACAATAAATATTTGGTGTTACACAGGAACCGTCGATAATATCTGAGGCCAAACATTGCGAAGAGAGGGGTTCCCACTAGTCTGTCACAATTCCCTGTCAATATTGCATTCAGGACCCGGACCGCCTCATCGTAAAGTTCGTTACCTCCCCCTAATAAAGATTCAGAAAGAAAGAAACAGAGCCAGGTGTGGAAGATAGAAAAGTGGGATAAGGGATGTTTGTGGGTTGTAAATGGGCAAGGCTACCGGCTTCGGCCGCCTAATCATGATCAGGTACAATGGACACGAAGACCAGTTTGGCAGGACTGGCCTCGGGCAGAGGAGGTAGCCTTTGTCGAGTCATGCAGCTACAGCGTGATCTGGTTTAAGGTGCATGTGTCATGAAAGAGGTGAATCTCCGGCTAAGGTTACGTGTCCTTAATCGAAATGAAGTGATCAGAGGCTATTGCATATGTGAGGGCAAGAATCACAAAATGGCGGCCATGATCTAAGATGGATGCCATGGGTAGATCAGAAATGTGTTTATAAAAGGAGTGCTCTTGCTCGTAGCGTAGCGAAAACACCAGGATATACTAAATGGACCATTTGCGGTTCACTGATACCCATATTATGTATTTCCGACAAACTTGAAAACACGGGTTCAAGTCATCACGGAACCGTCACGGAACCTCAGACCCTCCTTTTGCCCTTACATAGGCAATTACTCAGTCTATGTCAGAATCTAGTTCTATGCTCATCAGGTCAGTGACATGCTGTTGTATCATCATCCTTTCTCGTGTCTTTTCTCCAAACGCAGGTGGTTTTCTGAGACAAGTTGCAGCACAAAGACTACACAGAGCAGGACCACACTGGATAATCAGACAACATGAGAATAGGAATACTAAGATGACACCAATGACCATTAGAACCTTCCATCCCCACGCTGATATCAGAGTCCAAAACCACTCCATGAAGGACCAGTTTCCCTTGTCTACATGTATGGAGTCTGAAATCTTGTGCAACTTAGAGATCGCCTCATAGACTGTTGGAGCATTATTAGGAATAAAGACACAGCAGCTCGATTGGATCATTCTGCATACCCCACCTCGATCTGCAAGTATAACGTCTAGAACCATACGGTTCTGCAACGTCATGAGCCTATCCGCCTGAAGCTCAGCTGTCAGATTGCTAAGGGCACCAGCAGTTTCGGTAATAGTAGATTCAACTACCCGTGTTAGCTGACGTATGTTTCTACTATTGGCCATAGGTCCCCAGAACGGAAGGAAGCCTTTGAAGAAGTCTCCAGCTTCCTGACCAGCGGTATCTTCCTTGCTGAAGACACCTCTCGCTATTCTGGGTCTGTGGTAATCAGATGAAGCAGTGTATGTCGGAGGTAACAATCGAGCAATATAACATGATCCTGAAAAGTCGGCAGGCAACCATGTATAAGCTCTGTCTCGACAAATGAAGTAGGTACCCCTAGCAGTAAGAAAGGCAGGGGAAGAGTTAGCCGGAAACACATAAGTCTCTACGCACTCACTCCTCCCTAGCTGAGCTCTCGGATTTCTCCCATTACCTTGCAAACAGACCTGACCTCGGTGAGGTACGACCCAGATTGGAGTTGAGCTTTTACGCTTGCTTTCTCCTAAACTAAGGCGATACTCTGAAGTATTCCAACTTAAATATACTCGCAATTCGTCTCTAGGGTAAGATGGAGTATTATTGACGTCCTTGACCATGTCAATAATTCCCTGGACTAAGGCTTTGTTAGCAGAGTTATATTTAGTGGAACGCGGTGGACGTGGAGGATAGGTTTCAAGGGCATAAGCAAAGATGGTTTGGAAGGCCTGAAATGATCCATTATAGCTGTAAGGCAAAACCAGATAGGGAATACCTTTATCCATAGTGTGGGGTATCAAGCCACACACCCAGCAGTCTGTAGTGTTAACTACCAGTTGGTGTTGGTGCAAGAGCTGTACAAAAGTGTTGTTGATGAACTCTGAGCGTCTGGCTTGCTCATGTTCCGGAAATGAGTGAAAGGAGTGTATAGAAGAAACAGTAGAAATAGCAGGATCAAGGGGAGGTACTGTAGAAACTGGCACAAAAATCAAATTTATGCTAAAGACGATTCCACCCACCAATGTTGCTAAAATAATCAAAAATGTAATGGCACATTGCATCAGAAAACATTTGCTATGAAGAATTCTATTAAGTCTGTTTCTGCGAACATAAATCACATTTTCTCGTTGCAGCGCAGGAAGCTCCATCTTCTACAATCCGCTCGCGACCACTGATGATGTGTACGTAGATGAAAATGCCTCTATCAGCCCTGGGAGTTCCCAGAACCAACAGAAAGATCGACCTTGTGTCAGACCCCTGCAAATTCAAACTAGGCACACAGCCACGACCCTACGGCTACCCAGATGGCAAGGCAATTTTTTAAAAAAAACAATAAACAATAGCAAACTTCCTGGCTGAAGGCAAAAGTTCAATATATATATATATGTCAAAATCACAATATGCAGTTGCCTGCTTTATTTGTCCGTTTTATGGCTTCTTAGGTTATATCTCTGCTTCGCTGGTACTGTCTGATCGGAAAATAGTGTATCACTAGCAGCTGTTGCAGAGTTTAAGTTCGCAGATAACAACTTTTCTTCTGATGCTGGAGACAAATGTTCAATGTTCAAAGGAGTCTTTTCAGGAGGAGAGTCAGGTTTCAAAGTGTCAGTAATCAATTCGGCATCGCTGAAAGAGATGAACTTCGGTGTGATTTCAGATTCGGAGGCACCAATTCCCTTTTTCACCCAGTCGTCGTAAGGGAGCGGCAACGGAACACGCTTTACGTGAGAAGCGTGAATCCAGTGTTTGCGGCCAGCTACACGGACTGCTGTCCTCGTCGCCAGTAAGATCTGAAAAGGCCCCACAAATCTTGGTTGAAGGTTCTTCGTCCTCGCGAAGTTCTTGATTACAATGAAATCACCCGGTTTCAGCTGGTGCCCTGGACTCTCCGGAGGTTTTGGCAAGGCATCGAAAACCTGTTGATGAATAAGACTCAATTTAGCAGTCAAGTCGTAAAGGTAGTCTATCAACATAGGATATTCAATGGAGCAAAATTGTTTAGGCCTTGGCACACCCCAGATATTTGCCGGGCGGCCAAACACAATCTCGTATGGACTAAGCCCTATTCTAGAATGTACTGTTGCTCTCGTTGATAACAAGGCCAAAGGAAGTGCGTCTGGCCAGGCTAAACCTGTGGATGCTTGTATTTTGGCTATTTTTAGCTTGAGGGTGCCATTATAACCCTCGACTAAACCAGCAGACTGGGGATGGTTTGCACTGTGAAATTTCTGTTTCAATCCTAGGCCGGCACACACACTCTGCATAACTTTCCCTATAAACTCACTTCCGTTATCTGACCATACAATCCGTGGCATTCCATACCTAGGGAAAAATTCCTTGAGAAGAATTTTGGCAGTAGATAGGGCAGTGTTGTCCTTTAGTGGGTATGCTTCTATCCACCTGGAAAAAGCACAAACTACCACCAGGACGTACTTTAGATTGTTGCAGCGTTCCATGTGAATGAAGTCTAACTGAATCACTTCAAAGGGGCAGGAAGGAGGAGCGAAATGACCAGCTGGAGTTGGAGTTCCCTTGCCAGGATTATGCATCAAGCACACCATACAATTTTTCACCACTCTCTCTGCACACTTACTGATTCCCTCATTCTTCCAGACCGGAGCCAACATCTTACATATCCCTTTAGAACTTATATGCGCTACTCCATGCGCCATCGTCACTACTGCAAGCACATATGCATCGGGCAACATCCAACGCTGCTGTTCTGTCAAATCAATCCAACATCCATTCGAGTCCAACTTGCCCGTACTTTCTCTCCATACACGTTTCTCTTCCTCAGTCGCTTCTTTCTGAATCTCTTTCACACTTTCCATAGTATCCTCACACATTCCAGACTCAGCAATCCACCTTGCAGACGTAGCAACATACATTCTACTCATCGTGTCTCTAGCTGTCTGTTTAGCAATTTCGTCAGCAAAAGCATTCCCACGACCAACATCATCCGTGATTGCTTTATGAGCACTGCACTTCACAATCGCAACTTCAGTCGGCAAGGTTAGAGATTCCAACAAGTCGTTAACT
The DNA here is from genome assembly GCF_964263255.1 of Lissotriton vulgaris. NCBI lineage: Eukaryota > Metazoa > Chordata > Amphibia > Caudata > Salamandridae > Lissotriton > Lissotriton vulgaris. The sequence continues at coordinate 1,184,299,192 of NC_141687.1, forward strand.
AGCTGACCATGTTGGATCTTAGTCCCATGGGACGTAATGAAACCTCTTTCTCTCCACAACCGGCCAAAACTATGGGCCACGCCAAATGCGTACTGACTATCTGTAAACACATTCACTCTCTTTCCCTCAGCTAAAACACACGCTCTCGTTAGAGCTATTAATTCTGCAGCTTGGGCAGAATTCTGGCTTACTCTTGCAGTCTCCACAATCGTCTTCAAAGTCGTTACTGCGTAGGCAGCAGTCACATCACCATTTTCCAATTTAAAACATGACCCGTCCACATACAGCGTACCATCCGGATCTGATAGCGGAGTATCCTTCAAATCGATGCGTCCTTTTGTCTCTTCCTCCGTTTTGAAATAGCAGTCATGTGGCTCAGAATCACTCGACTCTTGATCAGTCGGCAACAATGTTGCTGGATTCAATACATTGCATCTTTTGATCTGAATATGACTCGCTAGTAATGTCAGCTCGTAACCAGATAATCTCGCACTAGTCAGGTGTTGAGTCTTCGTTCGGTTCATGAGTGTATCCACTGCATGAGGAACCATGACCACTAGCATATTGTTCATCACCAAACCAGCAGATTGTCGAATGGAAGCTGCAGCTGCCGCTGTAGCTCTCAAACAACTAGGCAACGCTCTAGCTACCGGATCTAATGTTGATGAGAAATACGCACAAGGGCGTTGTTTATCACCAAATTTCTGTGTCAGAACACTCAACGCGCAACCTTCTCTTTCGTGAACGTAGAGCGTGAATGGCTTACTGTAATCAGGTGTACCCAATACAGGAGCTGAACACAATGCTTTTCGTAATTCAGTAAAACTCTCTTGACATTCATCAGACCATGGCACCGGACTCGGAACATTTTTCCCAGTCAAAGCTACCAATGGTTTTGCTAAAAGAGAAAAATTTGGAATCTACTGCCTACAGTAAGAGGTAATACCTAGGAAGGCACGTACTTCTCTCTGTGTGCGTGGAACACTCATCTGCGTAATGGCTTTTATTCTTTCTGGGGTCAACTTCCTTCCCTCCTTTGACAAGAGATGACCTAGGTAGGTCACTTCTTGGCAGCAGTATTGCATCTTGGAAGGAGACACCTTATGATTCAAATTAGACAAATGATGCAATAGGGAAATTGTAGCTGCTTTGCAAGTTTCCTTGTCATCGGCAGCCACTAGAAGATCGTCTACGTACTGTACAAGGGCAGAACCTGGAGGAAGGACAAAAGAATCTAACTGGCTTTTTAATGCTTGACTGTAAATGGATGGACTTTCACAATAGCCTTGTGGAGCGCGTTTAAATCTGAAACTGCGACCTCCTAGACAGAAGCCGAAAATATCCCTACTTTCTTCGGCTATCGGAATGCTGAAAAAGGCATTCTTTAGGTCAATGACTGAGAACCATGTAGCTGTGGCAGGAATCAATGTTAACAAGGCAGTAATGTCTGGCACTACAGGAAACTGTGGGACTACGATCTTATTAACTTCTCTAAGGTCTATGACAAACCTATATACTGGAGGTTTTGTAGGATCAGTTCGCTTCAGAATCGGTAAGACAGGACTGTTACAGACATTTCCTCTAGTTTCCTCAACCACACCCTTCTTAATCAAGTCTTGCACAATCAATAAAAGTGCACGCTCACCTTCACTCGAGATTTTATATTGGGGAATTCTTGGAAATTTCACATTTGCTTTCAAAGTTACCACATACGGTGGAATTTCTAGGAGACCTACATCGTTAGGACCAGTCGCCCAAAGAGAATCAGGGAGTGAACGTAGCTCCGGCGGGAGTGCATCCATTGACAAGTACATCGGAGAGATGATATTTTTACCCAACGTAAGCTGTACTCCTTCCGGAGAACAGTACAATGTCGCATATAGTCGTTTTAACAAATCTAAACCAAGCAGATTTTCATTACAACCTGTCGTCAAAATCAGGGGTGCTTTCAATTGGCACGGTCCAACAGAAATGGACAAAGGACCAGATATCGGGTTGTACACAGGGGCGCCTGAAAAACCTACGGAAACATTTGTTGAGCCAGACAAAGGTGCGCCAGGGAGTTTCGCATGAATGATAGAACTTTTTGCGGCACCAGTATCCAACAGAAACGGTTCGACTACACCTGATGTTGCTACTGCGACATAAGGCCCACTCTGATCCACTGGAACTGATACTACTCCCTCTCTCTGTCCATGGCTGTCCTAGTACCCATTTTGCTGAAAACCCTCATCTACTTCATTATAGTCTTCAACAAGATACTGTTGAGATCTATTTTGCTGAGCAGATTGTCCATTTCGCTGATCAAAGTGATTGGAGGGACGATCATTCGTTTGTGGAGGCATAGCGCCTCGTCCTCGTCCTCTAGAATTCTGCACAAAACCACCACGACCTCTCTGAGCTGCTGCTGCATTATTTTGCGCTAAGATCGGACATTCGTTTTTATAGTGACCCTCTTTCTTGCAGTACGCACACTGATTCCACTGATATTGAGGTCTTGATGAACCATAATCTGTCCTTTGGTATGAACCTTGCTGCGTATTAGTCTGATTCGCGCGAGGCGGATACGCCTGCTGCAAAAGAACTTTAGTTTTTAAATCTTTCGTTTTCTTCTCTGATTTCTCCTTTTCCTCTTTATCTCTATTTTCGTAGTACTGTGCAGTCGCAAGTATTTGCGCTGTCGTAGATACAGCCCACGCACTTTCTGAATCCTTTAATTTATTGCATAATTCAGGTAACAGATTATGCACAAATTTATCTACAAACAGTCTTTGCCCTCCTTCTGTACTCATGTCCTGACCACTATGATCCACAAAAGTCTCTTCGAACCTCGTGAAGAAGTCGGAGACACTTTCGTCTTTCTTTTGCCTGCATGCTGACAATTTGTCCCAATTAACACGCAATGCTGGCATCAGAGTCTTCATTAGATCAATTATTCTACCTGGCAGATTAGCAATCAGAGGTTCGGGTTTCGCACCACCTATTTGCTGACCATCTGCTGCAGTGATAGCTGCCCAATCACCACCTAAGGCAGCTTGATGATCCTCTCTACGAATTTTAGCCCACACTGGTTGCGGAACTACATTACCAAACAACATATCGATGTCGGCTAAGTTCATTATACAAGCCTCACTGTCTGTGTTAATTCCTTGTAATATCCGGCTGGATTCTTACGTGGATCTGGCAAGGCCTGTTTCACCGCTAACACTTCAGCTCGCTTCCATGGAATGTGTATCCACACTCGTTGGAACTGCGCTGGAGCGGCCGCAATACCAGCAACCGCATCAGCTTGAATAGCTTCGCGCCAAATCGGAGGAACTTCCCTCATCGGATATTGGCGACTTAGCTTCATTTTACCTTTTTCTAAATCTCTCGGTGAACGAAGAGATGGATCATTCCTAAAACTTAAAATAAGTTCCATCGCTTCCTTTATATTCTCACCCACTATCATTCCAGCAGCGAACTCCTTTTGAACCCTAATTAAATCTTCCAAATCTGATTCGACATCGTCTTCTTCTATCTCTTCACGTAACAACGAGCACATCTCATCAAAGACGTACCGTTGCGTTGGTTCCCCCCACTGCATAAATGTGTCTAACACATCTCTCGTACTATATCTTCTACTCTTCGAAATCCATCTGAGAGCCGTGGAATCTAAAATTCCCCGTTCCTCAGTACTTGGAAGCTGACTACGTCTCTGAACAGAGTCAGTAGTAGGAGTCTTAATTAAAGTTTTATATATAGGAGACAGCATATTAGTAACAGAATCAGTGATTCTTCGACGAACAGAAAGTGGAGTTAGCACACTCGCAGACATAGAGAATGCAGTAGAGGTAGGAATAGATGACGAAACAGTAGGAGTATCGAGGAAAATAGTTTCTGGAGCAGTAGGTACAGGAGCTGGCAGTGTAGGAAGAGGAGGAGCTGTAGGAACATTCACATTCATCACAGGAGGTACAGGAACTTGATTCTGAGGGATAGGAGCAGGAACACCAGGTTGTCCAGCAACCGGCAATTGAACATTCGGGACAGGCGGAGCCGTAGCACCTTGTGCATACGGTGGAGGTGATCGTAACAGATAAGATAACAGCGGATCGTTTTCGGAATCCTCCAGTATCTTAGCCATTTTCGATGGCAAGGCAGGATAGCACTTGTCAATCGCTAAGTTATGCTCTCTAATGGCTACGTCTATGGCCTTTTCACACTCATTAGCTTGCAACTGTTTAGCCGCTTGCTCTAGAGTTAACTCTTCTTGTTCTTTCTGTTCTTTCTTCAACCTTTTCATTTCTCTCTGTTTGGATTCTTTTCGCCAGTAACGGAAAGAATCAAACATTGCCGGCCGGGCTTTCTTCCTGAACAATTTCGCTTCTAGGTTGTCGAGAATCTCTGGTTCAAAACTACCATGCAGTGGCCAACTAAGGACACCATCCTTCTTACAATAACGGACCCATACCTCATTATAAGATATAGGACCCACGCCATGTTTACAATATAGATCATATAAGGGAGTCCCAATCGGAGGAACCAGACAAGAGTCCTCCAATCGTGAGTCACTGTTGCAACTAAAACAAGACAACATTTTCCGACTTACCATTTTCAGTCAGGAACACAAAACAAACAAACACGGAACAAATATGTGCACTCGAACCAAGAACTTAGGCCTACCAAAACGAACTGATGTATCGATACCCAAACTAAACCAAATAGATTATCGTAACTAGAACAACCAGTGATAATCTGACAAAACCAAACCAAACCAAGAACCGATCAAGGATTTTTAACAATCCTCACAAAGTAACCAGCTAGCTATCACTAAATACTTAACTGAGTCACTGAAGACGTCACCAAGGAGAAACCCGTCACGTTTCGCCGTACTAAGGACTGCACCACTTCGGGTCCAAGACAGGGCGACGGTCAAGGCAACGGCCCACTGCAGCCGTCCTGAACGGGAAACCCTCGTGGAAGAGAACTTCGGGCCACTTTTGCGATATGCCGGGATCGATGAAGTGGGGCGCCTCCCTCAGGAATCTTCACACGAAGCTTCTCGAACTCTTCAGGCTTTTGGACCGGTACCGAATGACGTCGCCCCATGTTGGGCGCCAATTGGAGTTCTGGACTTTTTGGTTCCGTCCAGAGGTGTCAGGGTACAACACCCAAAGACCCCGGAGTTCCACCTGCCTTGGTGCACAAATGAACAGAAACACGGGCTTCTCGATGGTGGCGTCAAAGACCAAAGGTTTATTACTGCAGGGACACAGAAGTCACAGATACTACACACGGGCAGTAATCAGGAGCCTGTTCGATTTGTACAAAGTGGGTTGCTCCTTATATATGAAATTTTAAGCTGGGGGCGAATTCTTTACATGTAATACATTCCCAAAACCTTTGTGTCTAAAACAATAAATATTTGGTGTTACACAGGAACCGTCGATAATATCTGAGGCCAAACATTGCGAAGAGAGGGGTTCCCACTAGTCTGTCACAATTCCCTGTCAATATTGCATTCAGGACCCGGACCGCCTCATCGTAAAGTTCGTTACCTCCCCCTAATAAAGATTCAGAAAGAAAGAAACAGAGCCAGGTGTGGAAGATAGAAAAGTGGGATAAGGGATGTTTGTGGGTTGTAAATGGGCAAGGCTACCGGCTTCGGCCGCCTAATCATGATCAGGTACAATGGACACGAAGACCAGTTTGGCAGGACTGGCCTCGGGCAGAGGAGGTAGCCTTTGTCGAGTCATGCAGCTACAGCGTGATCTGGTTTAAGGTGCATGTGTCATGAAAGAGGTGAATCTCCGGCTAAGGTTACGTGTCCTTAATCGAAATGAAGTGATCAGAGGCTATTGCATATGTGAGGGCAAGAATCACAAAATGGCGGCCATGATCTAAGATGGATGCCATGGGTAGATAAGAAATGTGTTTATAAAAGGAGTGCTCTTGCTCGTAGCGTAGCGAAAACACCAGGATATACTAAATGGACCATTTGCGGTTCACTGATACCCATATTATGTATTTCCGACAAACTTGAAAACACGGGTTCAAGTCATCACGGAACCGTCACGGAACCTCAACCTTCACTGACTTATTAGTAACTGGAGTGGGAATAGTACATTATATATGTTTAATGTCAAGCACCATCCCTGACTATATATTTATTGGAGTGGGAATAGTAAATTATATATTTTTAATGTCCGGTACCTCCCTGAGTATACTTTATTTGGAGTGGGAATAGTAAATTATATATGTGTAGTATAGATCATATTACTTTAGTTTATGCTACATGGTGTTGAAATATTATATTGTATATGTTTATAGGTGTGTGAGTTTAAAATATTTTTATAATCTGTAGTAGTAATAAGAATGCATAATATTTGGTTTTATATTTACAATTACAATAATAATAACAATATATTTTGATAATAGATATTAGTTAGGAAAATATACACAGCATTAAAATATACATTTCAGGAACATATTTAATAACAATAAATTTATAGAGAAATAATCAGACTTGTATATCTTTAAATGATCTCTATTTTTTAATAATAAAATACTTAGGGGGCCATTAGGATGTAGGGCGGATCGCCACCGCCCACATGGTGGTGGCGATCCGCCTACATCCTAGCCCGCCCACCACCCATTTCCCCCGCCATATTAGTATGGCGAAGGGGACCACAGCAGATGGGAAGACCATCCACCGCTTTTCTCCCCGGTCGACTAGTCAACCGGGCGGAAAAGGGTTTCATATTGTGGCGGTGTCTGCTAAACACCACCATCCATATCAGGATGCAGGTGGGAGGGAGCCTTTCCGTGGCAGAAAGGCATGTGGATTTTGAGATTGGGGGCCTGTTGCGAGCCCCCAGGATGTTGGGGGGTAGGGGGGCACATGGGGTGTACCTATGGTACCCCCCCTACATGTGCATGCACAACATGGCAGGCACTGCGCAGTGCCTGCCATGTTTTGCAGCACTGCCCGCCACAATGTTAAAAATGCAGGATGCGCCCGCCAGTGTGGCAGGTGCATCTAATGTCACCTAATGGACCCCCGCACATATGGCGGGTGGTCCCTTGTAACGTCAGGATGGCGGGGGGACAAAGTCCGCCTGCCATCCTAATGATGCCCTTAGAGTAAAATAACATATTTTATTAAGGCAATAATATACACGAGGAAACATACACAGTAAATACATAATTATATTTATGAAACAAAGTAATTTGGATATATGTTTATTCACATATATTATATTTTTGAACATACATGCTTTTCACATGTTATATTTTAGGATACAGGTATTTATATTTTGCAGCAAAAAAACTTTTTTGTTACTTTAGTGTATTACATTTTTGTAACATACATTCATTTTGCAATATAATTTTAGAGTCTATTTTTGCATGTTTGACAGTTAGTAATTATATACATATTTTTCTGAAATGAAACAATATAACATTATACAGATTTAGTAAAAAAAATCACATTTTAAGTGTTTAACTATTTTTGTACATGTAATATATATATTTTTCATTATTATTATGAATGTATTAAATATTAATAATATTAATTATTACAATAGTTACATTTTATATTAACATGTACAAGGTACGTTTTTATTTAACATTTCCCCAAAAATTGCATTTTTTAAAGCGTAAATGATACAAATGAATAAGTACTTATAATAATCATGATTATACTTTATATTAATTATGATTATAATTTTACAATATTACATTATTTTTAACATATAAGTACAATATTGTAATATTTTTAGAAAACATATAAGTAATTTATTTATTATTGTATTATGTGTTTTGAAATTAATTTGTATGTGTTGTATTATTTAACCAGCCATTTTTGTTTTACAGGTACTAATTTGTAACCACTTGCTGTTGTTTTGGGTTATTTCTGAGGAGACAAGCTTGCGGTTAGAAGCTGTGTCGCATCCAGGAAGGCAAGTATAATTTTCTTTAATTAAACTAAGTTTTTAACTTGTATTTGAATGTAGTTAGGTGGTAGGTAGTGTGTCTAGTGTTAGGTGGTTGTGTTTTTGGTGTGTTTTAGTTGTAAGTTATATTTTAGCGAAATATCGATAGTTACTGTTTGAGGCCTAGTGTAGAGAGGTTAGAATATGTACAGAAATGTGTGTATATCGTGCTAAAAGTGTTTTGAAATGTAAATAATTATTGTGTGTGCTTGTGTGGGTAGGTAGGCTTCTTTAATTTTTCACAGGTTTTCTTTCATCGAAGTCGCGTTTAGGAGAAGATAGTGTTTTTTTAATTAAGAAGTGTGTATTAGTATTGTATACTAGTATTTAACACTTTCTTATTTTTTTTTTTTTGGAGCGTTTCTTTTTTTAGTATTAAATCCCTTTATTGACAGATTATGACGCATGCATAAATAACACTTGACCATCTGGCCCCAAACCCTCATTACATTGTAACGTAAAAAGCTCAGGCAATAAGACACTGTAGATGCAAACAATATATCAAGTATAAGAAAAACCAGAAGCAACCAAAACCTCGTAATGCCCACCAAAACCCCCACCTCCCACCCACCACCCAAGTTCCAAGTCCACTACCCCCCTCCATCAAGGGCCCTATCTCATTAACCCTTCCCCGGCTGTTCCACATCAGACAAACGCAGTAAGCGCAGATAGCGATGAAAGGTAATCTCCCGGTCCTCCGAGGCTAGCAAAGACAGGAAGGGCTGCCACAGCTCAGAGTATTTAGCGCCCTCCCCCACCAACATTAAAGAAAGCTTCTCCATGCCCAACACATGCCACACATGATGGAGCCAGCCTTGAAATGTGGGAACATGTGCACTGTGCCAATGTAAGACAATATTTTGAATAGCAGAACCCAGGGCAGTAGCTATTAGTCAGCCCCTACAGGAGTGCATTGGATATGAGATAGGATTCGGCAATCTAGTAATACATAAGAAGGGAACCGTGGGATCTCTATGTCAAAACGTGTATCAACCTCGTCCAGGACCTGCTGCCAATAGCCCTGAAGCTGAACACAATCCCAGAGCAGGTGGACTAATGTGCTCGTCTCTCCACACCCTCGCCAACATGTCGCCTCCCTAGAATGGTCGATCTTGTGTAGCCTCTCCAGCGTGTAGTACCAATATGTTGCGACTTTAGTGAGGGTGTCCGTAAGACCCATATGGTATGCTGAATGCCAGGCCCTGTAATAAATACCCTCCCAGTCTTTGTGGCTAAGCGTCCGACCCAACTCCCTCTCCCAGTGTGTCTTCCCAGATCTGTATATGTGTGTGTACTTGGCTTGTAACATTTTGTATAAGTCCGAAATGAGCTTTTGTCGGATTTACGTGTGATTAACCAGTACTCATACGGCCATAAATGTCTGTCGGCCGTAAGATGTACTTAGTCATTGAGTGCCCAGTGTCGAGCCTGAAGATATCTGAGTCTCTCCGACTCCAGCAGACCATATACCTGCCGAAAAGACGCAAATGGCAACACGCCAAGCTTCCGAATACAGGTGATACAAGTACCGGCACCCCTCCAGCCGCCATTTTGCGAAAGCCGCGGAGTCCTGCCCCGGGTAAAATCCGGGTTATCCATCAGAGTCTGAGGGGCGACGGAAAGGAGGTGAGCTCATGTTTGACATTGGTGCTATCCCATACTTCCATAGAAACCCTGGTAATGTATGAAGCGTACAGGTTGGGGGGTCTATGCTGCCTACAGAGAAAGGGGATCTCTTGAAGCGGATGACCTGCCACCGCTTGGTCCTTAAAAAGCCAATGCTTCTCATACTCCCACCTGCTCTACTCTACTAGAAAGCGCACTTGGGCCGCCTGAAAATAGAGAAGCAAATCTGGGAAGCCTAGTCCTCCTTTCTCGGGGGGAAGCGTCACGAGTTGGAGCTTCATCCGTGTTTTTTTACCATTCCAGATAAACTGAGCCAGCTCGAACTGAGTCTGGTGAATCCAGCCCGCCGGAGGCCCCAGGGGAATGGCGCGTAATAAGTATAGAATCTGAGGAAGGATCGTCATCTTTACCGCCGCCACCTTCACCAACCAGGACAAAGGATAGTGCCCCCATCTCCCCAGCTCGTGCCTGATTTTCTAGCGCAGCCGAGCATAGTTAATACGAACCGTATCAGGAAGTGTAGGAGCCAGCTGAATCCCCAAGTACGGGATTGCTTCAGTCGTCCATTGGAAAGGAAAGGACCCCTGCAAAAATTCCCGTGTGGGCTCGTCCAGGGACAGGTCCGGGGCCATGGACCTGCTCATGTTGACCTTGAAGCCTGCCGCTTGTGCAAAAGCTTTGAGGGACTCGAGACAAGCCAGCAACGACTCCCTTGGATGGGACAAGGATAGTAGCACATCATCTGCATACAGACTTATAGTGTGCAAGTAACCACAAAATTTAATCCCCTGCACCTTTGGATCAAGCTTCAGTCTCTGGGCCAACAGCTCCATATATAGAGCAAAGAGCGGGGGCAACAATGGGCACCCTTCTCTCGTACCCTGTTCAATAGCAAACCGGGGAGAGGTGCAGCCATTAACTCGGACCATCCCAGTTGGGAATTTATAGCAGTTCATGACAAAGGTACGGAACTTCTCCCCTATTCCCGCCTTCACCAAAACCCGCTCCACATAGGGCCAGTGGCCCCGATCCAATGCCTTTTCGGCGTTGATTGCCAGCAACATGAATGCCAGTCAGTCAGTCAAAGCTTTATTTCGATATGAATATATCTTAAAAGCATTTTGCAAATTGAGTAATAAAAATACAGATTATAAAATTGAGCAAAGATACCATATTAAAAATCTTAAAAACTCAGTTGGGGGTTGCAAGTTGCTCTACAAGAATAATACTATACTTGTTCTAAGTGTTTGGTACAACATGCCCCAACCTAAAAAAGTCTATTTTACAACATGAATTCCCCGGTGGTACGTGTGGCTTTCTCCACCAAGTGCAGGGCCCTCTTGGTGTTGTCAGAGGTTTGACATTCCGGGATAAACCCGGCCTGATCTGGGTCAATCAGGCCACTCATAAAAGGTGCAAGCTGTTTTGCCAGAATGCCCATATAGAGCTTGAGGTCAACATTAAAAAGAGATATAGGGCGGTATGCCCCACATTGTGAGCGATCCTTCCCTGGCTTGGGAATGACAGAAATAGTAGAGTCCAGCAGGTCTCTAGGGATTGCACCCAGCTCCGAAAATGATTTAAAAAGGGCTATCAGGAGGGGGGCTACTTGCAGACAGAACGTCTTATAAAAAGCTCGCAGGAAAGCCATCCGGCCCAGGCGCTTTTGCAAGCTTAAGACGGGAAATAGCCGTGATGACCTCCTCTGGCCTGATGTCACGTTCTAAGTGGTCTGCTTGCTCGTTTGTGAGGGCGGGAAGAGGGACGGAGGTGAGAAAGGACTCCCCTGCGGATGTCTCAATGTTGGACCCAGCATAAAGGTTGGCATAAAAATCGCTAAAGGCAGCGGCAATAGCAGCGTCCTCTGTGACGCGCCCCCTCCCTGCGGGAGGATCTCTTGAACAGCCTGTCGCTGTAGTGCCTCACGCAACTTGTGACCTAACAGGCGCCCACACCGGTCTCTGCCAGTATAATATGTGTGTTTCACCCGCAGGGCGGCATATTCCGCCCGGTCCTGGTCTAACGCTGCCAACTGGTGCCGTATGGCCTTGAGTTGTTTCCAGCCCCTGGGGGGCCCCGTTTGTTGGTGCATTTGTTCTAGCTCTTTAGTCTGTCGTGTGATCTCTTCCCTCTTACACACGCGCTCAACCTTATCTGCCCCAGAAATCGCAATGAGCTCACCCCGCAGCACCGCCTTTAGTGCTGCCCATTGTGTTGCTAGCGTAGTGTCTGTGTTACTATTATGTTCAAGATAGTCTATTATAACCCCCTTGAGTCGTGTAACCACCTCCTTATGGAGTAGCAGCATTTCCTGCAATCGCCAGCTCTGCGTCACATGGAAAACAGGCGGGAGGGAAAACACAGCGGTCACTGGGGCATGATCCGAGAGAGATGCAGTACCTATATCCACATCGTTCGTAAGTGCCTGAAGTGAGGGGGAAGCAAGTAAATAATCTAGTCGCGCATATGTTTTGTGTGCATTAGAGTAATAGGTGTATTCACTGTTCCCATGGTGAGAGCAACGCCACAGATCCACCAAACCCACCTCCCACAAACGGGCCAACCCTTCCGCGGAGATTGCTCCTGACTGAGAGGTACGCGGACATGACCTATCCAAGGTGTTATCAAAAACTAAATTGAGATCCCCTCCCAGCTGGACATGGCACTCTATTGTATTGGAAGCCTCACTGCAAAGTAAAATAATTTTTTCCTGACCTTCATTGGGAGCGTACACACAGCCTATGGTAAACAATGAAGCGCCCAAGGAGAACCTGTAGGTCAGTAGCCTCCCCTTTATCTCCGCCCCCTTCTGCAGTACCTTACCCCGAAGTCTCTGGGCTACCAAGATCGCGACACCTGCGTTTTTTTTGTGGCAGCAGAGGACAAAAACTGTGAGAGGAAACTACGGGGACCTGAGGCAGTGGCAATCCCTCTGTAGTAAATGTATCTCCCATAGGAGGCAAATATTGGCCTGCGAATGCTCTAGTAAGGAAAGGACCGCCTTGCGCTTCACCGGGTTGTTTAACCCCCTTACATTTAACGTAAGGACTTTGATTTCGGTGTCAGGCATTACAAACTAGAAACCATAAAGTGCCCATGGAACATAGCTGTCTGCGAATGAAGTGGATGAGGTAGACCTCGAGTCTCGAAGTCTTGTATGGACGGTGCTCTGGGCCCTCCCAATGGTGCTCTGTGGACTTGGAACAGCCAAACCCTCCCCCATCTACTCTACCCCAACGAAAACCCCAAAACAAAATAATCAATACATGTTCAAATTGTCCTTCATCCTCAGATGATTGGAAGGTGGTATAGCGGGATAGTCCATGAAACTCTCAAAAGCTTCCCGTCCCGCCGACGCCCCCAACAGTGAAAAAGATAGACAAGCAGGTTTAGGTAGTTCACATAAATCAGCCACTCTGGGGTGGGTTAGTATCCAAGGCGGCTGCCTCAACTGCAGCTCTTTGGCCCTCCCCGATCACAGCCGCTGGAGGCTTCTTCACCCGCCGTCGCCAACCCTGCATACGCCACTGGGGCTTGGAATCATCCACATCGGAAACCTGACTCGCTGACTCATGTTCCTTGGCAGGTGGGTCAATGCCTAACAATCGTCAGGCCTTTGTAACTGATTGTAGCTGGTACAGCTTGTTGTCTATTTTAAAAACCAGGCGGAATGGGTGGCTCCAACTATAGGAGATTTTCTGCTGCTGTAGGTGGGCCGTGACAGGCCTAAAGAGCCTGCGCTTTTGCAACGTGAAAGCTGAGAGATCTTGGAAAAGGACCAGTGATTGCCCTTGGAATGACAGTGGAAGCAACAGCCTGGCCCTCTGTAGGATCTCTTCCTTCGTGCGAAAGTCCAGTATACAGACTAGAATGTTAGGGGGGAGTACTGAGGTGGCCCGCAAGGCCCCCGCGTGGTGAGCCCTGGCCAGACGCAACTCTGAATCTAGCGGGCGCCCCAAGATATGATTGAAGAGTTCCCTTGTATAGCGAAACAGGTCTTTTGTTTAATCGTTTAATGGCACATTGCAAATTCTTATATTATGCCGCAGTGAGCGGTTCTCGAGATCTTCCAGATGCATCTGGAGATCAACCTGCTGGTCGTGGAGCCGTACAATTTCTTGCTGGAGAGCCGCGAGTTCCATGTCTGCATTATCGTTCTTTGTTTCAAGCTCAGCAACCCTTTCCCCAATGCTATCAACGTCTCTGCGGACCTCTTTAATTTCACTCCTTCTTCAGGGTTGAATATCATCTCTCAGGGACGTGAACAAGGACTCTAAAAAGGCTTTAGTGATAGGTTCCGAGCCAGTCTCGAGCTCAGATGATGCCTGTTTCGAGGCAGATGCCATGTCGTCCCGCTGCTGGCTTTCCTGGACCTTGGCGAAGAGATCCTTCACTGGTTTGTCTCTGCGCCCCCTGGAAGTGGACATCACCCTTCCCCGACGCCACTGCGCTCCTCAGACCAGGCCCCTATCCAAAGTGCACCCGGCCAACAGGCCCACCATCACTGTCTCCGGCAGGGCCTCCGGGGCACTGTCCTGCCCGAGTCCGTCTGCCGCGAAAGTGCCAGGCTGTGTCGTCCGCCCCACTCTTGTTTCAGTGAGAATGCCGATACTCTCCCCCCTAGTGAGCTTGCTGCAAACAATACTATCCGGGAGGCCTCCACAGACCACCTGGGTTTTTTTCAGGCACACTTTTCTTGAGAAGCACCACAAGGGTCACAGCAGCTCCTCCAACCACCGGCCCCTCTCAGCAGAGCTCTGATCCCACAGCTCCCACGCTCAGCACTACAGCCGCTCGGTGTCTTGCCTCCAAGGGGTGCCTGCTCCACAACCAGGGCCTGCTGTTGACCTCTGCCGCACACATGCTCCTGCCCTCAGGGCCCCTAGCTGCCATCGCAGCACAGCCACCCAGGGCTAACAGTCCAGCCCGTAGCTCAACAGGCCCGCCGTCTCCACCTGCAGAAACCGCTCCAGCCAAGTCTGTGCTTGGGGGACTCTCGCGTCGGCGCCCCTATGTCAGCGCTCAGCAGGGGGTCACCTCCAGCTGCAGCCCTGCGCATTCCTCCCACAGCGGCCGCCGCCGCCTCAACCATCCACTTCAGCAACACTGCCAAGCAGCCGGTTCTCTCCATTCATGCGGTGCTGCCATGCTCCTCAGGCACAGGCCTCCCGGCCCCCGCCGTCTCTGCCAGTGATCCCCATGCAGGCCATATAGCAGCAAAACCAGTCGGGTCACCCTCTCAACAGCCTACCTGCTGTTGATCACCAATCCTCACTGCTGGCGGGGTTCCGCCACAGTCTCCGGCCGGCCCACATGCTGACGCTCGCTGCATAGAAGTCCCAGCCCACACTCGAATCCAGCGTCGGAGGCCGCGGGCAACGGCTGCTCCAAGATGGTGGCTCCGATGCTGCTCAGTTCCGCACTCCATCAATCAATCAATACATTTATAGAGCACGCTACTCACCCGTGAGGGTCTGAAGGTGCTGAGGGGAGGGGGGGTGCAGCTACTGCTCGAAAAGCCAGGTCTTGAGGTGTTTCCTGAAGATGAGATGGTCCTGGGTCAGACGTAGGTGGGTGGGTAGGGAGTTCCACGTCTTGGCAGCCAGGTAAGAGAATGCTCTTCCTCCAGAGGTGGTTCTGCTAATCCGTGGTACACTGGCGAGGGCGAGGCTGGCGGAGCGGAGCTGGCGGGTTGGAGTGTGGAACGTGATGCGGCTGTTGAGGTATTCAGGGCCCGTTTTGTGGAGCGCTTTGTGTGCATGGGTTAGGAGCCTGAAAGTGATCCTTTTGCTGATGGGAAGCCAGTGCAGTTCTCTCAGGTGGGCAGATATGTGGCTGTGGCGAGGGATGTCGAGGACGAGTCGTGCGGATGCGTTCTGTATGTGCTGCAGCCTTTTCTGAAGTTCGGCTGTGGTTCCTGCGTAGAGGGCGATCCCATAGTCCAGTCGGCTGGTGACGAGGGCCTGGGTTACAGTCTTTCTGGTTTCAATAGGGATCCACCGGAAGATCTTTCGGAGCATGCGCAGGGTGTTGAAGCATGAGCATGAGATGGCATTGACTTGCTTGGTCATCGTGAGCGAGGAGTCCAGGATGAATCCCAGGTTGCGTGCGTGGTTTGTGGGTGTCGGCGCAGTGCCCAGTGCTGTGGGCCTCAGGAGTCGTCCCAGGTGGATGGGGATGGTCCGAGGATGAGGACCTCCGTCTTGTCTGGGTTTAGGTTGAGACGGCTGAGTTTCATCCATTCCGTGGCGTTTTTCATTCCTTCCTGGAGGTTGGATTTGGCGGTGGCTGGGTCTTTGGTGACGGAGAGTATCAGCTGGGTGTCGTCGGCGTATGAGATGATGTTGAGGTTGTGTTTGCGTGTGATGGCGGGAGGGTGCTCATGTAGATATTGAAGAGATGCGATGAGGGAGGTCTCGGTGCTGTGCTTAGCTCAAAATCCAGACTGGGATGGGTCGAGGGAGCCATTTGCCTTGAGGAATGCTGTCAGCTGTTTGTTGACGGTCTTCTCGATGACTTTAGCAGGGAAGGGAAGAAGAGAGATGGGACTTGAAGTTCTTGAGGTCTTTAGGGTCCGCCGTAGGTTTCTTCAGTATGGCGTTGATCTCAGCGTTCTTCCAGCTCTCTGGGAAAATGGCGGACGTGAGGGAGTTGTTTATGAGGTGGGGTGCGATGATGGAGTCGGCTTCGTTGAAGATGTGGTGAGGGCATGGGTCGGAAGGAGAGCCGGAGTGGATGGTCTTTATAAAGTAGGTGGTGCTCTCAGTGCTGATGAGAGTCCAGTTGGTGAGGGTGGTTGTAGGAGGTGTTGGTTCTGCGGTTGGGGGCGGAGTCTGAGTCTGAGCGCCAAAGCTGTTGTGTACGTCGGCGATCTTGTGGTGAAAAAACGTGGCAAGGGAGTTGCAGAGGTCTTGTGACTGTGTGAGGTTGTTGCTGTTGGCGCTGGGGTTGGAGAGCTCTTTAACGATGCTGAAGAGTTCCTTGCTGTTGTGTATGTTGTTGGTGATGTTGATCCCAACAGCCCCCTCGGGCCACCAACGATAGCCGGTCCGTCCTCAATCTGCTCCGCCGTTGCCACCCCCCGTCGGGGTCCTCCTGCCAGGCCACGCAGCAGCACCTGGTCTCCGCAATAAGGACGCAGGACGGGCGACCCCAGATCTCAGGCACAGGGCTGGGTCTCAGCAACCCCCGCCGCCTCCGTCAAGCGCTCTGATGCCCCCTCAGACCAAGGCACCACCACTGCTGCTGCACGCTATAACGGTCAACAGGCCGGTGCTATCCAGGCCATCAGCGGGAGCTCCGAAGCCTTCCATCCGCTCGCGCCGCCATCTTGGCCACGCCCCGCCTTTCTTTTTTAAAAAAATATTTTCGTGTTTTTAATGGTTTGATCGAGTTGGATTTATTGACCCTGGATTATTTTTGCAGTTGGATTTTTGAAAATTTTTGGGGGTTAATTTTTTCGTTCCATTGGATTGAGAGATACCTGGATGGATTAAAGATGTTTGGAACATGTTTTCTTCAGCAACAGAAACTGTAAGTAATTTAAGTAATAAATGTGAGCGGGCAATGTTGAGAATAATATTTTAAATATGTGTTATATTTTGTAAAATGTAATTAAGATGTTAATATAAATTTATATTATTAAATATATATGACAAATTATTTATATTTTACACAATTTAAAGAAATTATATGTTTAGATATAGTATGTCTTTTGCTCAAAACTATTTTTAATTACTGTAGATTAATACTTCAAAGCATGGTTTTAGCTATTAGTGAAAGGTATCCTAGGCTTCTTTTGCTTGGATATAGTGTTACCTGACTTTGAAGTAATTTGAAAAAAAAAATTGGTTTGTTTGGTGAGTTTTGGGCCTATTTGGGTCACAGATTTTTCCATTCTGAGTTTCTGATAGCTTTTTTCTTTTTGGAGAACTTGGAGTAGTTTGTGTAGGGTATGTGTCCCTCTGCCTGTTGTTGCTTGGAAGGCATTGAGCCATCCTTCAACAGCATTGTTGGTTTTGGCTTGTTTGTTTAATGTGCTCAGGTGCACAATTCCACCATGGAATGTGGAACTTGGGTAGTCTTGTGTGCCCTGATCTGTGGAGTCTTCCCACCCAGGTATCTTTGAAGTAATCTAAAAGTGGGCTTAGTTTTTCTTCATTTCTTTTGTAGTAGGGGCTTTCTATTAGGATGTTATAGTGTTCTGATCCCTCAGTTACTGGTACATAGGCCAGTGCTATCAATTTTTTTACTTGGTATGCAAAAGTACTGTCAGTTGCATATTCAACACTTAGGTGCCGATTCCTATCCGGGTCGTAAACCGTACCGCCCAACACGACTCTGGACAGAATTCCGGCCAACGCGTATACGTGCCGTACGACTGGCGAAGTACGATGCGCCAGTTACAAAATACAAACGCTTTGCATGGAGAATATTCAATTTGACCGAAACGTAGGTAAAACTTTGACTCGCCCGTTAACGGACCCAGAACCATTTCTATCAAGGATCAGGAATAGTTCTGACCAACACAAACAGGTGCTGTATGACTGGTGAAGTACGATGCAATGTGTGTGAAATTAAACAGAGTTGTACAGAGAGCAAGACGTAAAACTGAAGTGTACGGAACATAGGGAATAGCAATGAGCCCGTTGCGACCGACACGTACACGAACGATGCAACATAGCACAATGTGAGTGTGATCAACTTGGATCACCCCGCAATTGACGCCACACGCGTCCGTTCCCGTCAACTGAACGTCTCTGTCATGTCCAAAATAAATCAACAAAAAAAAGACAGAAATAGGCCAAACAAGCTTCGCCAAAATGCTAAAACAAAAAAATCAAACTAAGACACACCCACAACTCCACCTATATACAGGGCCAAAATCCATACTATGATCCTTTGCAAATTCAACAAACCTGCCAGCAGAGAACAACACTACACTGCACTGAGACATACATCCACAACCCTCCCACTACACAACCGTCACACCACTAGCAATTCTCAAGAAGCACCCTCACACACACCCAGCTTCACTCTCACTCACTCACCCTCACTTCCACACACACTCACACATCAATCTCCACCACCACCCACCACCATGTCCCCAAAGAAGAATCCAAAGTTCACAAATAGTGAGTTGGAAGTGATGGTTGATGAAATCATCAGAGTAGAGCCACAGTTATTTGGCGCATTGGTCCACCAGACACCCCTGTCCCAGAAAACCAAGATATGGGAGAGGATTGTAGACAAGGTGAACGTACAAGTAGCTTGCCTGCGCACAATCGACGACATCAGGGATAGGTGGTATGACATACGTAGGAGGTTCAAGAAGCTCATTGGAATAGACCATGCCGTGAGCCAGCGTACTGGCAGTGTCCCTCCTGCCAAACCTGTGCCTTTCACTTCCTGGGAGGAGAAGGTGCGGGCCATCCTCCCACCGATGGGCATCCATGGATTATCCGGAATATCAGAGCCTGGTGAGTACACAAACAACTAATCTAAATTGTGAGGCAATAGCAATCTACACTCACAGACATCAATGTCATGGGATCAGTGAAACCATTCACTGTCATCAAGCAACATCAACCCAAAGCAAAATATCCTGTGATGTGTTTGCCAAATAGATAAACACAATGGGGCTGATTCACAGAACTAATCTGAGATAAAATCTTAAACTTACTACTTTTGGTATTCACAGAAGGCATTTAGTAGTAGTAAACATAGGATTCCTGCTTTACTATTACTAAATGCCTTCTGTGAATACCAAAAGTTGTAAATTTAGGATTTTATCTCAGTTTAGTAGTAGTAAAGTTAGGAGTCCTAACTTTACTACTACTGAATGCGTTCCCTGAATACCAAAAGTAGTAAGTTTAGGATTTTTTTATCTCAGATTAGTTCTGTGATTCGGCCCCAAGACGTGCAATGTCTCAGTAACATGTAACTATGCCAATACATGTACAGACGTACTGACAAGCACAGCAAGTATTTGGCCCTAAACAACAACAAACACTGTCAACCATCTTTCTAGCACAGTTACACTCACTCCCAGGGATGCAGAGTTCCCGGAAGGAAGGTTTGGTTTGCTGGGAAGGTGGCTGTAGCCAAAAGCATGATGGGAGTTGTAGTCACAGCCAATAGTCCTCATCCCAGATGGCCCAGGAATATCCCATGCACTATGCTCACCTCACAGTGAGTGGAAAAGTACTGCCAAGGTGTCTGACACTGGGCTCTGCTGTGGGGAGCACAAGGCCCTGATGAGACTTGGGCTCCAACAAACAACGGGACACCGCTGTCAGACAACTTGACTCACTGTCATGGAAGCAAGGGCCAAGGTGTCCTCTATGCTCCAGGGGGGAGCAGGAGTGTTACCTCAGACTGCATCTACCAGCAGACCCTGTCACACACACCCCTCCCAACAACAACACACATGTGTCAGGCACAGAAGTGCACTTGTGTCGAAATCTCCATGTCAGATGTCAATGACAATGTTCTAAACCAACATTGGCATCTATGTGTGGCAATTGAGGACAATGCAATGCTTATACACCCAACATGAAGCACAGAAACAACTTCAATGTGTGTGATACGTTGATGTGCTGAACCACAACATACATTGTGTGTCTCTTCCACCCACAGGGGCTGATGTGGAAACTGCACATACAGAAGAAGAAAAATCAAAGTCCCAGACTCTAGTAGACCCTGCGCTTTCCAGTGTGGATGCCTCTCAGTCCTATTCTGAGGATGACGAATGACCTGGTCCCTCCGGTGTGGATCTGCGTGCAGCACCAGCAGTTGTAACATCAGCACCCCCAACCACCACTCCTGCTACATCTGCGAACACCCTGATGACCCCTACCAACACGGACACACCAACTCAACATAACACAGATGGCACAGCAACACAGGCACCCTGGAGGTGGTGGGCAATACCACCAGAGCCAACACAGAAGGAGGCCCAGTGTCATCTGTGCCTGCAATGGCAGGTTGTGTTTGTGTGGGTAGGGCTGGTGGGAATGGGGTCAGGTCGAGGCCACGGCCTGAACATGGTGCTGAACCGCAAGATGATCCACAGTTGGGACACATCATACAAGCCTATCAGGAAAGCATCAGAGACTTTGGCCAGGTAGCGTGGATCCTCAGGGACATCAAACAACAGAAGGTGAACATCATGCCAGATTGGACTCCCACATGTCCCAGGTGGAGACACACATGTCCCGCATGGAGTCCAAAATGGACCCGTTGGATGACGTCACGGCGGTGCATAGGGACATACTGACATGCCTCTGCCAGATTGCAACCAACATGTCCACACCTCCCTGTGTGCCCACAACATCTGCAACTGCCACAGGGAGGGACGAGGACTCTGGTGGAGAGTCCACAGAACCGCCGCAGCCTGCACCTGAGGGTTCCCCTAAAAAGAAGAAGAGGGGTCATCCAAAGAAGGAAAAGTGAGAGCCAGCTGGCCATGCACATCCCCCAGGAAGTGAACTCTAGCTCCTGATATCACCCATTGTGTGCAAACCGTTCACCTTGTTGACTGTCACCCAACTCTCCAACATGTGATGGAGGGGCTAAGTTGGATCAATGAATCAAATGACTGTGGACTTTACTCAGGACAAATCATCTACCAACACTGCCAACTCCTCTGTGAACTTTGGATTTACATTGCACTGTACAGCACGTTCTACCACGTATACCATTCACAAACATGTATGTAAATACATTCTTCATCACACAATACGTGCCTCTGTTGTAAATTAAACTGGGTTTGTCAAATAGAGATGACGCAATTTCAAAGAAAGACTGTGCATGGAAACTACTCCAGCAATGTGAACACAGTAATGTGAGTCATGTTGATCTGAGACATATGACAGATAGCTGCTACTAGGTCAACACAACACTAATTCACTATGCCCATCATACTCATTGCCTGCAACATTGTGATCTAAAAATACACAGAAATACAGAGGCTGTGGTAATCAGGCCACAGGTATAGTGTGCCAAAGATTGTCAGATGTGTAGATACAGAGGAAGCACTTCACAAAGTGGCGCACACCTGTATTACACATACACAACAAGTGAACTGACTGACAGATGCAAGGTATCCTCACATGACAGTTCGCACAAAGTAACACAGAGGGCCAGACATGCCAGTATAGGGTTGTGTTGGACGATGCATCTGAGTTCCAGAAAAGGTTGCACTTTGTAACCGGAATGTGGTTTTTGGAGATCACAAGTCACCAGACAACAGCCAAAGGACCATGTAAAGTACAGACATACAACAGTATTGAAAATCACAAAATCACTGCATACATCTACAATACACATTACATACACAATTCCCAAGAGTTGTGAAAACAACCTATGAATCATGTCTACACTGTTTGGGAGAACATACCTACTCGAAGGACACATTAATGCCCTGATAATGGCAATTAGCATCCAGCCACACGTATGCACCCACACTGCACCACAAAAACACGTATCAGGGAAGGGAAAAATGTACACAACTCATCACTACATACTCACAACCATGAGAAAAAGTTGCTGATGAGCTGAGTCCGGACATCCCCCTCACCCTCATCATCACTCACAAAATGACCCAGGACTGGATCCTCCCCTGCTGGCGATTGATGGTCGTCATCATCTTCGATGAGAGGCAACTCCTCCCTCACTGCCATGTTATGTAGCATTCAACACACAATAAATATCTTGCACACCTTTTCAGGTGCATATTAGACGGCCCCTCCTGTCCGGTCCAGGCATCTGAATCTGCTTTTCAGGAGCCCTAATGTACGCTCCATAACTCGCCTGGTCTACCCATGTGCTTCATTGCAACGTAGCTGCGCTGGTGTGACTGGGTTTCTAAGAGTTGTCTGCAACCACAGCATGTTGGGGTATCTAGAGTCACCTACATACAAACTAACAAACAGGTCTTGGTTGAGGCAAGAGTGTCAAATTACAAAATATAAAAAAATCATAAGGTAAACAGAGATTAAACACTGACAAGCCAGGCACGCTGGTTCTGCAGCTGTGACATCATCTGTGGGATCCTGCTATTCCTCATGATTTAGGCGTTGTGTGCAGAACCAGCGAAACGGGCACAGCAAG
Source organism: Lissotriton vulgaris (assembly GCF_964263255.1). NCBI lineage: Eukaryota > Metazoa > Chordata > Amphibia > Caudata > Salamandridae > Lissotriton > Lissotriton vulgaris. The sequence continues at coordinate 1,184,321,907 of NC_141687.1, forward strand.
TGATATCTTCATGTCCGGAAGACATACGACCGGGGCATTGATGGACTGATATTGTTTTATGTTTCTGTATGTCTGCTCAATGGCGTTTGGTGCTACCAAAGACCCCTTCCACTCCGTCTGATTTGAGCACTGCAATGGTGATGACATCCACTGTTTTAGACACATCCACTGCAGTGGCCACTGACACTCCTGCACCCACCACACCCACCCTGCCCCCACCAGCTATGTCCTGATCCTGTCCCTGTGGTGCCTGGACTGCCCCTATCTCTGCCTCTCCAAGGGGAGATGTCCACAGGCTGTAGCAGTGCAGGCAAGCATTGTGTGACGAGTAGTCCGATGTCACACAAAAACAAACATTTGCAATGGACTGGCCATTGGTCTTTGGATTGTTCATTGGATGAAACTGATTATTTTTCAGAAGCTGAATAAAGCTAAAGTACTTTTTTCTCAAGTTTTGCATTTAATGTACATGATGTTGCTGATAAGTGTCATTCAGTTGCTGTTGCTATATTTTTAATTGGAAATAAGTGATTTGTTGATGGGATGTACTGCATGTGGTCCATGGTATATGTGTCCTATTACAGTATTTATCCAGGTCATCCTTTGCTGAGCATTGAGGTAGTCATGATCCCAAGTACTTGGCACAATGAGTGTCACCTTCTTTTCATAACTTCACGTCTTTGGCTTCCACCCATGTACTTTTTTCCAGACTGTGGGCCAATCTACACTGGACATGCAGAATGTCACTTCAAAGCTGGACAAGTGATGTGTGTCTTCAGTGCAACATGCTAGACATGTGTTCTGATGTTGTGCAGATGAATTAAGAGTCACTCCTGTGCACAGGCTGATGTGACCAGAGCTTTCAGGCTGTTGTAATTGGTGTCTCAGTGACCAAGTTTTATGCTGACATGACTTAGCCCTGAACAGACAACATTTGACGGAGCTGACCTTACACATGAGTGGAGTCACCTCATGACAGTGTGTTACTCCGTGACATTGACTGGGCACATGTGGTGTGTTATGTGCACATGTCTCTGTGGGTAACCTTCCCTTTTTCTACACAGCCTATATTCCCTGTAGATGTTCTTGTTTGTGATGCTTGCTGATTTGTCCTGTGTTTATCCAACGCCTTTGGAGTATGTTTTCTGGGATGTAGGTGCATGGTGGACTACTGGTCATTTGGGTTTAATCCGTGGGTCATTTTGATATAAGGGCCTGGAATGTGGGCAAACACACATGGGACATATTCAGGATTCACAACTGCACATTTGTGTTTCACACATCAGGTTGTTTTCACTATGTGGTGTCTTTATGTGACAGGGGCACTTGTATGTGTGTGTGATTGCTCACACTCTTCAGATCCTAGCCTTCAATGTCATATGATGTCAACATGTGTTCTTTGCGGTTCTCCTAGTGCTCTTCATTGGTCTGGGACTGTGATAGGGTTCCTGATGTGTCTGAAAAGTTTCACGTCATGCACATGTAACTCATACTATACAGTTTGGAAAGCATTCACAAGAGTTGTTGACTGGCCATGTGTGATGTGTTTGTCCACTTTGGATCATCCCTCCACCCCTGGGATTGTCATAGGTGCATGAGCAATGTCACCAGTCCATGTGGGCTTAGCCGATGCACATTGTTGCAGATCAAGGTGTGTGGTGTTGAGAGTGGGCATATGTGAGTTCTCTCATGTCCAGGCAAAGTAACCTTAAATTACAGGCCAGGGAGTATTCTGTGTGAATGACATGATAGGTTGCGCACATGTGACTGTGCTCCACAGTATGGGTTACATTGAAATCAGTCATCACAGAGGGATTTTCATACAGGCTACTGTCACCACAATGTAGGGTACTTGTGGGTACTAATGCAGTGGGTCTGTCTCTTGCTGTGTTGGTTGCTGTTCCAGGCAGCTTATGCCACATGAGTCTGTTGTGAACCCTCTCATCTGTCAATCCCTGATTGCCCACAGAGGTGCCCAATTCCTGTCAAACTTCTGGGTTGCACTGTGTACACATATGTCTCATTGGAGATCAGCCCCACATCATGTGTATTGTACTAGCCTGAGTACACGGAGAGACACATACACCAGTTTTGTTCGATATGCAGTGTGAGGCTGACTGGTTGTGTTTGTGCATCTGCACACATGCATTGGTATAGCTTTTGGGGCCATTGGCAGGAAGTTGTATTTTTTCATGCTGTCCCTGGAACTCCTACCTCATCAGTCTGCACATTCATCATGGTTTGTATGTCTCATTGCTGCCATGGTAGGGGTCTTGATCAGCAAAAAGCTGAAGTCTACATCGGATTGTTTAGTATGAAGGCTCTCACCCACCAACCTAGCATGTTTCATCATCGGGCCCCACCCGAGGCACTGAGTGTGCCTCAGGTGTGCTTCGACGCCAGATTACTGCAGAGCGGGTTTTTTTGGAAGGTGAATGTGCTGCGCAGGTGTGTAGCATGAGATTTTAAAATTCTGTCCTTGGGGTCCCTAACGTTTACTTTATTGGTGGGCCCCAGGCAGAGGTTAAAAAAAAGGCTTGGGACGTGTAGGGGTTGACTTATGGTCTCCCACATCCAGTGTGGTCGACTAGTTTCAGCCAGGCCTTTTTATTAAACTGGCTTTCTTCAAGACCTATGTGTGGGGGTGTTACAGGGATCTATGTGATTATCAGTGCCCTGTATGTGAAGCACGTGCCCCCTTGCGCTCCATTCCTGAGTTGCTTCCTTTCAGAAAGGCACTTAAAACCTTCCTTTTTACTACAATCTAGGCCCATCTTTTCCACCTTATCTGTCGTGTTGTGTTATTATTCTCCAAAGCGCCGGGACGCCACTTTGCTGCGGCATCCGCGCGCTATACAAAAATTATATAACATAACATAACATAAAAAGGTGCTGATGTGTGTAAGAGGTATTTCCTCTCAGTTTGTACCTGTAAAGGAAAAAAGGACAAACAAGAGACACATAAAGTAAAAAAATGCAAAATTGTCAACCACGCACATGGGTGGGTTAGCGCCTGGTGCCTTGACGTCTGAGCGAATAAGGCTGGGGTGTAGGCGTTTGTGACGGAATGTGACAGTTGCCGGTTTGTTATATGCGCTACAGGTGCTAGTATCTAGATGGGTAAAATAAATATGCAAATTATCTACAAGTAGGATGCTTACTCCTGTCTACAGAGGACAAAACTCCCTGGACTTCCGCTGGAGGGCCGGGACTTATTAGCACTCTGGAAGTGAAGAAAAAAGGAGAAAAAAGGTAATGTCTAAAAAGGAGGGGAGGTCACACGCGGCTAGCGGTAAAGTGCTGCACGCTCAGTTATGGCCAAAGGCAGCATGACTTGCTGCTGTACCGCGAGCGGGGACCGACCTCCTTACTTACTTGGCTGTGTCTCCAGGCCCAATGGAACACCAGTGATCCGGTCGCAAGGTCCGAAGGAACTGAGTGCTTGGAGAAGGAGGCTTTCAATACCCTCTCTTGATCACCGGTGTAGCTCGTTGAGGATGGGCGTGGTCTGTGTGAGTAGCGTCCTCCCAGTGCTTCTCTTAGTGGGCATGTCTCTCTCTAGCCAGCATATGTGGGATCGACAGAGAAGAAAGATGCGTGCGCTCGTGCCCTAGATGGTTGTCGTGGCAGTAGTGAAGAAAAAATCTCCTTAATGGTTTTCATAATAAATAATTTTATGCAATAAAGGATTATTATGCAATAAAAGATTTGCTGCCTTGTGTGTTACTTAAAGAATAAGGGATAACGAAATAAAGAAATAAAATAAAATAAAAAGTGTATGACTGGGCAGAGGTGCTGACTTGAACCCCTAGTCAGTGCAGTGTGGCCAGTGGTGCAGCACTCAAGTGAGCTATGCTCTAGTATTCAGTAAAGGTGGCAAAACACTGGTTACTGGTAGTGTTTAGGCTTCACATGGAGTAGAGGCATGTATGTTTGGCACAGTCCTTTCTGGGTTTGTAGAGGTGGCTGGAGGGGACAAGGTATGATTTCCTTGAACTATTCTGAGGCAAGATAATTATTTCTCTAGGCTGTTCCAAGGAATGTTGTCATTTAGGCCCCGGATATGGGTCGACAGTCTGTAGATCCAGCTCTGTTCTTTGGTGAGGATGTTTTTCTCATTGTCAGTGGGGTGGATCGGAATTTGTTCAATTACTGTCCACCGCATATCGTTAGGGGTGTGACTTGTAGTGAGAAAGTGTTCCATGAATCTGCTGTTGGACTTTTTGCACCTGATCGTGCTACTGTGTTCTGTGATCCGCGTGCGCACTTTTCTCATTGTCATCCCTATGTATCTGAGTTTGCACGGGCACTCAATGAGGTATATTAGATTTGTGGAATTGCAATTGGTATGCTTCAGTTGATGCCATGTCCTTCCTGGTTCCAGATCTTTCCTGGTTCCAGGTCTAGGGTCTTGCTGTGCTGTGTCAGATGGCAGATGCTACAGTCTCCATAGGGGTAGTGTCCCGTCACTCTAGGCAGGCCCCACTCAGTGTGTAGTGTGATGCTTGCTGTGCGTTTGTTGGTTCTTGGTCGTGTCAAAACCAGTTGGTCGCTCAGGCTGTTGGATTTTTTGTAGGCGAATAGTGGTTGTGACCATTCACGACTGCCTGTGTTTAGGATCCTCCAGTTTTTCTTTATTATGTTGGCCACTTGGTTTGAGATGCGGTTGTAAGTTGTGACACAGGTAAGCGGTGGGCTGGCCTGAGTGTGTTCATACACTTCTAGGAGGGCATCCCGGTTTTGATTTTTAGCGCGTTTCTTTGTCTTGGCGATTATTCTCTTTGGGTAACCACGTTGGTGTAATTTCTGGGCCAGGTCAGTTGCCTGTTTGTTATAGTCCTCTTTGCTGCTGCAGTTGCGCCTAATGCGCAGAAATTGCCCGAAGGGCAAGTTTTCCCTGAGGGGGCGCAGGTGGAAGCTTCCAAATTGGAGTAACGAGTTCCTTGCCGTTGGTTTGTAATACGTGGTGGTGGTTAACTTGCCACCTTTTGAGTTGATCATTAAATCAAGGAAAGGTAATTGTTTACTGCTGCTTGTGCTCGTGAAACGCACAAATGGGTCCCGTGTGTTCAGCCAGGTTAGGAATTGGTGTAGCGACTCCTCAGTGCCAGTCCATACCATGAGGATGTCGTCGATGTACCGACAACAGAAAACCATTGAGTCTTTGAATGGGTTGTTTGGTGACAGGATGTGTGTGAGTTCCAGGTGGTAGACATAGAGTCCTGCCACGCTGGGGGCAAAAATGCTACCCATCGTGGTACCGTTTGTTTGTAGATAGTATGTACCTTCAAATTCGAAAGAGTTCTCCTTAATTGCGAGTTTGGCGCAATCCAGGACAAACTCCCTGGGTGTTGAATGTTCCCATTGTGATCTTGTCAGCATTTCCTCTAGCACTTTGAGGGTGGCGTCCTGGGGTAAGCTTGTATATAAGCTTTCTATGTCTAGCCCCACCAGTAGTTGTGTGGTGAGATCAAACTCCATATCAGAGATGAGGGATCGGAGGTGTTTAGTATCCTTGATATATGTAAATCCTGCCTGTACGAGTGGATTAAGGAAAAAGTCACAGAACCTGGTGAGGGACTCCAAGAGTGAATCAATGCCCGACACAATTGGTCAGCCCGGGGGTGGTCTGGCTTCTTTATGAATTTTTGGGACCGTATAAAAATACGGAACTTTAGGGTTTGTTTTACAGAGGAAGGCTGCTTCTTGTTTTGAGATATGGTTGCGGTCCGCAGCTGTTGTCACCAGATTGGTAATGGCGACCTGAAGGTTGGTAGTTGGGTCCCCATTGAGACGTTGGTAGTTACGTGTGCCATCAAGTATTCTTTGGCACTCTGCTCTGGATGCCTGTTTGTCCTTGATCACTATATCTCCGCCTTTATCCGCGGGTTTGATGATGATATCGTGGTTGTCTTGGAGGGTTCGTATTGCTTCTCTTTCTTCCCTTGAGAGGTTGTTGAACGTCTCAGGTGGGTCAATTTTCTCTACTTCATTGTAGATGGCCTGTTCAAACGTCAGGATTTTGACCAGAATGCTCGATGGGGTGTTGTGAACGTTGATTTTAGTCTTAGGCCAGTCTCATTGGCGTCTCCTGTGTCATAGCTGTTCTGTTGTTTCTCAAAGAAGGCTTTGAGTTTTAATTTACGAAAAAATTCAGCCACTTCCGTGTGGAGTTGGAATTTGTCCACCCACTTCGTGGGTACAAATGAAAGGCCTTTGTTTAACACTCTTTCCTCAGTCGCTGACAGGGTGGAAGAGGATAGGTTAAAGACCAGTGATGGCATGTCATGTTCGGTGGTCACCGGTTCCCGCCGGTCCCGGGTTGCGTAGCCTTCGTTTTGTGCCTGGTGTTGGCGCTGATTGGCCCGTCTTCCTCTGCCCAGTGTACCTGTGGTGCATTACTCCTGCGGCCTCTTGATCATCTGCCCTGTCCTAAAAAAGGCAGTCCGTATGGTTGTCCAAAGAAATTTTGTGGAACTTGGTGGTACATAGGTGGCCAGCCAAAATATGGGTTCTGCTGAGGGAGGTTGAAAGGTGGGGAACCATAGTTTTGGTTTGTCTGTTGTTGTGTGCCCCATGGTTGATATAATAAATAAATACAAATAAAATGACTGCGGCCCGGCTGGCGTAGTGTTTGTTCCGTTCCAGCTTCGCGGATTGAGTTTCATGTCTCTTCCACTGACACAAAGCAGCCAGTGGCCTGTACCAGCGAGGGCATGAATTAATAACAACCCGGGCCTGTGATGGAAGATACACACTGGTAGACACCGTATAAACCAGAATACACCGCATACACCGGCAGACACCACTTTACCAGCTGGCCGAGGGCGCAGACACACCGGCAGACACCGCTTAAGCCTCCAGATACCTCCTTCATCCGGTGGCTGAGGGTGCAGACACACCGGCAGACACCCATAAACTGGCAGACATCGCCTAAACCGGCAAACTCCACCTTCTACAAGCGGCCGAGAGCGCAGACACACGGCAGACTCCGCATAACCCGCAGACACCACCTTCACCCAGCAGCCGAGGGAGTAGACACATGGCAGACACCGCATAACCCAGCAGACACCACCTTACCAGCGACCGAGGGCGCAGACACACAGAGAGACACCCATAAACCAGCAGACACAGCCTAAACCGGCAGACACCTCCTTCTACAGACCGCCGAGGGCGCAGACACCGCCTTCACCAGGCTGCCCTGAGTACTGATGCTGACAGACCCTTCACACACCCAGTAGCCCAGTGGCAGCCACCCCAGCTGGACTCTGGCAGCCACCACACACCGCCTGTGGCCCTGGCTCCGGGACTCCAGTGCCAGCTTCATCGCAAATCGCATTGTAAGTGCAAACTTCAGTCTGGGGTGAGTACCGGAGGTGAGTGAGTGACAACGGATTACTGCACAGTGTCAGAGTGTCAGAGACAGGTGACTCCACCCTGGCTTTGCCGGGCTCTCAGAGAGAAGCCTGGCATGGGACTGACTCTTCCTTATCTTGTGACCTTTGGCTGGTCAGTCAGGCATGTGGCTGACACTTCCGCAGCCCAGCCAGCCATCCATAGCCAAGACTGACAGGTGACTGACTCCTCCCTGGCCCTTCCGGCCTCTCAGAGCCAAGCCTGGCCTGGGACTGACTCTTCCCTATCTATCGGTCATTGACAGGACAGAAATGTGTCTGACACCGACCCAGCCCAGCCAGCCTTTCATTGCCAAGCCTGACACGTTAGTGGCCCTTCCAGGCTCTGACTGTCTTCAATAGCAAAGCAAAGTCTGACATGTGACTAATTCTTCCTGGTGACCTTTGACTGGTCAATCAGACATGCGACTAACACCTCCCCAGCCCATCAAGCCTTCCATAGCCAAGTGACATGTGACAGACTCTTCCTGGTGACCTTTGACTGGTCAGTCAGGCATGTGACTGGCACTTCCCCAGCCCAGCCAGCCTTCCATAGCCAAGTGACATGTGACCCACTCTCCCTATCCATTCAATTGGCCGGGGACTCTGCCGGCCTTCCACGAGTGAGCATGGCATGTGACTGACTCTTCACCAACTCTACAAACCTAATGTGACGGTCTCTATCCAAGACCGCAGGTGTGAGAGCCCACTACTCCCTAGTTCTGGCTCCTCTACTACCCAACCAGTGACAACGGGCGGGGCTCACTGGTGTGAGGGGCCCCCAGGTGTGAGGGGCCCACTACACCCTAGTTGTGGCTCCTCCTGCTACAAGCCTAGTGACACCGGAGCCCGCAGAAGAGAGGGGCCCACGGGTGTGAGGGGCCCACTACACCCCAGTAATGGCTCCTTTTGCTACCCAACCAATGTCATAGGGGCCCATTTTCCATTCGTGCATTAGGCTCCAGGAGGCCCTGCTGCGCCACTGGTACCAACCCGGCATTTCTGCAGTTTTTTTTTTTTACTTTGAGAACTTCATTATGTTGAGAATGTTTAGTTTTTAAAATAAAAGAGGTCAATAATATACATAAAACAATTTGCTGAGTTAAAAGAGAACGCACAGTTGATTTTTGAGGCACAATGCTACCAGAAAAAAACGAGATAAAATATTTTCAACTAATTTAGCATGCTGGTGAAGTCCATAAACTTAACAACTTTACAAAGTTGTAAAGTAATTAACTTTGCATACTTTCTCCAGCAGTATGTAAACCCTACAGAGATCCAATTAACAGAGCCATCCCCTTAATAAAAACAAGCATCTGACGTTATTTCCCAGGGGGTTGCTGCGAAATAAAGAACAGACAGAAGACGTGGTCATACACACTTCCACTGATGAAACACTTTCCCACTTTAACCTGCTTGGTAGCCAATGATAGACAATGAAAATCAACTCTCAAAGATGCTGGGAAATCACAGACGTGTTCCGTCCTGTGTTGGCATCCTAAAAGGGTTGTAGCTGACGTTCTTTGAGAGTAGTAAAGGTAAGCAGTTGTGCCATTACAACCCTCGTTCCTCATTATAGTCATCACTAAATGAGATGCACCAGTCAGAGGTGGGGAGCCAGCAAATTACCAGGGGGAGCCGAGTCCAAGCCGAGCTTGCGTATTTGAAGGTGCTCTCATATGAGGCAATGATGACAAAGGCGTCTCACTGAAATAAAATGTTTGCCCAGGGCCACACATTTTGGTGAAGTAGGGGAGCTGGTACTGATCTCAGGTTTCCTGGTTTCACATTCTGCAGTCCAGTCTCAGGATGGGTCTTTCTTTCTCTCTCCGGTTTTTCATCAAAGGTTAATGCTTTGTCCTTAAATCTTGTATGTGAGACTAGAGCGTGGGTAGCAGGTAGAAACCACTGGAAGGCGCTGCCTGTTTAGACCTCAAGGGTCCCAGAGACCTCAAGCTAGGGCCAGAAACCCGGCTCGTGCCTTGTTCGAGCTTTCAGTGGCCCATGCAAGCGCAAGCTTTCAGGGGCTTTAATCCGAACACTGCAATTTAAGCAGGAACAAAGAGGAACAAAGCTGAAGAATAGGTTTCTTCAAAACCATGGCGCTCATATAACAAGAGGTATTTTATTCCGTATAATTCATCGTTATGCCATTCTGCTCCTTCTTGTGAAAGTGATACGATAGCAGATATGTAGAATAAATGTGAAATCAGTTTTGTGAATATAAGCCCAGCGATATGCACCTTGCAATTGATTGCAAAATGTATTTTGAGACAAATTTAGAAGCGGCCTCAGAATCAGCGATAACATGTCGATGCATTCCTGCTGTTTTTGTAATGAGCTTCTAGAATGCAATAAATATACGTTTTGCTATAAATGTCTCTTTATCAGCTAATAACATGTGCTGGGGAAAATAGTTTAGGACAAAGAGCTGAAAGTAAGGCTGTGCCAAATTTGTGTAATGTCATTTTGCATAATTATCTGAAAATGTTGAAAAAATTATGCAAAACGCAAATCCAGCACTTAGTGCTATATTTTTGAAAGTGATTATGGATTTCAAACTAAATAACTGCTCAAAAAAGGCAAGTGCCGCAAACAATACCTGCTTGCAGTTTGTGTGAGTTGTTCGCATGCTCCTACAGAATGATTTTTACATGAACAGACTTGAAATTACGCAGTCTGGCATCATTGCCTCATTTGTAGATTTGACATCACAAGCATAACGTGAAATGCCAGAAATTAAGGAAGGTAATGTCAATGTAACAAGTGATGGAGCGGACTTTCAGAATATATTCTGAATAAAAGTACGCAGCAATGAAACTCCCATAATTTTAATTTACTAATAAGTGTTGCATGATTTGCACGTTTGTATTGACTCAACCTAGAATAATGTGCACCTACATAAACACGCAGGTTTAATCATTTGTGCTCTTGTCATGTGTGTTATTCTGCTTTGAATAATACATTTACTTTGTCTTTCGTTTCGTTGTTCATTAACTGCGGCTGATTTAAATAATATCATGTGCATTCTTTAAAATGTGCTTTTGTTTATGTGATGTTGTCTCATGTGTTTGTATTCTGTTTATCTTTTTGTATGCAAAACTAGGTAACTTAGACTAATGGGTTAATATTAGTAAAGGGGGTGGGTAACTGAATAATTATCATTTCTTGAATTAATTATTGTCTTGTGTTTCCTTGCATACTAGACACTTGCTAAAAAGGCCTGTGGCCTATTTTCTAAAATGGATGCCCGGAGCTCTGTCAAAAAGTTGGGCCTTGCACAGCAACGTTCGAATGTGGAAATATTTTTCTACAATCATTTTTTGAAAGTGGCTCGTAAACAAGGCTGTGTGGAAGCTAAGGACATTTGATTCAGTTTCCATGGTCAAGGACAGTTAAGACGCTCAGCGGCGGAAAGGCTTGGATGGACGGAGGAAGTAATGAACACTTTTGCCTAATGTTGCTACTCTCGGGAAGCCTGTGACACGTAAAAAACTATGAACAATGCCGCTCTTGAAGGAACGTGACTTTTGCTATTCGAGAGTCGTATGATCTCATCGGATGATGTCCTGGACCAATCGTGTTTCGTCTTGCTTGAATATTTGTATTCTTTTAGTTAGTTTTAGATAGGAAAAAGGTATAAAAATTGTCCCCTTGTTACGAGCACTGTTCGTTCGTTCCTGTGCTCCAGAAATGCTGCCGGACATTCGTTTCACGTAAGATCCATTGAGACTTTACTTTTCCCCATTAGGTTTTTCTTAGCTAAGATTGGGAAATAGGGCTTTGGAGAAATAATCTAAATGTTTGAGCATTTTCTCATGCTGAGTTTGGTTTGAACTGCCAGTTGAATGTGCCTTTCTAATAAATAATTTTGCTTAATAAAATTGCTAATAAAAGAGTTTTCGCTTAAAAATGCATTCTGCTTTAAAATAAAGTTAATAAAATAGATTTTGAAATGACAGCTGGACTTGTTTGTTTCCTTGAGTTACCATTAGTTAATCCATTGCCTATGATACTGACTTAATTAAATGTATTATATTATGTTTTGATTAATTAGGTCATAAGATTCAGTTGGTCAATTCATGTCTCAGTCAAATATGGGCCTAGTGATAGATTTATGAATTATGGTGAGTATCGTGGTGTAGAGTATGTTCTTATGAGACAGAATTTCTCTTGGCCCGCTGTAGCAAATTCCTGGTAGCAGAGGATGGTTACTATGGTAACATAAATGTTTATGGTAATTACATAGGATACATGTTTAACATATGTTAAGTTTTGTCTAGTTGTTATTTGTTGTTGAAAGGTTTTTCCAGCAGTGTGAAAAGCCTATGTGCCGGCAGAGTAGTGTGACAGGTGAAGTTACACAGTTTATTTGTTCTGTTTCAAATTAGTGGTACAGAAATATCACTAAGTGTTGTGGTCGTACAACACAAGTTTAGGGATTTAGGTATGATAGATTGCATGAATAGTGAGGTTTGCCTATGAAATTGTAGCTCTGAGTATAAGGACTAGGAGCCTGTTTTAAAACTTGTTGTGAAAAAAGTAGTAGGATTTTTTCCGAGCTTGTGTGAAGGGTGAGGTAGCGTTGTCTAGTCTCACTGGCGTTTCTGGATTTCTATTGGTTGGTTAAATTCCTGCTGAAGATTTCATGTTTGCATGAATAGGTCACTCTTGTATGAAAGTTGTAAAATTGTATTTGTGAAAATAGCGTAGTCTATTTCACGAGAGTGAATTCTTGAATGTCTGGTAAAACTATCACTTTGTTTGGCGAAACGGACAAATAGTTTGTTTTCCTGTAGTTATTAATTAAAAATTCATTGAAAAGGATTGTCTTAAAATGGCGCTGTGAAAATATTTTGTAAGGGAGGGGTGAGTTTACGGAGTGACATTGATACGCGCAGCTTCGCTGCAGCGGCAGTGTACGCCACAGGGTTCGAGCTGTGATTGGTTGACATACGTCACAGCGAATACGCTGATTGGTTCACGTGACCGAAAACGAGCTGTTAGCTGATTGGTCATTTCTGAAAACTGGTTACTCATTGGATGAGCAAGGTGGTGACGTGGCTTAACCTGATTGGCTTGTTGGTGAGTTTCGCGCACGGATTGGTCAGAGCAGCGGGACATCGGAAAAAATATTTACGATCTTTTCTAAATTACACAATTTGATTTAAAAATATGAGGTATTGGTATAAAGAAGAGAAAAAGTCTTCATGGTTTCAGAAAATAAAAAATGTTTTCAATCCTGACAAGAAAATTGAAGCGCGTGGTGGAAAATTACTTCATAAGTATCAAACACCCGCAGCATATATGGAAGGAGAATATGGTTATCATACTGTTCTCTGGTTTGAAAATTGGATGCAATACACTAGAGATGACGGTGTTTTAGCCTGGCCGGAGGATGGGTCATTTAATGTTAAAGTTTTGAGAAACTTAAGAGATAAAATGATGGAGACGGTTGGAGGCGGTTGGAGACGGTGGCAGAGTCTCCATACCGCTTGCTGGCTGGAAATTGCTCGTAAGCTGCTGTGCATACATAGCGAGATGCTGTGATACTAGTATTATATTTTAAACTCGATTTTAAAAGTGATTGTGAACATTATTCTGTGTTTTAAAAACTGCTCGATAGAATTTCCGCATTTCCTTACACCTCACTGCATCAAGCACTAGTGTCAGGGCTCCTTCCTTAGCGCATTTCAAACGCTAGTTTCCGCCTACCACCTCCCGTTCTGGCAAGGGGGAAGCAGGCTTTAACACCACTTCCGGTCCCACTAGGAGCGGTTAGCGCTCTAGTGGTTGGACGCAGGGCTACTTAGCCCTCGCACCTCCCAGAGCGCGCAGCGACCGCGCGCAGCCCCGCCGAAGACCCCGCCAAAGAGCTGCCCGTCTGCGCCCGTCCGCGACAGGACGGGGCCAGGGGCCCGCTACTTTGCCCCTACAATATGGACACGGCTGCCCCCATCATAAGGTATTCAGCGCATACTCTCCTTGCCTTACAACCCCAGGACATATATAGATGCACCAATAGACTGTCCGTCTGCCCTGAAGGGCCCTTTTCCTGTTTACTATGTGGTTTTCAGGCTACTCACTGTAACATCATTATTGGGAAGCCTATTAATGATAAAGTCACTTCAGATGGCTGGAAAAGCTTTTTACTTAATGTGAGGTCTCTCCCAAAGCATTATATGCAACTTTGGGACTGCATACATAGTATAAAGCCCGAGATCTGTTTCATAACTGAAACATGGCTCAAGCCCCATACTACTCCAACTAATACCCTGGGAATACCTATGGGGTATAAAATTCTCCGCCAAGACCGATTGGAGAAAATAGGAGGCGGGATCGCCATTGTTTATAAAGACAGCCTGAACATTAGGATTTTAGAACAAGCAATATTACCCACAATGGAAATAATTATTTTTCATTTAAAAGTTAGCCCTAAGGTTCACTGGAAAGGAGCACTAGTGTATCGCCCGCCCGGATCTAATGCTGGGTTTTCCCTAGCTTTGACTGAATTTTTAGCCCCACACATGAAAACAAATGAAAATTTTATCCTACTGGGAGATTTTAACTTTCATATTGATGTTGCAGACCATCCTGACACTATCACACTTCTGGCAGATCTTGCCTTGTTGGGCCTTCATCTCCGTAATAATGGCCCCACTCATACAGGTGGCCATACTCTGGACCTAATTTTTACTACTCTCCCCAATGTCTATTGTCACCCTCCTAAATATATCTATTGGTCGGACCACAAAATGTTAGATTTTTCTTTCCTTCATCTACCTGACCCCACTAACCGCCCCATCACGCAAACTATCAAACGCAGGTCATGGCATAAAGTTACTCCAGATAGGTTTATTCAGGTCTGGAAACAGCCAGTTTTTACAGATTCTGATGACATTGAGACAGCTCTTAAAAAATTTGACTCCTCCCTGATGGAAACCATTAATGTTTTGGCTCCCCAGAAAGCAGTCAAACAACCTACCACAGCTAAAAGGGAAGCATGGTATACAGAGGCCCTTAAAATAGAAAAACAGGGATGCAGGAAGCTGGAGAAACTATGGAGACGTTCACATAAGGAGGAAGATAAAGTTCGTTATCTAACAGCTATGAACGTGTACTATAAAAATATTAAAAGAGCAAGGAAAGTCTGTCTTACATCCCAAATAACTGATGCAGGCAACTCCACTCGAGAGTTATTTAAAATCATACAGACTTTTACCAATCCTGCTATATGTGAGAGTCCGGATTCTTTTACTCAAGAACTCTGCAATAATATCTCCCAGTTCTTTGAAGAAAAAATCGAGGGGATATACAAGAAAATTATGAAAGCTACAGGTCCCTCTGAAATCTTGGCCCCTAGGATTCTCCCTCCAACTACCCCTGACAAAACGCTCCATGTAATTCCAGGAGTTACCTTAAAAGATCTAACCACCCTTATTGGTAACATAAAAACAGGCTCCCCCACTGACCTGATCCCTGCAAAAATGATTTCCCCCTTGGTCGAATCATTAGGCCCCACTATTCAGAAACTTATAAATCTTTCCTTTGCCAAGGGACAACTTCCACAACCGTGGAAAGAGGCGGTAGTGAACCCTATACGAAAAAACACCACTCTTCCCTGGTCTGAACTCTCTAACCTTCGCCCTATCTCCCTTCTCCCGTTCATTAGCAAGCTGGCTGAGAAACACGTTAATACCATCCTTTCTAAATTTATCGAGGCGACAGGGGGCCTGGACCAATCACAATCTGGGTTCAGGCCCAACCACAGCACTGAATCAGCTCTCCTATCTGTGACTGATAACATCAAAATGTCACAGGATAGAGGAGAGTCTATGATATTAGTGCTGTTGGACCTGTCTGCGGCCTTCGATACCGTGTCCCATAATACCCTTCTCAGCCGCTTGCAGGGAGTGGGAATTGGAGGCTCAGCACTATCTTGGCTGGAGAGTTTCCTTTCCGGGAGATCGCAATCTGTCAGCTTGGGCCCCTATTGTTCCACCTCAAAGGCGCTCACAAAGGGGGTGCCACAAGGCTCATGTCTCAGCCCTACATTGTTTAATGTATATGTGGCCCCCCTTGCTGAGATTGTACGGAAGTATGGGTTCACACCAGTCTCCTACGCTGACGACACCCAGCTCCTCTACCCTTTCAGCTCCCTTGATCCTATGGTCAAGGCAAATTTCGCTGAGGGTATGAGGGCAGTGTCACATTGGATGGCCGCAAATTGCCTCCAATGTAACGTTGCAAAAACTGAAGTTATGCTCTTCGGCAAAGCGAGTCTTCTCTGGTCCCCTGAATGGTGGCCGCTGGACTTGGGCCCAGTCCCCACACCTAAGCCTCATGTCAAAAATCTTGGGGTTAAGATTGACCAAAAACTGACGCTCAAGGAGCATACCAATCATATTGCAGGACTATGCTTTTATACCATTGGCCTCCTAAGACGAGTATTTCCTTATCTTCCTGATACTTACAGGAAGACACTCGTGCAGGCACTGGTTACTAGCCGCCTAGACTACTGCAACGGCCTGCTGACGCTAGCAAACGCTGACGCAGTAGGTCGCTTGCAGGTGGTCCAGAATACGGCGGCTAGGCTGGTTATGGGTGCGCCAGCTAGGACTCCTTCTAAGCCTTTGTTGATGGAGCTACACTGGCTCCCGATACGGCAGCGTATCAGTTTCAAAATATGCTGCACGGTCCACAAATGCTTATACGGGGATGGCCCTAAATATCTCTCCCAATCTGTTGAACCATACCAACCTAGCCGCTCACTTCGTTCAAGCAACCAAGCACTCCTGAAACCCCCTGCAACAAAAAGAGTGAGACAGGGAGACCGAGCATTTTCGTCGGTTGGGCCTGCCCTATGGAATAAACTTCCTATAGAAATGAGGCTGAACACTAATTATCTGGCCTTTAGAAAGGCCCTGAAAACACTCCTCTTTCAGGAAGCATTTCAGTCCCATTAATACATTGAAGATTACGTCAACGTCCTGGCTAGCAAAGCGCGGAGATACCCTCATGGGATTGATTCTTGCGCGATACAAGAAATTAAAATAAATAAAATAAATGGCTCTTTCACCAAGACCTAGACCCACTCAATTTGAAGCTTTAGTTGAATGGGAAGTTGAAATGATGGAACTTGAGCTAGAAAATTGGGGAGCTCCGAGAAGCTTATATAGGGAAACCCACCAAGATAAAGTGCGTCGTTGGAGGAAAGGTGACATGCATGAAGGATTATATTCGGTTCTGGAAATGGTTGTAGAATCAGGTCAAAATTCTCAGAAAAAAGGTCATTTAGATCAAGAATTAGATGATGCAGTTTTAGAAGACATGTTGAATAGTCCTCCACCTTATCAGTCAGGTTGTTCACATTCCAAACCCAGGAGTGTTCCAGATATTTCTCCTAGTGCGCCTAGGGAAATTGAAAATTCACCCAGATTTATGAAATTACCTGATAGAGCGAGATCGAGAAGCAAAACAAATTCTCCAAGAGATAATTCTAATTCGAGAAATAATTTCCCGAGAAATGATAAAAGGACATTGCCTGAAGATATACCAAATATAACAGATTATTTCAAAGCAAAGAGAGAATTAATTCAACAATTGACAAAAGGCATGGAAGCAGTGACAGTTCCAGTTACAATTGGTCCTGTTGTACCAGTTTTTGATCAGAGTGAGAACAGGCATTCTGTTATAGCGAATCCTTTAAATGCAGAAATTCAAAAAGTGGCTGAAAATTTTTATTCTGAATTAACAGAAATTCATAAAGATAAAACAATGCCAAATGTAACTTTAAATCAAGGTTTGTCAAATGTCACACCATCAGCTGCAGAATCATATTCTGGTTCTATAAATAGAACAGATTTAACACAAGTTCCTGAGTCTAAACAACTTGATGTTGCTAAATTAAAAGCAGATTTAGAAGAATTAATTATTGGCACAATTGGTACTGACTGTTTGAAGCAATATCAGGATGATGAACTGCTTTTTATTTGCAAAAGTATTCAGTGGAAAACAAAAAATAAATATGAACAGTTTGAAGAGGTGGCTGCTGAATTAGAAATAGATTTGTCTCGTCAAAAACAGTTACAAAAACATTACAGAGTGGATGTTTCTGAAAAGGATATAGAGAATCTAAATACTACAGGCAGAATAACCCATATAAAAGAATTGATTGTGTTTTTAAAAAGATTGGGTGATTTAAGTAAATGGAGAGTTAAATGGACAAAGAAGAGAGAAGAAGAAAAGAGCGACAGAGGAGAAGTTTTTGGTGAATTTCCGATGAGGGAAATAGCTGGTGGGGGTTATGTCCATGTTCCTTTGACAAGACAGGATATATTACTGTTCACAAATGATTTTCCTCGGCTGAGAGAAAAGCCAGTGGAATGGTATCGTCAGGTTGACAGATTCATTAAAGTCTCAAAAGTTCTGTGGATTGATCTTGATGGTTTCTTTGACATTGTTGTCCCGTCAGATCTTTGGACAGAATGTAAAATTTCTGTTAGCTGGCCCAAGGAGGAACCGCAGCGACATAAAGTAACAGGCGCTCCTTCAGACATTGTCATGGATTTCTATGACAAAGTAATTGTTTGGCTGAAAGGCAAGATTCCTGCAAAAGAAGTAGATTGGGTTAAAATAGACAGAACTAATCAGGAACCAAAAGAATCAGTTCATTCTTATTATGAAAGATTGCTCCTGGTATTTGAACAATACAGTGGCTATGAAAAATTAAGTGAAACTGACATGAGCCACTTCATTTACAGGTTTGTTTATGGCCTGAGACCTGAGATAGGGGATATGATTAGGACTGGAATTGTTGGTTGGCAAGCACTTTCAGTTGATGACATCCTTAGAAAGGCAAAATATTGCAGTGATGAATTAGATGCAAAGCAAAAGAAACTCAAGGAAAAGGCAATGTGGGCACAAGTTAAGGTAGCTGAACAGCAGATAGCAGCATTAGAAAATAAAAAATTTCAGCAGACTCCAGGCAAGTTCAAAGGGAACTTTACAAATAAGCCAAAATAAATATTGAAGAGCTAAATCAAAAGCTACCTTGTTTTAATTGCGGTGAGATTGGACACTGGAAGCGTGAGTGTAAATATCCGCCCAGAAATTTTAAAAATTCATCATTGAATCCACAGATGCAGAGTGAGGTAAATCAGCAGCAATAGCAACAGCTTCAGTGACAGTTAAATGAAATAAGTCAGCAGCAACAGCTACAGCGACAGTTAGCGAATCAGCAGAACCAATTGATTCAGCAAAAACAAATTTCACAGCCACCTTTGCCAAATTGCATGAATACACAGAGATATAATCCAGAGACGGGTTTCTGCGGAGCTGAGCAGGTAAAAAGACCGCAAAAAGCAAATGTGTCAAATGTCTCTCAACAATTTTGGTTAAAGGAGAACGAGAGCAGTGACTCAGAGGATTACTCATGACGGTGCCTGAGGCGGGAAGCAGAGTGTGTGCTTGGAGCCACTCTTGAGGTAGATCAGTCAGGTCCATTTGTAAATGGTAAAGTGAATGACAAAGATATCACTTTTCTTGTGGACTTGTGCTACCCGTTCTACTGTTAGATCAGTGGAAATTGAAAATCCTCCTCTCTCGGGTGAATCTATCAAGGTAGTTGATGTAGCTAATCAGCAGATTAAAACAAGTCTAACAAAACCTGTAGATGTAGTAATTGGGAATTAAAAAGACAAGCACAGATTTGTTGTCTGTAACAGCAGTCCTGTTAACCTTTTAGGTCGGGATCTGCTATGCAAGATGAATTGTAAAATTTACTGTTCCCCAGAAGGTATTGAGCTTCAAACTCTAGAGGAAGATGGTTTATACAAATTGACATTATTAATGGTTGATGAAGAAAATAAAATGTTTCCTGCTTTTGATAAAAATAATTTACCTGAAGAACTGAAAGAGGCAGTAAATCCAAAAATTTGGGATCTAACTGGTGATGAAATGGGTTTAATGAAACATGTGGACCCAGTAAAAATTACTGTGAGACAGGGAATAGATTTTCCAAACATTCCCCAGTACAAAATGAAACCTGAAACAATTGAAGGTGTAATTCCCGTAATTGAAAAATTCCTTAAGCAAGGTGTTTTGAGAGAAATTGAGAGCAGCCCATGTAATTCACCGATTATGGGTATTAAAAAGCCAAATGGAACGTACAGAATAGTTCAGGACCTGAGAAAGGTTAATAAGATAGTTGTTCCTTGCTGTCCAGTTGTACCAAATTCAGCGGTAATTATATATCAGATCCCACATGATGCAGAATGGTACACGGTCATTGACCTATGTAATGCCTTCTTTACAGTTCCATTGCATCCAGATAGCCAGCAAATTTTTGCATTTCGGTTCCAGGATCGCATATTAGCATGGTGTTGTATCCCTCAAGGGTATACTGAGAGTCCATCTATCTTTAATCAGTTATTAAAGAAATCTCTGGAAGATTTAAAATTACCTGGAGAGTCGACATTGGTCCAATATATTGATGATCTCCTGGTTGCAGGAAAAACAAGAGAAAATTGTGTGACTGACACCGGTACACTTTTGAATCGCTTGGCAGATGAAGGGCATAAAGTGTCACCTGCAAAACTACAGTTTTGCAAACAAGAGGTTAAATACCTTGGTCACAGAATTGCAAAAGGAATTAGACAAGTGACAATTGAGAGAATAAAAATGATTCGAGCTGTCGTAAATATTTAATTTACCGTCTTAATTTCTATGCAGGTAAGTACTTAATCAATAATAACTCAATCGGAAAGAAAAAGACAGAGTCCGTGGTGTTAGAGTTCTTAGGGGTTTTATTCCTTAAAAAGGAATCGTTCCGGAACTGGATATCATGTTCCTGCAACCACAAGGGGTTCAGGAAGGGATAGAGCAATATTTTATTGACAATACATAGCTTATATACTTAAATCACATCATAGAAACCAATATAGTAGGCGTAACAGCTGAGAGAAGACAAGATAACAGCATCCACGTGTTAGGAGTACGTAATCAGAAGGCGTGAACTAGGCGTGAACTAGAGGTGTGTGCTAGAAACGTCACAGGTAGGTGTCATAAGTGGGTGGCACAAAACAGAAATGTTGCAATGTCAGCAGAAATCGGAGGCTTGGATGCGCGCGCAGCTGCATGACGTGTGATTGACGTGAAACTGGAGGGTGCAGGGGACTTGACATTTGCACTAGCGGAAAGAGACAGAAGTCTGGCATGTCAGATCAACTCGTACTTCTATCATATCTGATATCTGATGTTTGGGAACCATATTATCTGAACGGAAAAGGTCTCTGGGGCAGAAGCTATTTTATACTGACTGTGAGTGCGTGTATAAGCGCCTAAGTGTCTGCATGAGAAGCGTGGGGGCATGGGCCTTCCATGGGAGCATGGTAACAGAGGCTATGAATTACTTGCACGGAGACAGTGAGGCCGGCCCTTCTGCTCTGCAGCTGGGGGAATGTTTACTTAAACTAGTAGGCAGGAATGTATTTTCGAGGAGCGGAACAGATAATTCGAAGGTTGTAGTCAGTCTTGGCAGGCAGCAGGCTGAGCTAAGCGCGGTGGGCCGCGCTGGAAGTAAGTCAGAGTTCACGGGTACAGAGACAGCCTGGGCTGAGGCTTTCAGAGTCAGAAGCCAGAAAAAGGCTCGATGGCAGAAATTCAGGGCCTACTTTGCCAGAGCTGAAAAACGTGTAAAGTACACTACAAAAAGACGTTGGCATAGCATACTTAGGAACGGACTATTCAACCCATTCAGGGTGGGTCTGAAAGAAGACATGTTATCGTTGGACGCAAATGTATTTGCGTCTTCATAGCTGGCACAGGAGGGAAGTTACATGCACTTTAAGCTAGTACATAGAGACGGTGGGGTACACGATAGGGAACACAACTTGACCACAAAATTTATATTTCCTCATTCCCTCCTTGTTCCCTACGGACCCTTCATGATATATCGATCCTCATGAATCGATCAGTTTGTTCTTGTAATATCATTTGTTCTTCTTTCTTTCTTTCACGTTTTGAGAAAAAACTGGAATGTTCAATGCATGATGTGGCACACAGTCCACAAATCGCTGGCCCACACTGTAGGCACAGGCAGCAACTGAATACTAGGACTAGGCCAATGCCTAGGAAGGATAGGATCTTCCATCCCCAAGCAGTTATCGTTGTCCAGAACCAACCGGACCAAGTCCAGGTGCCTGGATTCTGATGTATCAGATTGGCAATTTTATGAAGACGTGTAATAGCTTTGTATACGGATGGCGCATTTTCTGGAATGAAAACACAGCAACTTGACCCGATGACCTTACAGGCTCCACCTCTATCTGCCAAGATGACGTCAATAACAAGACGATTCTGAAGGACAACAACCCGCATGGCGGACTGCTCTTCGGTTAAGTTACCTAGGGCGGAGGCAGTTTCATTCACTACTGCTTCAAGTGTTCTAGTTAATCTGCGTATTAGTTTACTATTTTGGACGGGGCCTAAAAAGAAAAAGAATCCTTTATTAAAATCGATGTATTGTTCCCATGCCGTTTCTGTGTAGTCGACAAGCGGGAGGTCTCTTCGGAGCCTATTCTTTACTAGATTTGTATTTCTGTGATAATCAGGAGGGGCTAGAAAAACAGGTGGCAGAAGGAATGCAATATAACAGGTACCATCCCAATCTGGAGGTAAACGTATGTATGCGGTATGACCACAAACAAAATAGGAATGACGGGTAGCTCTAAAGGACGATTTACCTTGATCACTGAATTCGACCACAGTAGTACATTTACTATGACCTAAGTGTACTGAACCTTTCTTACTGATACATAATTCACCAGTGACTGGTAATACTGACATAGCGGGCAGAACTGGTGCAGCTTCGGATTCAACAGTAAGAATCATAAGGTTAATTGTGTAATTACCTAATCCATATACTTCATTTTCTAGATCAGTTCCTATTCTAGTGGGGAGTCCCTTCTTATCAGGGTAACAGACATCGAGCAGAACTAAGTTCAAGTTTCCCCAAACCCAGCTCCCTTTGAAAACAGCAATATCTGGATCTAAGGAATTAATTATTTTAAACCATGCACCACAGGAGCCATTGTGAGTGAACGGGTACGGAAAGAGGGGCAGAGCTCCCTTGTATTTCTGGTATGGAGGGAGTCGGCCACATATCCAGCAGTTTGTAGCATTATTAGTCTGATGGGAATGATGTAACATACTAATGAATGTGTTGTTGCGCAGCGCGAGTCTGTAAGAAAGTTCATGTGGAGGTAACTCACTAAAAGAATGTTCAGCAGAAACATTGTAAGCAGATTGTTCACGCTTGAAAATAGGGTAATAGATAGGAAGCAGTATACTTGCAACAATAATCAGAAGACTTAGAAAAAACATAATTAATAATGTCACTATACAGTGACTACGCAGTGATTTGCAATATGTACGTTTCTTGAGTTGTCTCTCTCTCTCTCTATCTCGATCTAGGGGATACATGTCAGAAACTATTTAACCGATTCACCTAGGGGAGGACTTAAACAATTAAACTGTCTGACTTGCTAGATCGGAGTTTTAATTTATACTCCTCTTGGGGAGTTTTCTCTCGTTCGGAAACTTTAAAGTCACTAGGCTCAATACAGTCTTTGGAAGGGGTGGACGAGTATGGGTCTGGTTTCAGTTTGTTGCATTGTTTAATATGACTCGTGTGTATCCACCCCTTTCTGCCTTCGACCTTTACTGCGGTCCTCGTAGTAAGAAGGACGGTCTTCGGCGCTTTCCAGCGGGGCTCCAACGGACTTTTCCTGTCGAAGTTCCTAATCAAGACCAGGTCCCCGGGACGGACATCATGCGGCTTTACATCAGTGTTGTCAGGGAAGGCTGCGGCAACCTGTGAACGACATGATTGGAGTGCAGACATCAAGGAGGCAAGGTAATCTGTCAACATGTTACAATCAACATCAGTAATTTTCTTAGGAATGGGCGTCCCCCACATATTTGGTGGTCTACCAAAGACCACTTCGTACGGGGATAGTCCTGATCTCGAGTGGGCAACCATTCTCATGTAGAACAGTGCAACTGGCAGGGCGACTATCCAGTCGACCCCTTTCTCTTGACATATTTTAGCAAGGCGGGTCTTTAGTGTCTGGTTATGCCTCTCTACAAGGCCTGCGGCTTCGGGATGTCGGACACAATGGAATTTCCACTGATATCCTAGCAGCAAGGAAACTTGTTTCATTAATTCGGATGAGAATGGCTGTCCGTTATCTGAGTACACGACACGAGGCAAGCCGTACCGTGGGAAGAATTCTCGAACCAGCTGCTTGGCAGTGGTCAGAGCAGTGTAATCTGGGACTGGATATGCTTCGGTCCAACGGGAAAGTGCACAAACAATTACGAGGACATATTTGAATCCTCGACAACGGTCCATCTGGATATAATCCATCTGGAGGACTTCAAAAGGGTGATCGGGAGGATGAAATCCACCTTGCTCTACAGGGACACTTTTACCTGGATTGAACTGACAACAGATCATGCAAGTACGCACTTTCTGTTTTGCTGCTGCTCGTAAGTGTTTATTGCTCCAAAGATTTTGTAAACTGTCTAACATCGCTTTCTCTCCTAGATGTGCTGTACTATGTGCTGTATTGATTATGACTTGAACCATAGAGTCAGGGAGAAACCATGTAGATTTTCCCTTCGTCATCCAACCTTGATCTGTCTGGATCCCTCCTAGTTCAGTCCATTTCTTTATTTCATCTGGGGTAGCATGTGTCTGAATATCGATTACATCTAGTGTGGGATCCCTGACTGTCATACAATTTGTCGGTACTATTGTCTTTGTCACGTCAGTTGTCTGAGTGTGAGTCAATGCTGTATGTTTTGCTGTCTGGTCTGCCAGGTCGTTACCCTGGGAAACAGAATCTGTAACTTTAGTATGTGCTTTACACTTCATGACGGATATGCCTGAAGGCAGATGTATTGCTTCTAACAGTGCTTGAATGAGGGGACCGCGTTGAATCTTGGCACCATGAGAGGTCAAGAAACCTCGTTCTTGCCATAACATTCCGAAGTCGTGTACAACTCCGAACGCATAACGGGAATCAGTGTATATGTTAACATTTCTGTTCTTGGCTAGTATACAGGCTCGGGTCAGAGCAATAAGCTCTGCCCCTTGAGCGGACAATGTGTCAATACGATGTGTTTCTTTAACTTCGGTTTCAGTGGTCACTGCATATGCGGCCACTAATTCTCCTGTACTTGTTCTCATACATGAACCATCCACATAAAGTGTCAGGGCTGGATTTGTCAGTGGAACATCTGTTAAGTCTCGTCGAGGTTTTGTTACTGCATTAATGATCTCTATACAATCATGCGGGGCTGGATCTGTCATAATTGAAGGTAACAATGTTGCGGGGTTCAGAATGCTGCAGCGTCTGATTTCTATGTGTGGCTGGAATAGCGTTAATTCATAACCTGTCAGGCGTGCTATAGTTAAGTGCTGAGTCTGGGTTCTGTTTAAAAGAACCTCTACAGAATGTGGAACTTGTACTGTTAACTGATGCCCTAAAACAATTGAGTCGCTCTGTCTGATTGCTAAAGCTGTTGCTGCTACTGACTTCAAGCACGCAGGGAGTGCCTGGGCTACTGAATCCAATGTACTTGAAAAATAAGCGCAAGGCTTATGTGAACCTGCTTGATCTTGAGTGAGGACAGACAATGCTGTGCCATCACGTTCTGTAACAAAAAGTGTAAACGGTTTACTGTAACATGGTGTCGCTAAAACTGGTGCTTGGCATAATGCTTTCTTTAATTCCCCAAAGGCTTGTGTGTGTTCCTGAGTCCAAGGGAGGACAGTCGAAGTCGCTGCCTCCTGTGTTGTTAACTGAATGAGCGGTTTAGCTAGAAATGCATACTGGGGGATCCATTGTCTGCAGTACGAGGTGAGGCCTATGAAGGCCCGCACTTCCTTTTGTGTCTGAGGTTGTGGCATATTTACAATCAACTGAATGCGATCGGGAGTGAGCTGTCTCCCCACTTTGGACAGCAAGTGACCCAAGTACACAACTTGCTGAACACAGAATTGTAGCTTCGAAGGAGACACCTTGTGTCCCTTGTCGGCCAGAAAATGTAATACTGTCAGTGATGCTTGTTCACATTCGGGCTCACTTCGTGCGGTGATCAGTAGATCATCGACGTATTGCAGTAAAGCGGTGTTAGCTGGCATTTGAATACAATCTAGTTGTCTTTTCAGTGCTTGACTATAGATGCTGGGGTTTTCTGTGAATCCTTGAGGTGCGCGGGAAAATTTGAAACTTCGTCCATTTAAACTGAATCCGAAGAGGTATTGGCTCTCTGGATCAATGGGTACACTAAAGAAAGCGTTCTTGAGATCAATTACAGTAAAGAACGTTGCTTCAGAATCAATAGCAGTCAATAGGGAAGAGATATCGGGGACCACAGGGTACTGTGGTACAATGCATTTATTCAGTTCTCGCAGATCAATCACCAGCCGATATACTGGCGGTGCATTGGGATCAGTACGTTTAAGAATCGGAATGATGGGTGAATTACAGATATTGGAGTCGGTCTCTACGACCACTCCTTGGGCAATGAGCTCTTCAATGATTTCCAGTAAAGCCACTACAGCATCGGGTGGTAACTTGTATTGTCTGATTCGGGGTAAAACAACTCCTGGCTTGAGTGTAACACGGTATGGTGTGATATGCATGCAACCTACATCAGTTGGGCCTTTTGCCCACAAGTGATCTGGTACATTTTTCAATCTGACATCAAACTCTCGTAATACATAATGACCCTTGAAATCCCGCAGAAAGAGTCTAACTCCCTCCGGGGAACAACATATTATGGCTCCTAGAGCCTTCAATGTCTTTATACCTAACAGATTTTCTGGACATGATTTCGTAAGTAACAAGTCTGTAACACGTGATAACGGACCCACAGCCAGGGGGACGGGTTCTGATACCTCATTTACAATGGGCTGTCCTGAAAAACCAAGGGAAACATTCTGTGAGCCTGGGAGGGGTGCCCCTGGGACTTCGTCATGGCTTATTGTGGTGCGGCTTGCCCCTGTGTCAATTAAAAACTTTCTGTCTTTTCCCAATACTTGACTGTGTACATAAGGACCTTCTTGATCTACAGGAATTTCAATAAGAGGCAAGCCCAACTCCCTCTCTAGGCTGTTTCATGCGTATCGTTGGTAATCGGGGTAAGCAGATTGGGCATACTGGTACATCTGTTGGGAAACTTGTTGAGTCGCGGCAATGGGCTGTGGCTGTGATACCGCTACTGTCTGTGCTGTATGAGATGAAGCATGCATAGGCTGCGTATTCTGCATGGGCTGTACGTTCTGTGAGGTCTGTTGCTGGGCCTGGTCTTGTCTCGGTGGATGCGGTCTCTCTTTAGTTTTACCTGTTGCTATGTTATGTTTCAGAACTGGACATTCATGTACGTAGTGACCTGGCTGCTTGCAATAGTTGCATGTCCCTTTAACGGGAGCTGCGGCGTGACTTGTCTGGGTCGTACCCTTTCTCTGGCTGTCGGCTGGAACTGATTGGGCCACTAACATTTTCATTTTCGTGTCTTTCATACGTTTCTGTTCATGATCTTGTTCTTCTCTAATTCTGTTCTGATGGTATTGTAACATTTGTAACATCTGTGATGGCGTATTTGCTTGCCATGTACTCTCAACCTTGTATACACGGTTTTTAACTGCTAACAGGGAATTCTCGACTAACTTTGATACAAAAAGATGCGGGTACGACTCGCTACTTGGTTTAAGACCACTATTAATAATAAAACATTTCTCGAATCTTGAATAGAAGTCACTAGTATCTTCATCTGGCTTCTATTTACATGCTGAGATTGCGTCCCAGTCTTCCTTTCTAGTTGTCAATAATCTTGGCAGAACCTGTACTATCAAACCTGGTAATGCTTTAGTTTTCTCCCCAAGGCCTACCCCTGGGATACGTTTGTTCTCTTCGTCTTCTATTTCTGCCCATACAATCTTTTTCTCTCCCACCTCCCATTCCTTTTCCTTCAGTTTCTCGTAGATGCCCGTGGGCAGCAGTACCTTTAACATTTTCATGATATCTTCATATGTGTAATCCCCCATCAGTAACATGTCTTTAAGTTCTCTGTGAAAACCGGCAGGGTCTTTATCATGACACGGTACTAGTTTCTTCATTTCTAACAGTTCTAACTTAGTCAGAGGCATGTGTACATACACGTTTCAAGTTGTGATCGGCACCCATAACTGGATGCACTTCTCGTAAGGGGTTCTGACTTTCAATGCCATGCAGACGTTCCATATGATACATTTTCCTTTCTGGTGGCGGAGCGGGAACATATTCGGAGCTCACGAAAGTGTTATATCTATGTCGTTGTTCTAGAATTATTTGTATTAACTTGGTACTTAGACCTCTCCATCTATCCATGAGTAGTGCTTCTAATGTATCGTGTAAGGGACCTGGATCAGAATGTTGGTTTCTGTATAACGTGAGGAGGTGCTGAATCATGTATACACCTGCTAATTTCTGCTCGTCTGGGGAAAGGTTCAGGAATGTCTGCGCTACGGTGTCATCATTGTATATATCCGGATTGTCAGCCCATAATACTGCTGACCGGGCTAGTTCTTGTTCATCCATGGAATTGAGTACATGGTACCCTATTCGGTCTCGAAGCCTTTTATCAGTCTCCTGGAACTGATGTTCAGGAGAATTCGGTTTTGTTAAGCCAGAGAGAAAAACTCTCTTGCTTTCTGGACGAATGCCTTTCCTAAGGTAAGTTCCCTTACCTACATACGCTATCGTATCTGTAGTCTTTTCTGGTTCTTCAAGTTCTTCTTCCCCCTCGGAGGAAGCCTTTTCTTTCTCTTTTTCGTGTATTTCTATCACTGCTTTTCTCATTCTCTTGTACATACTGGCTATGCAAGTCCCCTTATCATGTTTTCCTTCAGATATATTTTGGCCCCACTTGTTGAGTGCATCTAATTCATCCTGTTCTGTTTCAGGCCTGTCTCGTTCTCTTATTAGGCAATTTATAAAAAAACGTAGTATATATGCTTGAGTGTCAACTTTCTGATGCTCCATGGCATTCTTAATACTTTTAGGGTCTTTCCCAGTCTGAACAAAGTGATATATTCTATCTAGGTGCTCTTTCATTCCTGCAAATAACAGCAGGTAATCGGCAGCATATCGTAACCGTAGTGATGCCATCATCATTCTATCGTCTTTGCCGGGTACTGGATCATATCTGCAAACTGCAAGTGGTTCTTTGAGTAGGTCGAGACGGGGTGATTTGAACGTGAAAGGACTCTGCATATCCCTAAGGTGTAACCTGTGTGTTAATGGCGGGGTCCGAAGACCCCCTATCGCACCTCCTGAGGCGGAAGCTTGGACATTATCTCTCTGTGGAGTCTGTATCTGTACTTGGATTTGTCTTTTAGTAGGGTCAGGTAGAAGCGGTTTCGGTAGATCAACTTTAGGTGCGGGAAGTGGTGGAGGTGGAGGAATGGTGGGCGGTCGAACGGGGAAACCTGGTTGCAGTTGTGGCGGGTTTTGGTCTGGAGGCGGGTTGACACCCCCGTCACCGTCAGTAGGCGGGACGCGAACAGGCAGATTGGTGTAAGCGGGTGCTACATCCTCTAGATAGGAATTCAGGAATATGTCTTTAGTGGTCCTGTGAGTTACTTTAGTTGGAACCAATGGTGGCGGCAGATTTTTCGGTATTTCTGAAGTGGCCTCAGGCGAACCCTCGGCCGCGAGATACATGCCATTTACGAGATTGTTTCGTGCGCGGTCTATTTGCTCTGATTTTACTCGGATCCCTTCAGTAACTAATTCGTTTTCTTGGGCTTTATCTGATTCTTTAAGTCTGTCTTCTCTACGTAGTGCTTTTTCAGCACGCTTATGTGATTCCTTACGCCAAAACTCTATGGCGTCTTTCTGAGATTGTCTGGCTTTCTTTTTCCATAGTGCTTCCTCTACCTTCATGATGCACTCGGCATCCCATGTTCCGGTAACAGGCCATCTGTGTCTCTCGTCTAGATGCTTAGTATAATCGGCCCATAAATCTAGATACAATATGGCATCTAAGCCATGCTTATGGTACATAAAATTTCCAGGAGTGTCCCTAGGGGGGATAGGAATTTCTTCCTCTAGTATCCCTTTCCTAGTTCCTATCTGCTTTAACTTGTTGAAAAATGGCATCTCGTTTACTTAGTACTGAGTACTCAATCCTAGCTACTTAATACTGAATACAGCTAGTTATACAGGAACACAATAATGCACATTAAAAACAGTCACACTCATACCACGACATTAATCACATGAAAAGACATTTGAGACATATATGACTACCCCCTATACCGGATGTACTGCTAAACAGCACAGATACACTGCTAAGAACAGTGCAAGAACTTGAAATAACTGATGTACTGCTAAACAGTACAGATACACTGTCTAAAACAGTGCAGACCGGACTTGTGTACCCAAACCCGTCTAGATACGTCCCAGCAATGGTACTCACCGGGAAGCACGGAAACGGAAAGCCTCGGAAAACTCGACTGGACTGGACCGGACTCGACTCGACTCAACACGTGGGTACTTCGGAAAACTGGTGGGCCTCTTGACACCTCGGACCTTGCTTCTTTCGGCTAGGCTCTGGTCGGGATCCTCCGCACTCCTCACCGCCTCGTCTGGGTGCTGATCGCAGTCTTCGTCACCTCCGTGGGCCAGAGGGAGATACAGGAAATCCTGCCGGTACGCGTAGTTTCCGTCTAACTGATGGCAGGGGACAGAGCTTGCAACGCACCAACCGGCGCGTGGGGTGGGGGAGGGGTCCCTGTTCGGGCGCCAAAATGTCGTAAATATTTAATTTACCGTCTTAATTTCTATGCAGGTAAGTACTTAATCAATAATAACTCAATCGGAAAGAAAAAGACAGAGTCCGTGGTGTTAGAGTTCTTAGGGGTTTTATTCCTTAAAAAGGAATCGTTCCGGAACTGGATATCATGTTCCTGCAACCACAAGGGGTTCAGGAAGGGATAGAGCAATATTTTATTGACAATACATAGCTTATATACTTAAATCACATCATAGAAACCAATATAGTAGGCGTAACAGCTGAGAGAAGACAAGATAACAGCATCCACGTGTTAGGAGTACGTAATCAGAAGGCGTGAACTAGGCGTGAACTAGAGGTGTGTGCTAGAAACGTCACAGGTAGGTGTCATAAGTGGGTGGCACAAAACAGAAATGTTGCAATGTCAGCAGAAATCGGAGGCTTGGATGCGCGCGCAGCTGCATGACGTGTGATTGACGTGAAACTGGAGGGTGCAGGGGACTTGACATTTGCACTAGCGGAAAGAGACAGAAGTCTGGCATGTCAGATCAACTCGTACTTCTATCATATCTGATATCTGATGTTTGGGAACCATATTATCTGAACGGAAAAGGTCTCTGGGGCAGAAGCTATTCTATACTGACTGTGAGTGCGTGTATAAGCGCCTAAGTGTCTGCATGAGAAGCGTGGGGGCATGGGCCTTCCATGGGAGCATGGTAACAGAGGCTATGAATTACTTGCACGGAGACAGTGAGGCCGGCCCTTCTGCTCTGCAGCTGGGGGAATGTTTACTTAAACTAGTAGGCAGGAATGTATTTTCGAGGAGCGGAACAGATAATTCGAAGGTTGTAGTCAGTCTTGGCAGGCAGCAGGCTGAGCTAAGCGCGGTGGGCCGCGCTGGAAGTAAGTCAGAGTTCACGGGTACAGAGACAGCCTGGGCTGAGGCTTTCAGAGTCAGAAGCCAGAAAAAGGCTCGATGGCAGAAATTCAGGGCCTACTTTGCCAGAGCTGAAAAACGTGTAAAGTACACTACAAAAAGACGTTGGCATAGCATACTTAGGAACGGACTATTCAACCCATTCAGGGTGGGTCTGAAAGAAGACATGTTATCGTTGGACGCAAATGTATTTGCGTCTTCATAGCTGGCACAGGAGGGAAGTTACATGCACTTTAAGCTAGTACATAGAGACGGTGGGGTACACGATAGGGAACACAACTTGACCACAAAATGTATATTTCCTCAGAGCAATACAACCACCAACAACTCAAAGACAGATCAGGATGTTTCTAGGAATGGTTGGTTATTGTCGCCAATGGATTTGTGGGTTTTCAGTAATTGCAAAACCTTTGCAAAGATTAACAAAGGCAGACATAAAGGACCCGATTGTTTTAACAAAAACAGAATTGGAGGCTTTTGAAAAGCTAAAGAAAAGTCTCTGTGAAGCACCAGCATTGGGTATGCCTGATTATGATAAGGAATTTGAGCTGTATTGCAGTGAAAGGGAAGGTTGTGCTTCATCAGTTCTCATTCAGAAACATGGAAAAATTAGAAAACCCATAGCTTACTTTTCAGCTGTTCTTGATCCTGTTGCTAAAGCATTGCCAGGTTGCTTAAAGGCAGTGGCTGCAACAAGTGTAAGCCTTGAGCAAAGTGAAGGAATCTTAATGGGGTTTCCTGTAAAGGTATATGTACCTCATTCAGTCGAAACACTTCTTACCAGAAGTAAAACACAACACCTGTCAAGCAATAGATTGACAAAATATGAGAAAATTATTCTGGGATCAGATAATGTATCCATTGTGAGATGTCTTAATCTCAATCCAGCTACACTTTTACCAGATAATGTGGCTTCTGATGATGATAATGATTACGTTGATCATGAATGTTTGGATGTTTTGGAATATTGTACCACACCCAGAAAAGACATTAAAGATGTGCCTTTACCAGAATCAGACATTGTTTACTTTGTTGATGGTTCTTGTTTAAGAACAGATGAAGGCATTCTGAGGGCAGCATATTCAGTCTGCACAGTTTCTGAGATAGTTGAGGGTTCAACTCTTGAAGGAATTCGTTCAGCACAAGTGGCAGAATTAGTTGCTTTAATTTGTGCCTGGGAAAAAGCTGCAGGGAAAAAAGTTACCATAGTGACTGACAGTCAGTATGGTTATGGCGTAGTCCATGATTATGGTCAGCTCTGGTTTCAGAGAGGTTATTTAACCTCTGCAGGGACTCCAATTAGGAATGCAAAATTGATTAAAAGACTGATTGATGGCATTCAATTTTCAGAGAAAATAGCTGTGGTTAAATGCAGTGCACATAAAAAGGGACAAGATTACATTACTAAAGGAAATGCCTTTGCAGATGAAACTGCACGATACTGTGCAAAGAATAATCTTTCACTCAATCGGGAGAAGGACAATGAGCATGTAATGAACTCTCTCATGCTAATATCTGTGGTAGAAACATGGCAGGGAGTAAAAGATTTAGAAGATGAGGCAAATGATGAGGAGAAAAACACATGGCTCAAGGAAGGTTGTAGACAGCAGGAGGAAGATGGGATTTGGGTTCACAAAGATGGAAGACCTGTTATGCCAAATTGCATGATTGCTGACATGGCACAGATGTACCATGGACCAGGTCACTTAGGAAGATACACAATGATCAGACAGTTCAGGGAGACTTGGTATAATCCAAAATTTAGGGTTATTGCAGAGTCGCTTTGCCAACGTTGTTTGATCTGCCAGCAAATCAATCCAAACAGAAAAACAGTTGTAAGCATGGGAACCATAGGTCGGGAGGGTGGTCCTTTTACCAGGTTACAGATGGATTTCATTGACATGCCACCATACAATAAGCTCAAGTATGTGCTTGTGATTGTCTGTTTGTTTTCAAGATGGGTGGAAGCATTCCCAACTCGTCACAATGATTCAATTACTGTGGCAAAATTGCTTTTGAGGGAGACTATTGAAAGTGATCGTGGCACACATTTTGAAAACAGACTGATTGAATTAATTTGTGAAGCATTTGGAATTAAACAAAAGCTACATTGTGCTTACAGACCAGAAGCATCAGGTGTCGTAGAGCAAATTAATGGCACAATCAAAAACAGAATTTCAAAAATGTGTTTAGCTACAGGAATTAAATAGACTGATGCACTCCCACTTGTTTTGATGTCTTTGAGAAGTACTCCAGATAAAAGAACACGTATTAGCTCTCATGACATTCTCATGGGAAGAGTAATGAGACAAGCTTATATTCCAGTTGGAAAGTTGTTAGCAATTAATGACAGTGCAATTTTAGACTATTGTAAGCAGCTCTCTGATGTAGTGACTTCTGTATTCCATCAGGTGGGAACAGATGTGATTTCAAAAGGAAAGGAGCAGGCTCATGATCTATTGCCAGGAGATTGGGTCAGAACTAAAGTTCATTGGAGGAGGAACTGTTTGGTACCCAGGTGGCAGAAAGCAAGGCAAGTGATTTTAGTCACAACTAATGCTGTCAAATGTAGAGGTCTGAAAAGGTGGGTGCATGCAAGTCATACCCTTCGTGTACCTGCACCTGATAACCCTGATGGAGATAGTGACCAGACTACAGCAGATTCAGATTCAGAAGAGGAAGAACCTGAAAATCCAGATTCTGAAAATCGACAGAGAAGTCGACATCTGGGAAACTCAGAACCGAATCAAGCATCAAATAAAAAAGATCTAGACATCGTTGTTGTTGATTCAGAGAATGAGGAAGATGTTCTAGAAGAAAAGTCTGAAAAAGAAACTGTGTCAGAAGAGATTCAAGATCAGGAGAATATTGAAAAGCAGATTGAAAGCGCTGAAAGCAGGAACGGAAAATCTGGAACTGGGAAGTTAGAAGTATTTCAGAAGAAGAGGACGAATTGCCAAGTACCAGCTACAGAGACGTTGTTCCTAACGGAGTGAAATTGCCGAGTAAAGAAGTTCCTAGATACAGTATTGAAGTCTCTGAAACTGATTCGGATGACAGTGATAAAGAATCTGAAATAAGAAGATTCAGAAAAAGAGCTTGGAAAGCTGAATGTATTGAAATTGAGCCTAAAAAGAAGCTTTTGAGAAAAGGTGATATCTGGCCAAAAGAAGATTTGAAATTCAAATTAGTCAACAGATCGAAACATCAGGTCAACGAAATATCTAGTCAAAAGGGTGATTCAGACAAAAAAGAGCAAGTTGGAAAGAAGATTGAAGTAATTAACAGGAAAAGTAAAAGACCATTGAAGCCTAATCAAAAGTACAAGTCTCCAGAGTGGGCCTATATTATTATACCGCCAATAGTTGAGGTTAGCAGCAGCAGTCAAGAAGATTTGGAAGAAAATAGTGACAATGATTAAGGTTTAGTTATCTTTAAAGTTGAGGTTTTGTTTTTGGCATAAGGCTGAAGAAATTGTGTTAGGTGACACAAGGTCGAAGAAATTGTGTTTGCTGAATACTTTTATGGACGCAAGGTCGAAGAAAAGCTGTTAGAGGGTTACTAAGAAAAAAAATTCAAAAGGGGAGGTGTTTCATAATTTCAGATTATTAATTAAGCTTTAAGTTTTTTTTTAAATTTTTTGTTTTAGTTTAGGCTGAGTAAAAATGCCTAATACAGATAATTCTAGTCGTGCTATTTTTAGAAGATGTTGTAAAATGTCTTCTATTTGTGTGATATTAATTAATCTAGTTTGGTTAGTTTTAGCAGTCATTTTCCCTTTTGGCATTAATAGGGAGGATTACAAGATAAATATGACAAGCAAAGCTGAATCAAAACAAGCTGATCATGATGTTGCAGGCAAAACTAATAGAGTTATTGAGCATAAACCAGATATCCATCAGGACAGATCTGTTGGAGATTTTTCTACTAATTCTTTTTCCAGACTCCTATCGGAGTATGTTAGAGTCATGGATGTTAAGGATTGCTATGTGTGTGTTAAGCTTCCTACTTCAGTTTCTGAAGGGGTCAAGTACAATATGCTTCCCCTTTCTTATGGAATAACATGCAGTGTTATGTCAAGCTTGTTCTATCAAGCAGGTCGACTGGAATACTATTATTCAGATTTTGATGAGATTTTTGCAAACTTAAAAATTGTGCATAGTCTTAACAAAGTTAGGCCTGCTAAGCTGATGAGGGAATTCTTTCTGGTGACTAATGAACTCACCTACGAATACGCTTACAAGAATAATTTGACTTGCAAAATGAGGGATGAAGAAAGATCTTTCCTTGATCAGGTTGAGGAGAGGAGAGCAATTTATAAAAGGAATGAAATGTTGAAACAAACTAAATCCAGGTTTTGGCAAATCGAGGACGAGAAACTTAATGGTGAAAATAGATCTGCTGCTATTCATATAGATGAACCAGTTAGTGGAAAGCTTTGCATTAGAAGAGATAACACGCTTTACGACAATTATTTTGTCGGTGCTAGCCAGTCTGAGGACACCTATCGAATTATAGGGGGATGGGGATTTAAAGGTGGTAAAGACCCAATTTTCCCTGGAATTTATTTTGTTTGTGGAAACAAAGCATATTTCAGACTTCCTGACCATTGATATGGCACATGTTACCTTGGTCTTGTCTTTCCTAAAATTTTCCATGTTGACAGAAATGGAGAAGGATCATTTGAAATTGGCAAACACCTGAATAGATTTAAAAGAGAAAGCTTTTCAGAAATTATGGGAGATATATTTGATGCAATAATTCCTATGGTGGGAATTACCCTGAATGCGATTAAAATCAGAAAGGTCTCCACAATTGTTTTTTTTTTTTAATTTGTTTTTATTGAAGAACTAGAAACCATTGCATACAATAAATCAACCAGCACACTCATGGTGTCCCCCCGCTTGGATCGAGTAAACATAGAGTATACACAGCCATTCAGCCCGTATCCCGGGGGCCGGCGGCATAATGTTCCAGATTGCCAGCAAGACATCATAGTGAGCATCCCTGAGGGACAATTGGTCGAAAATCTCTTCATGTATCTGCATTTTACCCCCCCCAACACCTAGCCCATCCCCAACACCTTCCAGCATAGTCTAACAGCCCGGTCTCATGGCGATAGTGCGATCCCGCCCCCCTGTCCCTGTGGGGGCCCTAACATAACAGAGCCA
This sequence comes from Lissotriton vulgaris, assembly GCF_964263255.1. Classification (NCBI taxonomy): domain Eukaryota; kingdom Metazoa; phylum Chordata; class Amphibia; order Caudata; family Salamandridae; genus Lissotriton; species Lissotriton vulgaris. Next base: position 1,184,358,257 of record NC_141687.1, read on the forward strand.
CGTGCTCCTGCCCCTGCTCCGCTATCTATCCAAACTCTGCAGACCCGTAAGGACAGTCACAGGCCCGGAGTTACCTTCGCTCCCCAACCTGGATCCCGGTGCCCAACCCACCCCTCAACAACCCCAAAACAACACCCATTCCCTCCCCCCCTGCAACCGCTAATGGTGTGGGCCGTGTTCCTAACGCCAGCATGGGTCCCGCTACAGATCTACTAATACCTCCATACTCGTAAGCCTCACGGTGTCCTCATGCCCTATCCATTCAGTCCTCATCGTCCACCAGGGAGTCACGCAGAGCCTGCACTATCAACTCCCACGCGCGTGCTGATTCCAGGCTCTTTTCATTGTCAAGCTTGACTGCTTGTCTCATACGGAGCACACTCTCGCATTCAGACCACCTCAGCAAGTCATTCATCCATCCCCTCACAGACGGCCCCTCCCTGGACTTCCAGTGCCAGGTGATCTCCCTCTGCGCCAGTATCAGCCCCAGGTCAATAAATTTACTTGTCACCTTAGTGTTTTTTGTGTGTGGGAACCAGAGCAACAAGCACGCCGCCATGTCAAACTCCACCTCCCTGTCGGTCACTGCGTTGAGGAGTTCCCCAACCTCCGCCCAGTAACCCTCCAGTTTCGGGCAGCCCCACAACAGATGATCCAGATCCGCCTCCAACGCCAAGCATCTCGGACACCGCGCCTCCTGTACCTGAAAATACCGTTTGATCTTCTCCGGGGTCAGGTAGGCCCTATGCAACACATAAAAATGCACCTGCTGGAAGCGTGCGTTCCTCGTGCCCTTCCATGTACGCTTAAGGATATGACCCCACACCGTGTCCGGAATGGGCCTGCCTATGCTCACCTCCCATTTCGCTTTCAGGCCCAGGAGCGGTTCTAGCCCCTCATGCAGCATCCTATTATGGAGGCAGGTCACCGCTTTAAAGGTGCTGGCGGCCATCACTACATACTGGCAAGCCATAGTCGTTTCCGGTTCAATGAGCCCCCCTTTCCAATGCTTTTGCATGGCCGCCACCACGGCCGCATGCAAGAGGAAGCTCCCCTCCGGCAGCCCAAACTGTTCTTGTAGCGTTTGGAAGGGCACCAGCGTCCCGTCAATATACAAATCCCCCACCACTTGTAGTCCCAGCTCCTCCCACTCCAGTAATGGAGACCAGTCGCCCCCATGCGGCAGCGCAGTTAGCATACCTATCGGTATCTCCGGGGCATACGGTCGGGACGCCTTCGCTCTCCTCAGACTCCTCTGCCAACATAACCTGAGCGTCCTCTCTTCCATGGTGAGGCCTCGCAACTCCAGTTTCTGCTGCATGATTATGTAGGCCAGGACATGGCGTTGTATCCCCCGCTCTCGGTCGTGTTCCGGCCCTCTAAACACCCTATCCACATGCTGTGTGAGAACTTGAAGTTGCGCGGCCAAGTAGTACAACTCAAAGTCAGGGACTGCCATCCCCCCCTCAAGCTTGGGACGAAGCAACGTGTGCAGTGCCACTCTACGGCGACCATGCCCCCAAAGGAATTCGATGACCATCGTCCGCAAGTCCCTAAAGATCCTCTGAGGAATCCAAATGGGCAGCGTGCGGAAATAGTACAAGAGCCGCGGGAGCGCCACCATCTTCAGCAGAGCAACCCTACCCAACACCGACAGAGGGAGGGAGGCCCAAAAAGACATGCAACCTCTCAGCGCTCGTATGCACCGCCCAATATTACCCTCTAATAAGTCCGCGACCTCGTGGTAGATACGGACTCCCAGATAAGTAAAGCAAGATGGCTCCCAGACCACCCCTACATCACGGGCGGGGCAGGGCGCGTCCACCCTAAGCGGAAAGACACAAGTCTTCGTCCAGTTAACCCTGAGGCCCGACAACCGACCAAACTCAGACAGCATTTCCATTGCCCCTTCCAGTGCCCGTTCCGTATCCTCCATGTACAGTAGCAGATCGTCCGCATACAATGATATGTAGTGCAACTGCCCGCCTCTAGCGATCCCTGCGTACATGTCTCCCGACCTGGCACGTACCGCCAGTGGTTCCATCGCCAGTGCAAACAGAAGGGGGGAGAGGGAGCACCCCTGTCTCATCCCCCTACCAACTGGATAAGCCGCAGACACCAGAGTGCCCAGACGTACTCGTGCCGTTGTCGAGGAATACAACACCTTCGTCCATCTGCGAAACCCTTCACCAATGCCGAACTTCGCTAGGACTTCATCCAGATAGACCCATTCCAAACTATCAAAAGCTTTCTCAATGTCTACAGATAACACCGCCTGGGCATCGTCCGTGTCCGCTGCACCATCCAATATCCCAATCAGACGGCGAATATTAAGCGCCGTGCTCCTCATGGGGATAAACCCCGCTTGGTCCCTGTGCACCAGTCTGGTCATATGTGGGGCCAACCTGGTGGCTAAGATACAGCTTAAAATCTTATAGTCCACCGTCAACATGGACAATGGCCTGTAAGACCTCACATCAGTCGCTTCCCTGCCGGGTTTCAGCAACGGTACTATCAGTGCCTCCCTCATTGATCCGGGCAGACCCCCCAACCTGTGAGCCTCCTCATACACCACCAGTAGTCTGGGTGCCAAACTATCAACATACTTCTGGTAAAATTCTATCGGCAGGCCATCCACCCCGGGCGTTTTATTCCTCGCCATATGTTTAATGGCCGCCCTAATCTCGGCCAGCGTGACAGGTCCACCTAAATCCTTTGCATCGTCATCGTCAAGCACCGGAAGCTGCATCGACTCCAAATATTCCGCGATTTCCCAAGCCTCCACTCCTAACTGACTCTCATACAACTCAGCATAGTAGGCCCGAAAGCACTCCAGCACCGCCGTTTGTGAAAAGACCGTCTCCCCCAGTTCATTTTTGATGCTCAAGATCGGGCAGCCTCTGAGTTCAGGATTAGCGAGCCTAGCCAGTAGCGTGCCTACCTTATCCCTCTCGATTTACAAAAGGGGGTGGTGATGAACAGAGTGTCTGAATTGAGCAGACCACTCTTACCCAGTCCAAAGATCAGGGCTTGATCCATCACCGTTATTTATCTCACTGCCCCATCCCAGCTCAGAACCTGGCTATATGCAAATCAGTCTGTCCCTGGCCCAGTGCATCATGGGAACAGGGCAGACTAAACTACCAAGCCAATTCTTTACCAGAAAGGAGACAAGCTACCGGGGACCGGTTTCTGGCATTTCAGCCTCTTCGGCCCGGCTTGCTTGAATCCTGATGGAGCAGTGAGAAAGGGACTCATGTCTGAGTATACCCTGCCACACCTATAGTGGCCAAAATCGATTTACAAAAGGGGGTGGTGATGAACAGAGTGTCTGAATTGAGCAGACCACTCTTACCCAGTCCAAAGATCAGGGCTTGATCCATCACCGTTATTTATCTCACTGCCCCATCCCAGCTCAGAACCTGGCTATATGCAAATCAGTCTGTCCCTGGCCCAGTGCATCATGGGAACAGGGCAGACTAAACTACCAAGCCAATTCTTTACCAGAAAGGAGACAAGCTACCGGGGACCGGTTTCTGGCATTTCAGCCTCTTCGGCCCGGCTTGCTTGAATCCTGATGGAGCAGTGAGAAAGGGACTCATGTCTGAGTATACCCTGCCACACCTATAGTGGCCAAAATCGATTTACAAAAGGGGGTGGTGATGAACAGAGTGTCTGAATTGAGCAGACCACTCTTACCCAGTCCAAAGATCAGGGCTTGATCCATCACCGTTATTTATCTCACTGCCCCATCCCAGCTCAGAACCTGGCTATATGCAAATCAGTCTGTCCCTGGCCCAGTGCATCATGGGAACAGGGCAGACTAAACTACCAAGCCAATTCTTTACCAGAAAGGAGACAAGCTACCGGGGACCGGTTTCTGGCATTTCAGCCTCTTCGGCCCGGCTTGCTTGAATCCTGATGGAGCAGTGAGAAAGGGACTCATGTCTGAGTATACCCTGCCACACCTATAGTGGCCAAAATCGATTTACAAAAGGGGGTGGTGATGAACAGAGTGTCTGAATTGAGCAGACCACTCTTACCCAGTCCAAAGATCAGGGCTTGATCCATCACCGTTATTTATCTCACTGCCCCATCCCAGCTCAGAACCTGGCTATATGCAAATCAGTCTGTCCCTGGCCCAGTGCATCATGGGAACAGGGCAGACTAAACTACCAAGCCAATTCTTTACCAGAAAGGAGACAAGCTACCGGGGACCGGTTTCTGGCATTTCAGCCTCTTCGGCCCGGCTTGCTTGAATCCTGATGGAGCAGTGAGAAAGGGACTCATGTCTGAGTATACCCTGCCACACCTATAGTGGCCAAAATCGATTTACAAAAGGGGGTGGTGATGAACAGAGTGTCTGAATTGAGCAGACCACTCTTACCCAGTCCAAAGATCAGGGCTTGATCCATCACCGTTATTTATCTCACTGCCCCATCCCAGCTCAGAACCTGGCTATATGCAAATCAGTCTGTCCCTGGCCCAGTGCATCATGGGAACAGGGCAGACTAAACTACCAAGCCAATTCTTTACCAGAAAGGAGACAAGCTACCGGGGACCGGTTTCTGGCATTTCAGCCTCTTCGGCCCGGCTTGCTTGAATCCTGATGGAGCAGTGAGAAAGGGACTCATGTCTGAGTATACCCTGCCACACCTATAGTGGCCAAAATCGATTTACAAAAGGGGGTGGTGATGAACAGAGTGTCTGAATTGAGCAGACCACTCTTACCCAGTCCAAAGATCAGGGCTTGATCCATCACCGTTATTTATCTCACTGCCCCATCCCAGCTCAGAACCTGGCTATATGCAAATCAGTCTGTCCCTGGCCCAGTGCATCATGGGAACAGGGCAGACTAAACTACCAAGCCAATTCTTTACCAGAAAGGAGACAAGCTACCGGGGACCGGTTTCTGGCATTTCAGCCTCTTCGGCCCGGCTTGCTTGAATCCTGATGGAGCAGTGAGAAAGGGACTCATGTCTGAGTATACCCTGCCACACCTATAGTGGCCAAAATCGATTTACAAAAGGGGGTGGTGATGAACAGAGTGTCTGAATTGAGCAGACCACTCTTACCCAGTCCAAAGATCAGGGCTTGATCCATCACCGTTATTTATCTCACTGCCCCATCCCAGCTCAGAACCTGGCTATATGCAAATCAGTCTGTCCCTGGCCCAGTGCATCATGGGAACAGGGCAGACTAAACTACCAAGCCAATTCTTTACCAGAAAGGAGACAAGCTACCGGGGACCGGTTTCTGGCATTTCAGCCTCTTCGGCCCGGCTTGCTTGAATCCTGATGGAGCAGTGAGAAAGGGACTCATGTCTGAGTATACCCTGCCACACCTATGACTCTCATACAACTCAGCATAGTAGGCCCGAAAGCACTCCAGCACCGCCGTTTGTGAAAAGACCGTCTCCCCCAGTTCATTTTTGATGCTCAAGATCGGGCAGCCTCTGAGTTCAGGATTAGCGAGCCTAGCCTGTAGCGTGCCTACCTTATCCCTCTCAGCATGCGCTCTAACGGCATATTGCCTGTAGTCATAGCTCCGCAGCCGTTCCGTTTCGGTAGCCACCACCTCTTTGGCTTCCAGTAACCGGGCCTGTAAATCCGGTCGGTCCGGCCTACGCCACTCCAGATCCCTCAATTTCTCCTCCGCACTGGCAAGCGCATTCAACACCGACATTCGAGCATTCGAAAACCTACCCATGCATACTCCTCTCACCACCACTTTCATCGCGTCCCATTCAGTGGACCTACAAGTAGCTGTCCCCTCATTCTCATCAAAATACTGATCTATGCCCCGTTGGACCGCGTCACTAAACACCGAGTCCTCCAGGGTGTCGGGCCGGAGCCGCCATGTTGGAATCGCGGAGCGCGCCCGCTGCCATTGGACGTGTACCAGCAGAGGATTATGATCCGAGATGGTCCTGGCCAGGTACTCCGTATGGGAGACCAATGGGGCTAGGGGCCCGCTGCAGAAGACCGAGTCGATCCTAACATGTAAAGCGTGGAGGGCTGAGAAAAAGGAGTAATCCCTACCACCCCTGTGTTGTTCCCGCCACACATCCAGCAGTCCCCATCTTTCCTGCCAATCCTTCCTGTGTGCAGCTAACTTACGTACAGGGGAATCGACCAGTGGTGGGTGAGATCTATCCAAGGCCACATCTGTGATCGAGTTGAAGTCCCCCCCCAGTATCACAGGCCCCGCTAAGAAAGAGGCCAAAGAGCCGGATAAACCATCAAAGAAGCGGGCCTGATCAACATTTGGAGAGTATACACAGCTGAAAACCACATCCCGACCATACAACCTCCCCTCCACCGCCACATATCTGCCCTCAGGATCCACCAATTGATTCAACACCTGGAACGGTATCCCCACTCGCACCCATATCAGTACCCCTCTAGCAAACGCGGAGTAAGTGGTGCCAAAGACCTGGCCCCTCCATCTCTTCTGTAATGCGATGCATTCCTGTTTCGTTAAATGAGTCTCCTGCAACATGGCAACCTGAACCCCCCACCTCACCAAATAAGCATGCACTTTGTGGCGTTTGACCATAGTTCACAGTCCTCGGACATTCCATGTTAGGCATTTCAAGTTAGGTAACATCCCCATACCAACGTAGAGTGATCCAGTTCAAGTATAGCCATTCAATGCCCACACCATAGCCGCTGCCCCCCCTAAACGAACCATAGAAACAACTCCACAAACCCCACTACCCAGGACAGAGCCTACAAACCCAGTTTCAGCCCCGATCCAAACCTTAAACAAAACACACATCCGACTAACCTGTGGTCGCCACCACAGAAGGCCTTAAGGGCCCTGAGGGGGTGAGTTATCGCCGACCCCGGGCAGGCGGAGCCCGCGCCCCGCGCCTTCCATCCCGCAATGCTGATGCTTCACCCTACCTGGTGACCCATCTAGTGCCAACAGGATACCTCCCCACAAGAGACAGTGTCCCAAGTCCCATATAAGAGTCAGCAATGAAAAATCTCATCAAACGTCTGGGGGGTGACCACCGGCCCCTTCAAGCTCTCCGCCTCCGAAAATTCCTCTCCAGTCCTGCCACCGTCCTCACCAGAGTCCGTAGCCGCCAAGTCACTCTCCTGCTGTGATCTCGTGAAAAGGTCTCCACAATTGTTGACAGGTTGTCCACTGATACTGCAGGTGGTTTCCAGTTAGTCAATACAGAGCTCATTGCTACCAGAAGCATGGTTATGCAAAACCGGCTTGCGTTAGACATCCTTCTAGCAAAAGAGGGAGGAGTCTGTGGGATTTTGCATGTTCAGCATTGCTGCACATATATCCCGGATAAAAGTCAGAACATTGAATTACTAATTAAGAATATTACAGAAATTCACTCAGAAGTAGAACCCATGGAAAGTGACAGTTTTTCTGAACGTTTGGCAAAAAGGTTTGGGGCAATCACGGAGTGGTTTGCAGACATTGGCAGTTCAATCATTGGCAAAGTGCTTTACCCTGTAATAGTCATTGTTATAGTGACACTTTTGTTAAAAATCAGTTGCATGATTCACAAGAGAAAGAAGCATGTGAGGGAAAAGAAGAGGATTTATAAACTCAGAAAAGCTCAAGAGAAGGAGATAGAAATGGATGAATTCCGCATGGCTCAATATGAGAGTTCCAGACAGACTGATGAAACAGGAGTTTAGATTTACTAATACAGAGAGAGATCATTATATGACATTACTAAAAGTAAAATTTAGTATAAATTTTTGGGTTTATTTGGTGATTTTTAAATCACCAGATGAGGGAGTTGATGGAGCGGACTTTCAGAATATATTCTGAATAAAAGTACGCAGCAATGAAACTCCCATAATTTTAATTTACTAACAAGTGTTGAATGATTTGCACGTTTGTATTGACTCAACCTAGAATAATGTGCACCTACATAAACACGCGGGTTTAATCATTTGTGCTCTTGTCATGTTTGTTATTCTGCTTTGAATAATACATTTACTTTGTCTTTCGTTTCGTTGTTCATTAACTGCGGCTGATTTAAATAATATCATGTGCATTCTTTAAAATGTGCTTTTGTTTATGTGATGTCGTCTCATGTGTTTGTATTCTGTTTATCCTTTTGTATGCAAAACTAGGTAACTTAGACTAATGGGTTAATATTAGTACAGGGGGTGGGTAACCGAATAATTATCATTTCTTGAATGAATTATTGTCTTGTGTTTCCTTGCATACTAGACTCTTGCTAAAAAAGCCTGTGGCCTATTTTCTAAAAAGGATGCCCGAAGCTCTGTCAAAAAGTTGGGCCTTGCACAGCAACATTCGAATGTGGAAATATTTTTCTACAATAATTCTTTGAAAGTGGCTCGTAAACAAGACTGTGTGGAAGCTAAGGACATTTGATTCAGTTTCCATGGTCAAGGACAGTTAAGACGCTCATCGGCGGAAAGGCTTGGACGGACGGAGGAAGTAATGAACAATTTTGCCTAATGTTGCTGCTCTCGGGAAGCCTGTGACATGTAAAAAACTATGAACAATGCCGCTCTTGAAGGAACGTGACTTTTGCTATGCGAGAGTCGTATGATCTCATCGGGTGATGTCCTAGACCAATCGTATTTCGTCTTGCTTGAATATTTGTATTCTTTGAGTTAGTTTTAGATAGTAAAAAGGTATAAAAATTGTCCCCTTGTTAAGAGCACTGTTTGTTCGTTCCTGTGCTCCAGAAATGCTGCTGGACATTCGTTTCACGTAAGATCCATTGAGAGTTTACATTTCCCCATTAGGTTTTTCTTACCTAAGATAGGGAAATAGGGCTTTGGAGAAATAATCTAAATGTTTGAGCATTTTCTCATGCTGAGTTTGGTTTGAACTGCCAGTTGAATGTGCCTTTCTAAAAAATAATTTTGCTTAATAAAATTGCTAATAAAAGAGTTTTCGCTTAAAAATGCATTCTGCTTTAAAATAAAGTTAATAAAATAGATTTTGAAATGACAAGCTGGACTTGTTTGTTTCCTTGAGTTACCATTAGTTAATCCATTGCCTATGATACTGACTTAATTAAATGTATTATATTATGTTTTGATTAATTAGGTCATAAGATTCAGTTGGTCAATTCATGTCTCAGTCAAATATGGGCCTAGTGATAGATTTATGAATTATGGTGAGTATCGTGGAGTAGAGTATGTTCTTATGAGACAGAATTTCTCTTGGCCTGCTGGATCACAAGCATTTCCCCTGGTCTTCCTGAAAAGCTGCACGTCACTTCCGCTGTTTTCTCTGCATTTGTAATTCTGCTCAGTGACCTGCCCTTCATATATTGTCCGCTGACTCTGACAGCAAGCACTTTCATGTCTTAGAGCATCTGTAATCAATTATTACATTTGAGAAGTGATGTCATTTTCTCATTACAGATGATTAGGTGGCAAAGTGAAGTAGGAAAGTAACAGTTCCTTGGCACTAATATATTAGTAAATAGATCCATGTACACAGGTTGTTACAAAAATACCCTTCGATTTTTATAGGAATGTCATTTATTAAAAAAAGAGTTGTAATTTGTGCTGGTAAGAACACTCCTGACCTCTACTATTTTGTGTTCTTTGACACGGACGGGTGTAAGGGGGCAGTTTGCATCCCTGTGAGAAGCACACACTATTACTGGGGGGACACCCAGTGGCACGTTCATTTGTCCAGCCTCAGTGCCCTGTTAAGAGACTCCTGGTAGCATTCATTCTTAGGACTGTCTGCTGTGCAAAACAAGCTCAACCTCCCTTGAAAAAAAGAATCTCAAAACAAACTCAACCGTACCGAAAAAAGCCCAATCCCCAACAGTCATGAAATAACTTAACGAGTACAGCGAACCATAATAAAAGCCTGTAAAAACAAAAGCAAGCATTTGCAATGCAATAGGTCTCGCATTTACGAGAGTTTGAGCTATTGGCATTGTAAAAGACGATAGCTTTTATTTAGGTTTTGGTTTTTAAAACATAAATAAATGGCGAGACCTATTGCATTGCAAATGCTTGTTCTGTGTTAGCATTGGAAGTTGTGTTAGCATTGGAAGTTGTGAGAGTTGTTCTCTTTTGTTTGCTTTAAATACTTTGGAAGCAAAGCTTATGCTAACATAACTGTGTTTACATTGTTCTCCATCTTGAATTGATGTAACAAAACACCCTATGGCGACTTCAGCTGTTGTTCCTTGTTCCATACATGCCAATAGACCCGATTCAGAAATTGCATTTGCTACAATAGAAGTCAATGGGGAATTTTCATTCTCCCAATTTTTTATTTTAAATCTATCACGTCCCTGTCCTAAAATGTTGGTATGTATGTTGTTCTAATGAAGAATTGCAAGGTTTACACAATTAAAGAGCGTTCCTAGAGTCTTTTTTACCCAATGCCATGCCTAATTAAATGTAGTGAGCCAACTGGCCCCTACTTCATGACCTGGACACCCAATCCTACAGCCTGGCCAGCGCAAGCGCTGCTGAGAGGCATGCTATATTCGAGTATGGACTTGAAGCTCCACCCATATTTTTCATTGTCTTGTGTCATTGTCCTTTGTAAATGCTGGCTTCTGATTTATTAATAGGCTTGTTAGTCTCTCCTTAGTACCGCCTTGTCTTCATTTGTAACCTCCCATGAGTACTGGCCCATTTACTTCTGCTGTTACACAGTATGTCTTACTTAGGCAGTAAACACTAATTTTCTTTAACGAGTTTCTCCTATTGCAGGCACAACATGCTTTCTGCAACATTCAGCACCCCATGTGTGCTTTCACTTTCCAAGTAGCCCGGGACAATGGTGGTGCCTTCTATGAAATGAAATAGGTCACGCATTTACAAGAGTTTGCGCTATTGGCATTTTAACAGACAATGCCTTTTACGTATGTGTTAATTATCAAAACAGATAAATAAAAGGCATTGTCCTTTACATTGCCAATAGCTTAAACTTGAAAATGCAAGACCTATTGCATTGCAAATGCTTGTTTCGTCTTGGTGTTGGTGACTGCAGGCAAAACTGGAATTGCTCTGTTACGCTGGGAATACAAAGCTTGCTTAAAGACACATCTTATGTCTCCTGGCTCAGGGGGTAAAGCTTTGTAGATGGATTGTGGATAAGGCTTGACGAATGATGAAGGCTTTAGGTGTTTTTTGGCTCATCATGGTTGAGGGGTTTACTAAAACAAGGTGCTTTATGGCGGTATTTCAATATAGTCATTTGAGGACGAAAAATAGTGCATCACTCGTGGATTAAAGCATTCACTTGTAATGCTACCTGCCTAAACTAGAGCTTATACTAGAAAAAGTTTTAGTCCTACAAGCAGATTCTAGGCTGCAAGCTTGGACAATGCTATCAACATATGACCTGAAATAGTCTTCTTAGTGAAGGAAAGCGCTGCAACATGACAATTTAACTAAGATGGGATAGGAAAGCAATCTACACCCACTTGCACCGAACTTCCACTGAGATTTTTTTCAGTACGACATTAGGATTTGGACTGAGGGCGTGCAAAATTATTTTTTCTCCAATACGGTGTTTTTCGAAATTTCCGATTTTCAGTATTAATTATTTTTTTCAATTCTCCTTGGTTAAATTAATTTTCTCTTGCACAAAAATGTTGTGAGCCCTGGAATATGATGTTTCCCACACTGGTAAGGTTTCAGGAAAAAAAAGGATAATAGAGCCACACGTTGAACATCAATGAGATGCCTAAAAAAAATATAAAGATCGGTTTATGTTGACATGTTTGCTGGTCCTGCTTTCATTGTAAGGAGGGTATTAATTGGACTTTTGGAGAGATCACGTTTGGTGTTAAGATGGCCAAATAGCTGCATGTTTCTGGCCTACCAGAATTTCAGAGGTTCTAGTTTGTCAAGAATCTCGAAACAACAATAATTTCCAGCGTTTCTGACAAAAGACACCTCATTTAAAAAAAAATCTGAGTCAAAATGAATAAACATCATCATCATTTCATCTTTATTTCGACAATGTTGTCATAAAAGAAATCACATTGGATTGAACAATTAAAAATGAATACATTGCGTCAAAACACAGTAAAGACTAAAATCATCACGTGTCCTGGGAGCTATTTCATCACAGCATAGTACATGGCAGTAAACATTAAAAAAATGCATGGTCAACTAATATGCCCTGCCCAGCTAGAGTTGGAGGTCAAGCACCCTAGCAACCATACAGATGTATCTATTGGATCCTATTTCCAACAATGTTCACGTATTTCCTTCTAATGAATAAACACTGTTTCGCACGTATAAAGTTTCTGCAATGCAATCTTTTATCCTTCTTCAGTTCTCATCCACGTAACAATTCCGACATGGGAAAGGTAAGTAGATTTAAATTACATTTGTTTGTATTGAGCTAAATTATGATAGGTCGAAATCTTTGAGCGTCACCTTCTGGCAAAAGTAAATAAAGTGATAATACTGATGCTTACAGATGCACAGGCAGATTAAGGAATTTGCCAAATAGCACATCATTTGCAAATACAAGTGGAGACGCTATGGATTGAGCTCTGGTCTCCCTGTTCTAGTGTGCAACATTACCATTTCCTTACATCTCCCTTCGGGTGTTGTTCAAGATCACACAGCGTGTAAAGTGACTTGAGAATTGACTTTCAAGGTTTACAAATGTGTTTCACATATATCACATAGCCAGTAGATCTAACATCGGGCAATAGCAAGTAGTGGGCTCGATAGCTGGCGGTAACAACTGCGCTCCAGACTAGCGTTTAAGGGAATTAGCTTCATGATTAAGGTCAGTGCGTGTGGCTAGTAGGCAGACTCTTTACGAGGTCAAGTTCAAAGATCCTTTTTGCTCCGGGGTCAAATTGAGGTCTGTGATTACCTGCTTGGATTAGGTCACAGGGAACTGAGGAAAAACACAACGTGTGGTTGTCAAGGCAACAAATCAACAAACAATTAGGGAAGAAAAACCCTGGCAACCTCAACGTGCACACCCATCAATCAGCCCAGAGGGACAGAGCTCAGAAAGCTCCCAAGCCAGTTTCGGCAGATCGATTCCGAGTTTCAGCGCTGCATAGTCTAGCTTTGTTTCTGAAGAGTCCCATTGTTGTAGTGTGATGTGTCTTTACCCTGTCGCCAGGAGCTAATGCAAGGGACATGAATAGGGTGACCATGGAAAAATGTTGTCAAATGTTGCCTGCTGAATATGCATGTGATTGGCACCTCAATTTGCAATCAATTAATGACTGTGCTTTAGCCACATAAGGTGATCACATTATGGTCAGATAGGGGAACTATCTCACTGCACAAGAACGTAATTTCATTAGGTTCACACAGGGTGGTCAAGTGGGAAGCCAGCATAAGTAAACAGGTATCCTCAGCAACTTCTAGCATTGTCCGACATGGGTCCAAGAGTGGGCAGTCATGTCCATAGTTTCTCTATATTCATGTGAGATTACTGTACATATATTGACTCCAAATTGGAATCAGCCAAATACAAAATCAGTAGCTATTTTTGAAATCTGCAGACAAGGATTTAACCTTCAGAAGTTGACTGACGTTGGACGAATAGAGGTAGGTTTAATATACAAGGGAACCCAAAATAATGGCCAAGGACCATGGGTTATGCTACTAATTTTAAATTACAAAGGTCCTAGGTTTATAATGATATCTAAAGGATTAGTTTGCACAGGCTAAAAATGAAGACTGTGTTTTTTGCTTTAGTGTCCAGCCGGACCTAAAAGTATTTATTTTCAAAAATAATGAAGATAGACAACAGAAAGCGAAAACATTTCGCACATTAATAACTGGGCACAAGCCTGTACCGAGTCAAGGGGAGACAATACAGAGAGAAAAGACAAAAGATTCACAGGCAAACAAGGAGAACAGGGTGGCTTAAAATACAATGCAAGAAATTCTTGAATAAGCACAAACCCACAGTAACTGCCGGAAAATTAAAAAACATATAACGGGCAGTACTGCAAAACAGTCGACGAACGTTTCGATCCCTATCTCCAATGATGTACTGGGATCATCTTCAGGACTAGAATTGATTTTGCCTGAGTTATCAAGTGAGCCTGTAGGGTATAAACAGGAGGGAAAAGAAAGGAAAAAGAAAGATTTTTTCTGTATCCATTATTTACAGTGTAAGCGCTAAAAGACTAATGTGCTAGTCAACAACCGTTTTTGCATGCAAGGTGCATCGTGTGCATATGCAGTCGGGTGTTCCCAAAGGGCACGGAACTCATTGTGCTCGTGTTTGGGATGCATGCCAACAGAACAGGCGGACAAGGCATTCCGCGTACTTATATGTGGCAGTGGTGCTAGGTGGCGGGGAATATGTGATATTCGTGGTGGAATATCGTGGTGATGGGAGTGAAGTAGCGGCGGATAATTACCACGGGTTGGGCTGGGTGGGCCGTAAAACAAGCTTACGATCAGTTCCAATTGATATTGATACCTAAAAGGGATTTAGTGGTAGTTAATATTCGTGTGAGGCAGGTAATTATAAACACTGCCTATTCCAATAAAGAATTCATATTTACCAGGTGACAATTCCAAAGTATCAATAAGAAGGTGAGAAGCCGGCCAACATCGATCAATTTTATTCGTGACCTAAAAAGGGGGTATTATAATCCGACATTAGCAGTGCTACAATTATGTCAAGGTGACAATTTCCGTGCAATGAGGGTAAAGAACCACATTACCGGGAGAGCCTAGCGTGTAGCGTAGGCTCGGTACAGAACTTCAGTTGAGGGGCGATGATAGTCTGTGAATAGAGACGCATGGTTTAAGAATAGGGGTGGGGCCAATTGACGAGTGAGAGGTAAAAAGTGAGGACACATAATTTACCGTAACCAGGAATCGGTTTAATAGTCAGGCGTTCAATGGAGCCTTCCGTGCGAGCCTGCAAAAAAACGCACATGGATCATGTCGCGGGTGTTACCCGACTCTTTCGGATCCGTAAGGGTGCCATAATTCTAGCGGGAGCTTACCTTAAATCGCTCGTAGAGGGGCCGTAATGGGGTCCCTTCAGTGCAGCACGATGACCGAGTGGTGAGCGTCTGCATGCGAAGACGTCCATATGTTGTGATACAACGAGAGTAAACAGCGAGAATGGGCTACAAGCGGATGGCTGAGATTGGTCGCCATCTTGGAACGGTGAACCATTAGAGTTCAAAAAGTGTTAAATTATTAAGGATTAAAATTTAAAAGGTGACCAATGTAAGGGCCTATGTTGGGTGTGCCAATCAGGGAAAATCAATTTACATGATTTATTTACGGGCTCGGCTGCCCGGCGTGCCACATGATGGTGATGGACAACAGACTGTGGGATGTGACGGTGTGGGCGCCATTTTGGAGAGGTGAAGCAAAGTAGAAGTGAATACGAAGTTGAGTGAGGTCGCGGTGCCCACGGTCTAAAGCTAGTTCTGTTAACAGTCAAACAATTATAAAGCAGACTGACATTTCAAGGGTTATTACATTCTTAAAAACAGACAATTATTTCATATGCTCATGCTCCGAGGGGATCAAGTGAAAGGGTTATATAAGGCTTGTCCAGTCCTCAGTCCTGTTAAGGCCATCCTGGATAGAGTTGAACTGTATGATGGACTTCAGTTCTTCTTTATTCAGTAATTGTCCCATATTTCCACCTCTCGGAGGGAGTTTCAATACCTTCAACACTGTCCATTTAAGTTCATTATCAGCGTGTTTTTGAGCTGTAAAGTGTTCCACCAGTGGTGCATTCGGGGTGCCGCACCTGATGCGGCTCCTGTGTTGTCCAATGCGAATTTTTACCTTTTGGCTGGTCTGCCCTATATACACTTTCTGACAAGGGCACACGATTAGGTAAATAACATTGCAGGTGTTACAATTGGAGAAGGAACGGCATTGTATAGTGATGTTGCTGAAAGTAAAACTTTTTCCTTCTATCGTGGTGTCACAGTTATTACATCCGCCACATTTTACATGCCCAACAATGGGGGACAGACCCCATACATTTTCAAGTGTAGATGATGGTAGAGGAGCCGGTAGAGCAGCTCTTACAAGGTGATCCCTAAGGTTTCTACTCTTTTTGAAGGCAAATACGGGTTTCTCCATGGAGAGGGCACCTGTATTTAGTATAGGCCAATGTTTAAGAATACTCTTTCTTAGTTGGTTTGAAATGGGTGAAAAAGTTGATATGCAAGGTATGCGTTTGGAGGTAGTCTTTTCCTTTGGTGTAAGTAAGACTTCCCTCGGGCAATACCATGCACGCTTGGTGGCATTTTTGACTAATTTCTTAGGATACCCCCTATCTTTTAGTTTGGTTGCCAACATGGTGGCTTCTCGGAAGTAATCCTCTTTACAGGAGCAATTACGCCTGATACGCAAAAATTGCGAATATGGAAGTGAGTCGCGTAATGCTCTCGGGTGGTTACTGTTGTAAGCCAGAAGAGTGTTTTTTTCAGTGGGCTTCCGGTACAGACGTGTCAATAGGGAGCCTTCGCTATGGTAAATGGACAAGTCCAAAAAGGAGATAGAGTCATGGTCAGTGCTGATGGTAAAGGTAAGGCCCAAACAATTATTGTTTAACCAGTGTAGGAATTGGAGCAGGCAATCATCACTTCCAGTCCAAATGATGAAAATGTCATCGATATACCTGCGCCAAAACCTAACTCCTGGCAAAAAGGGGTTGGTGGGATTGTTAATGACATTAGTCTCTATTTCATCCATAAACAAAATCGCCAGATTCGGAGCAAAAATTGCGCCCATGGCGGTCCCCTTGATCTGTTCATAGAAAGTGCCATTGAAGAGGAAAAAATTCCTCGTGAGGCACATCTCTAGGAGTTGGAGAATGAACATGCTGGGTACAGCATGAGGCCGAGGTCGTGAGTCCAAAATTTTTTTGATAACTAGCAATGCTGTAGTCTGTGGAATATTAGTATATAGGGACTCAATGTCCATGGTTACCAGAGTTTCCGTCGCAGGATTGTACGGATGGTGCTCGATCATGTTAATCATGTGCATTGAGTCCTTTATATAGCATTGTGTAGAAGGGACAAAGTCTTTAATAAAAAAGTCTACGTAGGAGCCCAGTGGTTCCAAGATGGAGCCGCAAGCCGAAACGATAGGACAGCCTGGCGGGTTTTTTTGATCTTTGTGTATTTTGGGTAATGTATATATCACCGGAGTTCTAGGTGATTTTACGTTCAGGAAATTGTACTCTTTTTTTGATAGAAAACCGGCCTCAAGTCCCTCTTTAGTGATTTTTTGTATTAGGCTCTGAATCTCTTTGGTAGGATTATGACTAAGTTTTTTGTAGTGTTCCTTATTGTCAAGTTGTCGCATTATTTCTGAAACATATGCGGCTTTTTCTTGCAATACAATGCCTCCACCCTTGTCGGCACTTTTGATTATGAGGTTATCATTAATTTTGAGTTGGGAAATGGCATTTTTCTCTTCCCTAGAAATGTTATAGGGTATAAACATTTTCTTGTTTTGGAGTTTTTGCAATTCCTTCAGAATTACTTTCTCAAAAGTCACCACCTCTGTGGGAATCATACTCGCGGATGGTGAAAAGATAGATGGTGGGCGAAAGGGAGTATTGGTAACCCTTTCAGGTGTTGGATGCAGCTGAAAAAATGCCTGTAGACGTATGCGTCTAAAGAATCTCATTAATTCTGCTTGTAGATCCATGTAGTTGGGTGGGATAGTGGGCACAAAAGAAAGCCCTTTCATAAGTAATGATAGCTCTTCTTGTGCAAGTGTGTATTTAGAGAGATAAAAAATAGGGATGCTGTCAGTGCCCTGGGGCGGAATATGTGTTCCGCTCACCATTGGTAATAGTTGTTGCGGGTCCTGCGCTCGCCAGGGGGATAGTTCCATCGTTGGTTTTTTTTTACCTTTCCGCGTTGCGGTGGGTCCTGGCCGCCTCTGGCTAAAAAAGAATTCTGATTCAGGCCACCTCTTCTTGCCCCACTGCCACCTTCCCCTGGGTCAGAACTGTCGGAAGAATCGGCAGAGGTATCTGAGAATCCCACCAAATTCTGGCGTCTGTTATAGCGGCCCCAAGGGCGGCTATTTTGGTAACAGGGATAGGTTTTGTTACTATAAAAATCTTTCTGCAGGTACGGGTAAGTATTCTCAATATTGTATAGTTTCACGTCCTTTTTGATTTTATTTGATTTTTTATTTTGTTCAATCCTGTGGAACTCTGCCACAGTTTTGTCAATTTGTTCAAGGAGTTTTTTTGCATCTGCACTGGGGTCAGAGTCTGTTAATTGTTTGAGGAGGTCTGCGATTTCTGTTTCCAGAGATTTGAGGGTTTCACTCGCAATATCTATGCCAAGGGCTAGCCAATGGCGTGAGCAGGTTGTACCTATAAAGCTGAAATTTTGGATGTATTTAGGATTATCAGTAAAGATTCCCGGAATATTTCGAACTTGTAAACCTAGTGGGATTACGTTAGCCTTTAAATAATCTGTCAACATCAGAATCATGAGTTCCAGCCTAACTTGCTTCTTTTTCAATTTCTCTAATTGTTCTGGAATAGAATCATTTACTGAGATTGGGGCCTCTGGGGTCTCTGACAATAGAGATGGGCGTGAGCATAGTTGTTTCAAATAGTCGTCTGTATAGAGAGGTGTGTTGACTGACATATTAGAGAGATAAGTGTAAGAAGGAGATTACTAGTGTTAAGTGATAGGGAAGACAAGGTGTCAGGACTGACCCGCCCCCGGGGGAGGTGGGCAAGGGAATAGAAACCCTTGCAATCTAGCGATTGCGCTAACTGTAGGTTTAATATACAAGGGAACCCAAAATAATGGCCAAGGACCATGGGTTATGCCACTAATTTTAAATTACAAAGGTCCTAGGTTTATAATGATATCTAAAGGACTAGTTTGCACAGGCTAAAAATGAAGACTGTGTTTTTTGCTTTAGTGTCCAGCCGGACCTAAAAGTATTTATTTTCAAAAATAATGAAGATAGACAACATAAAGCGAAAACATTTCGCACATTAATAACTGGGCACAAGCCTGTACCGAGTCAAGGGGAGACAATACAGAGAGAAAAGACAAAAGATTCACAGGCAAACAAGGAGAACAGGGTGGCTTAAAATACAATGCAAGAAATTCTTGAATAAGCACAAACCCACAGTAACTGCCGGAAAATTAAAAAACATATAACGGGCAGTACTGCAAAACAGTCGACGAACGTTTCGATCCCTATCTCCAATGATGTACTGGGATCATCTTCAGGACTAGAATTGATTTTGCCTGAGTTATCAAGTGAGCCTGTAGGGTATAAACAGGAGGGAAAAGAAAGGAAAAAGAAAGATTTTTTCTGTATCCATTATTTACAGTGTAAGCGCTAAAAGACTAATGTGCTAGTCAACAACCGTTTTTGCATGCAAGGTGCATCGTGTGCATATGCAGTCGGGTGTTCCCAAAGGGCACGGAACTCATTGTGCTCGTGTTTGGGATGCATGCCAACAGAACAGGCGGACAAGGCATTCCGCGTACTTATATGTGGCAGTGGTGCTAGGTGGCGGGGAATATGTGATATTCGTGGTGGAATATCGTGGTGATGGGAGTGAAGTAGCGGCGGATAATTACCACGGGTTGGGCTGGGTGGGCCGGAAAACAAGCTTACGATCAGTTCCAATTGATATTGATACCTAAAAGGGATTTAGTGGTAGTTAATATTCGTGTGAGGCAGGTAATTATAAACACTGCCTATTCCAATTAAGAATTCATATTTACCAGGTGACAATTCCAAAGTATCAATAAGAAGGTGAGAAGCCGGCCAACATCGATCAATTTTATTCGTGACCTAAAAAGGGGGTATTATAATCCGACATTAGCAGTGCTACAATTATGTCAAGGTGACAATTTCCGTGCAATGAGGGTAAAGAACCACATTACCGGGAGAGCCTAGCGTGTAGCGTAGGCTCGGTACAGAACTTCAGTTGAGGGGCGATGATAGTCTGTGAATAGAGACGCATGGTTTAAGAATAGGGGTGGGGGCAATTGACGAGTGAGTGGTAAAAAGTGAGGACACATAATTTACCGTAACCAGGAATCGGTTTAATAGTCAGGCGTTCAATGGAGCCTTCCGTGCGAGCCTGCAAAAAAACGCACATGGATCATGTCGCGGGTGTTACCCGACTCTTTCGGATCCGTAAGGGTGCCATAATTCTAGCGGGAGCTTACCTTAAATCGCTCGTAGAGGGGCCGTAATGGGGTCCCTTCAGTGCAGCACGATGACCGAGTGGTGAGCGTCTGCATGCGAAGACGTCCATATGTTGTGATACAACGAGAGTAAACAGCGAGAATGGGCTACAAGCGGATGGCTGAGATTGGTCGCCATCTTGGAACGGTGAACGATTAGAGTTCAAAAAGTGTTAAATTATTAAGGATTAAAATTTAAAAGGTGACCAATGTAAGGGCCTATGTTGGGTGTGCCAATCAGGGAAAATCAATTTACATGATTTATTTACGGGCTCGGCTGCCCGGCGTGCCACGTGATGGTGATGGACAACAGACTGTGGGATGTGACGGTGTGGGCGCCATTTTGGAGAGGTGAAGCAAAGTAGAAGTGAATACGAAGTTGAGTGAGGTCGCGGTGCCCACGGTCTAAAGCTAGTTCTGTTAACAGTCAAACAATTATAAAGCAGACTGACATTTCAAGGGTTATTACATTCTTAAAAACAGACAATTATTTCATATGCTCATGCTCCGAGGGGATCAAGTGAAAGGGTTATATAAGGCTTGTCCAGTCCTCAGTCCTGTTAAGGCCATCCTGGATAGAGTTGAACTGTATGATGGACTTCAGTTCTTCTTTATT
This sequence comes from Lissotriton vulgaris, assembly GCF_964263255.1. Taxonomy (NCBI): domain Eukaryota; kingdom Metazoa; phylum Chordata; class Amphibia; order Caudata; family Salamandridae; genus Lissotriton; species Lissotriton vulgaris. Next base: position 1,184,379,040 of record NC_141687.1, read on the forward strand.
CAGTAATTGTCCCATATTTCCACCTCTCGGAGGGAGTTTCAATACCTTCAACACTGTCCATTTAAGTTCATTATCAGCGTGTTTTTGAGCTGTAAAGTGTTCCACCAGTGGTGCATTCGGGGTGCCGCACCTGATGCGGCTCCTGTGTTGTCCAATGCAAATTTTTACCTTTTGGCTGGTCTGCCCTATATACACTTTCTGACAAGGGCACACGATTAGGTAAATAACGTTGCAGGTGTTACAATTGGAGAAGGAACGGCATTGTATAGTGATGTTGCTGAAAGTAAAACTTTTTCCTTCTATCGTGGTGTCACAGTTATTACATCCGCCACATTTTACATGCCCAACAATGGGGGACAGACCCCATACATTTTCAAGTGTAGATGATGGTAGAGGAGCCGGTAGAGCAGCTCTTACAAGGTGATCCCTAAGGTTTCTACTCTTTTTGAAGGCAAATACGGGTTTCTCCATGGAGAGGGCACCTGTATTTAGTATAGGCCAATGTTTAAGAATACTCTTTCTTAGTTGGTTTGAAATGGGTGAAAAAGTTGATATGCAAGGTATGCGTTTGGAGGTAGTCTTTTCCTTTGGTGTAAGTAAGACTTCCCTCGGGCAATACCATGCACGCTTGGTGGCATTTTTGACTAATTTCTTAGGATACCCCCTATCTTTTAGTTTGGTTGCCAACATGGTGGCTTCTCGGAAGTAATCCTCTTTACAGGAGCAATTACGCCTGATACGCAAAAATTGCGAATATGGAAGTGAGTCGCGTAATGCTCTCGGGTGGTTACTGTTGTAAGCCAGAAGAGTGTTTTTTTCAGTGGGCTTCCGGTACAGACGTGTCAATAGGGAGCCTTCGCTATGGTAAATGGACAAGTCCAAAAAGGAGATAGAGTCATGGTCAGTGCTGATGGTAAAGGTAAGGCCCAAACAATTATTGTTTAACCAGTGTAGGAATTGGAGCAGGCAATCATCACTTCCAGTCCAAATGATGAAAATGTCATCGATATACCTGCGCCAAAACCTAACTCCTGGCAAAAAGGGGTTGGTGGGATTGTTAATGACATTAGTCTCTATTTCATCCATAAACAAAATCGCCAGATTCGGAGCAAAAATTGCGCCCATGGCGGTCCCCTTGATCTGTTCATAGAAACCATGGACATTGAGTCCCTATATACTAATATTCCACAGACTACAGCATTGCTAGTTATCAAAAAAATTTTGGACTCATGACCTCGGCCTCATGCTGTACCCAGCATGTTCATTCTCCAACTCCTAGAGATGTGCCTCATGAGGAATTTTTTCCTCTTCAATGGCACTTTCTATGAACAGATCAAGGGGACCGCCATGGGCGCAATTTTTGCTCCGAATCTGGCGATTTTGTTTATGGATGAAATAGAGACTAATGTCATTAACAATCCCACCAACCCCTTTTTGCCAGGAGTTAGGTTTTGGCGCAGGTATATCGATGACATTTTCATCATTTGGACTGGAAGTGATGATTGCCTGCTCCAATTCCTACACTGGTTAAACAATAATTGTTTGGGCCTTACCTTTACCATCAGCACTGACCATGACTCTATCTCCTTTTTGGACTTGTCCATTTACCATAGCGAAGGCTCCCTATTGACACGTCTGTACCGGAAGCCCACTGAAAAAAACACTCTTCTGGCTTACAACAGTAACCACCCGAGAGCATTACGCGACTCACTTCCATATTCGCAATTTTTGCGTATCAGGCGTAATTGCTCCTGTAAAGAGGATTACTTCCGAGAAGCCACCATGTTGGCAACCAAACTAAAAGATAGGGGGTATCCTAAGAAATTAGTCAAAAATGCCACCAAACGTGCATGGTATTGCCCGAGGGAAGTCTTACTTACACCAAAGGAAAAGACTACCTCCAAACGCATACCTTGCATATCAACTTTTTCACCCATTTCAAACCAACTAAGAAAGAGTATTCTTAAACATTGGCCTATACTAAATACAGGTGCCCTCTCCATGGAGAAACCCGTATTTGCCTTCAAAAAGAGTAGAAACCTTAGGGATCACCTTGTAAGAGCTGCTCTACCGGCTCCTCTACCATCATCTACACTTGAAAATGTATGGGGTCTGTCCCCCATTGTTGGGCATGTAAAATGTGGCGGATGTAATAACTGTGACACCACGATAGAAGGAAAAAGTTTTACTTTCAGCAACATCACTATACAATGCCGTTCCTTCTCCAATTGTAACACCTGCAATGTTATTTACCTAATCGTGTGCCCTTGTCAGAAAGTGTATATAGGGCAGACCAGCCAAAAGGTAAAAATTCGCATTGGACAACACAGGAGCCGCATCAGGTGCAGCACCCCGAATGCACCACTGGTGGAACACTTTACAGCTCAAAAACACGCTGATAATGAACTTAAATGGACAGTGTTGAAGGTATTGAAACTCCCTCCGAGAGGTGGAAATATGGGACAATTACTGAATAAAGAAGAACTGAAGTCCATCATACAGTTCAACTCTATCCAGGATGGCCTTAACAGGACTGAGGACTGGACAAGCCTTATATAACCCTTTCACTTGATCCCCTCGGAGCATGAGCATATGAAATAATTGTCTGTTTTTAAGAATGTAATAACCCTTGAAATGTCAGTCTGCTTTATAATTGTTTGACTGTTAACAGAACTAGCTTTAGACCGTGGGCACCGCGACCTCACTCAACTTCGTATTCACTTCTACTTTGCTTCACCTCTCCAAAATGGCGCCCACACCGTCACATCCCACAGTCTGTTGTCCATCACCATCACGTGGCACGCCGGGCAGCCGAGCCCGTAAATAAATCATGTAAATTGATTTTCCCTGATTGGCACACCCAACATAGGCCCTTACATTGGTCACCTTTTAAATTTTAATCCTTAATAATTTAACACTTTTTGAACTCTAATGGTTCACCGTTCCAAGATGGCGACCAATCTCAGCCATCCGCTTGTAGCCCATTCTCGCTGTTTACTCTCGTTGTATCACAACATATGGACGTCTTCGCATGCAGACTCTCACCACTCGGTCATCGTGCTGCACTGAAGGGACCCCATTACGGCCCCTCTACGAGCGATTTAAGGTAAGCTCCCGCTAGAATTATGGCACCCTTACGGATCCGAAAGAGTCGGGTAACACCCGCGACATGATCCATGTGCGTTTTTTTGCAGGCTCGCACGGAAGGCTCCATTGAACGCCTGACTATTAAACCGATTCCTGGTTACGGTAAATTATGTGTCCTCACTTTTTACCACTCACTCGTCAATTGCCCCCACCCCTATTCTTAAACCATGCGTCTCTATTCACAGACTATCATCGCCCCTCAACTGAAGTTCTGTACCGAGCCTACGCTACACGCTAGGCTCTCCCGGTAATGTGGTTCTTTACCCTCATTGCACGGAAATTGTCACCTTGACATAATTGTAGCACTGCTAATGTCGGATTATAATACCCCCTTTTTAGGTCACGAATAAAATTGATCGATGTTGGCCGGCTTCTCACCTTCTTATTGATACTTTGGAATTGTCACCTGGTAAATATGAATTCTTAATTGGAATAGGCAGTGTTTATAATTACCTGCCTCACACGAATATTAACTACCACTAAATCCCTTTTAGGTATCAATATCAATTGGAACTGATCGTAAGCTTGTTTTCCGGCCCACCCAGCCCAACCCGTGGTAATTATCCGCCGCTACTTCACTCCCATCACCACGATATTCCACCACGAATATCACATATTCCCCGCCACCTAGCACCACTGCCACATATAAGTACGCGGAATGCCTTGTCCGCCTGTTCTGTTGGCATGCATCCCAAACACGAGCACAATATGGCTGAGATACCCGCCACCCCCTCTCAACACAATCCCCAAAGGAGGGAAACCGGAAACAGTTCTTGAAGTTTTTGGAAGTGGGAGGGAGTGACCCTCCCGGCCGTATTTATTAAAACAAAAAATTAAAACATTTAAACATTAATGTACAATTTCATACCACATTGCGATGTTTGGCTAACCTTAACAGATTCTCTAATACAGAGGTTCTCCTAGCCGAACTAACATCCTACAAAACATTTACTTGAAATATTGAAATTGTACATCCTAACGTTTAAGGGCCAACGGCAAGGTCGTAACCGGTGTCAAGATCCCTAACCAGACATACCCCCCCCACTTGGGAGGGGCGACAGCACTGAGGCGTACTCAAGTGCAACTACTACCAATTTCCCTTGACTTGACGGGGGCACTTATCAACTCGACGCCAGTTAAAGGTCGTTCGAAGACTCGTGTGAGGTATCTAGAAGGTATCGTAGACCTCCCCCCAACCCCACACAACTTACCGCATCTGCCGTCGCAGATGTCACTGGCCCCGGGAAATTCCCCAGGAGGGGGCTGTAACCCCTCCTACACAGGAAGGGGCCTTGACCGCCTTTCCTCTTCTTTCGGCGACCCATCCTTAGAAGGGACCGCCTCCCCGTTGAGGGGCCAAAGGCCACCTCCCCCGAGCGCTCCCATCCGTGTTGGGTGACGCCCACTCATAGGGATCTTCCAATTAGTGCTCACCGATCATGACCTCACCGCCCGACCAAAATAAATACGACAAATGCTAACTAAACGAAACTACATTGGCCACTATGACCGAAAAAGCCTGTTTATAAATGGACCTTAAATCCGAAGTTCTTTACTCACAAACTTGTAAAATTAGACCAATCTTTATTACACATTCAACATCAACACAACACTAAAACAACCTGTAAACGAAATAGAATAATTGATCAATTTTATTAAAACAACTGGCTGTCCTCAGGGGCTGGTGGGTGGGTCAAAATTGGCTCTTCGTTCCGTCTCGAGCTCACGTGCAGCGAGGAGGTGCAGCTTCAGAGCACAGGAACAAGAGGATGTCTTCTGGTCTTGCGTCCCTTTTTATCCATCTTCAGGGCGGGCGTAAACCCGCCCCTGCCTGCCCCGAGGGCGTGGCCGGCCGCGTCAGTGTCTAGGCCAGCCCACTCTAGGGCGGGAAAAAGCGCGCCCCGGCTACGCCGCTTCGGGCATACCAGCCGAGACGCGCCTCCCGCCCAAAATGGCTTCCCGGGGGGATCGAGGCACTCTGCCATACGTTCGGGGGGACCGAGTGGTCGCCCCTTTCCATATGGCTGAGATACCCGCCACCCCCTCTCAACACAATCTCCAAAGGAGGGAAACCGGAAACAGTTCTTGAAGTTTTTGGAAGTGGGAGGGAGTGACCCTCCCGGCCGTATTTATTAAAACAAAAAATTAAAACATTTAAACATTAATGTACAATTTCATACCACATTGCGATGTTTGGCTAACCTTAACAGATTCTCTAATACAGAGGTTCTCCTAGCCGAACTAACATCCTACAAAACATTTACTTGAAATATTGAAATTGTACATCCTAACGTTTAAGGGCCAACGGCAAGGTCGTAACCAGTGTCAAGATCCCTAACCAGACATACCCCCCCCACTTGGGAGGGGCGACAGCACTGAGGCGTACTCAAGTGCAACTACTACCAATTTCCCTTGACTTGACGGGGGCACTTATCAACTCGACGCCAGTTAAAGGTCGTTCGAAGACTCGTGTGAGGTATCTAGAAGGTATCGTAGACCTCCCCCCAACCCCACACAACTTACCGCATCTGCCGTCGCAGATGTCACTGGCCCCGGGAAATTCCCCAGGAGGGGGCTGTAACCCCTCCTACACAGGAAGGGGCCTTGACCGCCTTTCCTCTTCTTTCGGCGACCCATCCTTAGAAGGGACCGCCTCCCCGTTGAGGGGCCAAAGGCCACCTCCCCCGAGCGCTCCCATCCGTGTTGGGTGACGCCCACTCATAGGGATCTTCCAATTAGTGCTCACCGATCATGACCTTACCGCCACAGGCCGGATAGTTGACCGGCTATCCGGACCCCCCACAAAACTCCTACCTAAAGGTCATGTTTCAACGATTTTAACCATGCTAAGAAGTCTCCTAAGAGTAACTCATTCCCCACCCAAGACAAATGCACACCATCCCCCAAATACATACTGTCATCATTAATACAGCTATGAGAAATAGAATGCAATGTCCTGGAACGGAACAACCTACTCACTTTATTGTTAAGCTTTCTAACAGAATGGTTCAAAGCAGGAATAGAGATAGCCCCCCGCCACACCTTTCGTGGAATCAAATGGGACCATGCAATCGTGCACCCCGGAACTCTCCTCGCCAACCAACTTACAGTGGAAAGCATTGCCTCCAGGAGTAGTCGTCTACCGATGGTGACCAAATCATTGCCCCCAACATGCACTATAACTATAGACGGCGGTGACCTTGTCCGCCCTAACAAACCCTCGAAAAATGTTTGAAACTGGTCAATACAGAGACCGCCCCTTCCGTAGAAGGACATCCTGTACCCGTATTCCCCAGCTACGTGAATCATGTCACCTGCTTTGAATACGTCTGCGGCACGCCTCACGTATGAGTGGCCCACGACCCACACCTCCTTTTTCACAGCCGGTGATGTCTGACCGCTGGCCCGGTGTAGGGTCGACTGCATAGTCCGCCCCGCCTCGTAGGCTTGCGTAACTGAAAACCAAACAAAAACAAGAAGCGTGAGTACATTATTACAGCTTCACAACATGTGCAACCGCACGTATCTTTTATAACAATTGGAGGACCAACGCCCCACTCGTTTCACTTGCTCAACATTAAGACCCCTGGCTGTAGCTTCCGTAGCAGCCCCTATCCGAAAGGAATGGGTCCCAAATTCGCCCGGGTTCAAGCCCGCAGAGGCAATTGACATCGCAAGCACCCGCTGAAACTGAAATTTCGTCAGTGGGGTGGCGTCAGCGTGTCTTAACAAAGTCCCCCCCCATGATGCCACCCTTCGTGCTAGGTAATCCTCTAAACACTTTACCGGACATATGGAGGACCCAGGAATCCTGCGTATGATGACGCAGTCACCCATCCCATCTTGATCAGTCTTGGACTTTACAAAGGAGACAGTCATTGTTTCTCCCCTGATCTGAACGTGTTCTTGGCACAAACCCCCTGCCACATCCAGTTTGTTCCTTGCAACTAGTTCGCTTACCCGCATTGCTCCGTGAAATGCTACCGTAAAAGCGGCTCGGAACAGCACCGCCTCAAACTGAGATGAACATGTGGCCGGGAGTGTGGCCAACAACTGGGACAATCTATTCAAACCTATCGGGCGCCTTTCATCTACTCTGCGACCCTCAAGGCGTTGCCACCCACGCAGCGCTTTCTGTACAACGAAAGACGCTGTTGGGTCCTGGATAGCGTGTGCTCTGGCAACAAAGGAAATGGCAGCACGATGCCTCTGGGCCGTAGCCACCGATTTCTCAGCCCCACGTAAGGACATCAGGAAATTCACTACCCATTCCTCGTGACCCCAAAGTCGCTCTCTATCACTCCCCAAAAAGGCTAAATAGGCTCGAAACGCCCCTTCGTATGCCTTCCTCGTCCTTGGTGCTAGACTCTCTCCCACGAGGTGACGAAGTTCGGGGCACCGAGAGACCAGAGAGCTTCGGGAAAGGGTGCCGGCTCTGGGTCCGCTGAGGGGAGGAAACCCGAAAAGGCCTGCATTTGAAAACGAGACAGTGCGTCAGCCGCCTGATTCATCACCCCTGGAACATGCTTTGCTCTGAATAGCACGTTCAATTGCATACACAGTAAAACAATTTCCTTAAGCAGTCTTAAAATCAGTTTACAACGTGCTGCCTGACTATTGATGCACTCGACCACGGTCATATTGTCAGACCAAAATATGACAGAGTGATCTTTGAACCCATCGGGCCATGTTCTCAAGGCCACCAAGATGGGAAACAGTTCCAGGAAAGCAATATTACTCGTCAGACCATTCTCATGCCACCATGTCGGCCATCTTTGTGCCGACCATTTCGTGCCGAAGATGGCGCCAAAACCTATGCTTCCTGCTGAATCTGTCCATAGCCCCAGCTCTTCAGAAGACACGGCTGGTTTATTCCAGACGATTCTACCATTGAAGTCCGCCAGAAATGCTATCCAAATACGCATGTCCTGGCGGATCTCGGCCGATAGTCTCGTGCGATGATGGCACTCTTTAAGGCCGACCATCGCTTGGGCAATTGAACGGGAAAAGGGGCGGGCCATTGGTATTACCCTCAGGGCAAAATTCAACTGTCCCACCAACTGCTGTAATTGTTGCAGCGTAACTTTCGATGCATTTATACACACTTGCAGCGCAGCCCTGAACTTCAACACTTTCTCAGTTGGCAAACGGAAACAACCCTCAATGGAGTCCAACTCGATCCCCAGAAACTCGAGGCAAGTCGTAGGACCCACTGTTTTACCCGGCGCCAATGGCACACCAAACTGTTTCATTAACACACAAAATTCGGCCAAGGCCCGGCCACATTCAAGATCCCCGGCTGCCCCAAGAAACAGAAAATCATCAAGGTAGTGCATTACATATTGGAAACCTGTTTTCTTTGTGAAGACCCATTGTAGAAAACTACTGAATTTCTCGAAATAAGCACAGGATATAGAGCACCCCATTGGCATACACCTATCCATGTAATAACAACCCTGAAACATGAATCCTAGGAGACGCTGGTCGTCTGGGTGTACCGGGAGCAATCGGAACGCTGACTCGATATCTGACTTCGCCATCAGCGCCCCGGGCCCCAGGCGATTCAAAATGGCTACGGCCTCATCGAAGGATGCGTACCGCACCGAACACACTTCTGGATCGATTGCATCATTTACGGAAAGACCTCGTGGAGCTGATAAATTATGAATCAGTCGGAACTCACCGGGGTCTTTCTTGGGGACTACCCCTAAGGGAGAACAAACAAAATTCTGAACCGGAGGTATACTGAACGGGCCGGCGACCCGACCTCGTGCAACCTCTTTACGGATCTTATCCTGAACTACGGGCGTATGCTGCAGGACGGATAGTTGATTTTTGCACTTCCCCACACCCTGAAAGTCCCCTACCGGGATGCGGAAACCATACGAAAAACCGTTCCGCAGCACCCCAGCAGAAATACGATCCGGGTATTCACTGAGCCAGGGAATCATCGCCAGGGTATCAATCGGGGTAGGTAAAGGCGCCCCTCGGACTATATTAGACCTGTTTGGCACCTCCTCTCCCCCCATTATCACCCGTTCTGGCTCTGCACGAGGACTCAGGATGGGACGACCCGCAACCACTACATTCATGTTTGAATTTACACGATCCCTGGGGTCTAGTACATTTACCTCTGTTGAAATTAAAGCAGAAACCCCTTTTTCCAGTATTGCCGGCAGGTTTCGAGTAATCGTCGGCACCCGTACCTGATCGAAAGGGCGTCCCCGCATATTGCCGGGAGGATTCGCCAACATTACTTCCCATCAACGGTATTTTCAACATTCCTGACTCCTTCATTTTATCCCAAGTCTAGGAATCATAACAATCCCAGGTTAAACTTTTATTATGCTCCTTTTCCTTTCTGAACAGATTATCGTAACAGAACCAATGATTACCCTGGTGCGATGTCGAGTACCCCATGATTCGTGATTGATAGATTGGGAACTCGGAAAGCAACTCAGGTCTACGTTCCCCCAAGATTGATGTAAAGATTCCCCAAGCATTGCCCCAATTGCCGATATTCTCATTCACTTTAAAGGCGGCCATTTTTGCGCGCCAAACACTCGGATGCATGAGATCCTTCTGACTCTTTACATGCTCTACCTCATAATGATCAACAAGCAATGAGAAAATGTTCACATACTCCCCCGCCCAAATCTTTTCCTTAATTGCCAAAGGAACATGTTGCCCCAACTTTTCTCTCCGAGAGGGTGTTGACTCATCCCTCACAATCGGCAATGGCCGCTTACCTGCACCTGACGCTGCCTCTGTGGTCGCAATCGTCCCTGGTGTCTTGTCCCCTACTGCAGCCGGCACGGGCACCTTGGCTGCTTCCCGTTTCTCACGCAATTGCTTTATCAGCGCCTGCGCATCGACAGCCGTGGCGCCCTCGTTACCTTTACCCAACCACGCTGCCAATTGTGCTGCCAGCTCGGGCGGCATATCATCCTCAGACACGGGGGTGACCACAACGGGAATCAGATTCCCCTCCTCCGGCACGGGAGTTGGAGCCTCGAGCGGGGCACTGGGACCCGGGATGTCTTCACCCGCTGCCCCCCTCCTGGGCCTCTTGTTTTTCCCTCCCGGGGCTGCTCCCGCCAAAGGACGTTTTGGACCCCCTTCCTCGTTCTTGTCCACCCGCTTCTTTAGCTCGGACATCTCCTTCATGAGAACACGCAGCATCTGGTCAGTAGTCATGCGCTTTCCCACCTTCTTCGGCATTCTCCAACAAAGTAACTGTAGAACAAACAAGAACGATTAAAACGCTCAAAATTGGCTCTTCGTTCCGTCTCGAGCTCACGTGCAGCGAGGAGGTGCAGCTTCAGAGCACAGGAACAAGAGGATGTCTTCTGGTCTTGCGTCCCTTTTTATCCATCTTCAGGGCGGGCGTAAACCCGCCCCTGCCTGCCCCGAGGGCGTGGCCGGCCGCGTCAGTGTCTAGGCCAGCCCACTCTAGGGCGGGAAAAAGCGCGCCCCGGCTACGCCGCTTCGGGCATACCAGCCGAGACGCGCCTCCCGCCCAAAATGGCTTCCCGGGGGGATCGAGGCACTCTGCCATACGTTCGGGGGGACCGAGTGGTCGCCCCTTTCCATGAGTTCCGTGCCCTTTGGGAACACCCGACTGCATATGCACACGATGCACCTTGCATGCAAAAACGGTTGTTGACTAGCACATTAGTCTTTTAGCGCTTACACTGTAAATAATGGATACAGAAAAAATCTTTCTTTTTCCTTTCTTTTCCCTCCTGTTTATACCCTACAGGCTCACTTGATAACTCAGGCAAAATCAATTCTAGTCCTGAAGATGATCCCAGTACATCATTGGAGATAGGGATCGAAACGTTCGTCGACTGTTTTGCAGTACTGCCCGTTATATGTTTTTTAATTTTCCGGCAGTTACTGTGGGTTTGTGCTTATTCAAGAATTTCTTGCATTGTATTTTAAGCCACCCTGTTCTCCTTGTTTGCCTGTGAATCTTTTGTCTTTTCTCTCTGTATTGTCTCCCCTTGACTCGGTACAGGCTTGTGCCCAGTTATTAATGTGCGAAATGTTTTCGCTTTATGTTGTCTATCTTCATTATTTTTGAAAATAAATACTTTTAGGTCCGGCTGGACACTAAAGCAAAAAACACAGTCTTCATTTTTAGCCTGTGCAAACTAGTCCTTTAGATATCATTATAAATCTAGGACCTTTGTAATTTAAAATTAGTGGCATAACCCATGGTCCTTGGCCATTATTTTGGGTTCCCTTGTATATTAAACCTACAGTTAGCGCAATCGCTAGATTGCAAGGGTTTCTATTCCCTTGCCCACCTCCCCCGGGGGCGGGTCAGTCCTGACACCTTGTCTTCCCTATCACTTAACACTAGTAATCTCCTTCTTACGCTTATCTCTCTAATATGTCAGTCAACACACCTCTCTACACAGACGACTATTTGAAACAACTATGCTCACGCCCATCTCTATTGTCAGAGACCCCAGAGGCCCCAATCTCAGTAAATGATTCTATTCCAGAACAATTAGAGAAATTGAAAAAGAAGCAAGTTAGGCTGGAACTCATGATTCTGATGTTGACAGATTATTTAAAGGCTAACGTAATCCCACTAGGTTTACAAGTTCGAAATATTCCGGGAATCTTTACTGATAATCCTAAATACATCCAAAATTTCAGCTTTATAGGTACAACCTGCTCACGCCATTGGCTAGCCCTTGGCATAGATATTGCGAGTGAAACCCTCAAATCTCTGGAAACAGAAATCGCAGACCTCCTCAAACAATTAACAGACTCTGACCCCAGTGCAGATGCAAAAAAACTCCTTGAACAAATTGACAAAACTGTGGCAGAGTTCCACAGGATTGAACAAAATAAAAAATCAAATAAAATCAAAAAGGACGTGAAACTATACAATATTGAGAATACTTACCCGTACCTGCAGAAAGATTTTTATAGTAACAAAACCTATCCCCGTTACCAAAATAGCCGCCCTTGGGGCCGCTATAACAGACGCCAGAATTTGGTGGGATTCTCAGATACCTCTGCCGATTCTTCCGACAGTTCTGACCCAGGGGAAGGTGGCAGTGGGGCAAGAAGAGGTGGCCTGAATCAGAATTCTTTTTTAGCCAGAGGCGGCCAGGACCCACCGCAACGCGGAAAGGTAAAAAAAACCCAACGATGGAACTATCCCCCTGGCGAGCGCAGGACCCACAACAACTATTACCAATGGTGAGCGGAACACATATTCCGCCCCAGGGCACTGACAGCATCCCTATTTTTAATCTCTCTAAATACACACTTGCACAAGAAGAGCTATCATTACTTATGAAAGGGCTTTCTTTTGTGCCCACTATCCCACCCAACTACATGGATCTACAAGCAGAATTAATGAGATTCTTTAGACGCATACGTCTACAGGCATTTTTTCAGCTGCATCCAACACCTGAAAGGGTTACCAATACTCCCTTTCGCCCACCATCTATCTTTTCACCATCCGCGAGTATGATTCCCACAGAGGTGGTGACTTTTGAGAAAGTAATTCTGAAGGAATTGCAAAAACTCCAAAACAAGAAAATGTTTATACCCTATAACATTTCTAGGGAAGAGAAAAATGCCATTTCCCAACTCAAAATTAATGATAACCTCATAATCAAAAGTGCCGACAAGGGTGGAGGCATTGTATTGCAAGAAAAAGCCGCATATGTTTCAGAAATAATGCGACAACTTGACAATAAGGAACACTACAAAAAACTTAGTCATAATCCTACCAAAGAGATTCAGAGCCTAATACAAAAAATCACTAAAGAGGGACTTGAGGCCGGTTTTCTATCAAAAAAAGAGTACAATTTCCTGAACGTAAAATCACCTAGAACTCCGGTGATATATACATTACCCAAAATACACAAAGATCAAAAAAACCCGCCAGGCCGTCCTATCGTTTCGGCTTGCGGCTCCATCTTGGAACCACTGGGCTCCTACGTAGACTTTTTTATTAAAGACTTTGTCCCTTCTACACAATGCTATATAAAGGACTCAATGCACATGATTAACATGATCGAGCACCATCCGTACAATCCTGCGACGGAAACTCTGGTAACCATGGACATTGAGTCCCTATATACTAATATTCCACAGACTACAGCATTGCTAGTTATCAAAAAAATTTTGGACTCACGACCTCGGCCTCATGCTGTACCCAGCATGTTCATTCTCCAACTCCTAGAGATGTGCCTCACGAGGAATTTTTTCCTCTTCAATGGCACTTTCTATGAACAGATCAAGGGGACCGCCATGGGCGCAATTTTTGCTCCGAATCTGGCGATTTTGTTTATGGATGAAATAGAGACTAATGTCATTAACAATCCCACCAACCCCTTTTTGCCAGGAGTTAGGTTTTGGCGCAGGTATATCGATGACATTTTCATCATTTGGACTGGAAGTGATGATTGCCTGCTCCAATTCCTACACTGGTTAAACAATAATTGTTTGGGCCTTACCTTTACCATCAGCACTGACCATGACTCTATCTCCTTTTTGGACTTGTCCATTTACCATAGCGAAGGCTCCCTATTGACACGTCTGTACCGGAAGCCCACTGAAAAAAACACTCTTCTGGCTTACAACAGTAACCACCCGAGAGCATTACGCGACTCACTTCCATATTCGCAATTTTTGCGTATCAGGCGTAATTGCTCCTGTAAAGAGGATTACTTCCGAGAAGCCACCATGTTGGCAACCAAACTAAAAGATAGGGGGTATCCTAAGAAATTAGTCAAAAATGCCACCAAGCGTGCATGGTATTGCCCGAGGGAAGTCTTACTTACACCAAAGGAAAAGACTACCTCCAAACGCATACCTTGCATATCAACTTTTTCACCCATTTCAAACCAACTAAGAAAGAGTATTCTTAAGCATTGGCCTATACTAAATACAGGTGCCCTCTCCATGGAGAACCCCGTATTTGCCTTCAAAAAGAGTAGAAACCTTAGGGATCACCTTGTAAGAGCTGCTCTACCGGCTCCTCTACCATCATCTACACTTGAAAATGTATGGGGTCTGTCCCCCATTGTTGGGCATGTAAAATGTGGCGGATGTAATAACTGTGACACCACGATAGAAGGAAAAAGTTTTACTTTCAGCAACATCACTATACAATGCCGTTCCTTCTCCAATTGTAACACCTGCAATGTTATTTACCTAATCGTGTGCCCTTGTCAGAAAGTGTATATAGGGCAGACCAGCCAAAAGGTAAAAATTCGCATTGGACAACACAGGAGCCGCATTAGGTGCGGCACCCCGAATGCACCACTGGTGGAACACTTTACAGCTCAAAAACACGCTGATAATGAACTTAAATGGACAGTGTTGAAGGTATTGAAACTCCCTCCGAGAGGTGGAAATATGGGACAATTACTGAATAAAGAAGAACTGAAGTCCATCATACAGTTCAACTCTATCCAGGATGGCCTTAACAGGACTGAGGACTGGACAAGCCTTATATAACCCTTTCACTTGATCCCCTCGGAGCATGAGCATATGAAATAATTGTCTGTTTTTAAGAATGTAATAACCCTTGAAATGTCAGTCTGCTTTATAATTGTTTGACTGTTAACAGAACTAGCTTTAGACCGTGGGCACCGCGACCTCACTCAACTTCGTATTCACTTCTACTTTGCTTCACCTCTCCAAAATGGCGCCCACACCGTCACATCCCACAGTCTGTTGTCCATCACCATCACGTGGCACGCCGGGCAGCCGAGCCCGTAAATAAATCATGTAAATTGATTTTCCCTGATTGGCACACCCAACATAGGCCCTTACATTGGTCACCTTTTAAATTTTAATCCTTAATAATTTAACACTTTTTGAACTCTAATGGTTCACCGTTCCAAGATGGCGACCAATCTCAGCCATCCGCTTGTAGCCCATTCTCGCTGTTTACTCTCGTTGTATCACAACATATGGACGTCTTCGCATGCAGACGCTCACCACTCGGTCATCGTGCTGCACTGAAGGGACCCCATTACGGCCCCTCTACGAGCGATTTAAGGTAAGCTCCCGCTAGAATTATGGCACCCTTACGGATCCGAAAGAGTCGGGTAACACCCGCGACATGATCCATGTGCGTTTTTTTGCAGGCTCGCACGGAAGGCTCCATTGAACGCCTGACTATTAAACCGATTCCTGGTTACGGTAAATTATGTGTCCTCACTTTTTACCACTCACTCGTCAATTGCCCCCACCCCTATTCTTAAACCATGCGTCTCTATTCACAGACTATCATCGCCCCTCAACTGAAGTTCTGTACCGAGCCTACGCTACACGCTAGGCTCTCCCGGTAATGTGGTTCTTTATCCTCATTGCACGGAAATTGTCACCTTGACATAATTGTAGCACTGCTAATGTCGGATTATAATACCCCCTTTTTAGGTCACGAATAAAATTGATCGATGTTGGCCGGCTTCTCACCTTCTTATTGATACTTTGGAATTGTCACCTGGTAAATATGAATTCTTAATTGGAATAGGCAGTGTTTATAATTACCTGCCTCACACGAATATTAACTACCACTAAATCCCTTTTAGGTATCAATATCAATTGGAACTGATCGTAAGCTTGTTTTCCGGCCCACCCAGCCCAACCCGTGGTAATTATCCGCCGCTACTTCACTCCCATCACCACGATATTCCACCACGAATATCACATATTCCCCGCCACCTAGCACCACTGCCACATATAAGTACGCGGAATGCCTTGTCCGCCTGTTCTGTTGGCATGCATCCCAAACACGAGCACAATGAGTTCCGTGCCCTTTGGGAACACCCGACTGCATATGCACACGATGCACCTTGCATGCAAAAACGGTTGTTGACTAGCACATTAGTCTTTTAGCGCTTACACTGTAAATAATGGATACAGAAAAAATCTTTCTTTTTCCTTTCTTTTCCCTCCTGTTTATACCCTACAGGCTCACTTGATAACTCAGGCAAAATCAATTCTAGTCCTGAAGATGATCCCAGTACATCATTGGAGATAGGGATCGAAACGTTCGTCGACTGTTTTGCAGTACTGCCCGTTATATGTTTTTTAATTTTCCGGCAGTTACTGTGGGTTTGTGCTTATTCAAGAATTTCTTGCATTGTATTTTAAGCCACCCTGTTCTCCTTGTTTGCCTGTGAATCTTTTGTCTTTTCTCTCTGTATTGTCTCCCCTTGACTCGGTACAGGCTTGTGCCCAGTTATTAATGTGCGAAATGTTTTCGCTTTATGTTGTCTATCTTCATTATTTTTGAAAATAAATACTTTTAGGTCCGGCTGGACACTAAAGCACCAAAATGATGGAGTGAGATATGATGGCCAAAAGCAGTATCTGTTGCCGAAAGGTGGGAACTAACCTCAGTGTCCTAGGTCTTATAGGGCAGGAATAAGAACGAATTTTAATAACGGGTAGGGTCTTTCAGCTGTTACAGCCCTCCGACTTTTTGGGGATGTGAGAAGTTTTCTCTGTATTTTCACTTCTGGCAAGAGGAGATCCCAATCAAAGTATTAGAAACTGAAAATCCTGTATGCCAAATAGATACTTGTGAATACCCTTGCAACGAGGCAGACTCTAAACTGGTACCCCATCGGTAAAAATTAGGAGGGAATTCAACTTGGTGTGCGGTAGCTGCCGCCAAACGTGATGTCTACCAGATAGGAGAGCGAATTAAATCAAATGAACTCTGGTGAGACGGATTTGCAAAACAGGCAGGGTGCATTTACCCCAGGCCTTCTTCCTGGGCATTTCAAGAGATGGTGAAGAGGTTAGAACCAAATCAGTATTGGAAGTCCGAGCACACACCCCCTAAGCAAGGGGAAATCCAGTTTCCTATCGAATCCTAGTGCAACACAAGGGAATATAAGCTGCTGCAATGTGTGTGCTTAGGGTAAGAGGAATGTGGGTTATAGCAGGTCTGTGCAGAATTTTAAATGACTCACATAATTGTAAATTCTCATTATGCTTGTTACGTGAAATTCCCAAGATTTTGCATAATTATAATCTAATTAAATGTAACTGTTTATATATATATATATATATATATATATATATATATATATATATATATATATATATATATATATATATATATATATATATATATATATATCCAGTCTTGCCAAACTCATCCGATACGAAGAAGGCGCTGACATAATGAATCTCAATCCAAACTCGATTTATTTACTCACTGTCTGCTTAGACGCGTTTCGGCGTTGCCGCCTTGTTCACTAAGGCCATTTAATGACTGTGCTTTAGCCACTTAAGGTGATCACAATATGGTCAGATAGGGGAACTATCTCACTGCACAAGAACGTAATTTCATTAGGTTCACACAGGGTGGTCAAGTGGGAAGCCAGCATAAGTAAACAGATATCCTCAGCAACTTCTAGCATTGTCCTACATGGGTCCAAGAGTGGGCAGTCATGTCCATAGTTTCTCTATATTCATGTGAGATTACTGTACATATATTGACTCCAAATTGGAATCAGCCAAATAAAAAATCAGTAGCTATTTTTGAAATCTGCAGACAAGGATTTAACCTTCAGAAGTTGACTGACGTTGGACGAATAGAAGCAGGCTTCCTTTAAGTTTGAACGATTTCTGAATGTAATCAAGCTAGTGGCCTCCAAGTCAGCACAGGTGGCCGCCCAGCAAGCGTAAACTTGAGCACTGTTGGCAGACAACTACTTTACCCAGGAACATTGCTACAGATGGAAATATTGGATGGAATTGCATTCGTTTTTGCAACTGAAGTGAGCATTTTATCATTAAATATCGAAAGTTTGGCCGCACACCTAGAACCTAAATGCAGTCCTATTACAAATATCAAGCTTGTTAATGGAAAACATCCTGCAGACTCCAAAGTGATGGGCACCAAAATGATGGAGTGAGATATGATGGCCAAAAGCAGTATCTGTTGCCGGAAGGTGGGAACTAACCTCAGTGTCCTAGGTCTTATAGGGCAGGAATAAGAACGAATTTTAATAACGGGTTGGGTCTTTCAGCTGTTACAGCCCTCCTACTTTTTGGGGATGTGAGAAGTTTTCTCTGTATTTTCACTTCTGGCAAGAGGAGATCCCAATCAAAGTATTAGAAACTGAAAATCCTGTATGCCAAATAGATACTCGTGAATACCCTTGCAACGAGGCAGACTCTAAACTGGTACCCCATCGGTAAAAATTAGGAGGGAATTCAACTTGGTGTGCGGTAGCTGCTGCCAAGCGTGATGTCTACCAGATAGGAGAGCGAATTAAATCAAATGAACTCTGGTGAGACGGATTTGCAAAACAGGCAGGGTGCATTTACCCCAGGCTTTCTTCCTGGGCATTTCAAGAGATGGTGAAGAGGTTAGAACCAAATCAGTATTGGAAGTCCGAGCACACACCCCCTAAGCAAGGGGAAATCCAGTTTCCTATCGAATCCTAGTGCAACACAAGGGAATATAAGCTGCTGCAATGTGTGTGCTTAGGGTAAGAGGAATGTGGGTTATAGCAGGTCTGTGCAGAATTTTAAATGACTCACATAATTGTAAATTCTCATTATGCTTGTTACGTGAAATTCCCAAGATTTTGCATAATTATAATCTAATTAAATGTAACTGTTTATATATATATATATATATATATATATATATATATATATATATATATATATATATATATATATATATATATATATATAGTGCTTGCTAATCCTGACGAGACGTTGAAGTACCTTTCGGCGAGTAGCACACTACCCTGGAACCTAAAATGGATTAGTGATGGATTAAGTGTAGGGAAATATAAATTGTTAATTTGCATGGTGTACATGTAAGTCTGTTAATTGGATTTAATAGGATAAAGGAGGGATAGAGAAGGGAAGTCTCTCGTAAGTATTATGTGGGATATCATAGTTATAAAATGAGGTTTGGGATGAGTCAAAGGAGGAAATAGAGGAGGGAAGTGTCTAAAAACATTTACTTACACACTGCCTCGGTGCTCGGAGCTCCTCTTCGTCTCGGCCGTCTGTGGCTCCAGCACAAACTCCCAGAGTCTCAGCCCAATCCCTTCTACCAATTCAGAGGCTGTTCTCACGCTGCCCGGGCAGCATGAGAGAAGCAGCAGGATTGGCTGGAGCAGGCTGGCTTAATGCTCCCTGAGGCACTTGGGGCCTGTGTCTGCTTACCACCCAGCTATTTAAGACAGCTCGGGTTGGAGAGGTTTAAAGTCTGCATATAACTTTGGCAGTCACACTGCACACCACTTCTCCCTTTTGCCAATCAGCAGGTATGCCCACCCTCAGACTCGGCTGTCAGCATGACAAATAAAATGGTAATACATTTGTTTTATTATCACATTTTTCATATTTGCGGCACTCACAGCGGAGGGGCACTAATGGAGGAACTGCTGCTGGTATACATACATAGGCATATGCTGTACATTTGTGTTTTGAGCATGGTGATCATGTAGGAAAGAGCAAACACTTGAGTGGTCTTCTGAAGATAAGACTTCTGCAAGTCTTCTGTTTGGGGGGTAATGAATTCCATAGTTTGGCTTCTTGAACAGAGAAAGGTGTACCACCCATGTTTATGTTTTCTTGTCTGCTGTTTTGAGACAAGGTGCCAGTCTGGAGCTGAGTTTCATTTGTTGTGTGTATTTGGTGATGTTATTCCTGATGAGAAGTGGTCCTGTTCCATGTAATGCTTTGCAGGTGATACAAAGCAGCTTGAAAGTGGATCTCCTGGCTACCAGTAACCAATGTAGGGCCCTCAAGGCAGGTGAGATGTGGGTTGTGGCTTTACATGTAGGGGTAGTCTGGCAGCAGAGTTCTGAATTCAGTGTATTCTTTTCATAGTTGACAAAGATGACCCATGGTAGATGCCATTGGCGTAATCAAATTTAGACTGTACAAGAGAGAGTGTAGCTTGGACCCAGTGTGAAATTTCTAGACATGGAAAGATGCATTACATAGTTTTCATAATGATGAAGCTTAATCCTGCTAACTTATCCACTTGGCATTATTCAATAACTTGGAGTCCGTGGTAATTCCAAGGTTTCTTACTTCCTTCGACACTTATGAGGTGGTCCCATGTCAACAGAGTGGAGCATACTTTTTTCCAGTCGCCACATGTGAGTATTCAGGTTTGGATGCATTCAGCTTGAAATGGCTCCACGTCATCCACTGATAAATAGTTTTCAGGCGACTGAAGACTTCTGAGTTTCCTATATTTTTGGGCTTTCCATTTTAAGAAGTATTTGTGTGTCATGTGCATAGTTATAGCATATGAACTGTAATTCATTGATCATTGCTGGTAATGACTTCAGATAGATGTTGAAAAGCATGGGTAAAAATGATGGAGCCTTGATGGACCCCACTTTCGTGAAGTACAGCATGGAGGAGAAAGGGGGAGTAGGGATGATATTTATTCTGGTTTGAAGGTAGGATGTGATCCAGTCGGGAACAGTCCCCTCTATGCAAGCTTCGTAAAGTCTTTGGATTAGAGTATCATGATCAACTGAGTCTAAGGCAACTGAAAGGTCCAGAGAAGTACTGCAGCAACCTCATTTCTGTATAAAAGTTTTTAAGGTCATCACAAATTGTGATGAGGGCAGATTCTGTGCTTCTTCTTGGACAGAATCCTGTTTGGGAGTCGTACAGTATGTAGTTATCTTCTGTGAATTGTTGCATTTGGCTGATTGCTGCTCTTTCTATCAGTTTGCCCAGGAAAGAAGGTCTATTTGTAGTCAGCCTGTAGTTGTTTGGGTCAGGTGGGTCCAGGTACAATTCACTATAAAAATGTAGAGCTAATTGTACCATAGGTGATATCAAATTTACAGCAACTGCACAGGAACAACACAACATGAAAGGTAGCTATTCATGGTGCTTTTCTTTTTGCACTTTTTTAGCATGGAATGCTACACATGGATGCATTTTGGGTTAAAGCATAACGCTAAATGTCAGATTTGTATTTTTCATAATTTCACATAAATTTTCTGGCATTTTGTGTAATTACACAAAAGCAAATTACATGAATTTTTTAGACGCCTAGATTATAGTCCCGTAGCTAACCCAACATCTATGGGAAACAATTGTTAAAGGTCTATATCAGTGAAGTAAAATCAACTGCAACAACTACCTGTCTGAAATATTGCATGACCTGGATAGACAGCAGCAATCATCTATCCTGGATCGGAATTCTCAGTTAGTGCACTCTTGGACTGAGTCTGGTGCTCTTGGGATTGTGAATGTTAGCATCAAACAATGTGGAGCAGCTCCAATAGACTCACAAATAGAGTTAACTGGATGGAATCAAATTCATGACTGGTCGGAAAGAATCAAACAGCTTTCCTTTCATTGCACAGACTTTAAATCCAACACAATGCGCATCTGAAAAAGCAATTGATATTACTCTAGCACCAGAACTAATGGGAACATGTAGCCAGCAAACAATAAGTGAAGGGGTGTCTTGTGTATTCGGGAACTGGGGTTCTAACCACCTAATCTGCATATCCAATTAACATTGTAGGTTCGTTTTTATATATATACACCTTTGCACTATATATGCAATGCCACTTTAGGAAAGTGCCCTTTTTGTATGGCCACCCCCACACTTTTTACCCCAATGTTGATGGTTATGACTCTGAAAGTGCACTGGAGCCTGCTATCCAGACATCAGTGCCAGTGCTCTCTCCGTAAAACATGATGCATAGGAAATGGTATCCCAAATTGGCAAGGACATGAACCCCCTTATAAGTCCCTGGTAAATGGTGCCAGTGGTACCTAGGGCATGGGACTAAAAAGGGTCACCAGGCCTGAAGCACTGCCTATGCCCCCTGAGTGATACAAGCAGAGTACAACCACCCTGCCATTGAAGTCTGCATGAGCAGTGCAAACTGCTCAAACTGGAGTTTGCACTCATCATGAGTGATAGGATCAAAGCACTATTTTTAATAAATGCAAGTCACCCCTAAGGTCCGCCTTCTGAGCCCAAGAGACAAAGAGACAGGGTGCATTATATTAAAGGCATGGCCACATATGTGCAGGCTCAAATGTCCCTATAGTAACCTCTTTTTATTAGGGCTTCCATAAGTGTTCAGGGAGCCATAGGATAACATAGGCTAGCACCCAGGCACCCCAAGGTAGCCAGCTTCATTATGGTCCCACTGAAAAGTGTCATGTTTGGTATGAAACAAATTGTCTCATCAAACCTGACATGATTCTCAAGTTGGATTTGATGTGGTATACGCCCAGGTGGCTACTTTAGAGGTTGCCCACCTCGTTGCCTCAGTCTTTCCAGTGCCATGACTGACAGCTGCTGCCTCCAATAGAGGATTCTGGCCCCTGCCAGGAGGTATGTACACTCCCGGTATTCGGAAACAAAGGCCTGCCTACAAAGAAGGTGTCACCTTCCTCCCTGACAAGATGGCAAGTGAAATGGTACATAAAGGGTGGCGAGCTTCAAACCTTCCAGCTCCTTTGATATGCAGCCAGGCTGCCTCCCAAAGTAGAAAACCGCCTGCCCCTTGTACCCAGGCACATTAGCACCCCGCAAGAGGTAAAATTAGGTAGTCAGGAGGTGTACACCCACAAAAGGCTAGCACCACCCCTAGGGTGGGCAACCTGGTTTGTACAGACAAAGATGGGCTCTGACATTTTGAAAATTGGTAGAATAGAGGGTTTTGGGTAGGAAAGGTGGCACCCCCCCCCCATTGTGGTCACCTCAGGGGCAGATTAACCACTGTTGCTAGTACCCCATTGGATACTTGCACCCCCATTCCAAACGCCCCTGAATCTCAGGTTTAACCCCTTGCGCTCTGCGTTAATTCTCCCGCTGTGCGGAAGAATAAACGAGTAGGCGGGATTTGGACGGCCCGGCCGTCCTTAGCACATGCCCACTGTGATGTCAGATGGCCAGGGGCTGTTCTGAGCACCGAAGGGGTTAAGGGGCACTCCTGGAACCCAGGAATCAGTGCAAATGGGCCTTCCAAGAGGTCGCCTAAAATCTAATGGTCTAGTGGATTGTAGGAATCATCGTTCTGACCTCCAGGAAGATCCCAGCAGCTACGGTTTTTCTCTGAACTTTAAGACGTCCAAGTCACCGAAAGCTCTGTTTGCTGCTACTGTAGTGTAGTTCCTATATTCCCAATAGGCTCTGCGCATTGGAATAGTATATCCTATAGATTAGACGTAGGACTAAGGTCGACTAGGTCTCTATTGAATATACTAGACTTATTTCTGTGTGCCAGCTAGCTTAGAGGTCACTAGAAATGTTCTCAAATTCACAAGAAGGGATTAGTCTCTGACAACCGCATAAACATGACAACTTTGTTTCCCCAAGATAAAACGTATCTTCAGAGTCATGTAAACGATAGATATATTTTACTCAGTCAATGGTGCATGCTTCGTTTCACTAGAGGTGCAGAGAAAGTAGAAAGACGGGCGTTTTCAATAAAAGGATTTATTGAACAGTCTTTTTTCTCAAGCATAAGAAATTAACTGCTACAATCGTAAAACTGTTTATAAAATATAATGCATGCAGTATAAAGAGTAGGATAAAATAATACTGAAAGGGCATTGTATGGTTCCTAAAACATATATAAATACAAACATAAATAACAGAGGCTAAAAGTACTCAACTGGTGCTTCTAAAATACACCTACCCCGGTGACCTAACCTAAGCTTAGTACGAGGGAAGAAGTGAGGTGTAGAATAAATGTAGTATTCTTTTGCCAAGAATCTGGCCAAGATTTCTCTAAGGGTCTAATCAGCTCCGTACCTTAGTTTAGAATGGAGAAGGTCAGTCTCAGGACTCGATTTCCCAACAACCCGCAAGGGTAGCTTGGAAACACTGGAGCTGGATTTATCGGCAGGAAAAAAGACAGCGTCTCTCTCAGTGCGTCTGCTGGAGGGTTGGCTTCCTTTGGCACCTGCTGTAGCAGGGCGCGTTGGGCAAGTAGATAGTCGAACTGCTCCAAACCACCGTGTGTTTGCTTGGGCGAGTGTGGGCATATTTATACTGCGAAGGTGCCGAATTTGACGTACAGTTGGACATAATAACGTCATCAAAGAGTCTCAGTTCTTTGAAAACTCCATGAGTTCTTGGACAAATCAATATTCAAGCCAGGGGAAGTCCCTAGCTGCTGAAGCTGAGTTTTCCAAGGAATCGTTGTGGATTTTCGGAACTAGTGGAAGTAGCCCTGGCTTATTTGGACTCCATGAGCTATGCCTAAATATGGTTATGATTTCTATGCCTATAGAAGGATATGGTGATTTATATCTATATAAGGGCATGAATTGGGAAACTTACAATAGGGTCCTAAAATAATACATAACACCCACTCCACGCTATTATGTTCATCTAAGTTCAAGCACTAAAACATATAATCTAGAGCATGTGTTTACAACCCCCAAAAAATCATATAAAATGTATTTGAAATGGTTTCACATGGAAACATTGAGCATTTTGTACAGTACACATTTAAAGGCAATGATTTCATCCTAAGCATATGATATGATATTAGCAATGCTAACTGAATGAATCCCGAAAATTACATATATAAAATTGCTCTTAGTTACAGAAGAAAAAGGTCGAGACCATCCCATAGCAGAATATACAAACTGTTTTGTTTGTGGATTAGGCTAATATAGTTTCTAGGAAGTGTTCAAGGAATTCTTGTTCTCTAAGAATAGTTCTACTTTAAGCAGATTACTTTTTTGTGCCAAAGTTCTGTTTGTTTTTTGGAAAAATTCAAATAAATCTGTCGTAGAGATAGAGTTCCACACTTGGTAGATTTGTTTTGAGAAAGAGAAAAAAGAAAAGCTGAAGGTCGAATTTTCAGAGTTTGAAAGAACGCTGTGTGCTAATTTCAAAAGTTATTCTCGGTGTCAGGAGAAAACATTAAGTCATCTAGGCTGGCAAAGAAATCGTCTACCACAGTAGGTGAAAGTTTGACTACTTCATTAAGAAGGTCAATTGGGCACAGATGTGAAGCATAGCCGTCAGCGTCAGCCGCGTTAGCAGTGTTCATAGCTGATGGTACCTGTGTGCCTGATGATCCGTGTATCTCACCTCCAGTTGGATTTTCCGGTGAGATCTCAATGAATGCTGTCATCAGGATTGGTAGCCACTGGGGACAACACAACACATGAGCCGTTACCGGACCCAGTAATGCGTCAGCATCCATTGGCATAACCGATGGTAGTGTTAGACAGACATCTAACATGCATTCCTCTTCACAAAGCAGGCATCGTAGAACAGGTAGGATGCAATCTTGCCAGATTGGTCTGAGTGACAGGAACCATGTGCTATTCAGATCTCTCAAACTAGCCAAGCCAAGGATCTGTGTTATTCTGTCACGGTACCTCATAGCCTGCAGCACATTTTCCATGCTGGGTTGGGTATCGCTGGTGGCCAAATGTGCCATAACGGAGCAGGAGGAATAAAAATAAGATCCCTGCTAAGAGTCCCAAAATGAGAGGCAGGCCGCCGAACACAGAGTGGACGAAGTTAGGAAAAATGCCCAGGCCTGCTTCAAACGGTGCTAACAGTCCCGAAAAAATCGTCTTAAACACATGTGCATTACCGCTGGTATCAGACATGCTAAAGATACGACCTAACATTTCTGCGAAATGTACTGGGCAGTTTGTTGATAATAATGCATGTATCTCTGCAGAAGTCCTTGCAACTTGCAAAACATACGTCTCTTTGAACGAGATCAGTGGAACAGTTTTTTGCAAAAGAATGGCTTTTATTCTGCTTACAGTATCAATTCGTATAGAAGAGATGTTTAGTGAAGGCCATAGTAGCGACTCCCCGTCTATCTTGGTTTTAGGAAACAATACTTGCATACAGCAAGTGACCCTGGCTGACACAGTAACGAGATAGCTTATTCATGGCATCATTCCACAACAGCTGTGATCATTTAACATAATGTAGCTACCATTGGAAAGCTGCCTGAAAATTGGATCTATCACTGCTGGGGGCGAACCCTGCAGGTGGCAAAAAAGGTTATTGGAAGAACCTTCGCAGGCTCCGTGTATATTAATACCTTGACACAATAGTGTACTGCTTAGTGAGTTTTCACAATTTTTACCACTAAGAAATACTTTGTTTCCCCACTCCAACATTTGTGTGTGTATGGTAAATCCCAGGTCGACTTAATGTATTCTTTACCCAACCTTTCATACAGGCCTGCTGGTATGTGTATTAAGCAATACTGAAACTGGAAAGTCGTCACTGGTATTGTGATGGTGCCATGTATTATCCATTCAACTGATGGTTTCCAGAAACGGTCAAGGGTAATCTCTCCAGTTTTTCTATGCTCAGCACCGTATAGTCTGCTCCCCTCTGTGCCAACGACATTTGTTTATCTGTAAGGTTAAACACAGTAAACAATGATGTAGTGTTGATTAAACGCCAAGGCACATAACCAGAACATAGGCTTTGTAACGTCCAGCCTAACAGCATTATAGAACGTAATTGAGACTGGCCATGTTTTAACATTAGCAAGTCCTGTTCTATTATGTCTATGGCAGAGGATACAATGCTGTCCAAAGAATACATTCTGGATGACAGAGTTGTTAACCCATTGTCAACTACAGAGAGTGATTTCTCTAAATGAATACAATCAATTTCTCGTATTCTTTCAGCTGTTTCAATTTGCGTGACTTTCCAAGCTTCATTATATGTAGCGTATATACCGGCGAATATGAAACGTTTATGGCGTGGATTACGAGGACCCAGTAAGAATTCTCGTAAATCAACGCCATCGTTAAGCAAAGATAAGTGTTGTTTTATGTCTGGAAGTGTAGATCTCTGTAACCACTCAAGGCATAGTTTTCCTACACTATAAGTTGTTATTATCCCTGTCTTTGGATATATCTTGGATCTGGCCGAGTTACTGTGAACCCTTGTGTCGTGTTCAGGAATCTATCTTGACAGTTATTCATGTCTGTGGGCCAGATTACCCATTTTTTCCATTCAGGATTTGTTCTGTTCTGCTGTAAAATATAATTTACGTCTACCTACTCATCTGAAGTTAAATTACTATCAGGTGCCGGCTTAGGTATGGACGGTTTGTTTAAATCTTTTTTCTTAGTAATGCCCAGACAAGATGTATGTTGAACAGTGTCTTTTAAAAACATCATTTGTTCTTGGATGATGCAGCTCTGAACAATGCTTCTAAACCTTGTACCTGCCAGTCTTTTGTGCCCCAAACAGTTTTTGTCTCAAAGTTGTCTTTCCAAAAGTCAAAGCCTAAGGTGGACAATTGAGCATAAAAGGTAGCAGAATATATATGTTTAGTGTTTGCCATCATACTTTTCATTCCTGTCTTATTCATATTTTTAAAGTAAAAACTTTCTGGGTTTGTAGCATTAAAACCTTTGAAATATGGAAATGTTCTAAGAAACGTTTTAGAGCTACCTTTTGGAGGAGTTGGACAATGTTCCCATTGCTTATAAGTTAAAACAATTCTAGGGTTTGCAGATTTATGCAAGTAATGATGGCCAAAATGATTAAAACAATACATTTCTCCATAATTTGCTGAACCTTCTAAGTATTCATGTTTTGGTAAATTTTGCTGACATTTCTAAGTCTGCCATCATGTTATTAACAGTCTCAATATCCCAATCATCAGAAAATGTGCTGGGTGAAACAAAATCACTCAAGGAAACTTTAAATTGGTGTGGAGTTTTCAGCAGCTCGACAGGGCCATAAATGTAATAATCAGTAGTATCCCATGCTATTCCACCAGGTAGAGGAACCGCTATGATGTTAACTGATGACAGGTCTCGTTGTTCATGATGAGATGATTTGTGTGGCTTCAGGAGCAAGTTGATGTTCTTACGTGCTGTGTCCATTTTAATGTGCTTTCCATCTATCAGCTTTCCCAAACTTAAAACAAGAATGAGCCATAGCAGGAGATAAAGTACACCTAACACTATCCAAAGTTCAACCCAAGGTGAAACCAGATATGTATTTGTAAGCTCTGGACCAATTTCCTTTATTTTTTTCTTGAAAGTTTTATTTGCTGGCGTAGTTTCAGGTTCACTGGGATCCTCAAAAAAGTTATCAAAGTTGATAAAATAGCGAGAGGCAGCTCTGTCAATAGTTGGTATTGCATCCAGATTTTTTTAAATCGCTGGAGTTCCTTGTTCCCTTGACGTGTTTGTATAGTCAGATGCTACATCATTGTAGACAGGAGTTTCTTGACTGACTGTTATTTGGGTATCAAGAGGCACAAGTTCCATGGCTTTGTTGCATAGTCCTCCTTTTCTCACTTTAGAATCTTCAAAGGTGATGAGTCTTTCAGATTGAACCTCTTGGATAGTATCAAGGTTTGGTCGCCTTTCACATCTTGGGAGTCCACTGGGCCTACTACTTATTATCGGCCACAAGGTGTGGTATAACCAGGTCAATTGACACAGACCGGTTCTCCTTTTTTCCAGCAAGGGGCGGCAGTAGTACTGTTCTTCATCCGTGGATTACTAGTACAGGTACTGGTTTTCTGTAAGAAGGCCCAAATTCCTTCTTGGCCGCTATTTTCTCCCTGACTAGATCCCCAACCTTTGGAATCCAGACAGGTCTTGCTGGGACAGGTGGTTTTTCTTCAGTGGCCGTTGGCTTTCACTGGTGTTGCTTAGACTTCTTGTTTCATTTAAGTCCTGTAGAACAGCCAAACGATCTTTGATATTAAATGGTTTTTGTTCCACCACTGAAGTGTGACGATCGAGGTCTTCAACCAACATTTTAGTACCAAAAAGGAGTTCATATGGAGTGATTCCACCCAGAGAATTTCTTGGCAGGGTATTAAGACTACGTTGGACATTTATTAGATGTTTGACCCACCCATCACCCGAACCTAATACCCTAGCTGTTATAGATTGCTTTAATGGCACGTTTTTTTCTCTCCACAACCGAATTTCCCTCAGGATGGAATGGACTCGAAAATTGCAATGCAACGCCCTAGCTGGCCATGGCCTTCTTGTAAGCTCGAGAGCTAAACGCAGGACCCTGGTCAGAATGTAGCATGCCAACTGCGTATGTGCTGTTAAAGACTTGCAAATCTTTTATAACAGTTCGGGCGTCAGCCGAGCGCTGAGGCCATATCCAAATGAATTGTGTCCTAGTAGTTGTGGGACCGCATTCATCCATGGTGACGTCTGCGTGTAGAAAGCCTAATGCTGTCTAACAATGGTGTCTGTACTGGGCTGGCTACACTGTAGTCAGGTATCTGGTGGTATTCAAAGCTATGATCTCTGTAGCAGACATCACAATTAATTCCATATTCGTAAATGTGGAGACTCATCCCTGGCCACCAGTACATATTTTCTAGTTCTACTAGCGATTTTGAGATCCCTTGATGTATCAGACCCTCTCCCATATCTACTTCATGAATCAGAGCACCTCTCAGGTTCCTGTTTGGAATTACCCTATCCCCCACTCCAGGGATTCGAGCAAAAGGGACGGATTTTGCATCAATTATGTATTTATTTGTGAGTGGATAATATAGAGGTAACGCCGCTCCGCTGCCTTTGCTCGTGGCATTGACAGCGAGCATGGTTTCACCGTCTATTGTTGTTTTTGAACGATTGTTTATAGCTACGGAACCCGTTTGCACAGCTGCTTTTGCAGCTTCATCAGCCAATAAATTGCCTTCAACGTGAACACCATCACGCTGATGACTCAGTGTATGGATCACATGAGTCTTTTGTAGTTCTTTCTGTAAAGAACTACTTGTTCCCAAAGCATTTTATGCTTGATTGTGCCACCTTTTGCGTCTTTAAATCCATTTTGAACCCAGTTCCGCAGATATTCATTGTAAGAAAGGACGCAGTAATACAAATCGCACACTATAAGTGTGGGGAATTAGCGAGCAGTATTTTCAAGCACCATCTTGAAAGCCTGTTGTTCAGCTTGCTGAGCTGTACAGTCTCCTAGAGATTGAGTTTTTGTGACCATAGGTCTGAATTTGCCATCGTGCCAGCAACCTTTAACAATCGCGCACGCAGCCCTGTAAGCTTGTTTGCCCCCAATCGCCGGCTGTGCTGATCCGTGTGTATAAATTATACAGTCGTAATGTTCTAGGGGTAGAATTTCTGTAGGCAGAGGACATTCTTGTTTGTATTGGAGAAATTCTTGTGTCTTCAAGTAAGGGTCAAAAGCGTATTCAACGTCTGTTGCAGCAAGAGAATGAATCCCTTGCATCCATCTTGGATGTAGAGCTTTTGCATTTGGAATGCTTGCCTTTGTCACTGCCTCTAAGGCAGGTACAGGTGTAACGATTTTAATGCGTTTACCCTGTGCTAGGGCTCTCTCCTTGGCTACAGCAGTCTGAACCGCTGTCAGAATTTTTTCTGTTGAAGTGAATTTCATTTCAGCTTGTGTGTACAAGTGCGATTTGTAAGCTATTGGTACCTTTTCACCTTCATTAAAGGTTGGGTATGTGAATCCGCATCTCCCTGGGATGATTCGGATAACAAGGTTGCGTATATTGTCGCGTGTTTGTAAGTGTGTTGTTGCCAACATGTCTGTTTGTACTAAACGCAAAATTTCTGAGTGTTTTTGAGTCCAATTAGTTGGTTTGAAATCAGGTTTGATTAGTTCGTAGAGAGGTTTAACCTTTCTGCGTAATTCAAAATGTAAGTTCTTCCGAAGTTTCGGAATCCTAGAATTGACTGTAAGTTTTTCAGCGTTTTTGGAGTTTGGAGCAGCGCACATTTTTCTAAAAAGTTTGCTGCCAGGCTTTTGCCTTCACTCAAAAGTTCGTATCCTAAGAATAAGACGTTGAGGTGGGCAATTCTTGATTTTTTAAAGTTGAATTTATACCCTTCTGAGGCGAACCCAAGTATTATGGTGTTCACCGTATTCAAGTGCCTGTCTAAATCATCATCTGTAAGTTAGATGTCATTGACATAAGATAATGCCTCATCATCATACGTTTGTAGTAACTCTGTTACTCTGGCTGAAAATAACCCAGGACTGTTCTTAAATCCCTGGGGGAGACAACAGAAGTGTCGGTGTGTCCCCATTATTGAGAAAGCGGTCAAGTGCCTGCTTTCTGGTGCAATATTTTGACAGAAGAAACCGTTTGAAATATCTAAAGTAGTTTTATATTTCTTCGGAACGATATTTTTCATTAGTGCTGCACTGTGTGAATTTTGTACTGCATACGTTTTGCAACAAGAGTTTAAATGTCTGTAATCCAAAACTAGACGATATGTTTCGTCTGGTTTGGAGACAGGAAACAAAGGATTGTTCATTGACAAGGTGCATATTTCAATCACCTCTTGGTATTCAAGTTGATCTAAGATCTCCCTGACTTGTTTTTTAGCTTCCTGCTTAACTGGATACTGTCTCTGAGCAGTTGGTTTATTTTTTAACTGAATTTTATGGTGAGGAGAGTCCTCATCCCATCCCACATGATTTTTATATAATGCTGGAGCCTGGGCAACAGTCAATTTTCTGGCATAGGTGTATTTTTTATGAATAGGAATATGATTAGAGAAGGCTGGCATAATGATTTCTTCGCCATGTGGGCACTCCCTGACAAATTCAGGTGGCCAGTCTTTTTCAGCTAGAAGGATGTAATAACCTTTAGATAATTTTTCCAAAAAGAGTGCTTTTATCTTCCTAGTTATATCCCCCTCTATTTGGAGTGTTACTTCATATAACTTGTGTGGTACACTAACCCTGGTGTCGGCAGTTTCAACCTGAATGTATTAAGTCAGATCCAATGTCTTCAGATGATCTTTCAGGATCCTGCGAGCTATGGTGACCTCTGCTGCGCTGTCTAGCATTGTCTGGGCCCACTCCCCATTCTTGAGTTGTGTCCTCAAGATCCTCGGCATGACTGATTTTTAGACTTGCTACCTTCTTTTTGGAGAATTGAGTTTTCTTATTTTTTTGAAGGTGTTGATCGTCTTTGGACTTCACACGTTCTTCTTTGTGTTCTGATCGTCCTCTTCTTTCGGATTTCTACGAGGAAGTCTGAAAGGTACGAGAGGAGCGTGTATCAGTATCTTGATATCTATCAGGTTTTCTTAAATTATCCCTATTTCTAAGGTTATACCTCTTTTCAGAGTGCTCCTTTTGAGGAGATCTACTTCTGGATTGAGAGTGTTTCTCTTTAGGTAGTGACTGTCTACTATTTTCCCATTTCTTTTCTTTTCCCAAACTATCTCTTCCTAATTCTTCATAGGATTTTTCAATAATTTTGGCAAGTTCATATGGTTGCTCAGTAATATCAAGTTCTTTTAATTTCTGGCGGATTGCCACGGATGCTGTTTCACCTTTAATATTAGCTAATAAGATAGCTGAGACCTGTTTGAAATCTTTCAGTAATTTCATACCAAGATTAAAGCTGGTTCTGGACCGTATTCATTTTGAATCTGTCTCAGAACGTCTGGTAATACCGCCATAGACGAGACACCATGTGTTTTTGTGTGGATTGAAGCAAAGACTGTACTCCAAGTGTCACAGTCCTTCACGTGTGGTGCACTCCCCATTGGTAAACAGATTATTAGAATCCTGTGTTTTTCATGAGGTGTACTATCGGGAAATTCTGCCTCTATTCGAACAATTATCCATCTTATAGTAGTAGAACACATGTGTTGTTGGATTTGCTTGTGGAAAGACAATCCATGAATAGAATACCTCTATCTGCCGCTATTCGTGTGCCTCTATGACTAATATAACTGTACCACCTCTCTGTGATAGGCCATATTCTATAAGCTTTATAGCTATGGCTTTCCTTATGTTTTCCGGGATGATTATAGCATCCGGGTCATTTTGTTTGAGACCTGTCTCGTCTAAACCTGGTCGGGTAATAGTGCCTGCAGGTCCACCGTTCTCTTTGTCGCTATCCTGCATTTTGTTGCAAGTTTTGCAGAGAAAGTTTCAAGGAATAAAGATAAGGTGCACAATATTTTGGAACACTGTATCCTTCAACATTGAACAAACTAAAACTAATATATAGGATTTTTTGTCCTACTCAGTTATGGCGGATATTTTATCCTTTGACCCACTCCATATGTCTATTGGAGTATTTACGGGAAAAAGGGGTCTCTGTGAAAAGCACGACTGAGTTACTCTAGTATCTAGTGTTAAATTAGTGCCTTACCAAATGTTGGGCTCCATGTAGTATAGTTCCTATATTCCCAATATGCTCTGTGCATTGGAATAGTATATCCTATAAATTAGACGTAGGACTGAGGTCGACTAGGTCTCTATCGAATATACTAGAGACTTAATTGTGTGTGCCCGCTAGCTCAGAGGTCACTAGAAACTTTCTTGAGTTCACAAGAAGGGATTAGTCTCTGACAACCGCATAAACATGACAACTTTGTTTCCCCAAGATAAAATGTATCTTCAGAGTCGTGGAAACAATAGATGGATATTTCACTCACTCAATTGTGCATGCTTTGTTTCACTAGAGGTGCAGAGAAAGTAGAAAAACTGGTGTTTTCAATAAAAGTATTTATTGAACAGTCTTCTATCTCAAGCATAAGAAATGAACTGCTACAATCGTAAAACTGTTTATAAAATATAATGCATACAGTATAAAGAGTAGGATAAAATAATACTGTAACAGCATTGTATGGTTCCTAAAACATATATAAATGCATACATAAATACCAGAGGCTAAAAGTACTCAACTGGTGCTTCTAAAATACGCCTACCCCGGTGTACCTAACCTAAGGTTAGTACGAGGGAAGAAGTAAGTGAGGTGTAGCATAAATGTAGTATTCTTTTGCCATGAATCTGCCCAAGATTTCTCTGAGGGTCTAATCAGCTCCGTACCTTAGTTTAGAATGGAGAAGGTCAGTCTTGGGACTCGATTTCCCAACAACCCGCAAGGGTAGCTTGGAAACACTGGAGCTGGATTTCTCAGCAGGAGAAAAGACAGTGTCTCTCTAAGTTTGTCTGCTGGAGAGTCGGCTTCCTTCGGCACTTGCTGTAGCAGGGCGCGTCGGGCAAGTAGATAGTCGAACTGCTCCAAACCACTGTGTGTTTGCTTGGGCGAGTATGGGCATATTTATACCGCGAAGGTGCCGAGTTTGACGTACAGTTGGACATAATAATGTTATCAAAGAGTCTCAGTTCTTTGAAAACTCCGTGAGTTCTTGGACAAATCAATATTCAAGCAAGGGTAAGTCCCTAGCTGCTGAAGCTGAGTTTTCCAAGAAATCGTTGTGGATTTTAGGAACTAGTCTAAGTAGCCCTGCCGTATTTGGACTGCATGAGCTATGCCTAAATATGGTTATGATTTCTATGCCTATATAAGGATAGGGTTATTTATACCTATATAAGGGCATGAATCGGGAAACTTACAATAGGGTCCTAAAATAATACATAACACTACCAAGGCTTTTTAGTGGCCTGTCAAGGTACCACCACCTTCATTTGATGCTGTACCTCGAAGGAATCCAACGGCATCATCAGCCCACCACCTCAGTGGCCCTATTGTTAAGTCTTTCCATCCCTTTCCTCATCAGCACTGTCAAAGCAGCAAAACGAGCAATCAATCAATCAATCAATCAATAAAAACGTTATTTCGGTTTTTGTTTAAAAACCACAAAAGTACAATATACAGCATTTAAAAGTCAATAGTACAAAATTAGCAGCAGTTTACATTAATACATGTTATAATAGGATAACTAAATACAGAAACATTTTTGATAAAGTTCATTAGCAGTCCAGGCATTTTCAAAATTTTTAAATTGATTAAAAAAATTCCAACACAAAAAAAGAATACTGTCACTATGCAAAAGTTGAAGATGCATCATGGCAGGTCAGAACAAAACGAGCACCCGCTGCTCCCATGTTCAGCAAAAGGGAGATCCAGGACAACTCTTCACCCAGGCCCTACAAGCCAGGTAAAATTCAACTGACTGGTCTTGGGACCCGCAATACCTTACCCCCCAGTGGTTTCCACTGGACTCGGCCTGCAAGTGACTGAGTGTCACAAGTGTATTTTCCAGTTGACTGCAATATTATTGTTTTGCTAGAGTTCTAAGCACTGATTGTATTTTCTAAAAAAAACCAAAAGAAAACAATA
The DNA here is from genome assembly GCF_964263255.1 of Lissotriton vulgaris. Lineage (NCBI taxonomy): Eukaryota > Metazoa > Chordata > Amphibia > Caudata > Salamandridae > Lissotriton > Lissotriton vulgaris. The sequence goes on from NC_141687.1 coordinate 1,184,414,256, forward strand.
ACTCAGGTTATACTCATTCGATTGTCTTTGTTTTGGTGTCTAAAATGATATAAACATCTGATCTGTTTTTATAAATTTCTGTTGGATTTCTTTTGAGTTGTGTCAATTACTTATTCCCTATGTTTGGACTCTGAAATGAGGAACACATGTTCCTCTGGTAAAACCTAACTGCTCTGTGCCACATTATAAAGAATGAGCTAGAGATGTATTAGTGTGAATCTAAAGGACCTACTTGGGGTTACATAGAGAAGCCCAAAGCCTCACTGCATAATACCCCATTTTCCTACATTGGTGTTACAGTGCAGGGATTTTGAACTTGTGTTTCGCAGTACCTCTTGGTGTCTAAAATTGTATAAAAATCTGATGTTTTCATAAATTGATGTTGGATTTCTTATGAGTTGTGTCAATTACTTATCATCTATGTTTGTACTCTGTAATGCTGAACACATGTTCCTCTGGTAAAGCCTGACTGCTCTGTGCCACATTACCAAGACTGAGCTAGGATTTATTAATGTGAATCTTAAGGACCTACTTGGGGTAACATCAATGTATTACATTGAATACACTGAATAATACCCCACTTTCCTACATTGTTGTTACAGAGTAGGGATCTTGAACTTGTCTTTTGCAGTACCTCTTGGCCATAATTGATTTTTGTATGAGAAATCCACTAATGACAATACACCAAATATTTTTTTCAGAATTTTCAAAACAAAAAAAATAACTTGGAATTGTTGGGCCCCTGTGTAGAACCCATTCAGGAAAAAGTTTGCACGTTTTTGTAAAATCTTTAAAATGTCCCCACGTTCATATAAAAAGAAAGTGCCCAATGAAGGCTTACAGAACCTTGACCTGTCCATCCTCCCACCTCTGTAGATGAGTGATCTGAGAGCATTGTGCAACATTAGGGGCATTTGCTTTAGAGCAATAGTCAAAAGGGAGAGCTTTGAGAAGGCCCTCAGCTCCTATGAGAAAGAAAAGCTACAGAGGGAAGGACATTCCGCAGAAGAATGTAAGCTCTGGCACTAAGCACTTTTTAAGTTTCTTAACTTTTAAAGAAGTATTTTAGCAAGCTACAGCCTTTTCTATTCACTATTACAAAAAGTCCTGTTTAACACAACTTCCCTGTCTGCCATGGGCTTGCACGTTTGAGCGGAGGTAGTCACTGAATCCTCACTTTCACCATATGCTATCATCAGGGGGCAGCAGTCTAGCCCCACCTCCAGTATATAATCAGATAAAGGGCCATGCGTGCAGCAGACATGCGCAGCGGGCACCAAAGCCAAGCCCGTCTACGTCCGTCCATGCTCAGATTGCAACCAGCACCAGCCCTCATGCCCGTTTCTTGGTAGATCACACTTTTAGGAAAGTGTACTCTAAGGATGATCTTCTATCAATGCGACCAGTTGGTAAGTTTAAAGGTTGCATCACCCTTGACCCAGGAAATGTGGTAATCAACACAGTGTGCCTAAATTGCTTTTTCACCCCTAATCTCCACATGTAGTTAAGCAACTCACCACCACCTACTATTAGTGAGCATTTGCTATCTCATTCCATTAAAAGCACCCTAATCAATGCAAGATCACCAGTTAAAAACTGTCATTAAATTGGAGATTTTATAGAGCAACACAATTTAGAGATTATGTATGAAACAGAAACCTGGGCTAATGTGTCTTTCGGGCCTGAATTAGACATGGCACCCCTTCTGGAACTGCAATTTCTACCCATACTCGCACTGATGGCAGGGGTAGTGAAATTGCAATAATTTCCAGGAACACTTTCACGGTTACCTGCATATAGCTTCCGCATGATTCAAAATGCAGAGCATTTGTTTTTAAGATATAACTAGGTGCAAAAAACACTTTTAATGGAATACTTCTGCATCAGCCTCAAATACAAAGACACTTCATGGAAATAGGTGGATCCTATTAGGAACACAATTTGATACCACAAAATTCACCATTCTCTGAGATTTTAATAATCACCTAGAAAATTCCAATGACTAAGAGGTCAATAGTCTAATAGATTATATGTCTATATTTGGGCTTAGCCAAACAGTGAATACTGTCTCACACGATGCCAGACATACCCTATGTTAGACCTGGCATTTCATGGCGTGAGTACCCCTGACTTTTTGCCTCTACCTCCTCTATTTTTGATGCTGTGATGGATTTGGTTTGACTAGCTTAGATGCTTTGGGCACTTTGCCACTGCTGATCAGTGTCAAAGTACAAGTGCTCCTTATGTATAGTGTAATGGTACTTGGTTGTCCATGAGTGGTATGTTTGCCTTACTAGTAAAGTCCCTAGTAAAGTGCACTATGTGTGCCAGGGCTAGTAATGCAAATGCTACTTGTGGGCCAGCAGTGCTAACAATGCCACCCACACAAGTAGCCCTAAAGAGAGAAACTCCTACGATGCTTGTTCCCAGTCCAGAGGACCTGATCTGGCAGTTCTGCTGGACTGTTCCCATTGGGCGCAGCTTCAAGACTGATTTGCATATGGCTGGGTCCGAACTGGAATGGCATGGTGAGCCAAAAACTATGGATTTAGGCCTGGATCTCTGTACTGGGGTGAATGTATGACATTGTTCTGCATTCTGTCCATCAATTCTTCTTTGTGCATTTGAGAATAAACTCAGGCAAGACCGAAATCCTACTTTTCAAAAACAACACAAATTTTTGGTCCCCAGACTAGTGCCCACCAGATTTGGACACTGCCCCATCCGCAGCAGAAAAGGTCAGAAACCTGGGGGTCATTTTTGACAAAAAACTCTCTTTCGAGAACTAAATCAATCAAATAGCCTCCCATTTTTTTTCTTCTAATGATCTTAAGAAAAATATTGCCCTATATTACCTCTAATCTACAAAAACAGATCATGTAAGCACTTATTTTATCCCAACTTGACTACTGTAATGCTCTGAATATCGGCTTACAACAAAAAATGGTATCTGAACTTCAGACCCTGCAAAATGCAGCAGCCCATCTAATTTTCAGTCTCCCCAAATGTAATTTAGCTACCATGGCTCTGAACCAACTGCACTGACTGCCTCTGAGGAAAAGGATTGCATTCAAGGCCTTGTGCACCACCTTTAAGGCACTACATAACATTGGACCAGTTGTCCTTAGGCAGTCCTTTCAGGGGTATAGACCTCCATGTCCCTTACGTATGCCAGGTTTGTAAAATATTGAGGTGCCAAAATTCAGTCTTATCTGTTGGGGTGGTAAAAGCTTTGTAATTTGTACTGCTAAATTATGGAACTCCCTTCCTTTTGAATTAAAAACTCCCAGACCTGTTCACTTTTTAGTAAAGCATTAAAAACGTGGCTCTTTTAATCCAGAGACCACATTATATCAAGCCTGTTCACAGACCACCATCGCAGCACCAAGATACCCTTGGGTATACAAGCTGTATATAGAACTTTATAACTAAGGCTCCCTGTTTTCCGTTTTTACTGATTTTTACAGATAAATGGAGACAGATATCCATTTATTTTTTGTGTCTGTATTTATTTTTAGGTGTGGATATAATGGCAATTGGGTTGCTTTTTGACTGATATTAAATGTTCTCTGCCATGACTGTCAAGTAATAGTTGTGTGGATTAATAGGTAAAGGAGTTGAAAAAGAAAGTAATTTTAGTAAAGAGGGTTAAACAGCAGTACATCTCATTCATATAGGTGGATTCGTTTATCTTCCGCAGGTGTTCATATCACTGAATCCTGGCAGGCTTTCAAGTGTGAGTGCATATTTGTCGAATAAATAAATGTGGAAATATACTAATTTCTGATTCATTTCTGTTACAAAACCCAAAATAAATATGGATAAATACAGATAAAATTAGCAAGAAATAAATATTGATAAATACAGACGAAAATGTCAAAAAAATGAATGCCATAAAACCGGGAGCCCTATTTAAAACATAGCATAACAAGAAGACTGTGAAGAGGGTGAGGGTGGTGCCCTAGCCCAAATAGAAGATGATTGGGACGATGGTGAAGACCAGAACTCTCCACCCTTTTTCAGAACCCCTTCACCAGCAGGAAGTGACAGAAGTCACTCTAGCAGCCCCTCTACTGCTAAGGTGGTGGTAGACCTTGAGGAAGAGCTTTATTTCCTGTCACTAGAGGAGAAAAAGATTGAACTCGAGGAAAGGTGACTAGCCCTTGAAGGAAACGTGAAAATGGATTTAAAGCCCAAGGATAATGGTGGCAGCTAATTAAATAGGCAGAAAGAGAAAACCTTTCACCATAGGATCCCCAAATGGGTTGTCACAAAGTTTAGTGATGGTGATGACATTGGCAAACAATTTGCAGCCTTTGAGAGGGCCTGCAAAATTAGAAGGATGTCACCAAAACAGGGCTCTTTATTGTGAGAGATGTTCTAAGTCAAGGGGAGAGATAGACTTCTAACCCTTAAAGAGGATGTGTCTGAGTACTATCAGTATATGAGGTAAGCTTTAATATAGGAATTTGTACTTACCACAGAAGTGTACAGAGTGAAGTTTAGGGACACTCATAAAGGTCAAAACCAGATAAGGATGGATTTCGTAGACTCCTCACTCAAAGCACTAGAAGGCTGTATAAAAGGCTATGAGGTGGACACGTATGAGGGGCTGTATAGTTTAATTATGAAAGAGCACATTTGAAATAAATGTTCCAAAGAGAAAGTGCATCAGCAACTTGTGTATTTCAAGTTGTCTTCTACCAGAGAGCGGGGGCAGATAGCTGGCAAGTTGATCTGAAACAGGGTGTCCAAAAAGGCCTACAGGGGGAGTGACCACAAGAAGGGTGCTCAGACTTCCCAGCAGGGGAGAGAAATGATCAACAACAAAGATGAAAAGAGTGTTATATAGAGGCCCTCACAGTTCTTCTCAGGAAGGTGGGCCTGAGACTCTTCCCAGTCCAAAGGTAGAGGTTATAAGAGTGAGAACTGGGATCCTACAAAGACAGCTAGGGTATGATATGACTGTCATCAGTCTGGGCATAAGAAAGGGGATTCAGCATGCGCCAAACATCCCTCAGTGATGGACAGTCTAAAGGAGTGTCTACCTTAGGAGTGGGGATGTAGATGTACTCCGGAAAGGCCAGAGGTTACAAAGAGGATACTTTAGAGTCCCTGGGTGGGGTGGGGTGGATATTGAAGCTCTGGTAATCTTATCACAAAGCATGGAGAAGCACAGACAAAGGTCAATGGGACTGAGGAAGAGGCTTTGAGATATACAGGTGCCAGTATCACCATGGTGGCAGCTAAACTGGTATCCCCAGACCAAATCATACCTGGTGGTAATGATGGAGTAAGGTTTCATGGAACAAAAACTTGCTTAAATGCGATCCACTCGTTTAACTTACTAACAAAGTTACTAATCAAATCAAATCAAAATATTTCTTTATTCGTTTTTTAAAGTAAAAAAACCCATAAAAGTACATTGTTAAGAAACAATTGTTGTTAAGATACAAAACCAATTACATTTTCAGTTATAATAAATAGATTTAAAAACATGTTAAAAAGTTTTTCTGTTGGTCAGCGTACCATTTCCAAAGTGCAATAGTGCAAAAGTGCCAGCTCACAGTTAGTTCAAAACGGGAAATAACATAATAATATTACAAAGAAATGTCCTGGAGTTTGTAGCAATGGTTAATTCAGTGCAACTCTTCTAGATTTGGTCTATGTTTTATACAGAGTTTCAATAATCTAGCAATGTTTTTTGCAAAGCACTCTGTTTCCACGTATAGAATTGACAAGAAAGGTGGGCGGCATTGTCGCAACCACATTATCTTTAGTAGTAGTATTACCCATTTTTTTTCCTGCTTCCTGATAAAATCGACAAAACATAACAACGTTAAATGTAGTTTGTGGAGAAGCACCATCGCAAGGGCAAGAAGACAGAGAGTTTGACCAGTCATTAACTTTAGGGAATGTGACAAGATGATGGAATGTGTTCATTCTGAGACGGATGAGCACATACCTGTCAAATCCATTCAATTTAAAAGTCAAGTAAGGCTGGATGGTCAAAGTAGTTTGGACCGATAAGATATGTTAGACTGAACTTTTAGTTGACTCCACAGTCAGTCGAAGTTCTTCCATATGTGCCAAACATGGTTTCTTACATTTTTTCCTTGAGATCTCGATTATCAGCAGGGGATTATGGTAATACTCTAATAAACCTAGGTCTGACAAAAAAAATTCACCATACGAAAGCCAAGGTATTTTGTGTGATTTATCAAGAGCAAGGCAATCTCTCATAATTTCCCTATTAAAAGTTAATTTCAATGATGTCCAGATTCGGTGCCATAAAAGGAGCGGGTTGGAGTTTCGCTAAATCTGTGATATATGGCAAGCCCAGTTCCATATGGTAGCTGAAAGTGGAAGTGCCACGCGGTACCGCCAAAAGAAATCTAAAAAAACTGTTCTTTACTTTTTGCAGGACATCGAGTCTTCCGTGTCCCCAGACCCCAGCTCCATAGATCGCCACACTGACACATTTTGCTTGGTAAATTTGTAGCATTTCCACTGGAGATCTTTTGCCAAGTCTGTGCGCAAAATTAACTAGTGCGTTAGTGGCCCTAATAAACGACAATTTCCTGGCCTCTATTGCCTGCCTCCAGGAACCCTTGTTATCGATTAGAATACTGAGGGAGGGGTACACAATCGTATTTTCCAGCTTGGTGTGTTCATATAAACACTGCGCATTTTCTTGTTTCGAACCCCAGCAGTCATTACGAAAGTCTTTTTAATGTTAACCCTTAGATCTAATTTGGCCATGTAGGTATGGTATCTGTCAACAGCATGTTGCAGTTCTAGTGGGGTTTGTGCTCAGATCACTGTGTCGTCAGCATAGAGTAGAGCGGGGATTGGTCTTTGTCTGATGCAGGGTAGGTCCTGGCATCCCTCCAACATCGCCCTCTCCAGCCCATTTGTGTGGAGCAAGAATAGGAAGGGGGCCGGGACTCAACCCTGCCTTACCCCTCTATCCACTCGGAAAGGCGCAGTTAAATCACCCCCTGTTCCATACCTGACTCTGGCCGTGGCGTTGGAGTACAATTCTCTCAAAAAATTTAATAGGGACTGGTCTATACCCATGTCACTCAGGACACTCCACATTTTAGAATGGCTTACGCTGTAAAAGGCTGCTGACAAGTCTACATAACCCATTTGCGTTTGTGTATTTGGCCATCAGTGAGGCTAAGTTGAGAGCTTGTTCTGTAATGTCCATACCTTCCCTAAACCCAAACTGAAGGTCGGAGAGAATGTTATTGTCCTCCAACCACTGGTTTAAATGATCAAGAATGATTCGTCCTGCCACCTTACCCAGAGAGTCTAGGAGGGATATTAGTCTGTAGCATGACGGGCTCTGTCAATCACTCTTTATATATATTGGGACTAGTATGGATTTAGACCAAGATTCAACTAGACCCACTGTACAAGAAGCTACCAGAACCTTCGTGAGTATTGGGGACCAAAGGTCCATATTATGCTTAAAAAGGTCCACAGGGACCTCATCAGGCCCTGGAGCCTTCCCCCCTTGCTACTCTTTAAGGCAATCTCTACTTCTTGCATTGTAATATCGAGGGTAATGGGGTAGGATTTTTTTAAAATTATTTGTGGAAGTTACCCCATCTTTTTCAGCTAGTGAAATTCCTTCCTCAACCGTTATACCAAATATTTGTGAAAAATGGTCTATCCATGAAGATTCATCTATAGCTACTTCTATCTTATGTGCCTCCCTGTCTTCGTTTAGGAAGGGGATTTTAACGATTTTCCAAAAGGCCAAACTATACTTTTCGGAACAGCTTTTGTGTAGTTGTTCCCATGCTTCATTTTTTAATTCAAGTTTCCTTGTTTTATGGCCTTATTATACACTTTTCTTAGAAGAGCTATTTCTTTTTTATCTCTTATTGGTTTGTGGAGGGAGTGCTTTAGGTCAGAGTATGCCTTTGTACAGGTTCTATCGACCATCCCTTAGATTTTCGTGGATGTTCCTGTTGTGTGGACAAGGCATCTTTTATAGTTCTTGTTATGACCTCAAAATTTGTTAAGATCTCCTGATGGGAAGAAGAGTCATCCAGACAGACCTTTATTGACTCAAGAGAATTTTTTACCACCACCGTTGTTATGTATGATGGGTCAATTTTGTCCCATTTAAGCGAATAGCCATTTACCCTGTCTAGGGTCAGGTTATCTTGTCTAAGTAATTCAGACCAATCCTTCTTTCTTTGCTTATTAGGATTAGGTAGCCTTATGCTATTTGGGAAATGGTCGCTAGTAGCATTGGTGTGGGTTTTAAAATTTAAAATGCGGGACACTGCATTTTTAGATACAAATATAAAATCGATTATAGTGCTTGCCCCTCTACCATGAAAAGTCTGGGTCAGTGGAACCGTGATACCACTAACTCATTTGCCCAGGTGAGTTCCAAAATGTTTTATTTAGACAGTTACCAAGTATTGTATGGGAGAAATGAGTTAAATTAGTCCCCTCCTCATTTATCAGACCAAATATTAGATCATTATTATGGCCACAGAGAGATAAGTTAAAATCGCCACCCCAAATTATTGAAACATTTTTAGTAATCTTATATTTGAATTCCAGCAAGATGGTCCAGATCTCTTTTAGTACGGGAATCAGCTGTGCGTGTACCAGTGTCCCTATACTCATTCTTTGGCTCTGTGCTAGGCGGGGGAATTAATGTTCTCCTCTGTAAGTGTAGATCTTTGCCCCTACCTAATAAGTGTGTTGTTTGGAGGATTGGGCTGCTTTGCCAGATTTAATGTCATAGGGTCCATGTCCGTGGTATGTAATTGTCTGGTCAATGTCTTATTGGGTGAGTTACTAATCACGTTTAGAGTAGCTTGCGTTAGTGTGTCTCCGTCCGACTGATCGTCAACGTCCCCCGCCGCAGCCACATCACCCCACACCTGAGAGACCTACACTGGTTCCCCGTAGACAAGAGGATCACCTTCAAGCTCCTCACCCACGCACACAAAGCACTCCACAACACCGGACCAGCCTACCAGAACAGCAGACTCAGCTTCCACACCCCCACCCTCCAGCTCCGCTCCGCCAGCCTCGCCCTTGCCCTCGCCGCTGTGCCCCGCATCCAACGAATGACGTCCGGCGGCAGATCCTTCTCCTACCTCACCGCCAAGACCTGAAACACTCTCCCTACCCACATACGGCAGACCCAAGACCTACTTGCCTTCAGAAGACTCCTCAAGACCTGGCTCTTCGAGCAGTAGCAGCACCCCCTCTCCCCTCAGCACCTTGGGACCCTCACGGCTAAGTAGCGCACTTTACAAGTACTCTGATTGATTGATTGATTGATTGATTGATTGATTGTCCTAATGCGGATAACAATCAAAACAGACTAATACCGCTTTAAATAGTGAACGTTTATGTGCATGCGCCAACTGCATATACGTGGTATGACGTATTAAAGCTTGGAGGAAATCTCTGGCGCATGAGCAGAAGACACTAAAATGGAGTCTTGAAGACTCGTATGCATGACACCTGCTTGCTTGAAAAAAAAACAAGCTATTTTACTAATGTTAATGTGGGAAAAGTATTAATAAGTAAAGGGGAACAGAGTAGAGGTGGGTGGTAAACAGTGTGACCATTTTATTTGCAAAATTAATATTTGTCTTTCTGACTTTACCACTAGTGCTTATTTGGGCCTCTCTCGTATGACTGGATTAAGCTGAGTGATGCAAAGTCCGCATATGCCCATTGAGTGAAGCCATGAAGGCTATGACCAAACATTTGAAAGACAGCCAAAATGGAATGTTACAAGCATGGGAAGGCATGGTGAAGAGTTCAACGAAAAGAACTCCTATTCAGAATGTTATTAAATTGTTGCAAGAGTTAAATAAAGACAGAAGAGACTTTAGTGGATGGTATATGAATAACGGAAGGTATAATTAAGATAGCCTTAGTTAGTTAGTGAATTTGAATTTAAAAGCATTTATTCAGCGCATATATACCTAGCGGTTTCTTGGCGCTGAGGATGCAGTTGAACCTAGAGAAAGGGGTGCAGGAAATTAAGACGGAAAGGCTTGCTGGAAAAGATGAGTTTTGAGCGCCTTGCGGAAATCAGAGTACAAGGGTATAGATCTGATGGTGGGGGGAAGAGAATTCCAGAAAGTGGGACCAAGTACAGCAAATTTCACCCCCCCCATCCTTTTTTTCCTGAAACGTGGTACGGAAAGGAGGGACTGGGTGGAAGAACGGAGTTCTCTGACCGGGGTGTAATTTTTGATTTCAGAATTTATAAAAGCTGGAGCAGTTTCAGCTCGGGCCTGAAACGTGGTGCAGCCAAGTTTGAAGAGGGCCCGCTCTCTAATGGGCAGCCAATGCAAGTTCTTTAATAGAGGGGTGGCATGGTGCAATTTCGGGAGACCATGAAAGAGGCGGGTGGCTTGGTTCTGGACCAACTGAAGGCGTTGAAGGGCATAGGCCGGGACACTATTGTACAGGATGTTACCGTAGTCTAAGCGAGATAACACCATTGCCATCAGAATGAGTTTTAAGGCAGAGGGGGAAAAGAATCTTGAAATTTTCCTGATGGTGCAAAGGGTAAAGAAACAAGATGATACCACCATACTAATCTGGGAGTGCAGGGTAAGATGTTGGTTCAGCGTGATCCCAAGGGTTTTAACTGAGTGAGAAGGTAGGGGAGGGACACCAAGTGAGGGGGGCCAGAACGTGGGGGTCCAGGGACTGGATGTGCCACCAGTGAGAACCACCTCAGTTTTATCTGGGTTAAGTTTAAGGTGGTTGAAGTTCATCCAGTCCCTGATGAAAATCATAACCGATTGAAAATTGTGGATGGACCCAGGAGAGTGGGAAAGGTTGAAAATCAACTGGAGGTCATCTGCATAGTTGAAGACTGTGACCTCCAGTTGCTTTAAAGCAAAAATGAGGGGGTAGATGTACAGGTTGAATAAAAGGGGGGAAAGGGAGGAACCCTGAGGGACACCGCACTGCACCTTGCGTGGAGGGGCAGAGAAATCAGCTAGATGGACAGCCTGGGTGCGGTCTCTCAAGAAGGAAGTGAGCCAAGCCAAAGGGGGCCCCCTGATGCCCGCTGCCTCGACACGGGTGAGAAGAATGAAATGGTCAACCGTGTCGAAGGCAGCGGACAAATCGAGGAGTACCAGGGCTTGGGACCGGTTGGCATCCATCCCCTCCCTGAGTCTGTCCAGGACTGAGACCACAACCCTCTCGGTGGAGTGGAGAGGGCAAAAGCCGACCTGACAGGAGGCCAGACAACCACTGTCCTCAAAGAAAGAGAAGAGGACAGTGGGGATGTGGCACGCCAGGATTTTACCCAGATAGGGGAGGAGGGAAATGGGGCGATAGTTAGAAAGGGAAGAGGGGTCGGCACCAGGTTTATGCAGGATGGGAATTATTATTGCCGCTTTATGAAGGCTGGGAACAGAGCCTTTGCTGAGGGAGTCGTTGAGGAAAGCCAAGGGGGGGTGGGGCAAGCTAGAAAGATCTCTCTCAGAACAAAAGCTGGGCAAACATCAGAGGGGGAACCGGATTGAACCCGGACCAACAGGGAAGAAAGAGTTTCCCTGGTCAGAGGAGGTATGTGGTCCAGATGGAACCTGTTGGGTGGAGGTTCAGAGGCAGCGGGGGAAAAGGAGGGTGGAGGTATGTTAGCCTTGATGGCTGCAATTTTCTCAATGAAAAAATTGTTTAGGGAATCACAGAGGGAATTAGAAGGCGGAGGTTTGAGAGAAGTTCTATCTGATGAGGCCAACTCGTGGAGGGTGGAAAAGATTTCCCTCAGCCGGTTTTCGGCCGAGAGTATTTTGCCCGAAAAATATTTGGTCTTGGCTAGGAGAATTGCCTTTTTATATATGGTAAGCATGAGTGAGTAGTGAGTTTTCGGTGTTGGGCAGTAGGCGCGTCTCCAGGCGCGCTCGGCCTGACGCATGGCTAATTTCTTTCCCTTGTGGTCATCAGTAAACCATTTGTTGGCGTTATGAGTGCGTTTAACTGTGACACGTTTCAAGGGGGCCACTTGGTTGCATGTCCTAGGGAGCCAAACATTGATGGCGGCTAGCTGGGATGAAGGGGTGAGCTCCTCTAGGGCAGGATAAGAGTCTTGAAGGGAGGAGCAAAGGTAGGGAATATCAACCTTTTTCCAATTACGAGCCCAGGTATTTTTGGGAAAGGGGGGGCGTTTAATCAGGCTGAGGTCTAAAAAAAATGAAATCAGAGAATGGTCAGACCAGAGACAAGGCGTGATGATTGGGGATATGACCGGAATATTTAATGACCAGATTTGGTCCAGGATATGCCCCTTGATGTGGGTGGGGTTGAGCACATGTGAAATAAAAATTAAACTATGGAGAAGATCAGTGAAGTCTTTAGATACCGCGTCTTCCGCGGGATCAGATGGCCAGAAATTAAAGTCACCAAGTACTAAGACGGAGGAGTTATTAATTGCTAGTATGGCAAGCCGTTCCTGAAACTCAGCAATGAAGTGGGGAGTGGAGTGGGGGGGGCGGTAAGCAGGGACACAAGTGATAGGATTTTGGAAGGGGGCAGATCGCATCACTAAACAGTCAACTGCCGTGATGGTCGGGGAATAAAGTATTTGGAAATGAAGATCCAAACGGACAATCAGGGCGACGGCTCCGCCTGCCTTGCCTGCCGGTCGATCAGCCCGCAGGACATAGTAGGAAGAAGGTAGGGCTGCGAGGATATTGGGCAGAGAATCTGAACAGAACCAGGTTTCTGTCAAAAATAAAAGATCAGGTTTGTGGGAGTCGAGAAACACAAAGAGTTCAAGATGGTGCTTGACTAGCGATCTTGCGTTTAACAGGAAGGACGAAACAGTAGACGCTGGTCTGGATGACGGTGGGGTTTGGGAAGTGAGGGAGTGGGAGTAGTGGAGGAGGCAGGACCAGTAGGAAAAGGGGAGTGGGGTGAGGCCGGATAAGGCCAAGTTTAGCAATTATGGTGGTGGCTTTAGGGCTAAGGGTCTAAGGGCCTTGATAAAGGTAAAGTTCCTCAGAAGAGTAGGTTAAAATTTGGGCATAATGGGGTGCCCCTTGCCCCGGCCGGCCGCGGACAGGCGCAGACCGGCTTGCCTTTGGCGCGCCTTCAACGCGCCACCGGCGCGCCCACTGCGTGCGTCCGCTGCGCGTGAGCATGGGGCGTCGCTTTTGTAAACTAGCTGCGCGATGACCTAGAGCAATATCCTAGGAGTTAGAAGTTACCACTGCCCCTCCAAAGATGGCGGCCGCAACCCCGTCAGCCCTCCGGAACAAGCGGCACTCAGCCGTGCCGGACCGGGGCTAGGGGAGCGGGAGCAGGAGATGGGTTAAGGCGGCAAGCTGCGGCGAGATAAGGTACAAACAATATAAAATAAGTGATTTAAAAAATATTCAGCGATAAAAACTCAGCAGCGAGCCCACACCCAACCACAGCAGCCACGAACCCACTGCCACTAGGTTCTAAGCGTCCGCTGCGCATGCGTATGGGGCGTCGCTTTTGTAAACTAGGTGGGCGATGACTAGAGCACTTTCCTAGGAGTTAGAAGTTACCACTGCCCCTCCAAAGATGGCGGCCGCAACCCCGTCAGCCCTCCGGAACAAGCGGCACTCAACCGTGCCGGACCGGGGCTAGGGGAGCGGGAGATGGGTTAAGAAGGCAAGCAGCAGCGAGATAAGGTACAAACAAGATAAAATAAGTGATTTAAAAAATATCCAGCGATAAAAACTCAGCAGCGAGCCCACACGCGACCACAACAGCCGCAAACCCAATGCCACTAGGTTCTAAGCTTCCGCTGCGCGTGCGCATGGGGCATCGCTTTTGTAAACTAGGGGCGTGATGACTAGAGCGCTATCCTAGGAGTTAGAAGTTACCACTGCCCCTCCAAAGATGGCGGCCGCAACCCCGTCAGCCCTCCGGAACAAGCGGCACTCAGCCGTGCCGGACCGTGGCTAGGGGAGCGGGAGATGGGTTAAGGAGGCAAGCAGCAGCGAGATAAGGTACAAACAAGATAAAATAAGTGATTCAAAAAATATCCAGCGATAAAAACTCAGCAGTGAGCCCACACGCGACCACAGCAGCCGCAAACGCACTGCTACTAGGTTCTAAGCCTCCGCTGCGCGTGCGCATGGGGCGTCGCTTTTGTAAAGTAGGTCCGCGATGACTAGAGCGCTATCCTAGGAGTTAGAAGTTACCACAGCCCCTCCAAAGATGGCGGCCGCAACCCCGTCAGCCCCCTGGAACAACCGGCTCTCAGCTGTGCCGGACCGGGGCTAGGGGAGCGGGAGATGGGTTAAGGAGGCAAGCAGCGGCGAGATAAGGTATAAACAGGAAAAAATAAGTGATTTAAAAAATATCCAGTGATAAAAACTCAGCAGCGAGCACACACGCGACCACAGCAGCCGCGAACCCACTGCCACTAGGTTCTAAGCTTCCGCTGCGCGTGCGCATGGGGCGTCGCTTTTGTAAACTAGGGGCGCGATGACTAGATCGCTATCCTAGGAGTTAGAAGTTACCACTGCCCCTCCAAAGATGGCGGCCGCAACCCGTCAGCCCTCCGGAACAAGTGGCACTCAGCCGTGCCGGACTAGGCCGAGGGGAGCGGGAGATGGGTTAAGGAGGCAAGCAGTGGCGAGATAAGGTACAAACAAGATAAAATAAGTGATTTAAAAAATATCCAGCGATAAAAACTCAGCAGGGAGCCCACACGCGACCACAGCAGCCGCGAACCCACTGCCACTAGGTTCTAAGCCTCTGCGATGACTAGAGCGCTATCCTAGGAGTTAGAAGTTACCACTGCCCCTCCAAAGATGGCGGCAGCAACCCCTTCAGCCCTCCGGAACAAGCGGCACTCAGCCGTGCAGGACCGGGGCTAGGGGAGCGGGAGATGGGTTAAGGAGGCAAGCAGCGGCGAGATAAGGTACAAACAAGATAAAATAAGTGATTTAAAAAATATCCAGCGATATAAACTCAGCAGCAAGCCCACACGCAGCCACCAACCCACTGCCACTAGGTTCTAAGCGTCTAAGCGTCTAGTGAGTTTGGGGAAGGCACAGATGCTGTGATTCGTGATTGCTGTTTAGCTGGGAGAGATGCTGTGAGATGCTGATGAAGAGCCGAATGCAGAAACTGAAGCAGAACTTTCTATCCTAATTAGTTGATTAGATCAGAAGATCGTGGAAGAATTTCAAGAAGGAAGAGAGTGTCAGAGAGGGGAGCGGCACAATCGTTGGTATTCTAGAGAGGTCAACTATCCTGTCCTGAGTCCTCTCCTGAAGTCTTTGTCTCCTGACCTATCCCGGGGGACCCTTACCATCCCTTTGACCAAGGGGTTTGGTCTTTCACACCACATATTTTTCTTGTTATTTACAGATGTTCGTTTCTATCTGTCCTCTCCCTTTCTGAGGATATGATTACTGTATGAGTCTGAATTATATGCTTGGTGTTTAATGAATTGAATTTTCTCTCCTATGAATGGTGGTGACAGCGCTATATTTTGGAATGGTTCACACACATTTAATTTAGATAAAGATTTAAAACTTCTCGAGTCTGAGATTATTTACTTTAAATGAATAAGTTAGAGTTAGGGTTAATTATCATCATCATCTAGTTCAACTAATGGTACATTGACCAGAGGAAATAACTTTTTGATCTGTGAAAGGCTAGTTAGGAGTATGAAATAACTAATCCTAAACAATGTGATAATTACAAACATGACCCCAGCAGTTTTACGCACTGTGAGTTTATGGGCACAGGTGAGTATATGGTAGTGGGGTATCTGTTTTTGTTGAACCGCTGGATCAGTTTTCTGGTAGCAGAGCTGTGGTTATTATTGACTAGTTTGGTGATCAATATTGTTATTGATTATTGATTTATGTTTAAAAAAAGAGTTAGTGTTTTGTTTTATGTTGTCTAGAAGCACAGGTGTAGTGGTTGCCTGGGCAACCCAAGAATGGAATAGCGGGTGGTAATAGAAGCCACACTGCAGGAGGTTACTCGTCTGTTTGTCAAATTACTGAGTAGCTACAAAGGGCTTGCAGTATTGCATTAGGGACTATATCGCGTAAAAGTAGAGTGTGAACAATAGCAAAAGAGGTTTGCTGGTGAAACTTTGGTCTCATTTCCAAATACGGGTGACCCTGAAGGAGTAACAGGTTCTCCAGAGCTTGAATGAAGGGTAAACAGGGGTTTTTACTTGCAGTGGAAAAGGAGTAATTCTAAAACTCAAGAATAAGTCAAAATCAATCCTTTGTTTAGTGGAAGAGACAGAGTAGCAAATGTTTTAATGTTGTTACTAACACATTTTATGAAGAAAAGTTAAAGAAACGAGGTTTTCGTATTACCTTGTGAAGGGAGGGTCAGTCGCAGGAGTTGAACTGACGTCACAAAGAGCCGCGCTGGGATTGGTTGGAAAAGCGGGCATGAGAAATAAGCAGATTGTACAGGGAGGGTCAGTAGTGAGGAGCAATACTGACATCACAAAAAGGCTGCGCTGACATTGCTCAGACCATGAGTGCGAGCCAGAGTCTGATTGGTTGATAGATAGAAGTCACGCCTGGGTTGGTTGAAATAGGAATTGTATGCTCAGTCCTGATTTGACTGCAAGTGTGAGCCGTAAATACATAGGGCACGATGTAGGTAATATAGCTAGAAGGTACACAGAAGACTCTTTCCTGTATCAAACATCTGAAACTTTTAGAAGACAAAAGAAAATGAAGTTAATGAAGGAAATAAAAAAAAACTTTAAAAAAGACAAACTTTACTAGAGAGTGAATTCCTATTGTTCCACCTAAGACACCTGCTTCATTTATGATGATGAAAAAAGGATATCACACATGTTTACGACTGGAGAACTGGGTTGAGTATACGAAAGGTGATGGTGTTTTGGCTTTTCCAGAACATGGTACTTTTAATCTAAATATACTTCAGAATTTGAGTGATAGAATGAATATGTTAGAACAAAATCCTAGAATGACACAGTATGAAGCTTTGGAAGAATGGGAGATTGAGGTATTTGATCGTGAAAAATTCAGAAGTGGTCAGAGATTTAGAGGATTTTTGCCTAGATATCAGTATGAGTTGAGTGGAGATTAAATGAAGCGTTGGAGAAGAGCTGTAATGACAGAGGGTTTGTATCCAATATTAAGGGCTGAAGAGCAGTCAGGAGGCAAGTGTAAAGAAGAGAAGAAACACATGAATACGACAGGATATGGAGAATCAGATGACAAATTATTGGTGGATATTTTAATTAAAAACCCTCCACTGTATCAAGAAGTACCTAGTAGAGTTACCCCGAGTGCACCCGTGATAGGAACGCCTTTAGTCCCACAAATTTTACATGACACATCAGTTAATAAGGTGCTGAAAGATAATGAGTGGGAAGCCTTAAATAAAACTAGGGAAGAATTAGTTCAGAAAATAAGTCAATTAAATTTAAATACGGAAGCCCTGACAGTACCAGTGACTATTGGTCCATTTATCCCGTTATACGGATATACAGTGAGTTGCCCAAAAACTCAAGCCATAACACTTCCTTTGAGTAATCCCAGAAAAGAAGTAGTAATATCAGATGATCAGGCCATTGAGAGCGATTCAATTATTTCATTAATAGATCTCCCAATAATGAAGCCTTTAGCAGAAATCCCAAAAAGAGATTTCACCAGAGATTTTGAAAGAAAAGGGTCTATGGTCCCTACAAGAACAGGAGGTTCAACAGCCGTTAGTCACGAAGATTTAGAGATGGGCACAGGGAATAGAAAAACGAAGTTCACAATCAAAGACTCTAGATATCAGCAGATTGGAAGTGGATTTGGAAGAAATGATAGCTGGTAATGTGAGTACAGAAAGATTGACTATCTACGATGATAAAGAGTTGTTATTTTTATGCAAGAGCATAACAAGAAGAGCACAATTATGTCATGACAAATTGACAGAAGTTGCCTCAGAGATTGGAATAGACATAGGGAAATCAAAACTATTGCAAAAGCCATATTGAGTGGAGTTTACTGAAAAGGATTTGAAAGTGTGAATGCTTCTGGTAAAATATTACAGATAAAAGAGTTGATGAATATTTTGCGAAAGTGGGGAGACATTGACAAATGGAGGATTAGGGGGATGAGAAAGAAAGAGGAAGTACAAGCAAAAAAAAACCATCATCTGTATTTACAGTGAGAGAAACAGATAAGATTGAGAGGATATGTCCAAAGAGAGAAGTTCCTGGCGGTGGACATTTTCATGTTCCTTGGAGTAGACAGGATATTTTGTCGTGTACTAATGATTTCCCTAGGTAGAGAGAGAAACCAGTTGAATGGTACAAACAGGTGGAACGCTTTGTGAACTTTTCAAAGGTATTGTTGAAGGATTTAGATGGTTTATTTAACATAGTGGTACCAGCTGATTTATGGACGGAGTGTAAGATTACAGTTGATTGGCTGAATGAAGAGTATGCAAGAGATTCTAAAACAGGAGCCCCGTCAGAAGAGGTGATGAAAAAGTATCACCAAGTGATAAACTGATTGGGTTAGGTAGATCAGACAGGTCCATTTATTGATCGGAAAGTTGAAGGTAGTGACATCACTTTTCTATTGGACACTGGTGCTACCCGGTCTACTGTGAGAACAGCAGACATCCCAAACCTACCCCTCTCGGGAGAAACCATCCAAGTTGTAGGAGTGTCAAATAAACAGATAAGAACCCCAGTTACAAAACCAATGGAAGTGCATATTGGAAACCTTAAAGACATTCATCAGTTTATAGTTTGTGATTCAAGCCCCATAAATCTGCTAGGAAGAGACTTACTGTGCAAGATGAACTGCACAATCTATTGTACTCATGATGGTGTTGCTTTCCAAAAACCTGATGAAGATGTTGTCTACAAGATGATGTTAGCTAAGCAGGGTACGGAAGTGGATGCAATGTTTTCATTAGTTGCTGAAAGTGAATTACTAGAAGAGTTGAGAGACACCATAAATCCAGAGGTGAGGGATTTTAAAGGAAAGGATGTAGGGCTAATGGCAAATGTAGACCCCGTGAAAATAGTGGTTAAAGAAGTTGCAGTTTATCCAAACACCGGACAGTACAAAATGAGTCCAGAAGTGAAAGCAGGAATTGCTCCAGTAATTGACCAAGTGATTAAGCAAGGAATTCAGAAAGAAATAATGAGTAGTCCTTGTAATTCGCCAATCATTTATTTGTGTAAGGCATTTTTTTCCATAGCTTTGTACCCAGAAAGCCAGTATCATTTCACCTTCTGGTTTGAAGATTGTCTTTTGGCATGGTGCCGAGTTCCTCAAGGGTACACAGAGAGTCCCTCAATTTTCAATTAAATCTTGAAAAAGTGTCTACAGTCATTAGTTATGCCCCGGCACTCAGTTCTGGTTCTGTACATTGATGACCTATTGGTGGCATCAAAGACACAAGAAGCTTGTGTCACTGACACAATTGCATTACTGAACCATTTAGCCGAAGGAGGACAAAAAGTTTCCCCAGACAAAATTGCAGTTTTGTCAACAAGAAATTAGATATTTAGGGCATAAAACAGAAAGAGGAGTTAGACAAGTGACACCGGAAAGAATAAAAATAATCAAGCCGATACAACTACCTCAGACCCAAAAGGAGATGAGAATGTTTCTGGGAGTGGTTGGGTATTATAGGCAGTGGATAAATAGCTTCTCCCCGTTAGTGAAACCAATGATACAGCTGACTCAGAAAAAAGCAAAAGATCCAATTGATTGGAATGACGAATGTCTGGAAGCATTTGTGAAATTGCTAAATTGTCTGTGTGAGGCCCCTACCCTAGGCATGGCTGATTATACAAAAGAGTTTGCATTGTTTTGTTGTGAGAGAGAAAATTGTGCACTTTCAGTTTTAACACAGAGACATGGATTGAGCCGATGTCCAGTGGCATATTTCTCTGCTACCTTGGATCCAGTGGCTTCAGCCTTACCTGGCTGCTGAAAAACAGTAGCTGCTACTTGTATGAGTCTGGAGCAAAGTGAGTAAATTGTGATGAGACATTCTGTAAAAGTGTATGTTCCACACTCAGTTGAGATTCTTTTGATGAGAACGCGAACACAGGAAGTCAGTCCTAGTTGGTTAAGTAAGTATGAAAGAGTGATTCTGGGTGCAGAGAACATGACAGTGATAAGATGTACGATAATGAATACGGCCATACTATTGCCAGATCCCTTTTGTGAGGAAGTGAATGATGAGATTGATCATGATTGTTTGGATGTGACTGAATTATGTACTAAGCCCCGCCCAGATATAAAAGAGACACCCCCCTGAAGGAATCTGATCATAAATTGTTCGTGGATGGGTCATGGCTGAGAATGGAA
The DNA here is from genome assembly GCF_964263255.1 of Lissotriton vulgaris. Lineage (NCBI taxonomy): Eukaryota > Metazoa > Chordata > Amphibia > Caudata > Salamandridae > Lissotriton > Lissotriton vulgaris. The sequence goes on from NC_141687.1 coordinate 1,184,434,595, forward strand.
GAAGGAGGACTAAGTGCTGCATATGCTGTTTGCAAAATTTCAGGAGTCATTGAAGCATCCAATGTACCTGGAGTCAAGTCTGCACAAGTAGCTGAATTGGTGGCCTTAGTAAAAGGCATGCAAAATTGGGGGAAATGGAGAATAACCATATTTAGGAATAGTCAATATGGTTACGGTGTTGTGCACGACTTTGGCCAGCTCTGGATGCAGAGGGGATTTCTGACTTCTTCAGGATCTCCTACCAGAATTAGTAAAAATGTAAAAGATTTTTTGGAAACATTACAATTGCCAACAGAAATAGTGGTTGTAAAATGTACTGCACATCAGTAAGGAAATGACTAAGTGACGGCGGGTAATAGGTATGCAGATCACATTTCTCAGTACTGTGTGAAAAATAAAATGGCAATTAACAGAAAAGTTGAAACAGGTGAAACCAACCGCCAACTTATGTTTTTCTCAGTTCCAGAAAGATGGGATGGAGTCAGACAGTTAGAGGAAGAGGCTGAGGAAAAGGAAATCTTGATAAAGTCAGGTTGTACAAAAAGGACAGAAGATGAAGTGTGGGTGTACATAGATGACAGACCAGTTATTCCAGATTGCTTACTCTCTCAAATGGCAAGAGTATACCATGGGGCAACACATATTGGCAGGGACTCAATGATTAGATTATTCAGACAAATTTAGTACAATCCAAAGTTTATGGTAGTTGCAGAGAGCCTTTGCAAAAGATGCTTGATCTGTCAGCAGCAAAACCCAGGAAGAAAGACAGTGGTTAGTTGGGGAAAGATTGGAAAGGCAGAAGAACCATTCACCAGACTGCAATTAGACTTCATTGAGTTGCCTCCATGCAACAGATTGAAGTATGTACTTGTCATAGTAGGTCTATTCTCGAGATGGGTAGTGGCATACCCCACAAGAACAAATGACAGTCTCACAATTGTAAATTACTGTTGAGGGAGTTGATACCTTGTTTCGGTTTTCCAGTCACTTAGGAATCAGATAGAGGACCTCATTTTATTAATGAGATAATTCGATTAATCTGTGCTACATTTACCATTGAACAAAAACTGGACTGTGCTTATCGTCCAGAGGCTTCTGGAATAGTTCTGTTATGTTAAATGTTCTTGTAGTGCACATGGCTGCCCCAGCAATGGGGCATCTCAGTTGAGCAGCTTAAGGACAAAATCAAGTCAAGGTTAGGGAAGGTGTGTGCATCCACAATGTTAACATGGCCAGATGCGTTGCCTCTTGTATTAATGGGTCTCAGAAGCATTCCTGACAGGAAAAGAGGCTTAAGCCCTCTTGAAGTGCTTATGGTAAGGGCAATGAGACAAGCATTTATTACTGGGAACAAACTGATGAATATAACTGATGATCCGTTATTGGACTATTGCAAGGGATTGGCTAAAATGGTGCTTTCTTTCTCTCACCGGGTTGGAGAAGACGCAGTTGCAAGGCAGCCCGACAATGCGCATGACTTGAATCCTGGAGATTGGGTGTTAGTGAAGAAACACGCAAGAAAATCGTGTGTAGCACCCAGGTGGGATAAACCACGTCAAGTCATACTTGTCACTACCCCCGCAGTGAAGTGTGCAGGTTTACCCAATTGGATTGATGCTAGTCATACCAGAAGAATTCCGAGCCCATCTGAAGAACAAGAGCAGCAACTGACCGAATCAGCTGAGGCACCAGAAGCTGAAGGTTGTGAGTGACCACTGTGCCCTCGGCCTGGTCGCCCCCACACCTCCCGCCTGCTCCTCCTTACCTGCCTGAGCCTCGCACCCAGCGACGCCCCAGCCACCACAGGACCACCCAGCGATGCCCCAGCAGCCACAGGACCACCCAGCGACGCCCCAGCCGCCACAGGGCCGCCCAGCGACGCCCCAGCCACCACAGGACCACCCAGCAACGCCCCAGCCACCGCCGCTGCCACCGAGCCCCCAGGCTTTCCCGCTGGTTCCCACGAGACCCTGCCCCCCGGCCGCCGATTGGTTCCCGTGCTCCCCGCCTCCCCGCAGACCCTCCGTCTCGGCTCCCCTCTTAAGGGGTCCCACACCACTGCCCTGGAGTGACCACTGTGCCCTCGGCCTGGTCGCCCCCACACCTCCCGCCTGCTCCTCCTTACCTGCCTGAGCCTCGCACCCAGCGACGCCCCAGCCGCCACAGGACCACCCAGCGATGCCCCAGCCGCCACAGGACCACCCAGCGACGCCCCAGCCACCACAGGGCCGCCCAGCGACGCCCCAGCCGCCACAGGGCCGCTCAGCGATGCCCCAGCCGCCACAGGACCACCTAGCGACGCCCCAGCCACCACAGGGCCGCCCAGCGACGCCCCAGCCACTGCAGGGCCGCCGCCAAGCCCCCAGGCTTTCCCGCTGGTTCCCACGAGACCCCGCCCCCCCCGGCCGCCGATTGGTTCCCGCGCTCCCCGCCTCCCCGCAGACCTTCCCTCCCGGCTCCCCTCTTAAGGGGTCCCACACCGCTGCCCTGGAGTGACCACTGTGCCCTCGGCCTGGTCGCCCCCACACCTCCCGCCTGCTCCTCCTTACCTGCCTGAGCCTCGCACCCAGTGACGCCCCAGCCGCCACAGGACCACCCAGCGATGCCCCAGCCGCCACAGGACCACCCAGCGACGCCCCAGCCGCCACAGGGCTGCCCAGCGACGCCCCAGCCGCCACAGGGCCGCCCAGCGATGCCCCAGCCGCCACAGGACCACCCAGCGACGCCCCAGCCACCGCAGGGCCGCCGCCGAGCCCGCAGGCTTTCCTGCCGGTTCCCACGAGACCCCGCCCCCCCCGGCCACCGATTGGTTCCCGCGCTCCCCGCCTCCCCGCAGACCCTCCCTCCCGGCTCCCCTCTTAAGGGGTCCCACACCGCTGCCCTGGAGTGACCACTGTGCCCTCGGCCTGGTCGCCCCCACACCTCCCGCATGCTCCTCCTTACCTGCCTGAGCCTCGCAGCCAACGACGCTCCAGCCACCACAGGACCACCCAGCGATGCCCCAGCCGCCACAGGACCACCCAGCGACGCCCCAGCCGCCACAGGGCCACCCAGCGACGCCCCCGCCGCCACAGGGCTGCCCAGCGACGCCCCAGCCGCCACAGGACCACCCAGCGACGCCCCAGCCCCCACAGGGCCGCCCAGCGACGCCCCAGCCACCGCAGGGCCACCGCCGAGCCCCCAGGCTTTCCCTCCGGTTCCCACGAGACCCTGCCCCCCCGGCCGCCGATTGGTTCCCGCGCTCCCCGCCTCCCCGCAGACCCTCCCTCCCGGCTCCCCTCTTATGACGCCCCCAGAGCGACCGCGCAGCGGACGCGCGCAGCGGGAGCACCGATTGAGCGCTGAAGGTGCGCCAAAGGTAAGTCCGTCTATGCCCGTCCGCGCCTGGACCGCGCCCAGCGCCAAGACCCCTGGCCCTCGCAGACCCCTGCCCACCCGCCGGACGTACGACACCGCCACCCTCAACGCACTCAACATCGGCCGAACCCCTGGATGCTACCGAGCCACCCCGAGACGCACCCAGAGACCCTTCACCTGCCAGTCCTGCAAGTTCTCCTGCATCCGGACCTGCACTGCCCCAGCGCCCACCACCAAACAAGCCAAACACCAGCAGCAACCACCTGAAGTGCATCCTGCTCAACACCCGCTCCGTCCACAGACACGCCGTCCAACTCTGGAACCTCCTCGACACCACAGCTCCTGACGTTGCCTTCCTCACGGAAACCTGGATGAACGACTCCTCAACGCCCGACATCGCCATCGCCATCCCAGAGGGCTACAAGATCATCCGGAGAGACCGCGACAAGCACACTGGAGGAGGCATCGCCATCATTCACAGGAACAGCATCCGCATCTCGACCAACACCGACGACACCCTGACAACCGCCAAACTCCTGCACTTCCAGATCCACACCGACCCCAAGACCACCCTCAGGGGCACCCTGATCTACCCGGGACCACGCACTCAATTCAGCGAAGACATCGCTGACTTCATCAGCCCGCACGCCCTCCCCTCCGCTGACTACATCCTCCTCGGGGACATCAACTTCCACCTGGAGAACAACAACGACCGCAACACCACCACCCTGCTTGACAACCTCGCCACCCTCGGACTCAAGCAGCTGGTGACCACCCCCACCCACCTCGCCGGACACACACTCGACGCCGTCTTCTCGTCCAGCAAAGACATCGCCTTCAGCCACGCCACTGGACTCCACTGGACGGACCACAGCTGCATCCACTTCACCTTCAGAAGGACCACGGTCCACCACCACCAGCAACAGGCTGCACGAAGAAGCTGGAACAAGATCACAGCCGACCAACTCGCCGCATCCCTAAGCCAGCACCCTCCCGCCAGCTCAGCGAACCCCAGCCAAGCCGCCGACAACCTCACGAAATGGATCTGCACCTGCGCGGACGAACTCGCCCCTCTGAGGACCCCGCCCAGCAGACCCGGAAGCAAGAAGGCCCCGTGGTTCACCGACGAACTCAAGAGCTCCAAGAAGAACTGCCGTGCCCTCGAGAAAGCCTGGAGAAAAGACCCTACACCGGACAACATGACTACCCTCAAGCTCGCCACCCGAAAGCACCACCAACTGATCCACGCCACCAAGAAAACAGCAATCAAGGACCGGCTGGACAACAACGCACACAACAGCAAGGAACTCTTCAACATCGTGAGAGAGCTCTCCAACCCCAACGCCGGAACCAACGACATCACCCCATCGCAAGACCTCTGCAACTCCCTCGCCTCCTACTTCCACAACAAGATCGCTGACATACACAACAGCTTCAGCACACAAACAATGCTCCCCACGACCACACCAACACCCCCCACCACCACCCTCAACGCCTGGACACCGATCAACCTCGAAGACACCATCAGCACGATGAACTCCATCCACTCCGGATCTCCAACCGACCCCTGCCCTCACCACGTCTTCAACAAGGCCGACGCTGTCATCGCACCCCACCTGCAGGACATCATCAACACCTCCTTCGACACCGCCACCTTCCCTGAGAGCTGGAAGCACGCCGAACTCAGCGCTCTACTAAAGAAACCAACTGCGGACCCCACCGAACTCAAGAACTACCGCCCCATCTCGCTCCTCCCGTTTCCAGCCAAAGTCATCGAGAAGATCGTCAACAAGCAACTGGCAGCCTTCCTCGAGACGACTGGATCCCTCGACCCATCTCAGTCAGGCTTCCGGGCCAACCACAGCACCGAGACCGCCCTCATTGCTGCCACTGACGACATCCGAACCCTGCTGGACAACGGAGAAACAGCGGCCCTCATCCTCCTGGACCTCTCCGCGGCATTCGACACTGTCTGCCACCGCACCCTAGTGCAACGTCGGAATCAAGGAGAAGGCACAGGAATGGATCATCTCCTTCCTCGCCGGAAGGACACAGAGAGTCCGCCTCCCCCCGTTCAGATCAGAAGCCACGGAAGTCATCTGCGGCGTCCCTCAGGGCTCCTCGCTCAGCCCCACCCTCTTCAATGTCTACATGAGCCCCCTTGCGGCCATTGCACGCCAACACAACCTGAACATCATCTCCTACACCGATGACACCCAGCTGATCCTCTCCCTGACCAACGACCCCGCCACCGCCAGAGCCAACCTACTCGAAGGGATGAAAGACGTGGCCGAGTGGATGACGACCAGCCGCTTGAAACTGAACACAGACAAGACGGAAGTCCTCATCCTGGGCTCCTCACCCTCCGCCTGGGACGACTCCTGGTGGCCCCCCGCCCTGGGCAACGCACCCAAACCGACAGACCACGCACGCAACCTGGGCTTCATCCTGGACTCCTCCCTCTCCATGACCAGACAAGTCAACTCCATCTCCTCGTCCTGTTTCAACATCCTGCGCATGCTACGTAAGATCTTCCGGTGGATCCCCACAGAGACCAGGAAGACGGTCACCCAGGCCCTCGTCACCAGCCGTCTGGACTACGGCAACGCCCTCTACGCCGGAACCACCGCCAAGCTCCAGAAGAGACTCCAGCGTATACAGAACGCCTCAGCGAGACTCATCCTCGACGTCCCCAGACGAAGCCACATCTCCAGACACCTGAGCGACCTGCACTGGCTCCCGATCAACAAAAGAATCACCTTCCGGCTCCTCACCCACGCACACAAAGCCCTACACAACCAAGGCCTGACTTACCTCAACAGCCCCCTCAACTTCTACGCTCTCAAACGCCATCTCCGCTCGACCAGTCACGCCCTCGCCGCCGCCCCCCGCATCCGCAGAGCGACAACAGGAGGAAGGTCCTTCTCCCATCTGGCCGCCAAGACTTGGAACTCCCTCCCTCCCGACCTACGCCTGACCCAAGACCACCTCTCCTTCAGGAAGAAGCTCAAGACCTGGCTGTTCGAGCAGTGCGGACCCCCCCCCAAGCGCCTTGAGACCCTCCGGGTGAGTAGTGCTTGGTATAAATGCCTATGATTGATTGATTGATTGATTGAAGTCAAAGAATCTAAGGTGACAGACTCAGATAGACAAATAGATGATGAACAACCAAGTACAAGTCATGAAGACTGGATACCAGTGATTGACAAAGCTGTTATCAAAACAAGAAGAACAAACAAATTAAAAAGACATGAAGGTAGAGAGGAAAAGATAGGGAAAGAAGAACACACTCAGGCAAAAGAGATCAAGCTATTCAGGAACCTGAGCAGGGTAAGGCAGAGAAGAAGAAGAAGTTCAGGAAGAAGAAAAACAAATTGAAATAAGACCTGAACAGAATCAGATAGAACTAGAAGAACAGGTTCTGATAGAAGAAGCACAAACTACAATAAGACCTGAACAGGTATAGGTAGAAGGAGATACACATTCTGAAAAAACAGTACAAAGACAATTAGAAAGGGAAAAAGAACACAAACAGATTGTGCCCAGACAACGTGAAAACAAAAGAACTTTAGTAAATCACAAAGAAGGTGAAAGTGCAGTTCAGGTCAAAAGAGTTAGAAAGGGTGAAAATTGGCCAGGTGGATTGAAAAGATTAAGATACTACCATAGAAAATCAGAGAAGCAACCAGAACAAGTAAATTCATTTTTTAGTCAAACTAGGTCATAACAGCCAACCTTAAAACTCACCCAAAGAAGTCCAAGGCTGAGGACTCTAAACAAAAAATACAAGGCCCCTGAGTGCACTTATGAAATTCTAGAAGAATTTGAAAATTTAGATTTACGTGAGGAATCTGAGGAAGTACATGTTGCACAGATTGAAGACCACCTTAGAAGTAAGTAAGCTGTATTTTGAGTAAAGAAAGAAAAAGAGAAAATAAATTATCCCAGACTAAAATGGCAGAAGTTGAAATCACTGAACAACCAAAACGGAGTATAAAACGAAAATGTCTTAGGTTTTGCCGATGTAGTATCTTATTAGTCGTATTAGTGTGGTTATTTCTAACAGTAGGAGCACCTTTATTAATGGAAACAAATAATAAAAATAATACAACTACTATTGAGAAAGTAGATAGAATAAAAGGAGCTAAAATAGAAATAGGGTGAGAAGATGAGATAAACTATCATCATAAAGAATTAGACAATGATTCGTCATTAAATGTGTTTACTAAATTGCTATTTCAGTATGTTTATACAATGGAAATTAGTGATTGTTATGTCTGTATGAAATTACCGTCATCAGTTTCAAAGGGGGTGAATTATCACCATATACCTTTGACATATGGTATATAATGTAGCATTCCATAAAGCCAATTTTATGTTAGTAGTAAATATGCACAGTTTATGGGTGAATTTTTCTTAACAATGAGTACAGTAGATATAGCACAGGCACACAAGGATAATCTAACATGTATATTACGTGAAGAAGAAAAGGAGTTTTTGAATTTAGTAGAAGAAAGAAGACAGGATTTATCAAAGAAAGCTGCTGAACAGAAATCTAATGTACCTTCATTGGCTGAGAAAGAGGGAATGTATGCAGAGGGCCAGGTTCATACTGCAATGTTCTAAACTACAAGGAGCCTAGGGCGAAGGAACAGGGGTTTACACAGGCCGCCCCCCACTCAGTACATCATAAACAATAGATGGCCTGCCCTTACTAACTGTTGGGTCGAAGACCCCTAGTTGTTAATATGTTAATCAACTGAATAGAGGGTATACTGCCACCTTCTATCTGTGTGTGCCAATTACAGTCACAATTTGGAAATTAAGTAAAAACTGTAAAACAAGGCATGTGTATGCGTATAATCCACGTGTTTAACCCACACCTCACTACACCTTTCTTCAAAGAAAAAAAGGGGGAAGGGGGGTTGGCAGTGCCTCACGGGAGCAACACCCGGGGGAGGATATGGCAGACTGGTACTCACCTGGATCCTCACTTTCTCATCATTAGCAACTGCCAACCAAAAGGAATCGGGATAAAGACTGTGCATGAAAAGAAAAGACTAAATGTGTTCTAAATATTTGTGACCCACTGTGGTATACCAAACCTCCTGTGCTTAAGATATGGTCCCATCACCATAAAAAGAGCTGAGCTACACTGGCAACTCCAACTTTATTCTGTGCTGTGTGCCCGCTCTAATTAAAAACAACCAACATGTTTCATCGCCGTATTCCTTTTACCGGCAATTTCATCAGGGTTACTGGGTCAGCGTGAATCCTGCACGTCTTAGTTCTCCCTTTATTGTACCAGGTGGCCTTATGTAGTTGAGCCTACCAGGCTCCCGTAGAAGAATATGGGGTGGTTGGACCATTTAACAAATAATAGGTTCCATAACCCGCCCTTAGGTCAGTATCGGTTGCGCGTACAGGTGTGGCCTCCGCAAGGGTGAGCGGAGTAATTCTAAGAAAGCAATTACGTTGATAAATAATGGTAGAAAACATCCTTTACGCTTTACCACGCCGTTTTTGCCAAACTTTTTGTTGTTGTGGAAACTAGAGCCAAAGGTATCAGAGTGCTTTACATGAGCACCAGTTGTGTTACAAACGGACACTTGCATTTTTGTGTGTGTGGGGTTGTGTGAGTGTGTGTGGGGGCGGCGTTGTGTGTGTGTGTGTCTGTGGGGTTGTGTGTGTGTGCGGGGTTGTGTGTGTGTGGGGGGTTATGTGTGTGTGTGGGGTTGTCTGGGTATGTGTGGGGTTGTGTGTGTGTGGGGGGGTGTGGTGGTGGGTGTGTGTGTGGGGGGTTGTGTGTGGTTTTGTGTGTGGGGTGGTGGGGTTGTGTGTGTGGGGGGTTGTGTGTGTGGGGTTGTATATGTGCGTGTGTGGGGTTGTGTGTGTGTGGGGTTGTGTGGGTGAGTGTGTGTGTGTGTGGCTGTGTGTGTGGCTGTGTATGTGTGTGTGTGTGTGGCACTGTGTGGGTCTGTGTGTTTGTGTGTGGCATTTGCGAGAGATTACGCTATTGGCATTGTAAATGACAATGCCATTTATTAATCTCTTTTCAAAACCAACACAAAAATAAAAATGTTGTCATTTACAATGCCAAAACCTCAAACTTTTGCAAAGGCGAGACTGTTGCATTGTAAATGCTTGTTGCTATCTGCATTGAAAAGGAGACGTACAATTTGCTGAAATTATATACCGAACAATTAACTGATTTTATTGTGCTGTGTAAATAATTATGAATTTGCATTTTTATATTACCATTTTAATATATTTTAACCATACTGTAATGTTGTGAAACACTGCAAATGTTTCTTTTTACTGTAGTATACTTTTTATGCCTACATTGTGTTGGCGAAATAAAATTATTCTGACTGACTGATAGAAGCATGCCACCTATGGGTGTGTGTGGGAAACTGTCCTATAAAAGGGACACTTAAGCACTCTTCCATGTCAGTCAGACCATAGGTCCTTAGTAGTGATTTTTGATTATGGTAAAGGTATTTTCTGCCTTTTGGTCTATAAGTCTCCTCTGGCCCTCTTTTCTGTGATAGTTATTTTTTTGGACAACATGCAGCCAACATGAGTTGGCACTTGTCCATCTGGACCTATGTGCATAAGTGCATCATGTATAACACACGAAACACAGGGGGTCTAACAGCCAAATTGAGAGGCTACACTGTCGATACTGAGTCAACAAGATCTCAAAATATCTTCATCACACACACACAACGTATTAATAAAAATAAAGGCTCACACTACATGCATAGAGGAGACCGATACATCATCGATTATTCGTAAATGGCTGATTAATCCACAACAAATTGTAAAGGGTTTCCATCAAATTAGACTCAATGATCAGTCCTATCATTTGGCCAAACCCATGTGCAAATGAGGCTGGTCCCCTGATCAGTGGGACACTCAGCTTCGCACCTTATTGTTGTTTCAGGATTTGGTCCACCAAATGCACGAACCATCCATGATGACTGATCTTTTGATGGTAAAGTAAAGAAAAATAGTGCAACAAACAAGAAGTGATTTAAAATAGGATGGAATGTCCTCCTTCTAAACACTTTATTCTGCGGACCAGACACGCCTCCTAATTAAAAAATAGAACAGTGCAAGAAGAGACAGTAACAAATATCTGTCTACATAAGGGCCAACATGTTTCTGCCTAACGGGTTTTTTTAATCCCATGGCATTCGTCAGGGCCTCTGCTCGTATGATAGTTGCACTCCTACTAGTGGAATGTAGAAATCACCACCATCACCAAAACAAATTATAATAAAACTGGTTGGAAACGGTACAACCTGTAGCAACCATGGACATTAACCCTCCGATTCACAATGGTTACTGTGAATTCTGTGAAGGAAAACGTTACATCATTAATACTGTATTAGATGCATCAGTCTCATGTGCATAGTGTGTCACCAAGCCCACCAATAATGTGTGTCAGTAAATTCATTTTTATGCTTACCCTTTATGGTAGGGCAACAGACCTCACCTCACCTGGACACTGCTCAGGTACTAAGAGGCCCCGCACTACAAAGATATAGGAAAAACAGAGGAATGTGGCAAAGTGCTGTAAAAAAATTTGTTTTAAACTTTAAACCCTGCCTATATTCATTCCTATGAGCAAATGCCCTATATCTAGAGGCAAAACATATGAGGTAGGTCAACAACCCAAACCCAGTGTGCTGAGCCTCAAAACGACCCAAAAAACCTGACTAAGACACCAAACTTTCAGGAAGATTAAAACTCCTTTGTGTGCTTTTTCAGGAATTTTATCAACATTCTAATCTTGAAAAACTAAGATTTACTAAAGGTTGCAACATAGTATTGCTAAGAGTATTCTGTGGTAGCTGCTCACCTTTCCATCGGTGCCTCAAGCTCTCATCTGAGACTTGGGGGAGGCACCGTTCTGTAGGAGATGCTAGTATAGATTAGAATTAGATTAGAATGTTGATAAAATTCCTGAAAAAGCACACAAAGGAGTTTTAATCTTCCTGAAAGTTTGGTGTCTTAGTCGAGTTTTTTGGGTCGTTTTGAGGCTCAGCACACTGGGTTTGGGTTGTTGACCTACCTCATATGTTTTGCCTCTAGATATAGGTCATTTGCTCATAGGAATGAATATAGGCAGGGTTTAAAGTTTAAAACACTTTTTTTTACAGCACTTTGCCACATTCCTCTGTTTTTCCTATATCTTTGTATTGCGGGGCCTCTTAGTACCTGAGCAGTGTCCAGGTGAGGTGAGGTCTGTTGCCCTACCATAAAGGGTAAGCATAAAAATGAATTTACTGACACACATTATTGGTGGGCTTGGTGACACACTATGCACATGAGACTGATGCATCTAATACAGTATTAATGATGTAACGTTTTCCTTCACAGAATTCACAGTAACCATTTGGAATCGGAGGGTTAATGTCAATGGTTGCTACAGGTTGTACCGTTTCCAACCAGTTTTATTATAATTTGTTTTGGTGATGGTGGTGATTTCTATATTCCACTAGTAGGAGTGCAACTATCATACGAGCAGAGGCCCTGACGAATGCCATGGGATTAAAAAAAAACGTTAGGCAGAAACATGTTGGCCCTTATGTAAACAGATATTTGTTACTTTCTCTTCTTGCACTGTTCTATTTTTTAATTAGGAGGCGTGTCTGGTCCGCAGAATAAAGTATTTAGAAGGAGGACATTCCATCCTATTTTAAATCACTTCTTGTTTGTTGCACTATTTTTCTTTACTTTATCATCAAAAGATCAGTCATCATGGACGGTTCGTGCATTTGGTGGACCAAATCCTGAAACAACAATAAGGTGCGCAGCTGAGTGTCCCACTGATCAGGGGACCAGCCTCATTTGCACATGGGTTTGGCCAAATGATAGGACTGATCATTGAGTCTAATTTGATGGAAACCCTTTACAATTTGTTGTGGATTAATCATCCATTTACGAATAATCGATGATGTATCGGTCTCCTCTATGCATGTAGTGTGAGCCTTTATTTTTATTAATACGTTATGTGTGTGCGATGAAGATATTTTGAGATCTTGTTGACTCAGTATCGACAGTGTAGCCTCTCAATTTGGCTGTTAGACCCCCTGTGTTTCGTGTGTTATACATTCAGTTGTTGCTGGGGATAAAATCAGGTGTGGGTCTTTAAAATATATATCCCTTGGACCCTATTTTAATGGTTTTGTTGAATCCATAAGTGCATCATGACATCATAGAGATGGCAGCCTCTGTGTTTCATGCTGGCTTCAGTATGGCTCTAGTCTGTTGGGAAGGTTTAAAAGTTGTAATGCCAAATGCTTCTCAACTTTCCATATTTTAGGAAAACTCCACTATGTTGCGGAGGGCAAATCTTAGAAAATGTAGATGCATTGACAAAACAAGCAAAAATGGGTTTCTGCATGCATACGGTACATTCCCCACTACTGCAGGTCCCAGGCCGCGATTCTTACAGCAGGAAACTGAGAGACATATTAAGTAATTTTTCATCCAACATAGGGCACAAGCAAAGTTGCTGCAATACACATGAAAGGGAGAGAGCAGAAATCCTCCATATTTACAAAGATATTGAGCACTTCTGCACTCTCCTTGCACTGGTGCACAGCCTACCACCATTGAAGGCACTTTTTATACTTTAGTGCAATGGTGCCTTCGTTATGGCAGGATTGTTTTTGTGCAGGAAGAAACACCTTTCTTTACAAAAACAATAAGTGAGGGCAATTTTCTCTTTTATGTGTGCTGCACAATGCAAAGGATTGATAAATCTCGGCCACAATGTACATCACTGATGAATGGGGCTATTGTGTTTCCCTGCTGCCACACAGAGCTAAACACAGCCTTAAAATGGCAGCAGGGAATCTCTTGTTCGCCAGGCAGACCCATGCAGCCAAATGTCTGCTTGATCTTTGGCTTGATATACAGCTGCATGTCAATAACGACCCTAAAATCTATACTATGCCACAAGCATATCTAGTAAATGTTATCCATCTTGAAAATAAGCAACATTTCCAAACGTCAAGAGCTTTTATGTGGCCCAACTCATATCCTTCTCACCCAGTGCCAGCAGGCATTCTCTCACTTTTATATGGCAACTTTCAATCTGTGACTTTTCCTGCCATCTTTGGACCTACTCATACCATCCCATGGTTTCCACTTTTACATTCATGCTGATGACATCTAGATCTTTCACAAACTGCCTGTAGGTGGACTGGTGTACATTGGATATGCATTTTAGGGAACTATGGAAATCATAGATCGTTACCACACCTGAGTCTCAAGCCTACCAGGAAACAAATATGAGATTGTTGCCATGAAGGCCTCTGTCAATAAATGGCTTTCTTGCATTGGTTGTTGATCCATCCCTGTGAAAGAAATAGAAATATCATTGTTTAAAATTCAGACACAACTATTGTCAACTTCATAGGACAGGGAAAGCTCCTCTGTGTGTTTTTTCACTTCAGGTTCTTGTTTGGCTGCCCTTGCTTCTCTACTCCATCTGACTATATTTTAGTAGTAATCTGCATTGGAGGTTCCTTCCACAACTACAGCATTGTCCATCATTTTAGACCCACTGAATTTGTTCTGGATACGCTCCAAGTAATTCAAACCACAGTTTCTCTACTACATTATAGCATCCATCGTTTTAACTCTGCTACTCTGTTGATGCATGTTCTGTGCTCACCTTACCGCTGGAACTAAGCAATACTGACTGATGAGCCTGGTTTTGGGTTGCCTGTGTTTCAGTTCAGGGAGGACTGGGTCTGCCTGTTCAAACTGGCTATTTGATCATTGTCAAGACTGATTTGCATATGGCTGGTCCCAAACTGAGGTGGAATAGTGAGCAGAAAACAATGGACTGGGAATGCAGCTCTGCGTGATTGCCAGTATTTGAGTCAGGCATTCTATCTCTCACCTGTTGTTTCACAAATGTCAAGGCATGGATTGTGGCTAATCTTACATCAGTAATTGCTGTATGCCCTTTCATTGACAACTGGTTTCTCCCAAAGCTGGGTTGTCGCAGACGATTTTGCACCACTTGCAGGCAACTGCATCTCTTCTGTTTGAGTTGGGCTTTTCCATTAACAAGCCCAAATCTCATCTCGAGCCCCCTCTAGGTTTCCCTTTTTAAAGAGTAATACTGCACTCAACATCTCTCCGACCATTCACTCCTCCACAGAGGATCCTAGTCATTAAATTTATGATTTCCATATTCCAGAGGTTGTCTCAGATTCCAGTTCTGATGGTTCTATGCCTGCTTGGTTTGTGGCTTTCTGCAGCTGTCTCCTGGTCATATTTGCAAACTGGCAAAATAGAGTTTTCCAGGGATTCCTCCGTGGGCATTGGTTCCAGCACACTGGAGACCTGTTGGACACCGTTATGGTTTCCCAGTACACTGTAACAGACCTAGCTTGGTATTAAGTGAAAGAACACTTGTCACAACAGATGGCCTTCTATACTCCACTAGCTAGCTGTGGCTATAGTAGTGACTGATGAATCCACCTTCAGGTATTATACCTCTGGTCCCTGGGAGAGAAGGTCCTGCACATCAACCTGCTCAAACTGAGGGCATTGTGGCTTGCACTTCCCTTTCTTGTCAGTCTGTTCATACCTTTGTTGTCAGTCTGTCGACAGGCAGGGTGAAATAGGGTCTCACTTTCTTTCAAGAAGCACTCAGGCTCTGGACCTGGTGCACCATATTGGAATCTGGCTTGTCACAAGCCATCTGGTTATCTCTGAGCACCATGGCCGACAGTTGGAATTTGTCTTCATCTTGCAGACCAAAAGTTGCTTCTTCACTTGGAGGTGGAGCACCCGTTATGTGGACTTCTTTGACACTCATGAAAAAGCATTTTGATCAATGTTCTGTGTCCTTCAGTATTATTTGTGGTGAGCCAAGGAGGACTTCATACATTTATGCAGGTTTTTCCACTTCTCTATGCATTTCTTTCAATACCGTTGATTAATCGATTTCTGGGGTATATATTTGCCAGGACCAATCACAAGTTATTCTCATTGCTTCGGGCTGGCTGAGAAGGGCATGGTACTCAGAAGCCTTGTGCCTCTCCCTTTCCCCACAGCTCACCTTCCACTCAGGGTGAAGCTTCTTTTTTAATCAGTGGGGCAAGGGTTGTGCTATGGCATTCGGAGCCTAAACTTTAATGCCAGGAGATTGTTTGTGGACATTTGAGTACTCAGCTGAGACTGGACATGGTTGATGTAATCCTTTCTATTTTTTGCCCCTCCACAAAATCAGTCTAGTCAGGCAGATGGAATAAGTTCATCGCTTGGTGTTCAGAGCAGAATGAATGAATGAATAAATGAATGAATGAATGAATGAATGAATTTGAAATTTATATAGCACTCCAATGCCCAAGGGCGTATAGGCAATGCAGCGGAGGTGTCTGCCGGAAATGAGTAATTGGATAGGATTTAGTTTGAGAAAAGCCAGGTTTTCAATGCTTTTCTGAAGGAGAGTAATGTTGGGCAGCTTTTTATGGCCAAAGGAAATGAATTCCACAATTTTACGGTGTTGAGGAGAAAACTACTTCCTCCCCAACAAACCTTCCTGGATTTGAGTATCTGGAGAAATTTGCTCTGAGCTGAGAATGTCGATTTTTAAAAGACCATCTTTCTAAAGTTCTTTGAATTAAGCTTCACTGGCCCAACTTGAATCTGCCATGAGCACTAATAAAGGGAAACATTGTGACCTTGTTGGATTTCTTGTGGCTCATTTTTTGCCATTTTTGTTTAAATTACCAATATTGATTTGTTTTCTGAAAGGATTTGAAAATCTTTTTTCTCCCGCACCTTTTGTTGTGCCTCAGTTGGATTTGAACCTACTGTTAACTGTTTTGATGGGGGCTCCCTTTGAGCCTCACCACAGTTGTCAGTTAAATCTTTTAACTTTTAAATCTGTTTCCCTGATTGCAATTACTTCAGCAAGATGCATCAGTGAGGAGCCAGCCCTGAGCATCCACCAACCATTCACATGCTTCTTCAGGATAAGGTGGTACTCCGGACAAGAGGACTATAGAAATTGATAGATTTCAACACATTTGGCGCTAGCTAGAATCTTAAGTGACCAGATTAGGCCCTGTCATAAGGGACAGCATTTTAATGATGTGGGATTTAAGCTACCAAATGTATTCAGGAATTTGTAGTTTCTATTCATGCCAGCTAAACAGACTGGGATGCATTGTAAGTTTAAAAAGATATGTATAAGGATAAAGTGGACTGGATCATGGCTCTCCGGTTGACTTGAAGTCATAAAGTACTCTGACAGAAACTGGTTGTGCCATTCTAACAGTCCTTCTCATCTCCCTTATTGCTGCCTTTGTCACAGTTTAAGTACCATTAGCAAACCTCTCATCTGTCACGTGTGTCTGTAACTGATAAAAAAAATGGGGCTCCATCATCAGAGAGCTGGGTGCTTCATTGACTCAGCCCTTCTTACCTTCCTATGGTATCTAGGCAACAGATGACGATGCAGCACATTCCAGAAACTAATAGTGAGGAATTTATAACTACCTTAGAATGAATGAATTAAATCATGGGACAAATCTGTGCTAAAGGTAATGAATGTCAATAAAATACAATTACACAAAAATGTGCAAAAATGTAATAGTCTGAGCCAAAATTTCCATAAATTCTCCCATCAAATATCCTTGCCAAAATGTGCAGGGGGCAGAGGGTTCTGATTGGATAGGTTATTGAAATCAGAGTTTCTATCCCACACCACCTCCTTAAGCAAACATTGAATCACTCTCCATTGAAGGTTTTCATGATTGTTGCTACATTTATGGCACAGATGTGTGCTTTCCTGCATATCTTTTTAAGGATTTTCCTGCATAGTGCTTGTGCTGTACTTGTAAAATCTATTGTTATCTTAAATCCTCAAAGTACCTTACTGCCCGCCCTTGCTTTCTATTGGTTCCTGTGGTTGCCATTTACTTTTCCTCCATTTCTATTGGCTGTAGCTTACTATTTCCTGTTCTTCCTCGTGTGTTTTGCTTATCAGTCTCCCGTCGCCCAAGGACTGTTTTCATCTACTATTGAAGTGGAATATGTTTTTGATTTTTTGCCTGCACAGCACTTGCACACATAGCTGAGAACTCTAAAAACACCCCCCTTATATGTCTCTATGAAGTGTGTGCATTACAACACGTTCGTTTTATGCTGGCTCTACCTTTTGTAATGCTCACACATCCTCTGCAGCAGAATAATGAGCCACAAGCAAGCTGTTCTTGTTCTAGTCTTTCTTTAAATGTTTCTATGACATGTGTGCATTTTGACGTGTCAGCACTATGGGTTCAGAGACCCAAGTAGTCTTTTTTCTTGTTTATATATTTTTTTATTAGAAATGGTTGTATGGTAAACCTAACACAAGTTTACAGTGAACATTTGGCATCAGCATTTTCTGCCATCACACGACAAAGGCAAACAGATTGCAGGGACATGAGCGAGCAGGCCCGGAGCAGGAGCTTGGGATTGCATTGCGAGCATGCCTTGATGATGCTCTTTAACCAAGGATTGCTTATAATAGGCCTGGGCGGTGAATTTTGCTCCATTTGCGGAGTTTTCTGCACTCCGCGCTCTGAGAAGTTTGCGTGATGCAGAAAACTCTGCTCTGTGTAGTGGAGCTGTTTTTTCCTCGCTCGCCAATGATAAGTTGTCGAGCGGGAGCTGCCGCTCGGGTAGTATTTGTCCTCGAGAGGCAGGAAGATCAGCATGAATGGCAGTTCACACTCACTCTGCCACTTGGGGAACTCAGCAATTTTCATTTGCCACTTGGCGGAGTTCCACGTAGCGAAAATCCACCCAGGCCTGGTTTATAGCCGAACTATAAAGCCGTTTTACAGCAAAAACTGATGCGCTCAAAACTTAGCACCACCCACTCCCAGCTCTATTAGGCCTCCAGACACCAGCACTAATATGCCTTGGAAGGTGAGATGAAATCAATGAGTTGAGCGGTAAATCAGCTGCACCTGCCTCAGAAGCATTGGCTTGTTGATTTTCAGCTTCTGTTTTTTACAGCCAGTATAAAACTGATTCTGCATTTAAGGTTCGTCCCAGTTTCCTCTGTGGGACACCAATATTAGGCGTTGCTCTGGGAAAAGAGAAGGACTAACTCATTTATATAAAAACTCTATTCCACAATGCACATAGCACATTACTTAGATGCAGAGTCTGCATAAAAACAAACTATAGGTATACAGTTAGCTCCTGTTATAGTTTCATTGGTATACAAAGTCACAAAATCCACATTTTTCTGAAAGACACATGAGAACAGATCCAAATAACATCAAAATAAATACCTGAAAGCAAAAAGAGATACTACAAACCAAAAAGTAACCAACCAGGGCACTGAATGAAGAGCCTGTCCATAAACTATAGAGCAACACGTGGATGAGCAAATGAGAAACATCAAATGACAGGCATTCAGTGCACCTTCAATCACATCATTTATCCATCCTGCATCATTGTACCATTCATTGCTTGTGAGAATAGCACCTCCAGACAGGAAAAATACCAACTCCAAGTTTTCAAGTCAGGGAATGAAACCTCAACTTTAAGATTATAACATTCAGGAATCAAGTCCGAAACTGCTGCAGTAATCGAGTGGAAATCATCACCTCTGACATGTGCCATTTCACTGCATCGGTCAGCACAGGGTTGCCAGCATTTATACCTATAGTGGTAAACACAAAAGTCCAAATATTGGATGGCCTGTACACAGTTCATGGGAATGAATTGTGACACTAACATTTAAAGACTGTGTGGAATGGAAAGCAGGCATTGAATTACAGAGGGTAACCACACAGCACTCTCCAAATTCCGGTAAAAAGCAGGGTTGAGAAAGCATGTCCTGCTAGAATATAATCAGGATCAATGCACCAGCAAATGCATAAATAGCATAGCATAGCATGCATTTATGTCTTTTTACAGTTCCCAAAAGTTGAAATCACCTGGTTTCTCCTATGAATTCTATGCTTGTCCTCTAAGTAAGAGCGCACCCTCTTGGAACAAGCTCGGATTGTCTCCCTGTGAGGGTTTCAACTGCGTCACCTGCGAGTTTCGCAGCAACTCCAACATGGAGGCAGAGGCAGACCAACACGGAAATGGGAGGCCCATTCTAGACGATCGGGTGCACTGTGGGAGCATGACTGCAACAGCAAATAAACAAGAAGGAGGAAGAAGGACGATGGAGTGCCCATTGTCTTTGGAGAGCGGAGTAGAGGAGGAGCGGTGCAAGAGGGACGAACCGGAGGATAAGGGGGCTTGGGGAGGCAGCCGACCGCAGGGAGGCCCCCCCCCCCCGGCGATTTGGGAGGGGCTGTGGGGCGGGGAGGTATATGCAGGAGCATCGGCCATTTTAGGGTATGGGCTTGTCCTAGTTTGTAGCCCAAATGGAGCCCAAGCATAAATACTTGGGGCTCCTGCTCCCAGCCACCATTTTAGGTTTGGTGGTCTGGTGGCATTTTTTGGGTATATTCTGTGGTGATTTTAGGTATTGAATTTAGCGCTAGTTCATAGGTTTTAGTGTTTTTCATATACTAGTGTTGACTTACTGTAGTGATGGAAGACCATCGGGTTTTGGAGGCACTTCGTCTGCTTTCTGAGGAGGGGAGAATGGACCTGGTTATCGGCGGGGGGCAGGCGCGCCAGGCCTCAGTTTGCGTTGCGGCGGCTGTGGCAGCTTGTTCGTCACCCAAGAAGCACTGGGTGACTCCGGTAAGTGATAGGGGCCGGACCCGTACTCGGAAACCGGCCCTGTCAACTGCGGTGCGTGTTGGGTGTGTGGAGGTCCCTGGCAGGTCGGGTGATGCTCCGCGCGTGGTGTCAAAGGCCACGCTGTTCTCCCAGCCGGCTTCGTGCATTTTAAAGGAGCCGAGAGTGTCTGAGCGTGTGGTTGTTTTTCAGGCTTCTCCGATGGCAGGGGAGAAGCACGGGAGCCAGTGGGGAGGCAAGAAGCATTCCTCTTCGCTGTCAGTAGTGGAGCGTTTGCCGGAGTTTAGAGCCGATAGCTTTGCGCGTGCGGCTCGTAGGGAATCTTTGCAGTTGGGGGAGGGGCCAGGCAGCTGGGAAGCGGGTGTGGAGATTGATTTTCCTTCTTTTAACGCTCCGGAACAGTTTCAAGGGGGCGTGCAGGTGGTGGGCGCTGTAGGTGACTAAATTGGGGAGTCTGGCACAAGTTGTAAACCAGTTTCTCCTGCTTTGGAGGAGGTGTGTGTGATGTCGCATATTGATTTGGGGGATGAGCAGCAATTAGATGAAGGCATTCTGGGCAGCCCATTATTGTTTTCTACCCCAGCATTAGTACAGGGGGATGTTTTGTCTATGGTGGGGAGTTCTAGAGGCAATGGTGAGTGGGCACAAGTGGAGGAAGGGGTTTTCAGCTAGGGGGGTTTGCCTTGTTTTGGCGAAGGGCAGACAAAGGTGAGAGAGACATGTGGACATCCGCCAGATACTGCGTGGTCATTTTCAGCAGGGGAGAGTGGGGGTAATTTTGTTCCTGGTGCTTTTCCAGAGCATAGTAGGGATTTGGAGCCAGCAGGCCTAGCCAGGGAGGGTCTAGATACTTTTCCCTCGTGGTTGGAAGGTTTCAGGGGACGTGAGATGGATGAAAGGTCATCTGGTGGGATGTGCATTGGGAGCCTGAATGCTGATAGGGGTAGGGTACAGAAGGACAGTGATGAGAAGGGAGTGGTAGAAAGGGTTCAGAGTGGGGGTCCAGCTTCGGCTGTAAGGGTAGCTATGTTAGATTGGAGTGAGGATGAGGGGGTAGGCGGTGATTCCCCTCTGGTGGGTGCGGGCAGGGCTTTGCCGTTGGGTAGTATAAGAAGATGTTCAGCTGGTCCAGTGGTGTCTCAGTGGCATGGGGCTGAGGTAGGTGTTTTTCTTAGGTATCCCAGCACACCAGTCCAAACTTTTTCTTTTCAGGTATCGGATCGGGGGGGCGGTTCGGACTCGGTAGGGCGTGGCACGGCCCAGTTTCGCCAAGGTGAAGTGAGGGTAGAGCCTAGCGCAGCACTTTCTGTACCACCGAGGGAACCCGTCGCAGTCAGCACACGAAGGTCTGGCGTGACCTCGCTGGCCCCAATGAATAGCAGGTGTAAGTTGTCTACCTTACCGACGGCTATGGAGCTACAGATTCAGCGCATGGGGGTACCGGCGGGTACAGTCGGCTTCCCCGCCAGGAGGACATTCAAATCTGTTGAAGTGTAGTGTTGGTAATAAAGGGTTGGGTAAGACCCGAGGTGTTGATTTTGATACTGCTGGGCTTCAGGTGATGGAGCCGGTGCTGCTTGAATATGATGACGATAGCCCTGAAGAAGGAATTGCGAGATGTTGAAAGGGGGGGCTCTCATTTGTTGCATAGTATTTTTCAGGTTCCCACAGTGGCACAGCCGTCAAGGGAGAGACGAGAGTGCGGCCCATCAGTGAGGGCTCCTCGAGAAAGGGATACATTGGATTTCTCAGCTCCACGGTCGGTGTCTGCTACAGCAGCTTCTTTAGAGCCAGGTGAGAACAAGGTTACACAGGCCAAACCTAAAATGGTGTCTGTGGGGACAGCAGTTGAAGGGGTTGGGGGGTGGTAGATGGGAGATTGCTTAAAGGGAGATATGTTAAAGATACATGTGTGGGCACTGATGACAGAGTTGGAGCAACGGGGGGTAAGGTGGAGAGTGGGACTAACACAGATGCTGCTGGGAGTGTTAAAGAGCCGCTTGATAGTAAGGAATTAAAGATTAAAAAGATGCCCTACATGGGAGTCACCAAACCTTTAGGCGCTCATTTAATGTTGGCAACAAAAGAGCGCATTTGGAAAGGTGAGTATGTTGAGATATTGAAGTTTTTGCACCGGGAGGTCAGGTCAAAGGAAGGTTCTAAGGAGGAGGAGTATGAACTGGCTAAGCGCCCTAAAGTTCCATTAACTATTGAGAATTGGACAGCGGCTTTTCTAACATATGCAAGCAAATTGTGTGAGAAATTCCTGGAGCGCAGCGTGTCTATATTTAAATATATGGATGTGATTAGGAAAGCGCAACTTACTGGAGGAGGTTATGCATGGGCCCAATACGATCAAGAGTTTAGGGCCAGGATGGCATGGGATCCAGAAGCAAAATGGGGGGAGTTAGATACAGATTTATGGCAGCATACATTGGGGGCAGCTTCAGGTGGCAAGACCATTTTTACATCTAGTGGTTTGCTGTTAATTTATCGGCCCTTTCAGGGCAAGCCCACCCGGGGTGGGGTGGGAAGCAGTTCAGCTGCACAGTCTGGAAATGGAGGGGGCTGGGATTTCAACAAGGGGTTATGCACTAGAGAATATTGTAAGTATAGACACAAATGCTCTAGCTGCGATAGGCACCACCCCCTTGTTAAATGTTGGGGGCCAAAACCTTCAGCTAACCAGCAAGGGACTCAGACAGGTGCAGGTACTTCCGGCCCACCACAGCAGTTTCAAGGGGGTCGGGGAGGTAGTGGGGCGCAGGGCTCTGGGCCAAAGGGCTCTTACACCAGTTAGGCTGTCACAGCTACAACAGGCTTTGCAGGAGTATGAGGATGAGGAAGTAAAACTGAAGCTTTTGGAAGGTTTTCAATATGGTTTTCATTTAGGTTATCTGGGTCCAAGGCAGAGACAATGGGCGGATAACTTGAAGTCAGCATCTGAGCATAGTGGGGTGGTGCGAGAAAAACTGAGCAAAGAAGTGCGTGATGACTGGCCGATCCACAATTTGATAATTTCACCTATTGGAGTGGTGCCTAAGAAAGAGCAAGGGCGGTACAGGCTAATTCAGCATTTGTCATGGCCTGAGGGGTCTTCAGTGAATGATTTCATTAATAAGGAGGCTGCCTCGGTTTCCGATTCCTCAGTTGACGTGGCCATGTCACTTGTAGTGACCGCAGGCGCAACTGCAGAGATGGCAAAATGTGATATTAAGTCTGCATTTCGGTTGCTTCCAGTCCAACCAGATGATTGGTATCTTCTGGGTATCCATTTTGAGGGGAATGGTAAGTGGACAAAGCATTACCGATGGGTTGCTCCATGTCGTGTGCTTTATTTGAAGGTTTCAGCACCTTTTTGCAGTGGCATTTCACGCACCACTCGGGTCATTCGCTGGTGACGCACTATTTAGATGATTTCTTTTTCGTGGGTTCCCCGGGGTCCGCGGAGTGCCAGACAGCTCTGGACACTTTCCATGGGCTCATGGAGGAGATAGGTGTGCCTTTGGCTCTGGAAAAAACAATGGGTCCTTCCACAGTGTTATCCTTTTTGGGTATTGAAATTGATTCCGTGGCAATGCAGGCTCGCTTGCCAGATTTCAAAAAAGTGAAAATGCTGGACTTGCTGGGCTGTATGCTATCAAAACAGAAAGTGAAGGTGAAGGAGATTCAGGTGTTGCTGGGACATCTTAATTTCGCTTGTAGGGTGGTGAGAGCAGGGAGGACTTTTTGTAGAAGATTAGGCAGGGCTTTGGCTGGTCAGCATTTGCCTCACCACCGTGTTCGATTGTCAGCGGGTGTCAATGAAGATTTGCGGATGTGGTCATTTTTCCTAACTTCATTTAACGGTGTGCCACTAGTCAGAGACGAGGATTTAAAGTGAGATGTACAAATGTTTTCGGATGCAGCGGGCAGTGACGGTTTTGGTTTGTACTGGAATGGAAGGTGGTGTGCTGAAAAATGGCCAGAAGATTGGTTAAATAGTGGGAGGAGCATAACATTTCTGGAGCTCTTTCCATTGTTGGTGGCATTGACCCTTTGGGTGTATGAGCTGGCACACAAAAAGGTCTTGGTTTGGGTTGACAACATGGCAGTGGTGGAGATAGTTAACTGACAGTCAGCTAGAGATGAGCAGATCTTGAAACTAATGAGAGTTTTTGTGCTTGGCTGATGGAAGCATGACATTATCTTTCGAGCCTTGCACATCCCTGGTGTGGACAATGACATAGCTGATGCTTTGTCTCGTTCGCAGTGGGGCAGATTCCGTGCACTGGCCAAGGAGACGGACAGGACGCCGACACCAATGCCAACACATCTGTGGTATGTAGGCAACATCGGGTATTACAGCTGGTGGTAGGTTCTTTGTCTGTGTCCACGCGTACAGCATATTCTCTGGCATAGAAGGAGTTTTTAGAATCTGGTGCGTGCAGGCGTGTAGAAGCTAGGCGTCGTTTCGTTGATGTGATACAGTTCAGTCTAGATCTCATAGAGACATAGAGAAAGGCCTGTCTAAGATGACCATTGCTGGGAAGTTGGCAGGTATCTCTTTTATGGGAAAACTCTTTTGGGGTTACTCTCCTTTGGCTGGCGAAATTGGCAAGAGAATGCTTGAAGGTTGGGCAAGGGAGCGGGGAGGTACTCAGTTGTCCCGGGCTCCCTTATCATGGCAGACCTTGGCCCGGTTATTGGAGGTTCTTCCCTTAGTTTGAGATGATTTTGAAGCTTGTTTGTTTTCCATGTTGATGGCTTTCATGTTTTTCGAGGCCTTTAGGGTCTCGGAGTTGTTGGATTCGAAATCTAGAAAGGTGATTTACTGGCGAGAAGTGTTTTTATCAGATGAGGGTGTGCAGACGGATCGGAGGAAGTTGGGGAAAGGGGTGTGGTTGGATGCTCGGTCCCCGAAGGTTACCTGTCCATTGCGTTTGGCTCGCCGCTGGCGAACACTGTCAGAGGGTGATGATTGCGACCCTGTTTTTCTGCACACCAACGGGTCGTCGGTTACAGCGTATCAGCTGCGCATGGTGTTGCGTAAAGCTCTGCAGCAGATTGGTTTGGATGGGGAGCGATATGGAATGCACTCTTTTAGGATTGGTGCAGCCACAGAAGCGCATAATAGAGGATGGTCTCAAAGGGACATCATGCGGCTAGGGCGCTGGTCTTCTAATTGTTTTTGCCTTGATTATTCATTGCTTTTTCTTTTACAGGTTCAGTAGCTGGGCCCCAGTCTCGAGAAGTGGCAGTTTGGATTGTGGGGCATTAGTTCGTCAAATGGGCCCGGGTTCAGGCGGCTCAAAGCTATTTTGGAACGTTATTGGGATTTAATGATAAAATGTTTATTATTGTGTGGAAAGGAAAAGGGGGTATGCTTTGGAGGGAACTCATTCCATGTTTAAATAAGGCAATGGTGAGAGGTTACTGCCCGGACATTCTAATTATACATCTTGGAGAGAATGATCTTTGTGGGGTAAAAGGAGTGGTTTTGTTGCGGGCAATTAAGAAGGATTTATCTTTGATTAAAGAGCACTGGTCTGGTTGCCATGTTTTATGGACAGAATTGGTTCCGCGAAGGATCTGGAGAGGGGCAGTGAATCCTAGAGCAATTGACGGGGCGAGGAAGAAGGTGAATTCTGAGATTTCCAGGTTTTGCCGTCAATTGGGTTTTGGAAGAGTGTCCCACAGGGATATCCGTTTTGAGTCTGTTGAGTTTTTCTGGGATGATGGAGTCCATTTATCTAAATTGGGGATGGACCTGTATTTGTTGGAGTTAAGAGAAGTTTTGGCCAGATGTTTGAATGTACAGAAGTGAAGAATTGTTCGGCCTTTTTTCCTACTGGGGGGGCAGAAAGGGGGGTAGTTTCCCTCCCCCGCCTTTCTGGGTGGCGGGGTCTATTTGTTTTTGGGCAGTTTTTGGCAGAGGTTTGTTGATTATTGGGTAAGTTGTGTTATCGACAAGGAAAGGATATGCTGGTTGTTTTTAGTTTGGTTACACGTTTTGGGGGATTGACAGATGTGAAGAGGCAGGCATCTGAGTTGGTTAACGGAGGGCTTGTATTTATAGGTTATATTGGTTGATATGGTGATGTAATGTTTTTGTAATGTTTGAAATATTGTATTATATGGGTGGGGGCGGGTCATGAAATTTTAGGGGAGGGGGCGGGGTTAGGGATGTTACGTATTTAGTGAGGTTTAGTTTTGGAAGGCTTTTTGCCGAGGTTTATTTAATATGTGATGCACACTTGTTCCAATAAAAAGCGATCTTTTCCACATATTTCTTGTCATGGTCTGCTTCACCCCCCTCACCCCTCCCTCCCAAGGGAGGTTTGGGGGGGCAGCCAACGGCAGGGAGGTCCCCCTGGGCAATTTGGGAGGGGCTGTAGGGGGGAGGTATATGCAGGAGCATCAGCCATTTTAGGGTTTGGGCTTGTCCTAGTTTGTAGCCCAAATGAAGCCCAAGCATAAATGCTTTGGGCTCCTGCTCCCAGCCACCATTTTAGGTTTGGTGACCTGGTGGCTGGGAGCATAGGCAGGAACTTTTTCCCACCCCCCTCCCAATCTTTTCTATATTTTGTTTTGGCTTACCTTTAGCCAGTTTGGGTTTTTCTTGAATTTTTTCTCCTTTTTTCTCAGTTAAGTTAATAATTCGGTTGGCTTCATTGGAACAGGGGAGCAGGGTTTTTTTTTATTGCTGTTTTCTGTCGCTTGGAGCAGGTGCTGTGCGGGGTCTATTTGTTTTTGGGCAGTTTTTGGCAGAGTTTTTTTTTATTAATGGGTAAGTTGTGTTATCGACAGGGAAAGGATAGGTTGGTCGTTTTTAGTTTGGTTACACGTTTTGGGGGATTGACAGATGTGAAGGGGCAGGCATGGGATTTGGTTAATGGAGGGCTTGTATTTATAGGTTATAATGGTTGATATGGTGATGTAATGTTTTTGTAATGTTTGAAATGTTGTATTGTACGGGTGGGGCTGGGTCATGAAATTTTAGGGGAGGGGAGGGGTTAGGGATGTTACGTATTTAGTGAGGTTTAATTTTGGAAGGCTTTTTGCCGAGGTTTATTTAATATGTGATGCGCACCTGTTCCAATAAAAAGCGGCCTTTTCCACATATTTTTATCATGGTCTGCTTCACCCCCCACCCCTCACCCCTCCCTCCCAGCGTGAAGAACAAGACCTGCAAGGTGCAAGAAGGAGAGTCAACTGAGGTGGTGGACACCCCGGGGGAAGAAAAGGAGGGCCCAGGAGTCATGGACCTCTCTCGGAGCACTGTGCTATAGACCAGTACTCCCAGGAGGGACTTGAAGGCTGGGTCTCCCGTCACCACGGCCCTGGAGGGTCGTGGGCCCAAGCAAGTGCCCACTGCACCTTCCTATTCTTTTAAAGGTTGGTGGGCGGACCTGCTGGCCACGCCGTCTTGAGCACTGATATTCCCTGCACCTAGGCACTCCACGGATAGGCACAGGTGAAGGACCACGATCCACAACCCCCCATCTAATTCATTAAGGCAGCAGCCTGAACCTCTGTTTTGTTTTCCTTTGGGTTTCTGCATCGCTCCAGAGGACAACACCCCGACGCTAGAGTGAACTATAGTAACAAGAGACAAGAGGAAAGGACATTCAACCCATTCTATTTCAGACTGCCTTTACTCCCTTGAGATACATCAAGAGTATTGCATAACCCCCCCCCCCATTGTGACAAGCTTGTACCACATAAACAAGCAACCATATAAGATGCCTGAAAGTTTCTTATCTGAGGGAGGGCTTGGGGCAGTCAGCGGGGCCACCGTAGTACACTCCTGTAATTGTAGGTCATATATTCTTTACCCTTTTTTCAATTTCTCTTCTTGAGGCGGGGTATGAGCATTTCACAGCTCTTTGCAAGTTTAGTTCATGAGCTTGCTCGAGTATAGCATGCATATCAAATGTGGTTGGCCACTGCAAGTTTTTTCTTTGTCCCCCACCATTTACCTAAACTCTCCGCATTATAGTACCCCCAGTGATTGCATGATATATTGGCTTTCTCAATAAACAAGTCATACCATTATTATGGCGTTCCAGTAACTTATGTTTCACAACTGCTCACCAAACATAATATATATTAGTCACATAGGCGAAACTTAATGCATTTACCAATACATATTTTCAACTGGGAGGCATGTGGTTGGTGAGTTCTTGGGGGTCTCAGAAAATGGAAGACATCCTGATCTACTGGGGTATTTGTTTCCCTATTAAATTTCATGACGAAGACTAGGAATTGAGAAATGAGGTGATGATAATTCTGGGTTGAATTGCAGTTGTTATGGTGATGAGATCAATAGTGGACAAGTGTTTTGTGATAGTGGTAGAATGGGATGGGAAAGGGATGTTAGGTCTGGGTAAGCTTTTGGCTGCTATTGTGATATGATCTGTAGCGGATATGTGATGTGTAATGGGTTGGGTTAGATAAACTGCAAGCCCAGTCCTCTGCTCTGGGAAAGTAATGGTAGAATACTGACATGGCTTTGAGAATTTGGCTGACGATTTTGTCTTTGCTGTAGGATGGGTTAGTAATGGTTTCTGCAATGGAAGGGTAAGGTGTACAGGAGTAGATTGGTAGATGAAGGATCTTCCCTTTCATTCTCTTAAAGGTTTATTATCCATGGAGGGTGAACTATCTGAGGGAGATCCTACAGCTTTGGATTGATGACAATGACACTTTTGGTTATTGTGGGGGCTGGTTCATCAGGCTATGTGATTTCACATTACTGGCCGATGAAGCGAGAAGTCTTGCATAACCTGTAGAATCCTTACTGAGACATGCTTTGGTTTAAAAAAAGCTATTCCATCAGCAGGCTTCCGCAGTTTGCTCATGTTAGAAGCACTAATGTAAATAAAGTCTGCACGGTGTGAATGCGATACATTTGATAGGGGTAGTGATGCATGAAACGAAGCACACCTGAGAAAATAATCAATGAGAAGGTTAAAAGCTCACTATGTCTGGACAGTCCTTTAAACTTTGGACCGGTTATGGAACCGTATCTCAAATGGATAAGCTACAACTACCAGTGGCTCCTGTTAACCAAATTGAGATTAAACACCCAGGCCTTTCCTGACTGTTAAATATCCAACGACTCTTGATTTGTGCCCGTACGATGATCACGCTGCGCAGTTTACTTTGCATTTAATGTTATTTTGCAAACGTTATTGTAGTTGTAGGAAAACTGTTTCACTTCCACTTTTAAAGGATATCAATGTTAGACACTATAGTGCATATTTACAAGGGGACTGGCCACCAGAACATCACTTTTTTCGATGTTCCAGTGACTCAATGAATTGCACCATGTTTACAAAGTGGCGTTAAGCCACTTGGCATAGCTTAACACCGTTTTGTAAAGATGGTACCTCTTCACACAGGTATCTGCATGAGAGGGGCGTGCAATGGGTGTTGCTGTGGGAGTTCTACCACAAAAGCCATTGCTTTTTGACTTTGCCACAGATTTACAAGGATGTGTAAATCTAAGGCAGCGCCAAAAACTAACGCCATGCAAAAGCAGTACTTATGTTGTCCCAACGCCAGGCCACACTCGCCAGTCTCCCCCGCCGCCATGCCTTTGAGATCTCTGCACGGCCGCAGAGAGGGGGGACTACACCGCCCAGCATCCTTAGCGTCAGGAAGACGCCTACGCCAGTTTCGCGCCCGGAGGCGCATAAGAACCACGGAGAGCCCCTGTGTCGTGGGACGCGCGAGGGCGGTCACCGGGCTAAGCCCTGGAAAAAGGTGGGCCGTCTGTGGCCGTCCGGGGCCAGAGGAGGCCGGGCCGGGCTATTCCCCTAACATCTTGCATTCAGCTGATGCGCGGTGAGTGGTGTCTTAGCTCACCTGAATATTTGTCGGAGATTGTCCAAAATGGGCAAACACGGCGCTATTACCCCAGCGAGCATTTTAAACTCTATAGACACCTTGCTGGAACACGCCATGAACTTGGTGAGTAGCGAAATCCAGCTGGCTGAGAGAAGATTGTCCTTGGGCCCCTCTAAACCACCATGCACTGATCATCCTGATACCATAGATTTAAGTGTGGCACAGTCACTGAGACACAGAGCAATTGTACATTCACCACAAATTGTACCTGGAGGGAATATACTGGACATGGAAGGGCCCGACCTCACGGGATCAGTTGATAATGCCGAAGTCTAACAAAGCCCAACTGAACCTCTGACCACAGTAAATGTGTTCCCATCGCACAACCCAGAAATATGCGGGACAAAAAAGAAGAGGAAGGCATTGAAACCACCTTGCACTAAACCCAAACGAAGACAGCCCCCACGTTTGAATTCCCAAAGCTCAACATTAAACAAGTGGTTCAGGGGCAATATAACTACCGCAAATCCAATCACAAGCAGTGACCCATGTTGTAATTCCACTGACCCAATCATCGTAGTTGACGTGGTCACACAATGTAACCCCACTCAGATGAAGTCTACACAAACTGGCTTCTCAGACTTTACACTTGGGGACACTGCTATTGATATTATTGTTGATACATTGCTTGGAAACCCAAACTTCCAAGGACACATTGCCCTGTAGGGAAAGCCATGATACAATTAGCCAGGTAAATAGCCAGGAAAACCCCCCATTAAGAATGTATTTGTCCCACCATGTACCCTTAGCCCCCCAAAATGAAAAATCGGTGCCAACCACTACCAATTTCAATAAACCAACAACCCTTGGTACATCCGAAACTCAAATGTCGTACAAAGAAACGTGACAGTTAATACTAGCACTGCTGTGGTCGGCCATAAGGGGCAAGCCGAAACAAATAAGGACACCTTGAATTTACCACCTGCTTCCTGTCCATACGTGTTAGTTCTCGCAGGGGTACCCCCATTAGAGAAAAAAACACCAGAGTCATGGGTACAATTAAGAAATAAAGGTGTTGACTGGATGGCTAAACATAAAGGGTACAGGAGGTCTGATATGCATGAAATTCAACTGGTCCGTAGGGTGGGCTGGGTGGGCCCACCAACGAAAACCATCAGGGGGGATTGTATCGTTATCAATTTCTCACGTCCAAGGACTGTTGGATCCATACTTGCAGTTAAGGAAACTAATAGTCTTTTCTCAACAAATATCTGCGCCCTACCCCTTGGGTTCTTTTACAAATGCCCACCGATACAGCGCCCACTCTTCAGTCCTTCTTATCACTGTGTTAATCGTTATTCGGCTATCTCTGATTTAGACGCCCTTGATTGACCTTTACATAAAACTCACCTTAATAGCTCGGTGGTGCGCAGGGATAGTGATGAGATTGTCTGTAATAGCCTTGGGGCGCCACAGTCCCATTCTATTGATAGTATTGATCGTTTTGATTCCACACTGATGGTTCTGAGCTGGAATGTGGCAGGCTTAGCCTCAAAGCTAAACTCAGAGGATTGGGTAGACATGATAAACACATTTGACATCCTCTTGTTTCAAGAGACCTGGGCTACTAAAGAATTATACCTTGAAGGGTACGAATGTTTTAATATTATTCCCCCTAATCCCACACATGGCAGACCATCAGGGGGCCTATCAATATGGGTCAGTATCGCCTCAGGTGGTAGAGAGAAATTAATCTCTACTGGGAATATTAATTTTTAAGTCCTGATCTACACACGGGGTGCTTCAATTTGTTTTATTAATTTTTATAAAAACGATTTTTTAACTACACCTAATCCTAATTTTGCACAACTTTTTAATTTTATCCAGGGCCGAGACAATTTATTGGGAAAGTATAAATTGGCGGGGATATGTCTGGGGGGTGATTTCAACACCAAGATAGGAAAGGGACCTAATGGGAACTCCCCCCAGCCAATCGCACACAACCCATGCAGGAGAGGACACAAGTTATTAGATTATTTAGCAAATTCCAGTCATTTAAATGTGATGGATGTCGCCCCTATAAATATCACTGATAACCCACTGCCCACGTATAGAGGCTTAGGACGAGCCTCTATCACTGACTATGTCTTTATATCCCCCTCATTACAAGACTATCTTCTTGGGGCAGAGGTAAGGCCATCCACCTTTGGAGACCACAATCCTTAAAGGTTGCACGGCGCCCAAATTGTAAGAAAGAACTGGGTGCGGGTAATTTACATCTCTCAACTGACACCTTGAGAGTTAAATGGAGGGGCATGGACTATAGGGAGATTTTTATGAAGATGGTAAAAACATATCCCTCTCTCTGTGAGACTTGTCTCACCCTGGCAAACCCTAATCCTGAGGCAGTATATGCTTTCACTAAATTATGTGTAGGCATTAAAAATCTGATTTCAAGACCAGTGGCCGCACATAAATCTGATCCTAGATGGTTTTACAACAGCTGTTCCAGAGCCAATAGGGTACTGAGAGCAGCTTTATCAGACCAACCTAGAGATCTCACCCTTATTCGTATATTAAGGTCTCACTATAAAAGGGAAATAAAATTCAGGCGCGACACGGTCTTGAAGGTGTAATGGAACCACTTGGCCTGCGCTGCCAAAACTAATAATACAAATATCTTTTGGACTGCCACCAAGTCTTTGAGAGCCTTTGGGAACCCATCCACCCCTCTCGACTGTAATATCACTAGTGAATGATGGGTTGCCCATTTCTCAAAGATATATGCTTCGCCAGCATGCTGTGACGATACCCTGGAAAACCTCCCACCCACTCAAATTAAAATGTCTTTAAGTGAGGTAGAGGAGGCAATATCTCAGAGTGCGGGAAATAAAGCCCCAGGCCCGGACGGGCTACCTATTGACCGTATAAAATTAGAGCCAGAGTTCTGGGCCCCTCTGTTATTAAATGTTTTTAACAATGTAACCACAACTAAAATCCCCAGTACATGGTCAACTTCTGTAATCACCCCCATTTTTAAAAAAGGATCCAGATCCGACCCTAGTTGCTATAGGCCCATTTCATTAATTGATAACACCCTAAAATATTGGGGAGAGTCCTATTTAACAAGATCAGGGCATGGGCAGAGGATGGAAACATTCTGAATAAATTCGAGCTGGGGTTTCGGAGCCAATTAGGCACAGTGGAACAGTGTCTGAACCTCAATTTAATAATAGGAAAGTATACCATCGCTCGACACAGTCCACTTTACCTGGCATTTATGGACCTGTCCGCCTTTGATTTTGTCAATAGATCAAGGCTTTAGCAATGTCTCCTGGATTATGGTCTGGACAATGATTTGGTACATTTTTTAGCCTACCTCCATAGAGATTTAAAAGCCCGAGTAAGGATTAGCTTGGACGGAGCAGTGTCAGGAGACATATTGGTCGGTAGAGGTGTTAGACAAGGGTGCGTCCTTGCCCCACTTTTATTTATTTTATATATTAATGAACCCCATAATGTTTGTCTAATCAAACCCCGACATCCCAATAATAAATGGCACTAAATTGCCCGCCTTACTTTATGCAGATGATGCTGTTTTAATGGGTTGTACACCAAACGCCCTGAAGATTTTAGTTAGGGGATTTGTAGATTTTATGTATAGCCTTGATCTTTGTACTAATTTTAAAAAATCCTTTTGAATGTGTTGTGGCCCTAATAAATGCCACATTAATAGGATTACTTTGGACCAAGACTTCCTGTTATGCACTCGCACTTTTCCCTTTCTGGGCATACAATTTACGGATAGCAGTTCATGGACCCTACATTTGGCTTATGCACGGTCTAAGTTTACTAAAGCTATAAATTCAGTACTGAACCTCCCTAAACCAAAAAGATTAGAAGTGGTACTGTCATTACTAAAAATTTACAGGACACAATGTGTACCAATTATGACCTACGGGGCTGAAATTTGGGGATACACAAATTTAAAAAACGTACAGGTTGAGGAAAATAGATTTTGCAGAAGGCTTCTGGGAATACCAATATCATCGCCTATCTTTGTAAGACACATTGAACTAAAACTGTTTTATCTGGAGGACTATATCAGGTCTCGTCCTGTTCTGTTTTGGTTAAGGGTTTGGAAAAACCCTGAAGCCTCCTTGACCAGGGAAATCCTGGTTGACTGCCTAAAATGCGACCAGGGGATTAGAATTCCCTGGCTGGCCCAAGTACGGGTGAGCCTGATAGCAGTCAATCTCAAGCACATCTTTGATAATCTCAATGAATTAGATGGGATTGACGGGAAGACGATTCGTAATATCCTATATAAACATTATGGGGAAGTTAGGCATAAACAAGAATCGGTCAAAACCTCTGTGAAACAGTACATCCAAATGAAAGGTGATGTTGAACCCATCTCGTGTTTACCTGCTCGCTATCTCCTCAAAGACATTACACGCTGGGAGCGCAGACTTCTCTTTCGATTAAGATCAGGATCTATACAATACTAACTGTGTTTTCCTATAGGCTATCAACCTAACATTGAGAACTTGGCTTGCCCATGTTGGAATCCAGGGAAACAATCCATACTACACTTTCTGCTCTTTTGTTCCTTTTACCAAAAATATAGTAAGCAGCTGTTGATACCGCTTTTTAGAGCTAAGGGTATAAAGGATTTTAAAATTGCCTATAAAATTATTTTCCAGCTTAAAGATGATGACATATATCATGTGTGCACTTTTTTTAAAATGGCTTTCGGTTCTCGTTCCTCTATGAACTAATGTCTGTTAGGCTAGACTGCATTATATGTATTTAGAGGTTTTGCACTTTTTTCTATTTTTGTACCATCGCACAGCCAGACTTTACTTAATGCTGCTAATTGTAACTCATGAGTCTTAGTAATCTGCCCTCTCTGCTGTTGCTATGGGAAACCTTGCATTTTTGCACTTTATCTTAATGGTATTTCAAATAGGAACTATGCACTTTACACTACTCACACTTTAGACGATGCTGCTAATTGCCCTAGTAATCTGCTTCTGTAACTGCTGCTATGAGTATTCATGTATTTTGTAAGTTTTGCTGCTATCTTAAATGAGATTTTTGCACCTGGGCACTTTACTTGATGCTGCTACATAGTAATATATTTGAAAGTCAGTGATGTCTTGGGAAATAACGCATTGTTGCACACTGCCATGCAAGTATTGCTGCTGTGGTTAATAAAATGGAACACATAACAATGTTTTTATTTTATTCTATTTTTAATGTTATTTTTATCATCTTGAACATGTAAGTGATTATGTGTGTACTTTTATGGATAATGAAATATTGGAATAAAGAATATTGACTGACTTGACTGAGTAAAGTGCGCGTTCCGAGAAGAGTATCCTGTCGCTGAATAGCAGATGTCTATTGTTATCCAATGGTGCTCATTTTTATGGAGCTTAGAAGATGAAAGGCTGAGCGGACCGCAGGGAATGATCCTATGACCATGAGGTCGAACACAGGCCCACAGAGGGGAGGTATCAGTCCACTGAGCCACCAGACCGGGTATGTCAAACGTGGGGGATTGCTTGATCTCTAAACTTTGGCCTTTTGGTTTTCTTGTTAGACCTATTAACAAGACATCCTACGATGAAGTACGATTCTACTGCATTGTAGGAGAGTAGGGTCTGCTTTCCTATGGTCACCCCACTTTTTGCTTTTTGCTTCACTGGTTTTCGACTTAATGTGGCTGTGGGCCTGCTAATCAGACCCACAGCCCTGCTGTTCTCTCTCTAAATTCACAACCATGTACTTTAGGTACATCACCAATTGGTCTTGGGTCACCTTATGAGCCCCTGTACAGTGTACTATAGGTACCCAGGGCATAGATGTATCCAAGGCCTACCAGGGGCTGCAGCATATCTTTTGCCACCCTTGGCTGGCCATCCAAACTGACACAACTGGCTGATCACTCAGCTGGGGCAAGGTCGTGTAATCACCCCTTGCTTAGATATAGTATACCTATGTCTAAACCTATATCTGGACACATATACACCTATAAGTCACTCCTATGGCAGGCCTTAACAATCCTGGAGGCAGAGTGCTTGGTTTTATGTGTGATGGTGCTCTAGCATGAGCTGAGCCTGTCTGCAGCTTTCGGAACCAAGTCCTTATAGCTGTTCTGGGATATTGCCATACCATATACTCTTAAGTGCATTAGGAACCTTGCGGTTAAATGATAACTATTGTTTCGCTTTATCAAAACATGTTGTGTAAGTTGTCATACACTTTGGAATACTATCCCCTCGCCAGTCCTGGCGACGGGGGTAGCATTCCACCCTTCTAAAGGGGAAAAGACATGTTACTTTCCTTAAACACGGTTAAAACTAACCAGATTCTCAGCATCACAAAATGGATGCTGCTGCCACAGACACACGTCTGGCCTCCTGCTGCTGACGGAAACTCCGGCAGGGGAGGCCTGGACAAAAGGTTTCCTGTCACAGGAAGGTGTTACACCACCCCAAACAGGAGATAGTGGATTGGGGCAGGGAGGGCTGAATGAAACTAGACACAGCCTGGGGCGCACAAGGTGTCCCAGGCAAAGCCCAGTTCAAACCGGTGCTGGGGCACTCCAGCTCCAGCTCTGGCATGAAACTGGACAAAGGGAAAGGGGTGTAACCACCCCCTTCGGGGGTCCCACCCATAGGAGGGACCTAGCAGGAGATCCAGCCCCTTGATTTGGAATAAAGGTAGGAGCTTTGCCCATAGACATTAGATCTTCCTGACTGAAACTTTGATACAAAACTCTGGACCTTTCGACATCCTACTCGATGTAGAAGACTGAAGAATCTCCATTGTGGTCAAGGAGTGACCACCCTGTGCAAGCAGGCACCATCAGCGCTCAAAGGTTTTCTTTGTTGTTGCTCTCACCGGAGCTCAAACAACAGAGACCAACAAGAACCAGACTTCCAGACTTCCAACAGCCCGATCCACAGTCCCAGCAAAGTTGAGACCCGTGGAGGCGACGAGAGACGTTGGACCGGCCATCTTGGAAAGCCAACAAAGTGCTTCCTGTGCAACTCCCGAGGCACTCTCGAAGCTGTGCATTGGGGATTGAGAAGCCCCAGCCCCGAGCAACTTTTGCACCAAAGATCACCTCTCCATACTTACCGAGTGCTGTGTGGGGCCTTTTTGCATTTTCCTGCTTGATGCGTTGTCCGGTCACTTGCCCGTTGGCTAGTGGCCTCTGAGACGATGAACCTTCAAATTTAAAATGCTGGTCTGGTTGCTCCAGACTGGCGCTCCCTCCCCTGAAAAGGAGCAGTCCATCAGACCTTCCCGGTCTGACCCAGAAGCCATCTTTGAGTCCTGCAAGGGTTGCATTTGCCAAGGCCTGTTGACTCTGATTCGAGAACCGACACCCCCGACAGCGAGTGCTTTTGTGGGACAGCTTGTGTCCACCACCTGGTTGTCCTCGATCCTTCCTGGTCCACGTGGCAGCAGAGACAAGCTTCATGACATCACCAGATCGCAACCCAACATCGCCTGGTTCCTTCCTGGTTCCACGCTGGTCACTGGCTAGTGACCTAGACTCTGTCCCCTCTGCTTTCAGGTACTCTACATCTTTGATCCACCCTTGAATCCAACCGGACTCTTCTCTCCTGGTCGCCTGCAGCATCTTTACCTCCAGGCTTCATAGATCTCCACGACATAACCAGACGCACTTTGACACCTATGCACCCGCTTCCTGTGGGTGAGGTAACAAGAGTACTCTGGTGCTCCTGTAGTGGTTTACACCTCTAGTGTCCAAGTTTTAAGTGGCTAAGTTATAGTCCAGTCCGAAGACTCCTAAAACAGTAACTTTCTAATTTTTACGCACCATTGACTTGTATGGTAAACGCGAGTGCCTATAGACACTGCACCCGCATCCTGTGGGCCTCCTATGTCCTAACCTTCGTTAGTCCAGGGTAGTCCCAGCGATTCTCAAGGCCCTAGGCCTTACCATTGTTCATGACGTGGTTCTTATACCAGTATTTTAGTATATGGTTTGAGTGGGCACCAGGGCCTATCCATATTTGTGCAACTTTTGTATGTTATATGAAGTTCTTTGTTTAACGCTTGTGCTTGTGTGCTCATGTGGAGAAGTGTGGCTCACGGTGTAGAGCAGGCAGACCCGGAAGCTGAGGTCAGACCCGGGACCAGGGTTCAATTCCTGACGCGGCAGGGTCTTGAGCTCAAATGTCCACGGACTTGATAATTCTCGCTTCGGTGCCAGCTCTAATCATGGGTTCTCACTCTGCAACTCTGGGCATTAAGCTTGCTTAATCTCCACAACGGCCCACCTGCAGCGGGATGCCTGACTTTCACCTTGGGGATGCCCTGTAGGGGCTATCTCACAGGGAAAAGCCAGGACGGGTTCCCAAGGCAAGCGCCGGGAAACCTCCGGGTAGCTGTGCGCTCAATAAATGCAATAATAATATTAATAATAAAGAGTATAGGGGATTATTCTAGTAATAAATACATATATTTTACAATATATAACTTGTGTGGTGTCCTTTCATTTGATGTTAAAAGGATTGCATATGGTAAAACAGCTGGCATCACATGCCCTCTTGAGTTTAGCCTAAGACTGCTTTTGTCCATGCTACCCTTAGGATAGCTGGTCTATAAGGTTGACTTACAACCAATCACCATAAGGGTCGTTTGGACTGGTGCAAGGTGTTCACTAGAATAGTGACCATCATATACCAGGCCAACTTCTCACATTGGTGTGCAGCGGTTGGGATTTGAGCTTGCTGTTTGTTTTACCAATTGTAATCTTTGACAATATCATTTGAACGACCACATCAAGTACCTTAGGTACATATAAACAAAGCTTTAAATACTTAAGTTCTACTGAACTTAGTGGTTGTAGACCAAAGGGCTTAGCACAACCTGACTACAACTCCTAGAGAGGTTCAGTAGGTAAACACATAGTGTAGGTAGGTGCACACACCTTCACCTCACTAGTCATGGCTGGCACAGGTGAACCACTCAG
The DNA here is from genome assembly GCF_964263255.1 of Lissotriton vulgaris. Taxonomy (NCBI): domain Eukaryota; kingdom Metazoa; phylum Chordata; class Amphibia; order Caudata; family Salamandridae; genus Lissotriton; species Lissotriton vulgaris. The sequence goes on from NC_141687.1 coordinate 1,184,473,545, forward strand.
TTCTCTATCTGTGGGTGGTGACCCTCCCAAGGCAGCCTCCAGCTATGAAAAACTCAGCTTCCGAGAATTGAGTGCCTTGTGCACCTCAAGGGGGCTGAAAAAGGGTCATAACCCTACCATCCCAATCCTGATAAATATCCTAGAGAAGAATGATCTAGAGAGGGGTCCTCAAGCAGGTCCCTCAGGTATGACAGGAGAGGGAGCCCCCATAGATGATAAGACCATTACCCCAGAAGTTGAGACTGAAGAGTTAGAAGAAAATGAGGACTCAGATGATCAGTGGGATGGCCAGGTTCGGGTCGGGAGACTTAGAGGGGCCAACCTAAGCCTACATGGGGATGGAGAGGTGTTACACCTTCCCAGACCTAATAGTAGACTTAACCCAGGCAATAGAAGGGATAGATCTCCTTCCAGGGAGTCTATCCCCTCTAATGCATCAAGAGGTTCTCAAAGGGGACTGACTTCCCCCCAGAGAAGAGAGCATGAGGCTAGGATGAGAGCTGTCCAACTCCAGATAGAGAGAGAGGAAACAACCTTGGCCCAAGCTAAACTTGCTTTAGCAAGGGAACAAAAATTAAGGGGATTAGATTCCACTGGTGGCAGCAGTATCCCTAAGGATAAAGACAGGTCCTATAATCATAGAAACCTGAGTAAGATTGTGCCCCCCTACAAAGATGGGGATGACATCCACAAATGGATGACTGCTCTGGGGAGAGCCTGCATGGTACAGCAGGTTCCCCAAGATCAGTGGGCAGCAATCTTGTGGCTCTCCTTCTCAGAGAAAGGAAGAGACAAACTCCTCACAGTTAGCCCTGAGGATGCTAAAAACTACACTGTCCTGAAGAGTGCTCTTATTGATGGGTTTGGCCTCCTAACCACTGAGCAATACAGGTTGTTGTTCAGAGATACCCAAAAAGCTCAGACGCAGGACTGGACTTATTTTGTTGATTGTGCCACTAAGGCTCTGGAAGCTTGGTTACTTGGTAGTAAGGTTAAGGACTATACAGGATTGTATAATTTGATCATGAGAGAACAAATCCTTAATAACTGTCAGAACCAGTTGTTGAACCAACACCTGATTGACTCAGATCTGACCTCTCCCCAAGAATTGGGAAAGAAGGCAGACAAGTGGGTCAGAACCAGGGTTAAGCAGAAATCCCAGAACCATGGAGGTGAGCAGAAAAAGGCAGACCAGAAGGGTGGAGATCAAAAGCAAAAAGACAAGAAGTCTTCGTCAGGCCCCCAAAATACTTCTAATGAGGGGGGTCCCAAACTGGAAAGAAAAAGAAGAAGAAGAATGATGGCACAAAGAAACCTTGGTGTAATAACTGTAAGTCCGTTTCTCACTGGTTTAGTGAGTGCACTAAGAAAGGTACAGCCCCTGCCACTGCAGCCCCTAAGGCAATTGCACCCCCTAGTACAGTCAGCAGTGGCAGCCCCCAAACTAAAGCTATAGTGGGGTTAACCATGGGTACTGAGATGGAGTCTGGCTTAGTCAGGATTCCAACTCAGGCAGTCTTGATCTGTGATGTGGACATGGGTATGACCACTACTGTGAGTCCCAATACTTTGGGCAAGTACAGGCAGACACCTTTGATTAATGATAAAGTGGCTCAGGCCTACAGGGACACATGAGCCAGTGTCACTATGGTGACACCTAACTTTGTGGACCCTGGACAAATTGTACTGGGTGATAATTACCTAGTGACCAATGCTAGCAATGTCACTACTCCCCATAGTGTGGCAATAGTTAATTTCTCATGGGGAGGAGTAACTGGCCTCATGAGAGTTGTGGTGAGTGCAAACCTCCCAGTTGAATGTCTTTTGGGCAATGATCTAGAGGACTAAGTATGGTCAGAAGTGTAGTACAGGACTCATGCAGAGATGCTAGGTATTTCAGCACATGTCCTTGCTGTGACCAGGTCACAGGCCAAAAAGTGCTTACCTGAATCTGTGCTGGATCTTGAAACTATAGACCAGACACAACCCAAGAGAAAGAGCAAGAGGGTTACTGCTGTGCCTTCCACCTTGCCCCAGGTTGAGGATCAGCCCTCTCAGGAGGATGGTTCTGTGATCCAAGAGGCGACTGTCCTGGAAGAACTTGAACCTGATCAGGTTGAGTTTCTGGGGACAGGGGGGCCCTCAAGGGCAGATCTGGGGCAGGCTCAGTTAACTTGTCCTTCTCTTGAACCCCTCAGACAGCAGGCTGCTGCTGAGGCTGCTGGAAATGCTCAAGGTACCCATAAAGTGTATTGGGATGATGGGCTCCTTTATTCAGAGGCTAGAGACCCCAAGCCTGGTGCTTCCAGGAGGTTGGTCATACCTCTGCAATTTAGGGGCTTCCTTTTAACCTTGGCACATGATATTCCTCTAGCAGGACACTTAGGCCAGAACAAGACTTGGGACAGGCTTGTCAGAAGATACCAAGGAGTTTTGTCGCTCCTGTGTCACCTTCCAATCCAGTGACAAATCAAGTGGCACCACAAAGGCCCCCCTCATACCACTACCTGTGGTGGGGGTACCCTTTGAGAGAGTGGGGATAGACATTGTTGGACCAATGGACCCCCAAACAGCATCTGGGCACAGATGTATACTGGTGGTAGGGGATCATGCCACCAGGTATCCAGAGGCAATTTCCCTGGGGACCACAACAGCTACTTTTGTGGCAAGGGCCCTACTTGGAGTTTTCTCCAGAGTGGGATTTCCAAAGGAGGTACTTTCAGAAAGAGGTATCAACTTCATGTCTGGATATCTAAAAGCAATGTGGAAAGAGTGTGGTGTTAACTATAAGTTCACTACACCCTACCATCCACAGTGCAATGGGCTTGTTGAAAGATTCAACAAGACCCTAAAAGGGATGATAAAGGGTTACCTGAAAAGCTTAGGCGAAGATGGGACATCCTTTTACCCTGCCTTCTCTTTGCTTACAGAGAGGTCCCACAAAAGGGGGTTGGCTACACCCCTTTTGAGCTTTTGTTTGGATATCCTGTAAGGGGTCCGTGTCTTGTGAAGGAAGGATGGGAGTTACCTCTCAAAAAGCCTAAACTTGACATAGTGGACTATGTACTTGGTCTCCGCTCCAGGATCGCTGAATACATGGAGAAGGCTTCCAAAAACCTTGAGGCCAGCAAAGAACTTCAAAAAGCTTGGCATGACCAAAAGGCTGTGCTGACTGAGTACCAGCCAGGGCAGAAGGTGTGGGTGTTGGAGCCAGTGGCCCCAGCAGCTCTCCAAGACAAATGGTCTGGACCCCACACCATAATTGAGAAAAAGGGAGAAGTCACCTACTTGGTGGACCTTGGCACCCCTAGGAGCCCCCACAGGGTGCTCCATGTCAATAGATTGAAGGCATATGTGGACAGGGCAGACATGAGCTTGCTCATGGCTACAGATGGGGAACAGGAAGAAGAGAGTGACCCTCTCCCAGACCTGTTGTCCCAAAACCCTGATGATGGTTCAGTGGATGGAGTAGCCTTGGCAGGCAGCCTCACTGACCAGCAGCAATGGGACTGCAGACAAGTTCTACAGGCTCATAGACATATGTTTTCACTAACACCTAGTCAGACTAACTGGTGCACCCATGAGGTGGACACTTGTGACAGTCTGCCTGTGAAGAGTAAGATCTACAGGCAACTTGACCATACCAGGGATTATATAAAGACTGAGGTGCAGAAAATTGAGTTTGGAGTAATTGAGCCATCAGAGAGCCCCTGGGCCAGCCCAGTAGTCCTTGTGCCAAAACCTCACACCCAAGATGGTAAGAGAGAGATGAGGTTCTGTGTGGACTATAGAGGTCTCAATGCTGTCCCTAGGACAGATGCTCACCCTATTCCAAGAGCAGATGAGCTCATTGATAGATTGGCTTCTGCCAAATTTCTGAGCACATTTGATTTGACAGCTGCTAATTGGCAAATCAGGTTAGCTGAGGAGTCCAAGGCCAAAACAGCATTCTCAACCCCAGGAGGCCATAATCAATTTGTGGTAATGCCCTTTGGCTTGAAGAATGCACCTGCCATTTTGCAAAAGTTGGTGAACCAAGTCCTTTCTGGGTTGGATGACTTTTGTGCAGCTTATCTTGATGATATTGCTGTCTTCAGCTCCACCTGGGAAGATCACCTGATCCCCCTGAGGAAGTTTTTAGAGGCCCAGCAAAAGGCAGGCCTAACTATCAAGGCCACAAAGTGCCAGATAGGGCAGAGAAAGGTTGTGTACCTGGGCCACCTGGTAGGTGGGGGTCAGGTTCAACCACTGGAGAGCAAGATCCAGGCCATACAGGACTGGGCTCCTCCAACCACGCAGACACAGGTCAGAGCTTTCTTGGGCCTGTCGGGGTACTACAGAAAATGTGTCAATAATTAAGGGTCCATTGTGACACCACTCAATGATCTGACATCCAGGAAGATGCCAAAAAAGGTTCAGTGGACAGTTAGCTGTCAAAAGGCATTTGATGACCTGAAGAAGGCCTTGTGCTCTGCACCTATCCTAAAGAGTCCTGACTACTCCAAAGAGTTAATTGTCCAAACAGATGCTTCCGAGTTGGGGGTGGGAGCTGTGCTTTCACAACTTAATGTAGATGGTCAAGACCAGTCCATTGCTTTCATTAACAGAAGGCTGACCCCTAGAGAGAAACGTTGGTCAGCCATTGAGAGGGAGGCATTTGCTGTGGTTTGGGCCCTGAAGAAGTTGAGACCATACTTGTTTGGCACTCACTTCAGAATTCAGACAGACCATAAGCCCCTCTTGTGGCTAAATAAGATGAAGGGTGAGAATCCCAAACTGCTCAGGTGGTCCATTTCCCTACAGGGGATGGACTTTACAGTGGAGCACAGACCAGAGACTGACCATGGCAATGCAGATGGTCTCTCCAGGTATTTCCACTTAGAACATGAAGACTTATCTGGCCAAAGTTAAGTTTAATGTCCCGGCGTTTGGGGGGGGGGGGGGTTATGTAGGAGAGTAGGGTCTGCTTTCCAATGGTCACCCCACTTTTTGCTTTTTGCTTCACTGGTTTTCGACTAAATGTGGCTGTAGGCCTGCTAATCAGACCCACAGCCCTGCTGTTCTCTCTCTAAATTCACAACCATGTACTTTAGGCACATCATCAATTGGGATTGGGTCACCTTATGAGCCCCTGTACAGTGTACTATAGGTACCCAGGGCATAGGTGTATCCAAGGCCTACCAGGAGCTGCAGCATATCTTTTGCCACCCCTGGCTGGCCATCCAAACTGACACAACTGGCTGATCACTCAGCTGGGGCAAGGTCGTGTAATCACCCCTTGCTTAGATATAGTATACCTATGTCTAAACATATATCTGGACATATATACACCTATAAGTCACTCCTATGGCAGGCCTTAACAATCCTGGAGGCAGAGTGCTTGGATTTATGTGAGATGGTGCTCTAGCATGAGCTGAGCCTGTCTGCAGCTTTGGGAACCAAGTCCTTATAGCTGTTCTGGGATATTGCCATACCATATACTCTTAAGTGCATTAAGAACCTCGCGGTTAAATGCTAACTATGGTTTGGCTTTATCAAAACATACGCTTTGGAATACTACCCCCTCGCCAGTCCTGGCAACTGGGGTAGCATTCCACCCTTCTAGAGGGAGAAGACATGTTACTTTCCTTTAACACGGTTAAAACTAACCAGAGCCTCAGCATCACAAAATGGATGCTGCTGCCACAGACACAAGTCTGGCCTCCTGCTGCTGACCGAAACTCTGGCGGGGGAGGCCTGGACAAAAGGTTTCCTGTCACAGGGAGGTGTTACACCACCCCAGACAGGAGATAGTGGATTGGGGCAGGGAGGGCTGAATGAAACTAGACACTGCCTGGGGCACACAAGGTGTCGCAGGCAAAGCCCGGTACAAACCGGTGCTGGTGCACTCCAGCCCCAGCTCTGGTGCGAAACTGGACAAAGGGAAAGGGGTCTAACCACCCCCTTCCTGGATCCCACCCATAGAAGGGACCTAGCAGGATATCCAGCCCCTTGATTTGGAATAAAGGTAGGAGCTGTGCCCATATACATTAGATCATCCTGACTGAAACTTTGATACAAAACTCTGGACCCTTCAACATCCTACTCAACGTAGAAGACTGAAGAATCTCCCTTGTGGTCAAGTAGTGACCACCCTGCACAAGCAGGCACCATCAGCGCTCAAAGGTTTTCTTTGTTTTTGATCCTGCCGGAGCTCAAACGAAGGAGACCAACAAGAACCAGACTTCCAGACTTCCAACAGCCCGATCCACAGTCCCAGCAAAGCTGAGACCCGTGGAGGCGACAAGAGACGTGGGACCAGCCATCTTAGAAAGCCAGCGAAGTGCTTCCTGTGCAGCTCCCAAGGTACCCTTGAAGCTGTGCATTGGGGATTGAGAAGCCCCAGCCCGAGCAGTTTTTGCACCAAAGATCATCTCTCCATACTCACTGAGTGCTGCGTGGGGCCCTTTTGCGTTTTCTTGCTCTACACGTTGTCCGGTCACTTGCCTGTTGGCTTGTGGCACCTGAGACGATGAACCTTCAAATTTAAACTGCTGGGCTGGTTGCTTCAGACTGGCCCTCGCTTCCCTGAAAAGGAGCAGTCCATCAGACCTTCCCGGTCTGACCCAGAAGCCATCTTTGAGTCCTGCGTGGGATGCATTTGCCAAGGCCTATTGACTCCGATTTGAGAACTGACACCGCCGACAGCGAGAGCCTTTGTGGGACAGCTCGTGTCCACCACCTGGTCATCCTCAATCCTTCCTGGTCCACGTGGCAGCGGAGACAAGCTTCACGACATCTCCTGATCGCAACCCGACATGGCCTGGTTCCTACCTGGTTCCGCGCTGGTCACTGGCTAGTGACCTAGACTCCGTCCCCTCTGCTTTCAGGTACTCTACATCTTCGATCCACCCTTGGATCCAACCGGACTCTTCTCTCCTGGTCGCCTGCAGCATCTTTACCTCCAGGCTCCATAGAACTCCACGACAAAACCCGATGCACTTTGACACCTATACACCCGCTTCCTGTGGGTGAGGTAACGAGAGTACTCCGGTGCTCCTGTAGTGGTTTACACCTCTAGTGTCCTAGTTTTAAGTGGCTAAGTTCTAGTCCAGTCGGAAGACTCCTAAAACAGTAACTTTCTAATTTTTACGCACCATTGACTTGTATGGTAAACGCGAGAGCCTATAGACACTGCTTCCGCATCCTGTGGGCCTCCTATGTCCTAACCTTCATTAGTCCAGGGTAGTCCCAGCGATTCTCAAGGCCCTAGGCCTTACCATTGTTCGTGACGTGGTTCTTATACCACTATTTTAGTATATGGTTTGAGTGGCCACCAGGGCCTATCCATATTTGTGCAACTTTTGTATGTTATATGAAGTTCTTTGTTTAACGTTTGTGCTTCTGTGCTCATAAAGAGTATAGGGGATTATTTTAGTAATAAATACATATATTTTATAATATATAACTCGTTTGGTGTCCTTTCATTTGATGTTAAAAGGATTGCATATGGTAAAACAGCTTGCTTCACATGCCCTCTTGAGTTTAGCCTAAGACTGCTTTTGTCCATGCTACCCCTAGGATAGCTGGTCTATAAGGTTGACTTACAACCAATCACCATAAGGGTCGTTTGGACTGGTGGAAGGTGTTCACTAGAATAGTGACCATCATATACCAGGCCAACTTATCACATGCATATACTTAAAGCGTTTACAACTAACTGTGAAAGCTTGCGTGTATTCTGGCTGTCGTAAACATTGTGTGTTGTTGGTGTAATTCGCCTTGTCTCAGGAGCGCAGATTCGAGAGCTATTCGGACACCGTAAAACCCCTTAATTACTAGAGGATGTTTTATGGCAGGATGGACTCAAACAGCCTTAAAAGGAGACCCGAAATAATACCACATGTTTATATCTGCTGCTGCCGAAAGCTAATGCTCCTGTATACTCGGTTGCTCTTGGAACACTTGATGTGGTTTTGCAGAACTGCTTGTTCAGCCTATTGCTTTTCAGTAAAAAAATTCGGGACATTGTGCTACAAAAAAGATAAATCTAAACCTATTTTCAAAAAAATTCTTGCAGAAGCAATACGAGGTGTGACTTGAACTAAACAACCATAGAGAGGTCCGACTTATTCACTTCGCCCCCTCGGTGCATTCTGGGGATGATATAATAACACTTCCAAGGGCTGCTTTTAGCAGCCATCTGCCCCTTGTGCCTCTCTATCAAAACATTAATTCGATCCTGTGGCCTCCTTCTTTTCCGTCCACTTAATCTTCAATAACTCGACTCCTCCCAATATCCGATGTGCAACATCAACGCTCCACTGTGCCAAGCCTTGCCTCATTTGATCCCAGCCCCTCTGGTTGGCTCGGTCTATCCAAAAGGGGCATATCGGGAAGGCCGTAGTCTGACTGCAGTCATGAACAGCGCTGGTTTTTCCATCCAAGCTTTGGAGGAATGCATGAAGCACGCATTAGTACCGGAAGAGTCAACTGAGGACTTGATTGCAGGGTGCGCATCGGGTGTGTCACTGGCATCCTCAGTCTTGGCACCGCTTCGGACGGAAGAGAGAAAACTGACTGACAATGCCTCATATTGCCAAATTGGGATCAGTCGCGCTCCATCAAACAGGGAAATTTAACCACAGTGGGAAAGCACTCGCTAGGCAGAGAACTTTATTCACCTCACCGTAGCCTTAAATTACTTGTAGGTATTATAAAATGGTACTGGCTAATTCAACCCGAGCCACTCCAAACGAATCGTCATCCGCCTTCAGGGTTATTACCAGGTGGGAGGCCTTGCTTACCCCATAATTGAACAAGCATTGAACCCGTACAGCGCCGAAAAGCCTCAATCGTGGCACCATGTATTAAGAAGAAAATAAATTGCTAGGGGCTTTTCAAATGAGGGTACTCCATAGGGAGAACCATATGACCTGAACGGGTAAAAGCGCTTTTCATTAAGCACTGCACCAATGATTACACTGAATATTATGGCCACTCATGTCACCCACCAATTCGCTTCTAGCGCCTACTACAGGGGCCTAACGTTTCCAAAGCACTTCTAGTTTTAGTGGACACGATAAGAGACGCCGAGGGGCATTGATTTCTTTACTTTAAGGTAAATTCCAATATGTTACCAACACCACACAGCTGTAAAATCGCAGGTTCCAACTCCCCCTGCCCCACCACCGACCCCCCACGCCAAACACCCATTATTCTAGTGTCATAATGATTTGACCAAACAGTGGGCCTGCCTTCTTGCAGATGTTTAGCGCTATACCTGTGAAGCCGGGTAAAAGCAGGGCACCGAGCTACAAGATAAGAAAGGCCTCCCGTCTGGTAGCAGCATGGTCAGTGACTGGCTGCCGCCCCCTCCCCATGAAACCACACCAACCCCAGGACACATGGACATGAGACCTGGATATCTTTGGAAGGCGGGGGGCAAAACCCCCCGGCCGTATTTATTAAGATATAAAACAATACATTTTTAATTTCACGATAAACAATTTATACAAAATCAGCAGGACATTAGATACAATATTGTCAACAGGTGTGAGAGACTAGCCTTAACAAAAACTCTAATACAAGTTGTTTCCTAACCGAATCTAACATCCTCATCTGAATTTTGTATACTAACATTTCTGGCCATATGGCAAGGTCGCTAACCGGTGTCAGGTCCTACTAGCTGCGCCTCCCCTAAAGATGTGCGCATGCGTAGCCGAGCCCGGTAATTACTCGGTCCACGCCGTGAACTCCATTTACCCACTAAAGGAGGGCCCTTACTCTGCGCCATACGCTGATGTCATGAGTACGCGCGCGGGGTGGCTACCAGCCTAAGGAAAGCGTGACTACTCCCCAACCGGCGCCCCTTTGAAGCACCAGTTACCTTGCCCCTGAAGTTCTAGGAGGGGCCATTGACCCCTCCCCCTGGGCGGGAACCTCCTAGGATGATGCCCGCCCCCTCAGACCTTAAAATAGCTGCTCACCGGTCATGACCTTACCGCCACAGGCCAGCATTGTTACACGACGATCTGGCCTCCCCCATCCTAGACCTAAACCAGGAGCTTACCTCGCAAATCCCTCTAACCAGGCCCATACATTATTAGACTACAAGACGTTCTCTGCCTCAGTCAAGTGAACCCCGTCCCCCAGGTAAAACTGCTCGCCCCAGATACACCCATGTGGAATCGTCTGCAACCGGGGGGGCTCGAAATAACTTGTCCAACTGTGTGTTGATCCTCTTTACCGAGTGATTCAACGCCCTGACCGAGTCCCCCCCTCGCCACTGCCACCGAGGGATAAGTTGCAACCAAACTACCATGCAACCCGGGCATGTCTTGGCCACCCACCCCACAGTGGAGATGATCTCCTCAATAAGGATGCGCCTCCCCAGTTTGGCCAAATCATTCTCCCCCAGGTGAAGTATCACCACTGACGGGGGGTGGGTTGCTGAGCTAAGAGTTCCTGAAAGAAGTTCCTGAACTGTCTGAGGCATAGACCCCCTCTCCCAAAAAATGAGATAGAAAACCCCTTTTGCGCAGCCCTTTTCTTACGTTCACCTGAAAGAAAAACATGTTCAGCATGCCTTACATAAGAGTGGCCCACAATTCAAGTCACCAATGTCCTATGTTCTTCTTGTCGCTTGAGTTGAGATGATGTAGGTTGTTGACGCCCGGTGGCGAGTTCCTCCCCTGCGTCACAGGTTTGAGAAACTGCAAGAAACCAGAAAAATACCAAGCGTGAGCACCATATCCTGTTACAACATGTCAACCCGTACATATCGTTTGTAACACTCAGAGGACCATCTCCCAATTCTCTTCACATTCTCCACTGGGAGTCCCCTTGCCGCTGCTTCAGTTGCTGCCCAATCCTAAAGGAGTGGGTACCAAATTCCTTGGGATCAAAGCCTGCCTGCCCGACCGCCAGCGCCAAGACTCTCCTAAACTGGTACCTGGTCAATGGTGTACCATTGGCGTGACACAACAGTGCACCCCCCGCCGTGCCCACTCGCTGTAAGTGGAAGCCTTCCACGTGAGAAATCGGGCAGCAAGTGTTGTCCCGGGCCCGGTGGAGCACTATGGTATGACCCCGAGATTCCTGATCAGTTTTAGATCTCTGAATTGTCACCCAAATAGTATCCTCTCTGATCTTCACACAGGCCCATTGTAGGCCGCCCTGTTTATCTCCTTTTGACGCTGCTACTAACTCGCCAATTCTCAGGGCCCCATAGAAAGCCAGTGCAAATGCTGCCTTGAAGAGCAGTACCTCCCACGTTGAGCTACAGACACTATGAAGTGCCGACAATAAGGCTGTCAGCCGCACTAGCCCTATCGGCCTCCTTGTATCCGCAGAGTGACCCTGTAAATGGCGCCAACCCCTCAAGGCCTTGCGTACCATAAAGGTGTTAGTGGGATCTCACATGCCCTTGGCCTGCGCGAAGAATGAGACAGCCGCTCTATGCCTGCTCGCAGTCGCCACTGAGCGCCCTTCCTTGTGCATTAGTTCCAGGTACGCTGCGAAACTGTCCTCATGGGCCCACCTAACCTCCCATTCCTGCCCCAAGAAAGTACAGTAAGACAAAAACGCCCCTTCGTAAGCTGTCTTGGTCCTGGGGGCTAAGCTAGCAACCACGAGGTCCTGTAACCTGGGGCACCAATCTGCCAACGTGCTGCCGGGAAATGCGCTGGCGAGGTGTCTGCTGCAGGAAGCTGTTCCCTGAATACCTGCATTTTAAAGCGAGAAAGGGAGTCAGCTGCATTGTTGAGGATGCCTGGGACATGCTTGGCTCTGAAAACTACATTCCATTTTAAGCACTGTAACACAATCTCCTTTATCAGGCGCAGTATGAAAGGACAGCGCGCCCCCTGTTGGTTTATACATTCCACAACTGTCATGTTATCCGACCAGAACACCACTGACTGATTACATAGGTTTTCCGGCCAGACCTTCAATGCTACCCATATTGGGAATAGTTCCAGGAAGCCAATGTTGGCGGTCAGACCCCAGGACCTCCATTCTTCGGGCCACCGCTGGGCAACCCATTTGGTCCCCAGGATGGCGCCAAAACCCACGCTACCAGCAGCGTCTGTCCATAAACCCAACTCTGCTGACGTGGCGGGGGGGCCCGACCACACTACCCTGCCATTAAAGCCCTCCAGGAATGCCATCCATATAAGCATATCCTGGCGAACCTCAGATGACAACCTAGTGCGGTGGTGCCTCTCCCGTAGTCCTTTCATAGCCTGGGCAATAGAGCGTGAGAATGGGCGCGCCATTGGAATGACCCGCAGTGCAAAGTTCAATTGACCCACCACCTCCTGGAGCTGTTGCAATGATACCTTGTCCTTTAGTAGGCATTGCTGTAGGGCTGCCCTAAATCTATATACTTTGTCCCTGGGCATCCTGAAGCATCCTTCCACTGAGTCTATTTCAATACAAAGGAATTCCAATCAGGTGGATGGGCCCACCGTCTTCCCTGGCGCCAGCGGGACCCCAAAAGCCCGCATGAGCACGCAAAATTCCTGCAATGCCCAAGCACACTCCTGAGAGCCCGCCGCACCTAGAAAAAGGAAATCATCCAGATAATGCATGACCTGCTGGTGGCCCGTCGCCTGTCTCATGACCCACTCTAAGAATGAACTAAAGGTCTCAAAGTAAGCACATGATATGGAACAACCCATGGGCATGCATTTATCCATGTAAAATTTGCCTTCGAAAGTGAAACCCAGGAGGTGGTGGTCCAAGGGATGGACTGGGAGGAGGCGGAACACAGATTCAATGTCCGATTTTGCCATCAGTGCCCCTGGCCCCAGTACTCGCAATAAGTCAACAGCCTGGTCAAAAGAAGCATACTTTACACTGCAAATACCTTAATCAATCGCGTCATTCAAAGACGCCCCTCTTGGCGCCGACAGATTGTGGATCAGTCTAAACTGGCCTTTCTCTATCATGGGAACTACACCCAGCGGTGAACACACAAAATTGGGGGCAGGCACATCATGGAAAGGGCCAGCTATCCTGCCCAGGGACAGTTCCTTCCTAATCTTAGCAGCAACCACTGCAGAATTATGTTTCACCGACAGTTGGTTTCTGCAATGTGCGCTGCCCGTGTACCCCCCAGCCGGGATCCTAAAACGCTGGGAGAAACCTTCCTGAAGTAGGGTGGCTGCTGTGTGGTCCGGGTAACTATTCAACCATGGGATCATTGCCAAGACGTCAATTGGTGTGGGACCACCCAAGTTGTCCACACTACTCTGGCTTTCCCCTCCCCCTCTGACCGTGATTGCCGTTCTTGGACCTGTAAGTTGACTCGGGGTGGGAGGGGTGACCGCAGATTGCACAAGCATGTCTAAATCTACAGGTGCCCGGCGCCCTCGTGCAGGAGCGCTTATTGAAATCCCAGCATACCCCCTTTCGCTCTGACCCCTCATGCCTATTCTTCCCCGGGACCTCACTCCCCTGGGCTGACCGAAAGGGCTGCTGGGGCCTGGCGGAGAACACCCTGACTGCACTGGTGGACTGGTATGGGGCAGTGTTCCCTGAGAACTGCTTATGCCAGGACATAGAGTCAACCTTGTCCCAAGACAATGATGTGTCAAATTCCTTGGATTTCCTGAAATTGACATCATACTCCTTCCAGGCATCCCCCGAGTACTGTTCGCTCCACCCCACAATCCTGCTCTGGTAGCAAGCCATTGCTGCCTGCACATTAGGGGGGTGTTCGGCTGTGATAGCCGTCAATACCGAGAAAGCCCTGATCCAGTTGGCCAATGTTTCCTCTACCCTGAATTTAGAACATTGTGCTCCCCATTCACTCGGATGCATCCACTCCTTTTGTACCTTAGCCTGCTCCATTTCCCTATTATCTAGTAACAATGAAAAAATGTAAACATACTTTCCGGCCCAAATCATTTCTTTAACTGTCTGGGACACATGTTGTGCTAAATTTTCACTCCTGGATGGCACTGAGCGGTCACCCAAGAGAGGGAGAGCCACCTCCTTACCATTTCCGGGCACTTGGGCCGGTAGACCACCATCTCCATTCGGTTGGGCGGGACTGGAACCTGTAAGTGAAGAAGATGAGGGCACTGCAGCACCATCAGCCACCGTAGCTGCTTTAATCTTTTCAACCAACTTTGCCGCCTCTGCAGCATGGTCTGACGAAGCAGGCAACACACCCCCCTTCTGCAGCCAAGGCAATAAGGCCGCTATCTGAGACACCAGCTCGGCAGGGACAGCAGAATCAGCGTTCTGTGTAACTGCTGGCACCACAAGCCCCTCAGGGGGCACACCCGGCGGCGCTGGTGGGATAGGTAAGGGGGTGGCCGGAGGCGGCAGCCCCGGGACTGGTATCGGTACCATGGGCAAAGGGGGGGCAGGCCCCGCAGGAAGGGGTGCTGGTGGTACTGCAGGGGCCGATGCCGCGGGTGCCGGCACTACAGGCACGGGTGTAAGAGGGGCCGCCGGGGGAGCTGGGGCACTGCGCCTAGGCTTCTTGGCCTTAGACCTCCTCGATGGGGTGGCGAAATCCCCCTTCGGCAATGGTGCCGTTATCTGTCGCTTGGGCCTACCTGATGGGCCAGGGGGATCGGCAAACCTCTCATTCATGCAAGCCTCTAATTTATCAACCCTCTCCAACCTCTTATCCATCTTGGTCATCCTACGCATCATGGCCTGCATCATAACTTCCATTCTGGACCCCTTACCACCCCTTGCCCCTGGTATGCTTGCAGACCACTGCCCTACACTCTATTACTCAAACTCAAGTGTACGTGTGCTTGGTACCTTCACCAGATGGAGGATGCACAGGGGGCTGTAAGCACCATGCGACCGTAACCGCAACGCACCGGCTTGTCCGATTCGTCAGGAGTGAGTAAACTCTATTGTAGACCCACCCGGCAGCCACAAGACGCAATGAAATGCCAGCCCCCCGCTCTCCTCTTACCGACCCAATCCTGCGTGCTCTACAGCCGGTCCCGAATTTGTGACCACTTCTGTCGTCCCCCACTCTGGGCTCACCGTGCACGTGATGCTGAGACCTTGGATTGCATTGCCTGTAATAGAAAAGTTGTTAATATCTGGGAGTGGCAAACTCAAGTAGCTGCTGACAAAACTGCAAACAATGTTCCACGTGATAGGAGGCTCGCACCCTTGTTGACCACCCCAAAGCCAACCCTGGCTGCTTAATTTAAACTAACCAGAGGAGAAACCTCACCTAGAAATATGCAGGATTAAATTCGGGGATGCCCAGACAATTGTATGCCCCCTACCGGTCTCCCATCCAGGTAGTGCCCTGGTCGACCCTGCTTCACCACCCAAGCGCTCGCACAGTACGAGAAATGTGCACAAAATAATTGCAATAGGGCGAGGGAGGGCAGTGCTATAACTCCATTGAAAATAAACTGGCTATGAGTTATTCGAACACTAGAACACAAGAACACTCGCGCCTACTCCCAGGCCTTAGACTGCTCGATCACGCGATCTCCCGCTGCTGATTTAAATTGCCCGATGCGTTATTCAGGCGGGAAGGTGCACGATTGCCGTCTACGGCGAATCTAGACTCGAGCTACAATGAATATGCGCAGGTCGCGCTGTGCGTCGCACCTGCCCCGACAAATACCTTAGAGTAGCAGGGCACTCGTTCCTTACTGCGACCACTCCGAGGGCACTCGTTCCTTACTGCGACCGCTCCGCGTGGCCTCCGCATGGCGAACACCGGCCCCGGATACAAGGAAGATCGCCTCGATTACCCGGACACCCGCAGTATCGTACCCGCACACTGCCTCGCCCGCACCTTAGCTCCGCGGTTGACACCTGTACAATAAAATAAGAGAAATAAAAAAAAAACCAAGAAGCCCCGAGTGCGGGGCACGACCGGTGTGGGGGAGCGTCCAGGCAACAAGGGGGTCACCTGGGCGCTCCCCGCTTCTTTATTTCTGAGGGGCGTGGGAGGGGGCGGCACGCCCCCTTACCCTGCCCCTCCGCAGCCTGCCCCTCCGACCCGGATGTCGACTTGATGACATCCGGGTCAGAGAGGGCGCCCGCCAATCGGTGGTGGGGCGCGCCTCCCCGGACGTCATCACTGGACGCCGGGAGGACATGCCCCACCACCGAGAGGCACTGGAGGAGGGGGCGGTCGCCGCACCGCCATGCGGGTGGGGGGGCCAAGAGCCCCCCCTTTTCATTTGTTTTGGCGGTATTTGTTAGAAAACCTGCCACAGACTGGTGGCATTTGAAGGTTAGCTGTAAAGTAATCTGCGTTTTAACTGGTCAGCCCAAATCAGTAGTGCGCAATTTCACCATAATGTACATTTAAATGTTTCCAGTAGTGCAAAAACTATTCAGCACGATTAAATAAACGCCGATAGGTTTTAACACCATTATATTAAAATACCGCTGACATCTATTCATGGGCTTCAACACATACAAGCGTGCCATGCTTGAACCACAATTTGGAAGACAATACCACACAAACTGGGGATACATCAAACCTGCAAGCAAGTTCCATTCGTGAGATTTCATAGTGCCTCGACTTACATCCTGCAGCCTTGTCTGCCAACAAGCTTGAAAGCTGCAAGGGTCAAGTGCGCACGCGCCAAACTCAGCTTATCCCAAAAACCATCAGGAAAAAAACTCTGGAAGGTCCGTCTTTTACGTTTCACCCAGGGGCACCGCATTTATTAAAAATAATTGAGCCCGGTACAAAAGAGTTCGTGAGCACCACTTCGACTCTGATTTTTACATTTCAGCTTGTATTTGCATAGAGCAAGGTAAAAATTAAACTTTCAAGTTCGCACAATAGGGGGTAGAAAGGGGGGGGGGCACAAATGAACCCGAAATGTAAAGTTAGAAATTCCATATGCCACTGAGGGCCCGGCCTAGTGCATCACAAACCTTGCCTTTTGACAATTTATAACATTTACAACGCCCAAAAAAGCACCAACTTGTACTTTGTTCTAGACTACATATTAGGCCTGGGCGGTAAATTCTGTTCCGCTCGCGCGGAATTTGCCGAATTTGGGTAATTTTACGTCCTGCGGAGAACGCGAAATTGCCAAAAACTCCGCAATCCGCGTCTTCGCGGAATTTTTGGCTTGTTCTCGCTTAAAAATGTGTGTTCGTGAGATATTTCCCCTCGAGCATGCACACAGCATTCGCGAACAGGAAAAAAGCATTGCGAATGGGCGGAACAAGCAATTCCGCATGTTCCTGGAATTTCTGTGTGCTTGCAGAGATTTTTTACTGTTTCGTGGAGCTTTGCATAGCCCAACTACGCAAATTCCGCCCACCCCTACTACATATACAAACGATTTTTTTTTGTACAATATGCTTCATCAGGAACCTATACACAATATGTACATATATTTCAATAAATAGATAGCATTTTTAAAAGGGCTTTTTACTTCCTTGCGCCCCCTGAAAGACTCTTTGGGGTGGACAGAAGATGTGCACCAGGGGACTGGATGCTTTACTGGCGGCGAAAAAAAAAGTCCCCAGAGTGTCACGCCGCGAGTAAAGCCTCCAGTCCCCACGTGCACATCTTCTGTCCTGTCCATCCGCGTGCCCATTTGGAATCCATTTCGATTCCAAAAGGCCCTTGCCATGGCAAGAGCAGCGCATACATGCTGCTAACACCAGGCGAGACCTAAAAATCATGTAGTGACACATAACCAGGACAGGGTAGGACCTGCCAGTGTCAAATGTTAATGACTGTGTCACCACAAAGGACTGGTGAAAAACGGGACTCCTTGGAAGCCTAAGGCCTTGTTTCATCTCATCTCCTAGGATGGACCCACTGGCAACTGGAAGACAGCTCACATAAGTTAAATACAAGGAAACTTCTAAAGGTAGATGAGCTTTGGAACAGTTCTAAAAACAACAAGAACAGTAATCAGACTCTGGTTTTGGATGCCACAAATTGGGCGCTAAATTAACAGTTCTGTCATTTTCTGGAGAATCGTGTGTTGATAGGAAGACCAAGTCTGTTGCAAAATAAGATTAAACATATCCTGAGAAGAAAAGGGCAGAATCCGTCGATGAAGTAAGAAGAGCTTTATTTAACATGCGAGCTCAGGAGCGTACAATATTGAATGCCGGTAAACTGTCAGTCTTCTCCCCAAATACATACGGTTTCCATTCAAACCACAACACACACACACGAGACACAAGATCTCCATACACACAGCACGCGAAACACAACACGCGACACTCACACATTCAAATCACAACCAGACACGCATATTGTTTGTGGATGACGCGCGTGCATTCACGCGCGTCATTCCAAACAATAACATGATACCACACACCTCCCTCCTTTTTCTTTTTCTTTTTTTTTTAAGTAAGAATGAAATCTCTGAACCATACAGGAGCCCTGCGACTTCTTGAACTGCTCAACAACTCTTGTGCATTAGAATCACAACTGACCGAAACAGCAGCTGATTCAGATAATCCTGAATTATTTGTATTGACATCCAAAAACACATTAGATGAATCATCTTCATCCAAAAACACATTAAATGAATCATCTTCAGAAAAGTGCTTGCTATTATCAAACTTTGAAACTCTACTAAAATGCCAAACACTTCCATCTAGTACTCTTACGGCATTCTTAAATACTTCAACTACTTCAATTGGATCAGACCACTTTGCTAATCCCTTATGTACATAACTTCCTTTTTTAGTCTCACAAAATCTCCCACTTTAATAGGAACACAACTTCTTGTCTCCTTTTTTGACAAATCATTCTTCATTTTCTCCTTATAAGCATCAACTTTCTTGCGAATCTCTCCAAAATCAACCTCTGCAAAATCAATTCGACCACTATCCTTGCTCTTTAACCACCAAGGAACAAGATTGGTACTGGGTTTCTGCCCTCTCAGCAACTCAAAAGGATGTAATAAGGTAACTGCATTAGGAGCAGTTCTGTAAGACAATAACATGGACTGTAACGCCTTATTCCAGCATAAACCACTTTTGACAGCTAATTGAATAGCCTCCTTGACTACTCTATTAAATCTCTCTATCTGGAAGTTGGCCTCTGGATGGAATACCACTATTCTTCTATGAGAGATACCACACCTACTAAAATAACTTTCCATTTGCTTACTAAAAAACTGTGGACCTTTGTCTGTTACTACCTCTTGAGGAATACCCTCTCTACAAAAAACATCATCCAAGAATTGTATAATGACATCACTGGTAACCTCCTTGACCATCTTTATTTCCGGCCATTTTGAAAAGTAATCTATCAACACTATGCCAAAAGAATGCTGTTGTGGCAACACACTAAACGGTCCAATAATGTCAATACCAAGTTTATTCCAAGGTGATGCAGGTAACTCAACAGGTTGTGGTACACTGGGTAAAACCTTAGCTGTTTTATCACTCTTAGCACATAATTCACATAATTTCACTTGTTGTTCTACAAAATAATCAATACCAGGCCACCAAAAATTGTTTTTCCAACGCCTTCTAGTGATTGATATACCAAAATGCCCTTCATGAGCTGAATAAAGAAACTTCTTCCTGAGACCAAAAGGTGGAACAAATTTATCACCTCTTAATAAAATGCCATTTTCTATGGCCAGTTTATCTTTAATTTTATGATAGCTCATTAAACCTCTGTTAAAACTCCCTCTTTCAGACCAACCCTTCAATATATACTCTTTCCCTTCTTTAAGTTCTAAATCTTTGTTCATTTCTTCATTCCATGTCTCTTCCTGTACTACTGAATTCTCTCCAAATACTAAATTGACATCAGTGCAACTTCACACTCATCTTTATCAACCACATCAGATTCCTTGCACGCCAATGGAAGACTTGACATGCAATCAGCATGAACATTAGACTTCCCAGGAATGTATTCCAAAGAATACTGAACATTTTGTAACCTAGAAGAAAGTCTTGCCAATCTAGAATAGAGTGTACGTCCCCCACCCGGTGACAATATGTGCACCAAAGGTTTATTATCTGATTTAATGACGAATTTAGTTCCCCACAAAAAAGGTCGAAAATGTTCCGCTCCCCAAACACATGCCAAAAGTTCTCTTTCAATTACAGAATAATGTCGTTCCGACTCCCTCAACGTCCTTGAAGCATATGCTACAATCCATTCTTTACCCCATTCTTCTTGAATCAACACAGCACCCAATCTATAGTTACTTGCATCAACCATCACAATACATTTCTTCCCAATCACAAATGGTTTGAGACAAGGTGCTCTAATGATCATTGACTTTACAGCATTGAAAGTTGCCGTCATAGAATCTGTCCACTCAAATTTGGCATTTTTTTTTAAAGCATCCTAAACGGTTCAATTACAGTTGCATAGTTTTGAATAAACTTAGCATAAAATTCCACAAGTCCCAAGAAAGCTACCAACTGTTCTTTGTCTTGAGGAATAGGTGCTTTGCTAATGTTCTCCAAATGTGAAGCTTTCGGTCTAATACCATTTCCACTAATGCAATGTCCAAGATATTCCACTTCCTCTCTCCTGAACTTACATTTGGAAGCACGAAGTGTTAGACCTTTATCTGACAGAGCATTTAACACTTTAAATACATTTTTGTCATGTTCAACCCCATCTTTCCCAAAAACTAAGATGTCATCTTGAAATGCAATTGCCCCAGTTAACCCAACTAAAGTCTCTTTCATCAACCTTTGAAATACCGCAGCTGCACTTGCTAGGCCAAAAGGCATCCTGCAAAACCTATATAAACCCTCAGGTGTAATAAAAGCAGTTAAGTCTCTTGAGTCTTCATGTAGAACCACCTGATGATACGCGCTTGCTAAATCCAAACAGGAGAATACTTTAGCATTGTCCAAAGTGGAAACCATCTCATGTAGGTTAGGTAAAGGATGTGAATCCACACAAATAGCATTATTCAAACTGCGTAGGTCTATGCATACACGAAGATCTCCCCCCGATTTAATCGAAATCACAATGGGTGAAACCCAAGGGGATGACTCAATAGGTTCTATTATTTTCTTCTCACACATATCATTGAGAATTTCCTTTAATTTTTGTCTATATGAAAGAGGAACATTTCTGACTTTATGACGGATGGGCAAAGCATTTGCATGTACTTTTATCCGATGTTCAAATCCTCTATACCTTCCTAAATTACTGCAAAATAATTTAGGGATTTTCTCTTTAATTTCTGAAATCAGCATATCTTCTTTCCCTTTACTTAGCACAGAATTACTTGGCTCAGAATCAATTGAGTAAACAGGGGGGTCAGCATTTGGATCAAGCTTCATTCCAAGTTGTTCCTGGTGTGGCCAACCTAATAGTGAATCACCAGATTTTGTAATATATACTTTCCCATAAGTAGAATGATTCTTGAATTTGAGTTCAGCTATGAAGTAACCAATGAGTTGCAGTCTGTGGCCTGTATAGCCACTTGGTGTAATATCTGGTTGCATTAGATTAACACTAGGCCAATTGGATCTGAGTAAGATATCAGGTAGAATAGTGTACCATGAGCAAGAATCTACAAAAACTTTGGTAGATATTCCGTTAATGATGATATCACAAGAAGGAAATTTTCTGACCTTAGGTTCCTTAGTTATACACATTATAGTATTAACATCAAATTCACAATCACTTGAACCTTCTTGCTCTTGATCTTGAACCAAACTGACTTTCCTTGGTGCAGATCTACAGACTTTTGAAAAATGCCCCTTTTTTCACATCTCGAACATACTTTCTATAAAGCTGGGCATGACTTCGAGTTCCCTAGACGGTAACCACTAACCACTACCACATCTAAAACAATACATATTATACATTCTTGAATCTGGCCTTTGCCAATTATTTGTCCTTTGATCCGATCTTTGCCAACTATTCATTCTCTGATCAGGTTTTTGCCATCTATTTCTATTTTCACCCTTGTACTGGTTATCATTCCTTGGATTAATAGTCTTCCTATACTTGTCATTTTTGTCATTTTCTCTATTAAGAATTAACACATCTGGTTTATTGCTGTTTTGTGATCGAATTTCATCCACAAATTTCTCAGAATGCTCTATTGACTTGGCTATCTCAATTGCAGTATTCAAAGTCATGTCAGAAGTTGTCCATAACCTCTGTTGTATCTTCTTATTGTTGGTACACATGAGAATCCGATCCCTTAGTACTTGGTCATAATTAATGTGTTCAAAGTAACATGTAACCGCTAATGCTCTCAAAGCAGAGACATAGTTGTCAATAGACTCATCTGTTTGTTGTTTCCTTGAATAGAATTTAAATCTTTCCATGACCATATTAATTTTCTTCCCATATCTAATGGAAAGTTGTTTAGCTGCAATTTGATATACATCCAAATTAGAAGTATCACTTAAAGGAGGTAAACTTTTGAATTCTTTGAGTGCAATCCCTCCAAGACAATGCTTTAATAGTGCTAATTTCCTTTCTGCTCCACAGTCTTCTTCTTCTAAAACTTCAACATACGCTAAAAACATAGGTTCCCAAATGTCCCATTCAATTGGAGGATCACCTTTAATAGTTAAAAAGGATGGAGGAGGTTGAATCCCCGTCATAGTTATTTAGATATTTATTAACAACTAATATAAATAAATAAATGTAAATTAAGTTGTTGTACAGTTTTTTTCCCTTCCCTTAAAAATAAGAGAAAATGTGACACATTTTTGTGTGCGAATCACAGAAGTCACTTACTGTTCATTATATTATGGCAGTGATGATTATTAGTGTTTTCTCCTTGTAAATATTTCCACAGTTAATGGCAAACTGAATTCGATTCCTCACAGATGCAGCATTGCAGATCAACATCCAATAGGAAAATCCGCGTGAAATCTGTCCTTGCTAACATCCAATAGAAAGGATAAAACAACATCCAATGAGGAAAGCCAAGAGAAAAGTCCTCCGTGTGAATACCCAATGGAAACACAGTATAAACAAAAATTCAGTGAATCCTTCGAAAATCCATATTAACACACGTATGAACGTGTTCCCGATCGTCGCCAGTGTTGCAAAATAAGATTAAACATATCCTGAGAAGAAAAGGGCAGAATCCGTCGATGAAGTAAGAAGAGCTTTATTTAACATTCAAGCTCAGGAGTGTACAATATTGAATGCCGGTAAACCGTCGGTCTTCTCCCTAAATACATATGGTTTCCATTCAAACCACAACACACACACGAGACACAAGATCTCCATGCACACAGCACGCGAAACACAACATGCGACACTCACACATTCAAATCACAACCAGACACGCATATTGTTTGTGGATGACGCGCGTGCATTCACGTGCGTCATTCCAAACAATAACATGATACCACAAAGTCAGCAGCGAAAAATATATGCAGTCAGAACTTTTTCAAAAACTTGCAAAGTTGTGCTGTGCGATTTAGGATGTCAGACAGGCACACCATACAAGATGTGTGTAAATAATTTCCTCCATTGCCTTTGTGAAGGTTTTTTCAAAATATTGCAAGTTTTGTGAAGTTTTGCCTAGTTTGCAAAGTTAAAAACGTTCTATTAAAAACAGTTGTTATTTCCATGATACCTGTGAAATACAGCTTTTGTCCAAACGGAGGCCTGCGTTCAGCCTGATTTCCTTCCCTTCAGTGAATGAGTATCACAGTCCATTTAGATAATTAAAGCTCCTTGCTACTCTACAAAGATCCACCAGTCTCCATTTGTTGAATTAGCAACCTCTTGACGAAAAGTAAGCAGAACTTGAACATACTAATTGCATAGTTAGCTGACCTTGCAGATAGCTGCTTCAAAAATATCTTAATTTTCCAGACAAATGGCCTGATTAAGAAGGAAAATTGAATATACATATTTGGTTTCATGTGGGGACGGAAACGAATTACCAGCAAGATGTATGGTTGATTTGTTACTAAATTTGTGAATTAAAAGCGATCCAAGAACTCTTGTTCATGTCTGTTGGCATTTCCATGTTTCCTTTGTGACAAGGATGGGTGTGAATTAATATTTACCACTGACTGACATGGCTTGCAGCGTATACGCTCATTTCATAGCAGTGATATATATTTGTGCACAGTGAGTTCAGTGGCACAGATACTGGGGGGGGGTGGGTTTAAGCCTGTTCAGAGCCCACCAGGGGGCCCCTCAACTTTAATTACGCCACTGGTGCGCTGCCTTAGGCGATGTACTGATTGTGATGTGTGAAAGAGGCCAGGTCTTGCTCACACAATACATTTCACACTGCCTACGGGCCTTATTATGACTTTAGCGGTGTGGCAGTGGACTGCCAACCCAGTGCCCCGCTGTCACATGGGCAAAGCCATTTTGAGACTGCCTCCTGGATTTCAAATGCAATTCAGGTCAGGCTGTCCTGAGGCAGCTGGCCTGCGGTGGTGCAGTGCTAAGGGTCATACGTGAGCTTAGCAAGGCACTGCAATGAGAACGCCATTGCACGATCCTGCAGGGCATAGCATGCCAAGTCCATGCACTACATAAAGTGGGGGTGAATGCATACAGGGGGGCAAACCATGTGCCCACCTGCAAAAATTGTGTGGCCCAGAGGCAACAGGGGGCCCTGTAGGGCCTCTTTTGTTTCCTCACTGTTACACTTTTCATGGTGGGCTCACTGCCATGAACACTGTGGTGGTGAGGAAACTCCTACTATGCTTGGTAGTGCCACAGCAGCACCACCAGCATATTAGTGGCCTTAGGCAGCTGCAAGATAGCCAGGGATTGCGGATCCCTGGTGGCAGAAGCAGTCCCATGATGGTCCAACTGCCCTATTTGTAATAGAGCCATTGGACCACCTGTAATATGGCCCTAAGTCTGTATGAAGCAGTTAAAGTGGCACCAGGGCTGGGGCAGGGCCAGCACTGGAGCATCCCTCTCATGCCATGCATGTACTTTATTTAGTGAAGGCACTCATAATGTTGGTATTACTGAATGGATAGTAATCTTTATTGTGGATTAAACAGTAGCGGCTGCTACCAGGGAATAGTGGTCAGGCTGACGTAGGGGTGTTAAAAAAGAGGAAGAGGGGTAAAAAATAAAGAAAGCCCACTTACCTTTCAGGTGGCCGGCTCTCCTCTGTCTTCTTCGTCCACATCCATGACACACGCAGGAACAGGAAGCACCCAGGCTCCCTCCCTTAAGCCAATCACAATGCTGCAATGCAGAGTTGTGATTTGTCTGAGCACCGCGTTTCAGCACTTAGATGGGGAATGGGAGCCTGCACATGTTCTCCACCAGACTGTGTAATGTAGCCTGATGGGGAACACGCAAAGCACGCATTGCTGTTTGACTGTCCCAAGACGGCCGACTCAACAGGCTTGCAGACTTTATGGTTTAAATCTTTTTTATTGATTTCCAACATAGAGAAAGAAAGGGGAACAGGACCTCCTGCTCCTGATAGACAGTACAAATAGGACACTAATCAGTCAGCAATGTAAATATTACAGGGTAAATGCTAGGAGTGGGTCTACAAGAGAGAGCTCTCAAACATAGGAGACAAGCCACAAAAACACCGTGGTTTGCGGCCTTGCCAAATGAAGTGCGACAGCTCGGACTGGGGTTGTTGTATCCAGCATGCCAGTGGGCGCAAGGGAAGGGTCTGAAAGAGGTCGAGATCCTTTGGGAGGACCGTCATTTTAATAGCAGCAATCCTGCCCAACCATGAAAGAGGGTAGTGTTTCCACCTACCCAGCTCTCTGCGAATCGAGGTCCGCAGTTGACCATAGTTTGCTGCAGCAGTGTCCGGTAGGTTGGGGGCTAGGAGAACTCCCAGATATGGTACTGTTGTGGTACACCACTGGACTGGGTGCTATTCCTGCAAGTGGGCTAATGTTGGTGCAGGCAGAGAGATGCTGAGGGCGATCGATTTATCCATGTTTATCTTGTAGCCCGAGGCCTGTGCGAAGGTGTATAGCTCCACGATAAGCGCCCTCATAGATTGGGAAGGGTCCAAGAGGGACACCAGTATGTCATCAGCGTATAGGCTAATCTTGTGATTGTCCGCCCCAAACTTGATCCCGGTGATGGAAGGGTGGTTCAGACCCTCTGAGCGAGGGGTTCCATGTAGAGTGCAAAATGGATTGGAGAGAGAGGACACCCCTGCCGAGTGCCTCTCCCTATATGGAAGTGGTTAGAGGTCTCGCCATTAACTCGCACAGTAGCCGGCGGTGAGTGGTAGCAATTCAAGATGCGGGTGCAAGGTACATTCCCAAAGTCGAACCCTCGTAGGACCTGTTCTAGGTAGGGCCAGTGAACCCTATCAAAGGCCTTCCCGGCATCAATCGTTAGCAACATACAGCCCTCCCTAAAACAAGAGGCCACCTCTATGAGGTGCAGGACCTGTTTCGTGTTGTCACTCGTCTGGCGCTGGGAGATGAAACCTGCTTGGTCCGGCTCCACTAACTGGAGCATATAGGGGCCGAGTCCCTTCGCAACGATGCTCGTGTAGAGTTTGAAGTCAATATTTAGGAGAGAAATTGGCCTATACGCGCCACAGGTGGTGGCATCTTTGCCAGGCTTCGGGACAACAGTGATCGATGCCTCCAGCATCTCTGCAGGTATGGCGCCTGGTTGAGTAAATGAGTTGAACAGGTCAGGTATCAGTGGGGCTACTTGGTTTTAAAAGGTCTTATAGAAAGCTGGGGGAGAGGTGTGGTGCCGGGGCCAGGGTGACTGACTCCGGAATCTGGGGATCACTGTTCGATCCCCGGGGCCAGCGGCAGATTAGCCCAGCACCATGGGACTCTGGGCAATAGCTTGCTTAATCTTCCCGACGGCCCCCAGCGCCTAGAGACCCTAACGGGTGATGGTTCGCGCTTTACAAATGTGGATTCATATTATTATTATTAATATTATTATTATTTTTATTATTATTATTATTATTATTATTATTATTATTATTATTA
The DNA here is from genome assembly GCF_964263255.1 of Lissotriton vulgaris. NCBI lineage: Eukaryota > Metazoa > Chordata > Amphibia > Caudata > Salamandridae > Lissotriton > Lissotriton vulgaris. Next base: position 1,184,500,398 of record NC_141687.1, read on the forward strand.
TTATTATTATTATTAAAACTGCTGAATACCCATCTGGGCCAGGTAACTTCCCAAGCCGGAGAGGGGAGACAGCTGCAATAACCTCCTCCAGTCCGATGTCTCTGTCAAGGTAAGTGGCCTGCGCGGTGCTCAGAGACTGAAGGTGTACAGCTGCTATATAGTCATGGCCATGCTGTACGTTGAGTGAGTCACTCGAGTAAGGTGAGGCATAGAAGTCCCTGAAGGCCACGCTATGGCCACATCATCGGTGAGATCTCCTCCGGGTGCACGGATGGAATGCACCCCCTGCCGCTGTCTCACTTCTCGAAGCTTATGAGCCAAGAGACGGCCACATCTATCCCCTCCTGTGTAGTAGGAGTGTAGTAGGCAGAGTGCTGCATACTCGGCCTTGTCCTGGTCCAGGGCCGCGAGCTGCTTCCGCTCCGTACAGAGCTGGCGCCAGGCTCTGGCAGCGCCAGTGCGTTGGTGCATTTGCTCCAACTCCGCCATGCGTTTTGTGAGCTCCGCCCATTTATGGTTCCGCTCCTTATTAATGGCCGAAGAGATCCCTATGAATTCCCCTCTCAGTACCGCTTTGAGCGCTAACCACTGTGTTGATAGAGGCGTGTCTTGGTTAGCATTGAGAGTCAGATATTGAGATATAGCTTCCTTAATCTTGTCAGTGATGGCCCTCTGATGTAGGAGGGGGTCGCGTAAGCACCAGTGTCGCTGTGGCAGTTGGGAGGAGGGGAGGAGGAAGGAGGTTAAGACCAGCAAGTGGTCAGAAAGCGACGCCGTGAGGATGTCGGTCTCGGTAGCCTGGGCCACCAGAGAGGTAGAGCACAGGAAATAGTCAAGCCTGGCATAGGTCTTATGGGCTCCTGAGTAGTAGATGAATGACGGTCCCGCGGGTGAAAGTGACGCCACAGATCCACAAGACCCAGATCTTGGAGTTGTGCCAAGCTGGATTGAGGAAGGGCCCCCACCTGGCTAGTGCGTTGACGTGAGCGGTCGACGAGATTGTCAAAGACGAGGTTCAAGTCCCCCCCAGTAGCAAGTGCTGTTCAGTGTTTGCTGTGGCTTCAGTGAGTGGCTCATGTAGGAATCTATCTGGGCTCTCGTTGGCAGCGTAGATCGAGCCAATTATGAGGGATAACCCCCCAACCTGGAAGTGGTATGTGAGCATGCGACCCTTGATCTCAGCCACCCTCTGGAGCACCCTACCCGGAAAGGAGCGAGTATGGCCACCCCCGCTGTTTTGTAAGAGTGGGAGGAAAAAAATTGTGTGGGGAAGGCTCGAGATTTCACCCTGTGCTGGTCTTTGTGTAGGAGGTGGGTCTCCTGCAGGAGACAAATGTCAGCTGTGGATTGCTCCAAGTAATTAAGGACTGCACGTCGTTTGATAGGGTTATTCAGGCCCCCGAACATTTAGGGTCAAAATCTTGAGAGAGCTCCCTGGCATCTAATGGATGAGGGCATGTGAAGCCAATCAGAGGTTGGGCAGGGAAGGCTTGCGAGCGCTGCATAGGTGGGGACCGGGCATCGCCCCAGTGGCGAGACATAAAAATAAAGGGGAGAACTGTGGATGAGGGGAACCCACCCAATAACAAGAAACACAAGAGGAGGGAAAAAGAACCCAGAAAGTGGGCAGGCCCCAAAGGAGTAGCCTGAATAAGGAACAGCATAACAAGTTCAAGAAGAGAAAATTGTCCGCCACCCCAGGGTGACTGGTCGAGTAGTGTGGGGGTAAAGATCATTGATCCAACCAAGGTGTCCGCCACACCCGCCGTCCCCGATCTGCGGAGATGGGCAGTGGAATGTTCTGGCGCTTACAGGTGTTCATTTGGCGGTGGAGTCCTCTCCTGTCAGGGCCAGGGCAGCCGCGGACAGGGCCTCCTGCTGGCTCTTGGTGATCTCAGCTTTAGACGGGTGCCGCGTGTGTCCCCGCCTGGTCTGGCGCTGCCAACCTGATGGGGAGGTCTCTGGTTTTGGGGTAGAGCTGCGGTCTTCTTCCTCCTCCCGGGGTTCAGTCAACCCCAGTATGTGGCAAGCCTCTGCGAAAGAACGGATCTGGTGGAGTCTCCCATTGTGTTGAAAAATTAAGTGAAAGGGGTGTCCCCAGGATGACGCAACCCCCAGTTGTCGCAGGTGCTCCATGACTGGGCGAAACTGTCGGCGTCTCTGTAATGTGATCAGAGCTAGGTCCTGGAACAACACCGGGGAGTGCCCTTGATAAGATATAGGATGGAGAGACCTCGCTTTGGCAAGTATGGACTCTTTGGTCTTGATGTCCTGTACACAAGCCAGTATGTCTGCAAATGGGGCGTTGGGACTCCGAAGCGGACCCACTCTGTGCGCCCTGTCCAGGACAACTTCGGACACCTGTGACTCTCCCAGTATAAAATGGAAAAGGCCCTGTGAAAATGCAAAGACGTCGCGTGTGTCCTCAGTCAGCTTGACCCCACGGATCCGGATGTTATGCCGCCGGGAGCGGTTCTCTAGGTCTTCCAGTTGAGTTTGGAGGTCGACATTTTCATCCTGGAGTCTGAGCATCTCTTGCTGCAGCGTAGTCTGATCTGACACTGTGGCATTGAGTGTCTCCTCTAGAGAGTATTTTCATATCTATGGGTTGCACATCTTTCTTTTTCACAATTCTTCCAAATTTCACACGACACTTCATCCTTATAGCGTGCTTATCACTGGTGACGTGCCTAGCCCAAACTGCGCGTTTCAAACTGCACAACATCATTTTTAGGGCGACCTTTCACCCCAATACCAATGGCACTGCCGAAACTGCATTTGCACTTCTCATTCCAATATTTTCTGTTTTGTCCGTTTATTCCTTTAATTTTTCTGTTTTCATTGAGATCATAACTCTGTTCTAATCTACATGCAAGGTGAGCATTTTCCTGGGTTTCTCATGTTAAAAACGGGGCATCCGAACCTCTTATTTAAAACACGTACAAGCGCTGGGCTCAACAACAGCAGTTTATTTAGAAAACCCAATGCATTTCAGGCCTCTTGGGCCCTTCGTCAGGGAAAACTGCTCCCCTGTGGGCGTCTAAGCTGGTAAATTCTATGGTCCCATTATGGCCCTTCTTCGGATTATCCTTATACTGTTTGTGGGTCCCTTCGGGGCAATATCTATAAGAAAGTCCATAATCTGCAAGATAAACCTCATCTGGATTCCTGAAGCCCAGCATTAGATTTGCAGCTTTAATATCCGCATGTACATATTCATGTTCATGCATGTATTCCAGGACCTCCAGCACGTGTACGCCTATCTGCAGAATTCTTTCCTTTATTAATTTGTTTTGCGCAAGAACCGTTTGAAGATCACGACCAAGTCAATCGATGACCATAAATCTGTAATTCTTCCCTCCGTGTTCTGTTGTGCCAGTTCCCCAATAGCCAGGAATTCCTAGGTATCGTAAACCATTCTTATCGATCCACTTCTTGATGTCTCCTGATTTTGCAGCACGTTGATAAAATTTTAGCTCCGAAAACAAGGGTCCGTTTTCATGATATTCCACTTTAATGACGTGTATTGCTGCTTTGTCTTCTACAGATCTACCAACGTGAGGGGATGCTAAATAGATTAATCCAAAACCTCCTTCGCCAATCTTCCTCCCCAGCCTCCATTCCTTCCCCTCCAAATCCTTCAGGATGTGGCCTTCTGAAAGTGGAGCTGGAAGCTTGCTCTTTGGTGCCCTTTTGCCAGGCATCTCCGGCTGAGCAGGGGTTAGCTCTTCCGGTTCCCTCCAAGCGCTCTGGGTGCTTAGGCCACTGAAGGTTATACGTGGTGTGGGGCCCCGGGGCTGGCGCTGTGGTAGTGGCTAGAGATTGTGCAGTCTCCCGGACTAGGCCCCTGGTGATCGCGGGCCCCACGCAGTGTAAGTCGACTGCCTCTCCGGGGACCAGGGGGTCAGCTTTAGTGCGGTGGGAGCTCAACTGGCGCGGCCTTCGGGGCGAGAAGGCTGTCCCTGGGCGCGATTGGGAGATGTCGCCACTCACCTTCCCCGTCAGTGCCTCCGGCTGTGCAGCATCCAGGCCCCCAAGTATATGCCCTGTCACACCAAGAGTGACTTGCCGATCCGATCCAGCTCCGACCAGGGCCTCGATCTCTTCGCGCTCCTCTAGTGCCTTTGCAGCCGCTCAGACTTCGTACCCGCTGGCCAGGCTAAGTGGGCCGATGCGTCCCGCTTGAGCAATGCTTCGGGTGTCTGTTGTCGGGGGAAGGGGGTCCATGCCTGCGGCGCGCTACAGGTGGGGCAGGCCTCCCCCCGGGCACGTGGCCGCCGCAGCGTTCTCAGCTGCTCCACCCGGGGGGTTCTCTTATCTGCCAGGCACCACCGGGTCAGTCTCCCTCTAGGGCGGCAGCCCACACACCGTCTGAAGAGCAGGGACAGCCAAGGCAGCGGAACTGGCAGCAGGCCTCGGAGGACCGTAGAAGGCACCTCCCTGATGTCTAGGCCTTAGCCGCCCCAGCACGGCCCGCCCCAGCGCTCGATATTCCGCTGATTCCTGGACTCTAGACACAGCAGCAGGGCTCCGGGCGGCAGGACAGGGTAGTTCGGGTCTCCACTAGAGAAATCAGCGCTGCCACTGTCCCAGAAATACTATTTGGTGCTCATTTCGTTGGACGGCGGGCAGGAGCTCGGAGAATCACATCCTACTCCGCCACCATCTTGGACACGCCCCCGGATTGCACACTTTAGAGTGTGCTCTCCATTTCTCTCCCTGATCTGCAGCTGGCACAGCCCTGACCACACCTCTACAGTGCTCCACAATAGGGAAATATAAAATGATAATAATATTTTCATCATCATTTTTTTTTCTTGTGGAGCAACGCTCCTCCACCTTAGCGGAGGAGCCACCACTGGAGTTAAATAAAACCATATCAATTGTAGAGTTACCAAACTTAACTCAATAAATATAAAAAATATTAAATTACAATTAAAAGTCATTGCTGGTCAAAATGTGCCTATGTTTAATTGTTGTTTAAAAACATGATCCAGAGCTGCTCTCCCCCCCCCCCCCCCCCCAGTGCCTTGAGACCTTCAAGAGTGAGTAGTGCGCTTTATAAACCCCTAATCAATTGGTTATCAATTATAATACACAATCTATCTACTATAAGCATCAAATCTACTAAAATACCAAAATTAATGTCAATTCACCCTGTATGCTTATCTAATCAGCCTTCTGATTCAATTTAGAGGTTATTATGATCAAGAATATTACAAAACTTCTCAGCAGACAGCAATCATTACAGCTGAAACACAACTCAATTTTTGGGACAAAAGCAAAGGCTAAGTCTATTAGTGTCAATAATGCATTTATAAATCAGTTGCTAAAACTGGGTCACAGCAAATCACATTTCCAACACTTTCGGATTTGTAGTTACAGAAGTGAAACATGGGGTTCTTTCTTATGTGTTTCCAAGTTTTGGGAATTTCAGCTATGGCAAACAAACCAAATCATAGTCGAAGATACTGTATTTTGGTTTCCCAAGACATAGTCAGTGCCCGATAGATCTGAGCTTTGTTGGTATCATAACTAATATTTACGTAAGCGCTATGTTCTCTAGTTATAACTATTTTAAGTTGTACAAATAAAGGACAGATTTGAGAGAATTCTTTAATATTTTCTTACAGGAGTCACAAATTAGGCTTTAGTCCCATATGGAAAACACGTTTAGTGCGGGCAGACATTCTTGCTTCATGCCATTGGGTTATCTTGTGTAGCAATAGAGAATCCAGTTTATTTTTACAATATTTCTCTAAACGTTCCCTCTTCTGCTTATAATGACCTAAACCACAATCCAAAAAAATGGAATTCTGCATTAGAAAATGATCCTGCAGATAAAATGCTAAGCAGGCTTGATCTTGTGAGGCTGAGCACAAAATCTTGAACAGTGACCTAAATACCTTACACTGTAAGCAATTCAACCGAGCATCAAATCGTTGAGAATACACTTCCCAGCCATATGTCTGTACTACCAAAAATGTAGCTTTGATTATTTCTAATAAGGGCACATGGATAGACCAGGTATATTTCTTGAAAGCTTCCTAAATGTATGTGTCAATGCTGGAATCTTATTTTTCAAGGAGGCCAGATGTTCCTGAATGGCTCCTTGAACTTTAATGGAAACTCTTAACTACTTTTAACTTGGTCCAATTTTTTTCCCTTCCAAACTCCATGAGTAGCTGTATATATTATAGATTACCAATGAAATTACTTTCGATTTACTGTGGTTAATTTCTAGCTTGCTCAAATGACAGTAACCCTCAACAGGACTTTTTGTGTGTTGGAGGCTCACCCTCATGTTGTCTATTAAGACTGTGTTGTCAGTGTATTGCATCACAGAGAGTGAACGGTTGTGTAATTTGGGAGGGCAGGCCCGCCAATTTACCAGATCTTGGCCAGTGTCCAAACATATAAATCAAACAATAAGGGTGACATAACACACCCTTGGTTTAGGGCTGTATTGACAGGAATCTTGCCAGATAAGGACAGGTTGCCTCCTGTTTTGATCCGGATCCAATTATTTGTATATGAAGACATAATGGCTTTAGGAAAAATTGACAATAATTCCAAATCATAGGTGTTACTCCATAAATGGGATATATCTATACTGCTGAACGCCTTCCTCAAGTCAATAAAACTGGCAAATAAGTTCTCACAAATTTTCTTGGACTTGCACAGGAGTACAGAAAGTGCCATAACGTTCTCTATCGTGCTACAGTTAGCTCCAAATTCTGTTTTGAAACAAAGTGATTGTTTTTTTATTCTGCCCATTTACTCAACTCCTCAAACAATAGTGTGGCATAATATTTTGAATAGATGTTCAATTGAGCTATTTTGTGAATTAGGTGCAACGGCAATCATTTTGATGACTCTGGGATGACTCAGTTTGTGTAGCAGTGTACAAGAAAGACATATAATGATGTTGCCTAATACTCTGGGGTGAAATTAAACAGCTCAAATGCCATTTGCCCCTGGGATAGAATCTTTCCAGCTAGTCTAGTTGAATTTCCTGCCTACAGTGGGCTCCTTCTGTGAATGGCTATAGGCCATAGTGGTGCTATGGTAATTGGAGGGCAGATTTAAAATTAACAAGAAAATAAACTGGTTTTAATTAAATGCATAGAATACATTTGAAAGTCTGATGAAATAACATATTTAAAATGCGGAAAAGTGTGAAATAGTTATTTACTTGTACTAGGCCTCGATAATGGCTAATTCAAGGCTGCTTGAATAGAAAATGTGGAATGCACATAAAAAGTTTGAATCATGACCACACCATGAACCTGTTTTTTGAATAAATATTAAGTTGCTCAAGTAGTTTCAAGTATTCTTGACGAATGTTTTTACTTATACAAAGATCACTGCTGCATATAACCAGTTTTTTGTTCTTTAATGGGGTAATGGATAGTTCAAGCATTGAATTGCAAAGTTTACAATGGGAAATTGACTTTCTAACCCACTTGTTTTCCCTCTTTATGATCCTGCAGAAATGTTTTATTTTCATTAATATAGATGTTTCGATTTTTACATAGTTTATTGGTTCGAAACTGATATTAGAGAATTAAATAACATTGTACGCATGTGGGAAGGCCAGCCTGAAGGAAGCTGACTCAATGTGAAAGCATGGTTAATAAAATCCTATTGACAGTGCAACATTATTATCTAAAGACTATTTTATTTGTTTGAGAAGATGAAGAGTGATCCTGTTCCCAGGAAAGAGTTAGATACTGATTGGCTGACAGGAGACGAGAAGTGAAACATGTTGCAAAGTTGTGAAATCTATAATAGTGAGTGTTTCTAGAGTAGGTTCACACTCTTTTCCCATTCTAGTTTTGTCTACAGACCACATTCTTTTTGCCAGATTTCCCATTTACCCAGACCCAAACTGTATTGCATTGAGATTCTACTGGGTGTTTTAAACTACTCTTTATGGGAAGTTCTTGCTTCAATATTTGTAATCTAGTTGAGCGGATTCAATGCTGAAGCTTTATGCTTCCTCTCACTCTCTCTGAATTAGAACCCTTTATGGGCTCCAACTAATTCTATTTTTTCACCTGATTCTTAGAATAGGGATTCATTCTTTAATAGAACGTGCTTTGATGCAATATTTTCACTGATTTGATTAACCATTAATGATTTTATATTTCTTTTATATTTTGACCATTGATATTTATTTGAATTAACTTATGATTTTCAATAAAGATGATCTACTAAATGATTTAATCAATAAAATCCTTCAATCTTTAAAAAAAATATTAGAACGGCTATTGTGATTATTATTGATGAAAATGTAAGAACCCTCCTTTTCTCCAAAACAATGGCAAAGATTCATCGCAAAGGAGTGAGCGGCGGGGGTTGGCCCAGGTGTTGGTAAAACGTGGCTTTTAATCCTGTTTCTGCTTTAACAAGTTTGGCAGCAGAGGAGGGTTTACATTATGAGAAGAAGACTAAATTAATGACCCTGAGCTACAGTAATGCCCGAATCCTATATCCTAAAGCCCAGAATCTGAAGACTGACAGAGGTACAGTTTTGAACGGGATTGCTGTATTGGAGGTGTGAGTATTATTAGGGCTATGCATTGCAGTTAAAATTGTTGTTGTTGATATCGTCGCTTGTTGCAGTTGGATGAATTACTGATATTTATGTGTCTATTGTGAAGTAGTTGAAGAGGTTATGAGGCTGGACATAGTCTAAGAACCATGGGAAATTGGAATCGATATTAACATTGATACTGATAGATATATTGATAAGTGTAGAATACACTTTATGTTTTTTTCTTCTCTGCTAGAGATTTGTATTGTAGGTCATGAGGTACAGTGCCTACACAATTGAGTTAGGGATTTTAATGAATTGTTGTGAATGTACTAATATTAATTGATGTTGGCAGAACAAATTATGCAACCGATGAAGCTACATTGATTAGGTCAATTCCCACCGGTCGAGATTTCATTTGCATGTGTGAAAAAAAGATCTGTGAAAAGTTGTAAAGTGTAAAAATGTGTGGAACCGCACAACAAATCACCGGCACCGGCACCTGCTCCACCAGGGAGACTCTAGCCCCAGGCCGCCCTGCAATTATGCCAGGAGGTGCAGACAACATTCTTCGTGCCCGGAGGTGCATAAAGCTACTCGTGGCTCCCACTTCGCGGGAACCACACAACAAATCACTGGCACCCGCACCCGCTGCACTAGGGGGACACCACCCTCCAGACTGGCCTGCAATCATGCCAGGAAGAGCTGACAACATTCTTCACGCCCGTAGGCGCATAAAGCTACTCCCAGCTCCTGCTTCGCGGGAACCATGCAACAGATCACTGGCACCCGCACCTGCTGCACCAGGGGGCTCCAGCCCCAGACTACCCTGCAATTGCGGCAGGAGGCGCTGACAGCATTCTTCACGCTCGGAGGCGCATAAAGCTACTCGCGGCTCCCGCTTTGCTTTGCCTCTTTCCTTGGTCCTTCCATCTGGACCTCCCTTAGGTGCTTGTGTTTTGCCCTATCCACTCTGCGGAACTGGAAACTCTCTGGGATGGTCCACTCCTAGCCCCAGTGAGGTCGTTACTGGGAATACTCGTAAGTGCCACCTGAACATTCACTTCCAGCTTGAGTTAAAAAACTAATTTTTTCACAGGCTTGGTGGATATTTTCAATTTGCTTATGCCAATGCTAATGAAATACTCATGACACGCAGGGTAGGTTGGGTGACTAAAAGGCCCAAAGACGTTCGTGGGGACGGTGTTATAATTAATTTTAGGAACCCAAGCACTGTACAACACCTTTTACACCTGAGCCAATCCTTTCTGACCACAAGTTCCGCTATCAGACTGCTCCCGCTTACCTATTTCTACACTCTTGAATCCATCTCTAACACAAGGGCTGACATTAGACATCGACAGAATGACTTGTATCAGAACCAGCAATTGGTGAAACAGGGCTCTCTACAACTGAGACCATACACTTGTAATCTGCCTCCGGGAAATAAATTTGGGGTTTTGGAAGAAGTTGACTGACTCAGGGCTGAGTGGGCATCCTGAACAGCAGGTGTGAGTGAACCCTTAGTGGAAAGGGCTCTGGAGTTTAAGACCAAGGTATCTAGATCCACCAACAAGGACTTCATTCTGAACCCTGTAAGTGCTCACCCTGGTCTTAATGTCTACTCCAATTCGCCTATAGTTCCATCAACAACCTCCAATCCTCAGCTCACCTCACCCGTACAGAACACAGATTCCTCCTTCCCCATACACGCCAGTGCTCTTATTCGTCCTGACGGTACCCTCAAAATTCCTGGCAACTTAGCTAGTAGGACTAATTCAGTGGTATCTATTGATCCACTGAGCAAGTTCCACATAGCGCTATTGGAACCAGAAGCCATATCAGTGCACGAGGTTCAGGAAGGTACTCAAGCCAACCCAAGTGTACTAAACACAGTTAAGGTTCTATCCTGGAATGTGGCAGGACTTAAAATCAAACTAGACTGCCCTGATTGGGGAGGGTTTGTGGATACCTGTGACATTTATATGTTTCAAGAATCTTGGACAACCAGGGAACTAGCACGCATATGATTTCCTTCATTCTTTTTATACCTGCCATATCTGGGGACCGGGTTGACCCTCTGGAGGGCTCTGTATGTGAGTTGGTTCTCATCTAAGTTGTACGATTACACCAGTGGTGTATTACTCCCCAGATATAGTATGCCTTATACTGACCTTTACCCCAGAGTTTAAAATAGCCTTAATTAACATCTACACGAGGCCGGTGAGGAGTGGCTGAATCTCAGACCCTAGCTCAATTCGACAGTTTGTTATCTGATTTTTTGAACAACGCTTTGATAGTGCTGGGGGTGATTTTATTTGCCAATTTTAAATTATGAAATTGGTACTCACGCTACAGAGGAAGATGAGTTGTGGGCTATTCCTGAGACCAATACTTCTCCGATCAGGGCGTGGACACCTTTGGCTCTGGAAATTAAAGCACTTACTCTAAAGGATTCCCTGCGAGCCTGCAATGGCCGTGTCAGCCCTGATTCCCCCGGGAAGTACACTTATAATAGAGTTGGCCACTCCTCTATTATAGAGTATATTTTAGCAGAAACCAGGATGTGGGGCCAGGTTATAGATTTCACTGTCAGGCCGCGCCATGTTAGTGATCATAAAGCTTTAATACTTGAACCTACTTTGCCAACCACTGGGGCTAAACCAGCTGAAGTTCCTGCTATCTTCTACCGACTGACACTCACAAATGATGGGCGGAAAGTTAGCTGGTCATGGTTAGAAAAATGGCCCCAAAAAAATGGCCCTCCCATTTGAAGCCATCACACCCCATCTTGAGGCCATGTTAAAGTTTATAAAGTTAGGAGGTATCACTGCATCCCTCTCAGAGGTTGCCAAGATCAATGGGTCCACAACGTCGAAGTTGGACGAGGTGTTTTGGCCAGTGTGTGCAAGGGGATGTGGGATGAAGCCGAAGCAAACATGGTTCAATGGTTGTTGTCAGGTGGCAAAAAAAGGCATTGATAGAGGCTATAAAATCTAAATGTAATATTACAGTAAAACCAGCAAAGACCCTCTATAAAACCCCCATTGCATCTGAAAAAACGGCATGAGAAACAGATCAGTGGGATAGTTTGAAATCGGCCCTGGAAGTAAAAGGCATGGAAACATTCTGTAACCTTATATCTACAGACAGCAGAAAAGGAAAGGCAGCTTTTGAGCCAAATATAGTGGCTGACTGCTGGAAAGAGCAATATTTTGGCTCTTTATGCCTCATATGCTGTTGAGATCAGATACAGTGATTCGAAAGCACACCTTTTTAACCACAAAGTAATCCGTGTTATGTGCTCGACCTCCATAGGATGCGTGCACTAAGCATGGGCGAATTTTGCGAATTCGTGATCCGCGAATTTGCGGATTTGCGAATTTGCGATCCGCAAAATTCGCGAATTTGCGGATTCTTGTATTTTTGCGTGTTCGCAGGGTTTTTTGCGTGTTCGCAGGGTTTTTTGCATGTTCGTGGGGCTTTTTGCGTCTTTGCGAGCCGCTTGCATAGCGAAGTTACCCATGCAGTCGTTTATGGGAGAGGGAGAGAGAGATAGATAGATAGATAGATAGATAGATAGATAGATAGATAGATAGATAGATAGATAGATAGATAGATAGATAGATAGATAGATAGATAGAAAGAGAGAGAAAGAGAGGGGAAGAGAGAGGGAGAGAGAGAACGAGAGAAAGAAAGAGAGGCCGGATCTCTGAAGGGCCAGATTCCTGAGTTGCCCCTACAGAACATACAGCTTTTTATTTTTAGCAAAATGCATATGAAAATTGTGCTGTAAAGGTCTCTTTTAGTTTAACCCCTCTTGACAACTCAAAATGGGTGTATTTGCCATCCTCTCCCTTCTTCCTGTTTTTGATATCTATAAGTGCTTCCTGATGAGGTTTAATTCCTTGGACAGGTGCCTCGTTGCCTACTTGTAACTATTCTCTGACCCTGCTTCAAGGGTCAGAGCAGGGTCAGAGAATAGTTGCAAGTAGGCAACGAGGCGCCAGGAAGCAATTAGCAGCAGGTGTCCAAGTTGAAGTTAATTTGTTTGTAACCCTTTTGTAAAAGGTTACAAAGAAATTAGGTTCAATTTTTGCACCTGCTGCTGTAACCCTTGCTTGGCAGAAAATTCGTCCCCGCTGATTTGCGGATTTTACAGCGATTTTGCGAGATTCGCGGATCGCGAAATCGCGGAAAATCTGCAAATTCGCCCGCGAAACGGATTTTACGCCCACCCTTAGCGTGCACTTTGGAAAATGCCTTGCCCACAGGCACCAAGATTGACAACACCAACATAGGGTAAGGCAGCATTACACCCCACTTCCAGTAGCACTGCTGTTTGCGCTTGTTTAGCTCCATTCATGCTTTTTACCATTGTACTCCTTATACTCCGTGTACTCCATGTACTCCAAGTTTGTCTTTTACCGCTTATTTACTCCATTACATCCACACGCAGGAATAATGTGCCATTTCCATAGTTTGATCTGTGTGTGAGAGGAATATTCCTGACACTGAAGACTTGCGCACATTTAACATGAAACTGCAGAGTTTCTTTAAGAAATGATGCTTAATCAATATGAAATTATCAAACGTTCATCTTCTTTTCATTCAGAAGTTTCATTATTTAGTTATGCTTCTTTGCATTAAGTCCATTATTATGTACACATGTTTCTTTTTTAGTGAACTTGATCGATGAATTTCACACAACACCCAATGCATTTCAGGTTATCGAAAATGACCCTTCCTCAGGGGTCTAGAAAAAGGAAAAATACAGGACCAGATAAGCCTCAAAGAACATTACATTTTTAACATACATAGCATAAAGTGCAGTCAAATTTAAAAAAAGCTGAGTGCCTCACAACTAACAAATGAAACCATATGATAAAAGGGAATGATGATGATATACAGAAACTAAAGCGTGCTAAATGCTGATAAGTTCGGCAATTGTGTGGTTTCCAGTCAATATACTTTAAGTAACCATGCTGGTGGGAGAAAACAGCGTTTAGAACGTATATCAACAGGGGAATTGACATGAGGCCAACGAGAAACTACAGTGTGCACGGTGCTGGTTCAATCGGCAATGTAGTGGTTCGTTAAACAAAAATCGTCACCATGCCTGTAAGCAAGACATTGCTTAAAGCGTGTTGTTCAAACAACAGATAACATACAAATAGGACAACTACTCCAAAAAATTACCATGTCAAAATGAAGGTCAAAAAGATGTGTTAAAATCTACTTACATCGATAGAAAAACGGCGTTCGTAAGCAAATTCTCGGTGAAAGGTCAGACGATAAATCGTACTTCCTGGATCTGAGAAGAATTCAATTGTGTCCAATCAGCTGCGTTTTTACACCATACCAAGGTGTCATGTGATATGAGTGTATGGGCTTCAAGCCGCAAGTCATGTGAAAAGAGGTGGCCAATAAGAACGTTATTATTTCGGTCTCAGAGCGCGTACTGACTACATAAACGAGAGTCATGTGACACAGGTGAGGAAGCTATTACGTACATCACGTGATACGGGATGAAGAGAAAATGTCAGTGTGTGAAAAAAAGGTTGATGCAGAACGAACAACCACAATTCCAACAACCGAAGTGGTGAAAAGGATAACAATTGCGTAACAGCCGCCTTAGTGAACAACATAAAGATCCTATCGTAAAAAAGGATAATGGAAAGAAAACAAGTAACATGGAAAAAATACTATGCATCTAATGTAGAATGCTGTCATGGTGTGAATAAAGAATTAAGAAAGAATTACATTCAAATTTCTAATGCTGATTACATAATATGAATATAATGTGCATCAAACGCTAGGGGGATTGGAAATGGTCCATTAGCCATGTCTATCGTTTTAAAGAAAACAAGTATATTCCATTCTATCATTCATCCCACTGGGATGTAAAAAATTCAGTTTTTTTATCCAGTGAAATTCAGCCATAAGGTGAGATTTGTGTGGGTCCACGTCGCAGCGCTGTTGCAGTACTTCCAAAATAGTAAATTTCATTTGAGCAATTTGATGTTTTGCTTCAATCCAATGTGTGTGCGATAGTTGATTTCAAGTTCTTTAGTCTAATGTTGCTCTTGTGCTCTGTGATTCTTATTTTTATTTTCCTTTCAGTTTGCCCTACATTTATCTTTCCACTTGGGCATTTTATCGTGTAGATGACAGTTTTAGTGTCACAAGTACTTGAGTGGTGAAGCAGTATTTTGTGACCCTTCATTGGGTGCAGAAAAGTGTTTCCAGTCATGACGGTTTTGCAATGGATGCAATTTTCACATCTCATCATTCCTTTGTGTGTTTTAGTGATAGTTTTCTTCGTATTCAGTATTTCTTTGAGATTTTCTGATCTCTGAAATGCAAATGTGATGCGATCACAGAATAATCCTTGCAAATATGGTTCATTAGTTATTAATGGCCAATGATGATTAATGATGATCTTGATTTTGTATGCCACTGTTGAAAATTTCAATACGCATACAGTTTTCTTATCTGATATTGATGTTTTAGAATCAAGTAGAGTTTCTCTAGCCATTGAGTTCACTTTCTTTATAGATTCATCTAGGATGTCTTGAGGATATCTACGTGTACGATATTGAATCCTTTGGTTGTCAAATGCATCAGGCACATTTTCAGAATTTGAAATGATTCTCTTTAGTCTAATGAATTGTGAAGTTGGTACATGCTTCTTCAGGGCCTCCGGATGGAAACTCTGATAAAGTAAACAAGTGTTTCTATCTGTTTTCTTCGTGAACAAGGTGGTGCTTAGTTGATTGGCTTCTAGAGTGACTTGAACGTCAAGAGAAGATATGTGATGTTTATCAATGGTATATGTGAATTTTATTCTTTCATGAATGGTGTTCATTTTTTCAATATTCCTTAACAGGTGCATTTTGTCCCCTTTCCATATGAGGAATTTGTCATCAATGTATCTTTTAAATATGATCAAATGATCATTCCAGTCTGGATTGTTGAGAATATGCTCTGTGTCCAATTTAGACATAAAAATATTGGCGTACTAGGGTGCCCCCCCAAAGCCCATTGATGTTCCATTACATTGACTGAAAACATTCTCCTGCCACTGGAAATAAGTATGGAAAAGTGCAAAATGCATGAGTTCTAGTAGAAATACTTTGTTAACCTCTTCATTTTCTTCTTTCAACAAGCATCTTTCAAGCACTTCAAGACCTTCATTATGCGGAATGGAAGTGTACAGAGCTGTCACGTCGACCGCGCAAAGCCACCAATCTGTCGTATCATCTGTATTGATATTTCTTAAAATGTTCAAGAAGGCTGTAGTATCTTTGATGTATATGCTGCCCTTTTGTACCAATGGTTGCAAGTACCATTCAATAAATTTACCAATTGGTTTGAAAATAGAGCCACAGGCTGAGACGATGTGTCTAAACGGAGGTTTATATGGGTCTTTTTGTACCTTTGGTAACATATATAACTTTGGTCTTCTTGGAAACTTGGCGTGTAGAAATTTATAAGTTTTGTCATTGATTCATTTCATTTCTAACGCATGGTCTAAAATTTGCTTTAAAGTCTTTTGATATTCAAATGTGGGATCTTGTTTAAGTGGTAAATAGATTTCGATGTTGTTCACATGTTCATTAACATTGGATACGTAAAAGTCTGTGTCCATGACAATTAAGGCGCCGCCTTTGTCTGCTCTTTGGAAGGTCAAACTTGGATCATTGATCAGATTTTGTAAAGTACTCCATTCATATTTAGTGAAGTTAACTTTAGTGCATTTTGAAAAATTAATTTTTTGAATGTCCGTTAATACAGTTCTCTCGAAAGCTTCTATGGTTTTATGTGACGTAGGAGCACAGAAACTGCTTTTGGGTTTAAATTCTTTCATCACGGTTTCATTCTCGATATCAAGGTTTGTTTGAGAATCTTTGAAAAAATATTTCAATTTCAATACTCTGAAAAATTTGAATAGAGCCACTTCAGTTTCTGATAAACTAGATTTGTAAGTTGGGACGAAAGATGTCCCTTTGTTCAGAATTGATATTTGTGCTTCTGTCAGAGATGTTCGTGAAATATTCATAACTAGGTTACTTTCATCATGCTTCTTGTGATCCTCATTTGTCGTTCTTCTTCGGTTTCTTTTGCCCCTCCTTGTTTTTCGGATTGAGGTGCTGCGTTGGCAGCTGGGCTTATGTCTAAAAAAGCCATTTTGTGCTATGCTCTGCCGGGTTTATTTTTCTGATATGCCGGATTTGCCAGCAATCGATTTTCTTGTGTGAGCAGCGTCTGCATCTTTAACAATGCTTTCTTGAGTCAAGCTGTTTCCAGATTATGGTTGTTGCCATTTCTTTTGATTATAAATCTCCGTCCAGGTGTAGACCTCCTCGAGCTCATAATCTATAGTATCTCGTTGATACTTCCTGATTTTACGTTCATTTACTTCTTTGGCATATCTATCTAATTTGTTGTTTATATCTTCCAAAGTGGTTTGTAAATCCGGATGTTTGTCTAATTCCTTTTTGATCCCTGTTATTTCTTCCTCCAAAGTTTTAAGTACTGTTGATAGTTCTTCGACTACATTCAAAATGTGATACCTACATTTAATACATTTCTTATTATTCCGGCATAGCATTGGCTTCAGGGCTATTCTAAGTCCCCTGGGGATTCTTTTGTTTCTATGGTAGTGGATTAATGTTGTAGCGTGAATCCTTTGGTTGATTTCACGCTTACTGACGTATTCTAATTGTCGCAAATATTGTGCTACTGAGGTAGCTTGAGGGCTAAATCCTCTGGTCTCCTGTAGTAAACCATACATTTCTTCATCTGCTTCAGAGGAAAAAGCCAGAGTTTCAGCTTTATTTGTGGTTATTTGAGCTATATCGTCGAGTTGCATATTCCTTAAGTGGTGCTTCCAGGGATAGGATAGACAAAAGCGTAAATATAAATTTGATATCCCGGTGCACTCTGGGTAGATTATATTAAGACCCATATAAACCTCTGTTTAGACACATCATCTCAGCCTGCGGCTCTATTTCCGAACCGATTGGTAAATTGATTGACTGGTACTTGCAACCGTTGGTACAAAAGTGCAGCACATACATCAAAGATACTACAGCCTTCTTGAACATTTTAAGAAATATCAATACAGATGATACGACAGATTGGTGGCTTAGCACGGTCGACGTGACAGCTCTGTACACTTCCATTCCGCATAATGAAGGTCTTGAAGCGCTTGAATGGTGCTTGTTGAAAGAAGAAAATGAAGAAGTTCCATAGTTATTTCCAGTGGCAAGAGAATTTTTTTCTTTCAGTGTAATGGAACATCAATGGGCTTTGGGGGGCACCCTCGTACGCCAACATTTTTATGTCTAAATTCAAAACAGAGCATATTATCAACACTCCAGACTGGAATGATCATTTGATCATATTTAAAAGATACATTTATGACATATTCCTCATATGGAAAGGGGATAAAATGCACCTGTTAAGGAATATTGATAAAATGAACACCATTCATGAAAGAATAAAATTCACATATACCATTGATAAACATCACATATCTTTTCTTGACGTTCAAGTCACTCTAGAAGCCAATCAACTAAGCACCACCTTGTTCACGAAGAAAACAGATAGAAACACTTGTTTACTTTATCAGAGTTTCCATCTGGAGGCCCTGAAGAAGCATTTACCAACTTCACAATTCATTAGACTAAAGAGAATCATTTCAAATCCTGTAAATTTGCCTGATGCATTTCACAACCAAAGGAATAAAAATCGTACTTGTGGATATCCTCAAGACATTCTACATGAATCTATAAATAAAAGTGAACTCAATGGCTAGAGAAACTCTACTTGAATCTAAAACATCAACATCAGATAAGAAAACCGTATGTGTATTGAAATTTTCAACAATGGCATACAAAATCAAGAGCATCATTAATCATCATTGGCCATTAATAACTAATGAACCAGATTTGCAAGGATTATTCTGTGATCGCATCACATTTGCATTTCAGAGATCAAAAAAATCTCAAAGAAATACTGAATACGAAGAAAACTATAATTAAAACACATAAAGGAATGATGAGATGTGAAAATTGCATCCATTGCAATAACGTCATGACTGGAAACACTTTTCTGCAACCAATGAAGGGTCACAAAATACCGCTTCACCACTCAAGTACGAGTGACACTAAAAATGTCATCTACGCGATGAAATGCCCATGTGGAAAGATATATGTAGGGCAAACTGAAAGGAAAAGAAAAATAAGATTCACAGAGCACAAGAGCAACATTAGACTAAAGAACTTGAAATCAACTATCGCCACACATTGTATTGAAGCAAAACATCAAATTGCTCAAATGAAATTTACTATATTGGAAGTACTGCAACAGTGCTGCGACGTGGACCCACACAAATCTCGCCTTATGGCTGAATTTCACTGGATAAAAAAACTGAATTCTTTACATCCCAATGGGATGAATGATAGAGTGGAATATACTTGTTTTCTTTAAAACGATAGACATTGGCTAATGGACCATTTCCAATCCCCCTAGTGTTTGATGCACATTATATTCATATTATGTAATCAGCATAAGAAATTTGAATGACATTCTTTCTTAATTCTTTATTCATACCATGACAGCATTCCACATTAGATGCATAATATTTTTTCCATGTTACTTGTTTTCTTGCCATGTTCCATTTTTAGAATAGGATTTTTATGTTGTTCACTAAGGCGGCTTTTACGCAATTGTTATCCTTTTCACCGCTTCGGTTGTTGGAATTGTGGTTGTTCATTCTGTATCAACCTTTTATTCACACACTGACATTTTCGCTTCATCCCGTATCACATGATGTACGTAATAGCTTCCTCGCCTGTGTCACATGACTCTCGTTTATGTAGTCAGTACGTGCTCTAACTGAGACCGAAATAATAACGTTAATATTGGCCACCTCTTCTCACGTGACTTGCGGCTTGAAGCCCATACACTTATATCACATGACACCTTGGTATGGTGTAAAAACGCAGCCGATTGGACACAATTGAATTTTTCTCTGATCCAGGAAGTACGATTTATCGTCTGACCTTTCACCGAAAGTTTGCTTACGAACGCCGTTTGTCTATCGATGTAAGTAAATTTTAACGCATCTTTTTGACCTTCATTTTGACATGGCCAATTTTTGGAGTAGTCGTCCTATTTGTATGTTATCTGTTGTTTGATTTACATGCTTTAAGCGTTGTCTTACTTACGGGCATGGTGACGGTTTTTCTTTAACGAACTACTAAATTGCCGATTGAACCAGCACCATGCACACTGTCGTTTCTCGTTGGACTCATGTCAATTCCCCTGTTGATATACGTTCTAAACGCTGTTTTCTCCCACCAGCATAGTTACTTAAAGTATATTGGCTGGAAACCACACAATTGCCGAACCTATCAGCATTTAGCACGCTTTCGTTTCTGAATATCATCATCATTCCCTTTTATCATATGGTTTCATTTGTTAGTTGTGAGGCACTCAGATTTTTTTTAAATTTGACTGCACTTTATGCTATGTATGTTAAAAATGTAATGTTCTTTGAGGCTTATCTGGTCCTGTATTTTTCCTTTTTTCTAAACCCCTGAGGAAGGGTCGTTTTCGATGACCCGAAATGCATTGGGTGATGTACGAAATTCATCGATCAAGGTAATTCAAAAATAAACATGTGTACATATTAATGGACCTAATGCAAAGAAGCATATCGAAATAACCCTTTCGATGCTCATGACGAGCTCAGCTCGTCATGATGCACGGTTGAGCTGTGCTGATGACGAGCTGAGCTCGTCATGAAATGATGGACATGACGAAAAGTCAGCATAGGAGGTGTTTATAAAGAAACTTCTGAATGAAAAGATGACATTTTGATAATTTTATTTTGATTAAGCATCATTTCTTCAAGAAACTCTGCAGTTTCATGTTAAATGTGCGCAAGTCTTCAGTGTCAGGAATATTCCTCTCACACACAGATCATATTCACAAGGGCACCTCTAGGCACGGTGTGACAGACTTTAGCAGCACACCCAAGAATACGGATTAAATCGAGTGAAAATATAGTCTACCCAGAGTGCACTGGGATATCAAATTTATATTTACCCATTTCCATAGTTTCCCATGTTTCAGTGTGCCCTCCGGGCCTCTAACAAAAACATGAACTGAAGCAACTTATCCAAGGCAGTATTTATTAAAACACCCAATGCATTTCAGGCTGTCAAAACCTTTCTTCAGGTGTAACTGTAAATGACAATCACACATTTACCATTATCTTGTTGGTCATGCTCATGCATTTTACAAATTCAATACATTCTTTAGAGAAAACATTTAACAGGACTGAATCCTTGATAATACTGAGCTCAATTACATGTGCCTCTCACACCTATGTCTGTTTCTCCATTAATGCTTCTGTGTTACAGCTCCCACACTAATCCCACGTTTTCTAATCTTAATGTAAGCATGACAATATAGCTCAAATGTTTTCACTAACTTCACCCTTCTTTAAATCTTGATATTCACACACTAAACGCTCATGCTCTCACTCGTTATTGAAGCAATCCAGGATTTTTTTGCTAACGCAATAAAAAATTTTAAGCTCCAATCTCAAAATCATTACTTTCAAAATAACGTACGTGCCACAATGTTTAAAATCAGACTGTCCTCATCTTGCAAAACACAGCGTAATTAATCACCCCATCATTTCGCCAAGCTTTTCACCACTTCCCAACAACCTGGCCCCTCCCTTATGGGTGTTACCTAATTAACCTGCTGTTCAACTTCGCAAACCCACGCTTGCCTGCTGAGGGTAGGAGAAAACCACACTTCCCATAATCCAGTTCTTTCGACACAATTTAGAACAGTCACCGCTATTTGCTCCTTAAATTACTAATTGCCAACATGTTCATGAACAAATAAAATAAATAAATTGATAAAAAGCATGAATGGTGCTAAACAAGCGCAAACAGCAGTGCTACTGGAAGTGGGGTGTAATGCTGCCTCATACTATGTTGGTCATATGCTGTTGAGGCCAGCAGGCCGACCCCAGCTATTTTGACACCCCCGAAGTCTAAAATAGCTATCCCCGAGATCACTCTGGTAGAAATTACAAAGGCCCTAAGCTGCATAGTTCCAGGGAAAGTAGCAGGCTTGGACAAGATACCAAGGGATCTTTTCCGGGCTGAACCCCAAGATCTGGGGCATTTATTTATGGGTGGTTTATAATGCCATCATTCAGGGGATGGCTCTCCCTGAAACCTGGCCAGGTGCTAAGATCCTTCCTATTACCAACACACAATAAACCAATCAGTTTAATGGATGTATCACAAAAAGTATTTGCCAGGATTATATTAGATCATCTGCAATCCTGGGAGGAGGAATACAAGACCATGACCCCTTTGCAAGTTGGTTACAGAGAAAAGGCTACAGCGCCTGGCACGCAATTCACAGTTTAGCGCTGTTCCCCCCATTATAAACTACTCTTCGGCGCCTTGTGCGCCCTACCCGAGCCTCCATCACTATTCATGAGCGCCATAACGGATTTGCTATCATTTTAGCCTTTCCGTTAGGCCGCCAGCACAATAGCCAACACTCCTTTCATGCCCCGATTACAGCGTCCTTGGAGACACGCTGCACTCAAAGCGGCGTGTAGCGCTCTTGCCGCACGCATGCGCAGCGGCCCCCGTACTGCCGCGCATGCGCTCTCTGCACCCATTCCAATGCGCATGCGCTAAACGCGCCCGCTACACCGCGCACCGACGCGGCGCACCGGGCACCTCTCTGAGCGCGAGCATGACTCGAAATCGAGTCTTTCCACCATTCTTCTCATCTCCAGGTGCAAGCAATTAACCAATCGTCTCACCAATTACCTTGAGTATAAAAACCAGGAACAGAGGCCACTCTTTACCGGTCCCATGAAGGAGGCACATTAGGTCCACAGCCGGTATCGACCAGTAATCCTGTGAGTATGCTGCCACTACCACCTCGACCATGGGTAAGCGCTACCTTTTTCTCCCTACAGGTCTCCTAACCCCAGTGGTTTACCCTTTATCTCCCCATAGGGTCTAACATTTGCCACTTCAAAGTACCTTGAAGAGGACACCACTTAAAACTAGCGTAAGACACAGTCCTTACGCCTCATTGTGTTCTTTGTGTTCACCTTTCTCACCACTATGCAGAAATTTCGTTTTTTATTACCACTCCACTAACGCAGTTCTAGTGCGATATGTCACCATAATGGTACCACCAATACCATTACACTTGAGCCGCTTATAGCCTGCACCTCATCGCTATTAAGCCGGCTGCCATGATATGAAGTTCATACCTCATAGTGACTCTTTTTCCTTGTATGTTTTGTTCCTGTCTTTTATGTTACATGTACAGGTGATCTTGAGAAGGGAATCCCCCCTCTCACAGTTAGATACACTTTAGGGCGTGTAGACACATAGTCCACACTACACACCCACTAGTTTTAACCACACCTACACCCATTTTAACTGTCCTGAAGAAAGCCAGCATATCAATAAGGCACTGGCTGAAACATGTTGACACTCTAAAGGACGTGAGAGGTCGTAACTCGCCTCTTACGTCCCACAGCCTTATTTTTAACCGCTGACGGAGGCCCTATTAATAAAGTCTTTTACCCTCTGGGTATAGGGACCCCCGCCAAACCGTTTTAAACTCACCTTCTTAACATCCCTCACCGCACACACAGTGACATACCTGCTCCGCTGCATTCAGGCGTCGTAGCACACCCGGGACACGCTAGGTGTCACTGGGTGGGCCCGATGATGAAGCATGCCACCAACTAGGTTGGTGGGTGAGGGCTTTCTTAAGACACCGAATGGGTGCCACCCCTGACCAACAAAACTTACCTGAGTCACCATGATCTTTACAATGTAAACATCATACCACCCCAACCCATAGCTAGTCTCTTTTTGATTAATCCCCAGGATTATATTAGATCATCTGCAATCCTGGGAGGAGGAATACAAGACCATGACCCCTTTGCAAGTTGGTTACAGAGAAAAAACATCAACGGTAGATCAGATCTTTAGGCTCCAAATCAGTATATCTAGAAGGAGGTAGCCTGTATCTGGTCTTTGTGGATTTCAAGAGTGCATTAAACCTGGGACCTAGAAACAGATTGTGGGGGGATTGAGTGAATTAAGACTACCCTAGTATCTTCTAAATATACTGAGAAGGCTACACACTGGTAACTACGCCCAAATCAGGTATGGAAAGAATGGGAAACTCACATCGCCCATTCACATTAACAGGGGAGTCAGACAGGGATGCGTGCTTGCCCCTACCCTGTTCTGCATCTACATCAACGACAGGTAAGTGCGCTGAGCGAATTGAAGGAAAGAGATGCCCCCAAACTAACGCACAAGCCAATTCCGGATATGGTTTTATTTACCCAAGCCTATAACTAGACTTTGTAGACATCCAAAACACACGGGCCCCAGAATTACTTCAAGTTAGCGCCCAGAAACCAATCGGTGTATGTGCGCTTTACAAGAAACCTTAACATAACATAACAGACAATACTTTACTCCTCTCTAAATCTCCTATGGGCATTCAGAGAATCTTAGACAGGTTTTGTGAGTTCTGTAGGTCTAGTGTGCTGGAGATCAAAATCCAAAAAACAAAATTGATGGTCTTCAACCCCACTAGATCAACCCTCCCCAACCCATGTATGAACAGTAATCTCCTGGAGCAGGTATCTACATTTGATGACCCGGGCCTTACCCTTACTGAAACTATGGCGTGGGAGCCTCAAATAGATAAGTCAAATCTTAAACTGGCCCAGACTGCCGGTGGCCTGGCCAAGCTTTATAGAAAGTTGTTCCATAAGCCTGTAAGTCCAGTCATGGAGATTTATAAAACCTAGCTTAGGAGTGCTGCCCTATTTGGGGCTTAACTCTGTGGGCACTCTCACCTCAGCCCCATTGTCAAAATAGAGAACAACTTTCGTAGGCATCTATTCAGCCTACCAGTGAGTTCCCCACTGGTTCCACTGCGCATGTATCTAGGAGTGAGACCCATCGCAGAGGAAATTGGCTACAGACCTCTTCTCTTATGGCTGCACCTCTGGGTGACACATGAACTGGTCGAATGCAGGTCTAAGCTCCTAGAACATTTGAGACTCCCTGGCATAGGCAAGCTGCCCTGGTTTGCACATATCTGGGAAGGTCTTGGTTCTATTGGCAGAGACAATCTATGGCATAAACCAGATTTAGCTTGCTTGACATTCCCGCGTAAACAACTAGTTGCCAGCTACAGGGTGAGCAAACTTGATAAACTCCATGAAGATTCTACCACTGGATCTCCTACATCAAATTTCCTGGATGTGAAGGATACATATATTATAGAGCCATGCCTAGATGAAATTCGACCGCCATTAGCCAGGAAACTGTATGTGCAGTTTCAACATGGCTGCCTTCTCCTGCGTTCCTTCACTAATAAATGGTTCAATGGTACTTTGGGATGTCCAGCGTGTAGCTCGGGAGAGAAGTCTGAACTCCATGTTTTCTGTTTTTTGCCTGGGATACCATAAAATCAGACACACATAGTTGGTCCAATTGTGTAGGAACCTTGGCACAACACATTGCAAAGAGGCATTCAGGCTCCTAAAATTAAACACGGAACTTCACATTGTTTATGCTGTAAGCTCTATGTGGTGCACACGGATGCATTTCCTTAAAGTTTAACGATGGACTGGGTTATGTGATCAACCCTCTCACTGTTTTAATCCTAAAATATTTTGTTAGTCTTTTTAACAGTTCAAGAAGTATTGTTTGTATTTATCTGTGTTTGTTCTTTTATGGTGTACAAACTGAAATAAAGAATAAAGAATGGAAAAACCTTAATATTCTAATTGTTGAGAAGGAGTGACCATTGAATGTACCGAGATTAAAACTAAAATTAGAAGAGACAATAAGAGGATGTTTAGAACTTGAGCATGTGAACCAATACCAAGAAAAAGATTTGATATATTTTTGTAAAGAAATTAGCAAATGTGCAGCAGTTATTCACGATACATTGGCCATAAAACAAGATGTCAATATTTCAAAAGGTTTTCCATTTCAGAAAAGTTTCAGGGTACAATTGGATGAAAAAGCTATTGATACAATGAGCTCTTCAGGAATTTAATTACACCTCACTGAATAAGTAAAATATGTTCTTAGATGGAGTGACTTTGATAAATTGGAGAACAAGTGGGCAAAGAAAAAGAAAATAAATAGCCAGGAGCAGTTGAAGACAAATAACAAACTACTGGCAGGTCCCCCAGGTGAAGAGGAAGCTTTGGTTTATCCATTAAGGAAAATACCATTAGAGGCATATGTTCCTATGCCATGGAGCAGGGGAGATCACCATTTACAAACAATTTTCCAAAATTAAGAGACAAACCTGTACAGTGGTACACGTAAGTTGACAGATTTGTTTAGATTTCCAAAGTGCTGTGGATTGATTTGAATACATTTTTTGGCATTTTTGCGCCAAATGATTTGTGGGCTGAGTTTAAAGTGGCTGTACAATGGCTGCATGCAGAGACAATAGGAGATGCTAGCACTAATGAACCATCTCTTCTAGTCATCAAAAAACACGAGGCAGCAATTGTATTTCTGAAGGGAAAAGGCTTGCCTAAAGATATTGATTGGGTAAATAATAATAAAAACTTACAAGAACCACAAAAGCAAATCAGGGCATGGGTACTATGAGAGGTGGCTTCAGGTGTTTCAGCAACAGAGTGTAAGGGAATATCCTTAATCAAGTGATATTTTTTTATTGTGTTTCTGTTTGTTATTGCGTTGAGACAAGAGATCAGCACACACATACAACAGCGTATGATTTGCTGGCAGCCAACATCGTTGGATAAGATTTTGAGTTAGGTAAAGTATTGCAGTGACGAATAAGAAATGAAGCAGAAAAAAATGAAAGAGTAATTTATGTTGTCTCAGAGAAGTTTGCACAATCCAAATAATCCAAAATCTGGTGTAGATGAAGTAACTCTGAAGAAAATTACACTTGCACTTTGTAAGAAAATCAGGCATTGTAAGAGGGAGTGTAGACTTAATCCAGACAGAGCAAATGGAAATGTTCAAACGCAAGGATGAAATCAAATGCAGACTGTACCAGTTCAGCAGATGCAAGTGCCAATGCAAAAGCAAATCCATATGATTCAAGTTTCTTAAACTCCGATGGTCCCACAGAACATGAGTAACCCTATGTTTAATATTAAACAAATATCCGTAGCAAATTTGAATCCATTTCACAATAAAAATACTTATCAACAGTTCTGAATGTTAAACAATGATGGATTTTGCTCCAACAATTCCCCATGACAGTGTCTGAGGAGGGGAGGAAGGCTGCATACTTGGTGCATTCTTGGATGTAGACCAGAGTGAACCATTTGTAGAAGGAGTAGTGAATGGCCACAAAGTGTCCTTTATAATTGACAAAGGTGCTACCAGATCCACTGTTAGAACAGCGGAAGTCCCAGACCTACCCCTCTCTGGAAACATCATCCAAGTTGTCGGAGTTTCAAATAAACAGATTACTAATCCAGTTTTATAGAAAGTTCCCGTAAAATTGGTTCATTTGAAGAAAATCCCCAGTTTGTTTTCTGTGATTAGAACCTTCTAGGGATAGATTTATTGTGCAAGTAAAATTTCAGTTTACTGTTTACAGGATGGTTTCAAATTCCTGACACATGATGAGGATGTTGAGTTTAAGACTGCACAACAGGAAACAGCTCCGGTACTATCCAGTGACCAAAATTGAAGAATTACCACCAGATTTAGAGGTGGCACTAAATCCAGAAGTATGGGATTTTAAAGGGAAAGGATACCGGACTGATTAAAGTTGTAGAACCTTTACGAGTCACAGTGAAGCCTAATGTGGTGCAGCCTATAACACCAATAATGTGTAAGTGTACTATGCACTCCTTTCTTATCAATTTATAAACAAGATAATGTTTCTTTCTTATCAATTGTGTTATTGACTGAAACATATGCTGCCTACCATATGTGTGTCAAAATTACTCGATTAGCCAAGAACTCCTGATGTCATGGACTCAGTCAGCACAGCTAAAGAAATGTATCATTAAATTTAATTTACTATCAACACATTTATCAAATTCATATCTTTCTTTAAATTACATTTTTCATGATTGTATCTTCTTCAATCATTTAAAAAAAGAATATTAATGCAGTGTTCCTACTTTAATACAGAGACCCAACCTATTGCTAATTTATAACATTGATGTCATAACATATTTTTATCATATATAACAACATTGAATTTTTGTGTTATATTACATTCACATGGCAATATGCCCTACCCAATGCATTTAATCATTTGGTCCCTTCTTCAGGGGCTTATCTAAACACAAATCGAGTAATAATGCATCAAGATGGAAGAATTCATAACTAACTTATTGTGTATATTCATTGTTCTTTGTATAGTATTAACACTTCAACCATGCGAGAAACGTTACCCCGCTGCATAAAAGTGATGATGATGGATACTTTGAACTTGGTGTCCCCCAATTTTGAATTCATCACACTTAATGTTAGCAAATTCTGGTACATGTAATCACAACAGCATACATAAGAAAAGAAGAAATAGAAATGAAAAAAACATTTAATAGAAAAAAGAAGCTCACAAACTAACTCAACGATAACCTTAATGTATGCCGTATTCACTAATGATCAAAATGAAGAAGAAAACTCAGTGCTCAAAGGGTAAACTAAAGTATGCCCTAGCATCTAATCACCGCATGAGTAGAAACCAAATTTAAAGTGAATCCTAAACGGACTTACTAGTCATATCTTTAATCGAAGAAGGGTCTGGTGAAAAGTGCTGAAATTAAATGTAAACAAAACCATGCTCTTAATTACTCGAGTAAACAAAATAATGTGAACACTCCCTTGTATTCAATTGTGACCATAGGCATCATACCTCTCTTCCTGTAATCTATGTACACCTTGAAAGGATGTTGATTCTGTTGTATATTTACTCTCACTGCAACACAATAAAAAAAACTGTTCTCCTTTGTCTAAGTGGTGATGTTATCTAAAGCAAAAAAAACATTCTACTCTATGTCTGCATACCTTTATTAGTTGTTTTAAAATTCTGAGCATCCTCAGCTACAATCACCATCCACTGTATTGTAAACACATGCTTTCAAACATTGTATACTCTTCTCATGGAAACCTCGTCTTCCTGGTTAACAATAGAAATATGACTACCCGTTCTAACACCATGATTGCAAAATAAACTACTACTCTCTGACAAGCGGAGCCACCATATTGAAATGTACTCATTAGTCAATGAATATATATATCAATATACTTAAGAAAGCTACAATGAAGTAGACCACAGATATTAATGTAACAATAATAATGTATGCCACTATTTTCTGCTGAACAACACAAGTTAAAAATCTTGTATGACAAACATAACTAACTCTGTGTGTTCCTCTCCTAACACCTGATGCTACCGTACTCAGATAAAAGTAACAACGCCACAATAAGCACCGTACATATTTAAATAATTATATTTTTTTGCAAAATATGTTTATAAAATGATATGAATAGATTAATTCCCAGAAACTACCTAGAATGTTTCTGACTAATTTTGTAAGTTAGCTTGCCTTGTAATATCTATTTATAAAAAGCAACTCATATTTAGTTTATCATTCAATCCTTTAGGGGACAACATATCTGGATGTTTTATCCAATATACTTCTTGTTGAGAAAGGACCTGAGAATTGTTACACCCAGGTTTGCTTATTATTGTTTCCACTACCTGAAATCGTAGCTGTGTTATGGCATGCCTGTATTCAGTCCAGTGCAGAGCCAGATTGGAGTTTATATTTTTGATCCGGATCATAATTTTATGTTCCGTTATTCTCACTTTAATATTCCATTCCATTTTGCTGATATATAAGAGACCACATGGGCATTTAATACTTTATATAAGATTGTTGGTATTTCAATTACGTTTCCTGTCTTGGGTGTGTGATTGTGTCTCCCAAGGCTACATTGTTACAATGGATACAATTATAACATTTTTGGTTTCTGCTCCTTGAGGTACTTTTGTAGATCGTTTAGTGGTTAACATTTCTTTAAGAATCTTAAATCTGGTATATGCATATAATGGTTTCTCTTTGAAAAGACTTTGAAACTTTGGCTTGTTTGAAGTAATTTCCATCATTGGTCGATTTTTTTTGTTGATCACTGAGAATTTGGTCAAGTATTTTAAAATAAATGCCATTCTTTCTGTTTTGGCTTTTGGTTTCTTATGTCACAGATTTATGCAGTCCATTTTAATTACTTTTTCTTCTGTATCATTCAGTAACTTTGAGGGGTACCATATGACTGAATATGTGTCTGCATCCTAGAACACCACTATAGAATTTGAGCCCATAAACAAATGCAGGAATAACACCAGTAATTAAAGACATATTGAGAAGAGGGATTTTGAAGGTATTAGTTGGAAGTCCTTGAAACCCTCTGATCATGGCTTTACAGAAGCCCAATGGTAGATATTGGATTGTGCAGGACGTCAGAAAGATTAACAGCATTGTTGTTCGATGCTGTCCCGTAGTACCAAATCCAGCCACGATATTTTACAAATTCCGTGAACTGCAGATTGAGTCTGTTGTGGACCTGTGTTAGGCTTTCTTCTCCAATCCATTACATGAGGAGAGCCAGTTCTTGTTATCATTTGCATTCAGAGAGAACTTTGTGGCACGGTGGTGAGTACCACAGGAGTATACTAACAGCCCTTATATTTTTAACCAGATGTTGATTAAAATCTTGAGTCCCAGAAGATGCCAAATAGCTCAGTGTGTATGCAATACATTGATGACCTGTCTGTGGCATCAGATACATGAGAAGCTTGTAAACAGGTTACAATTATACTTTTAAATCCCCTGGCTATACATGGGCACAAAGGGACATATTTATTACCCCCTTGTTCCGCTGTAGCATCACTTTTTGTGAAGCTTCAGCAGGGAAAACCTTGAAATCATATCTGAGGCCAAGTAAAGCCACTTTGTGTCGCTTTAAATGGCATCAAATATATGGAGTAAGGCAAAAGCAGCTCTAATCACTGTGTTGCCTTACTCTGCACTAGGGAGGCACTGGCATAGTGGTGGTAGTTTTCATGCAAAACTCATGTATTCTGACACTTCCCCAGATTCAAAAGACCATGTAAACCTGGGGATGTGCCAAAACCTTAAACCTCCTGAGGTGCGGCGTAACAAGAATTACTTTATTTCTCCTTGCTTATTGTATTGTATTGTATCGTACACTTATATAGCGCAAACTGTCACCCTACGGGTATCCTGGTGCTTGGAAAACCAAATCAGATGAAATCAGCAGAAAATGGAACAGAGCGTGGGGGTGCAGTTATCTCAGATTTTAGCAAATGGCCAGGTCTTCAGACTCTTTCTGAAACACATCAGAGAGTTGGCTTGCCTGATGTTCTGGAGTAGCTCATTCCACAGGTGGGATGCTACTGTACCGAAAGCCCTGCCTCCCATCCTGGATTTCTTAAATCTGGTAGTTGTTGCCAGATTTACACTGGATGAGCGAAGGAGCCTGATGGGCTTGTACCACATACATCTTTCTTGCATTGATAGAGGGCCCGTACTATGCAGTGCTCTGTATACAATGCACAATGATTTAAAGGTAACTCTGTCCCTTATCGGCAGCCAGTGAAGATCTCTCAAAGCCATTGTGGTAGAGGAGCTGCGCTGCCTGTTAAGTGCCAGCTTTGCCACTAAAGACTATTCCTCTTTCTATGAAGAGGAACACATGTCAGTGGATTATTTCTGTACAGAAAGGTGCCCCTTCCTGCACTTAAACAATTCTGCTGATAACACATGGACCCTTGAACCATAGTGCAAGGGGGCCCGACTTGGTGCTAGGCTGGTGAAATGGCACCAGCGCAGGAGAAAAGGATTGTAATGCACTGTATTCGATAAGTATGATTTATTTCTGCCCATTCACTTTGATGCAGGGCAGCGCAGCAAAGTGACTTGCTGGGCTGCCCTACTCCAAATCCTTGTAAATGAGGCCCAAAGTGTCTCTCAGTAAGCTGCAATATTGTCAGAAAGATGTTCAGTATTTGGGACACATTGAGAAAGGAGCAAGGAAAGTGTCCCCCAAGAGAGTGGATGCCATCCTGCAGACAAATCCACCTTGAAGTCAGAGAGGTCAGAATGTCTTCAGGACTGGTTGACTGCTGTAGACAGTGGCTATCAAATGTTTCCCTAGTGGCTAAATCATTACTGAGGCTAACACACAAGATGTGCCTGATCCACTTCTATGGGACAACTCATGCTTAAAAGTTTTCCTAGAGCTGAGAAAAAGATTCTGTTGTGCCCTGGCTCTAGGAATGTCTGATTACAGTAAGATGTTTACATTTATTTCACAGTGAAAAGGAGGGCTGCACTCTCGCAGTGTTTACTCAGTTACATGGAGATGCATGAAGACCTGTGGCTTATTCTTCAATAGCCCTCGACCGTGTAGCCCCAGGGCTGCCTGGCTGTTTTATGTTAGTAGCTGCTGTTGGAATTAGTATAGAGAGGAGTGAGAACATAGTGATGGATTACTCTTTAATTGTTATGGTCTTTCACTCTGTAGAAATTGTACTCACCAGATCAAAAACACAGCACATGAACAATATCAGGATCACTTAATAGGAGCAATACATTCTGGCAGTGGACAATGTAATTTAAAGATGCTGTCAGGCCTTATATCCATCCACACTTCTACTAGTGAATGAAAATTCCATTGGAGAGGACGTTGGGTATGATTGTATAGATGTCACAGACT
Source organism: Lissotriton vulgaris (assembly GCF_964263255.1). Taxonomy (NCBI): domain Eukaryota; kingdom Metazoa; phylum Chordata; class Amphibia; order Caudata; family Salamandridae; genus Lissotriton; species Lissotriton vulgaris. Next base: position 1,184,532,804 of record NC_141687.1, read on the forward strand.
TATGCACCAAGCCAAGACCATACATAAAAGATGAACCTTTGACGAAGCCTTATTATGTAATGTTTGTTGATGGCTCATGTCTGAGAAAAAATGAAGGTACCCTGAGTGCAGCTTATGCTGTGTGTACAAATTGAGAAGCTGTAGATACTTCTTGTCTTTAAGGTGTGCCATCAACACAAGTTGCAAAATGAATAGTTCTTACCAGAGTTTGCAGTTTAACAGCCCTATCGAGAGTGTTTATATTTACAGGCAGGTAATATGGTTTGGGGGTTGTCCATGATTTTGGACAGTTATGGTCACAAATAACTCCAATCAGAATTGTGGAACATGTAAGAACGTTATTGAATGCTCTAGAGAAACCAGCAGAAATTGCAGTTGTTATTTGTGCAGCTCACAGGAGAGAAAATGGACATGTCACAGTAGGAAACAGGTTTGCTGGTGAGGTTATACTGTATTGTGCGCTTCTGGCCTGCACGTTTAATGGGGCTTACTTCAGGGAATCTGAGAGGACATTGTTTTCTCAATGTTGTCGTCAGTGGCTGAAACCTGGAAAGAGCTCAAAATAGCGCAGAAAAATGTTTCAGAAGCAGAACTGCAAGGTTGGATCAGAGCAGGATGTGAGAAAAATGCAAATGACATTTGGATGTCAACTGACGGAATACCTGTGTTGCCAGTCAGTTTGTTGTTTCCAATGACACAATGCTGCCATGGTTCAACACATTTACAAAGGGATGCAATGGTGAGAATATTCAGACTGAATTGGTTTAATCCCAGATTTAGAATGCTTGAAGAAGGATTGTGCAATTGTTGTGTGACATGTCAACAGATGAACATAGGGAAAATAACATCAGTAGCACTGAGTTACCTAGGAATATCAGGTGGACTCTTCTACAAGATACAAATGACCTTCATCGAGATGCCTGTTTCTAACAATTTTAATATACGTCCTGGTTATAGTGTGCATTTTCTTTCAAGGTGTGGAAGCCTACCCACCAATGAGAAATGACAGTTTCACTGTCGCTAAACTTCTGCTGAGGGAATTAATATTGAAGTATGGTTTGCCAGTTTTTTCTAGAGTCAGCTCATGGGACTCATTTTAATGTTATGTTCGATTAGACTTATTTGTAAAGCACTCTGTTACCCAAAGGTGTCCTGACGTTAGCTCAGATTTGTAGAAAGAGATCCAGGAAAAAGGGCCTAGCTGTTAAATAGCCACATTTTCAGTTAATTTCTAAATGTGAGCAGATCAGATGCTGATCTGATATGAGATGGTAATGCATTCCATGCTTTGGCTGAGCCCCAAATGACACTTTGTCCATTCCAATTTTTTTCCTGAATTTGCAAACCATGAGGGTTTTTGATTCCTATGGAGGTCCTGAGAATGATTTGTGCAGCATTAAAGATCGAGCAGAGATTTCACTGTAGTTATCAAACGAAAGCTTCTGAAATAATGTGAGGGCTCAATTGATCTATTAAATCCATATTGGCAAAAGTTGGGGCTTCTACATCAATGAAATGGCCAGATGCATTACCTTTGGAGTTGATGAGTCTCTGAAACATTCCTGACAGAAAGACTGGGTTATCACTCCATGAGATATTGATAAGGCATGTATTGAGATTGCCTGCTATGCCTGCAAATGCCTTTTTGAATATCAGAGATGAAATGAGACTTGACTGCTGCAACATGTTGGCTGTCACTTCAAAACTTTCAACAAGAACAGAGCCACAACCTTAGTCCTGCTGACTGGGTCCTGGTAAACAAGCATGTTCGGAGGTCCTGACTGCAATGAGGTGGGAAGGCCCCTACTAGGTTATCCTCATCACAAATACTGCTGTTAAATATGCAAGAATACCAAATTGGATGCATGCATCGGAGAACTGGAGAGGGAAAATTTAGCATGAGGAAATAGTGTTCTATGAACCGGGAAGAAGAGCCCTAGTGACAGAACCGTCACAAGTTAGATAATTGCAAAAAGCAGTACAGCAAAAGGCACAACAGGGGAGAAGAGAGGGGTGAAGAAAGGACAGGCAATTACATGAATCCAGGTTCCTATGATCTCGCAAAGTGGCATTGATGTCTGTGATGAAGAAGAAGAGAAAAGATCACAGCCTGAACGCACTATTGATACAACACCTATATAAGCAAATGATCCCAGTGAAGGAACAAGCACAGCATTATGGTCAAAGTAAATTAAGATCAAATGTCTTAGTTCATTGCACAACAATCGCAGAAGAAACAGAGTCAGTCCATATCAAAGGAGGTCCAACAATAGCTACTGGCGCACTCAGAACCTGCTGATGCTGAGGTAGCCGGATTGGGACAGGTCTGATTACAGAATCCTGTGGGCAGCGCACAGCGGTCCGATGAGTCTTGGGCTTTATCAGAAACACAGATCTATGACTATAACACCTCACTGTTGCAGGGTATTCTTCATTGTAAAAATAAGCACCTTGTCATTCATTTTGTCGTATTTCATACATGTGGCAAAGGGGTACTTGCTATGTCTTGCGAGTGGTTTCTCACGTGTTCTGTTTTCTTTTGTAGCATTAAACCAAATAAAAACATATTTAAAAAAACAAAACAAAGAAGGTCAAAAAGAGCAAGAGTACCTTGTTGGAGGTATTCCGCACATGAATGGACATATTACATTGCTAAAGTTCTAAATGAGCTAGAGAAACACTTGCTGTGTGAGATCAGAACTGTTTAAACTCCCATGACATAAATTTGTGAACAAATTGGGGGGGGGCGGAGCTAGCCGGCATCCATGTAAGACGCGCGAGCGCGGAGCTCCCTGCCGATACCTCGTCAAACTCCTGCAAACACATCCGAAAACTGCCCTGCCGGCGTACAAAACTGTGGCGGACCTTGGCACGGGGCCCCGGTAGGTCGGCGACCCCTTTACCCGGCGGAGAACGGGCGCGGTGAGACTTGGCGCCGAAGCGGACGGAGCATCTGTAACCCAGGCCGCGATCCCCGACCTGCATTGGAGAGCTGCCCAGGTTACGTCGCAGTACGTGCGGCGTGGATGATCGAGGCGGTCCCGGCCGCCTGCAGCAGTACCTGGTCGGTCGGCGCCATTGCGGCCGGCGTCGGAGGCAACAGCGAGGTCCGGCTCCTGTCCGGTGACCCCAGATTGAAGGGGCACACAAAGTGAGTGCGGAGCGCACGCCGACTGTGGGGAAGGCCCCAAAGAGACTTGCAGCCCTGAAGGCGAGAGGTGCTGTTCGCCAACACCACGCAGTGAAGGGACATCGGAGGGGCGGTGAGTGGCTTACTCCCCAGCACTGGAGCAAATCGGCTACCCGCTGGACGACCAATCTGCAAGGGGTGCTCCCCTGGGGTGCGTCCTCCGAAACGGCCACATTCTGAATCCTGGCGCGAGCGGCCGCCATCTTGGGCAGCGGTCCTGCTGAATACCACACTGCACGGAGGGGCCCCCCGACGCCTTGCCCACTGCTAAGCCTGACCACTGATTCCGAGTAGTGAACCCCACACCTCTGAGCCAGCCGGCTGTATGTCCACCAGAAATACCATGGGGAAAGGGGACAGAACGCAGACCAAGCTCTCTTTCGACCAGAGGAAGGCGAAGGGGGCCGAGGGGGCAGCGCAAACCACCCCTCCACGCTCAACAGCGTCTGAGAACTCTCTGTGCTCGGAGATCAGAGACATGCTGGGGAACATGGAAAAAGGCCTACAAGACAGCATGTCTGAGATCAGCACCAAAATTGACGCACTGACGTACCGGATGGACCGCATGTCCGAGAGGGTGGACAAGCATGCGGAGAGACTGGACATGGCGGAGAGACGGCTTACGGAGGCGGAAGAGGCTCAAACGGAGTGGGATAAGGACCGCAAACAGTTTGGCCGACTGCTCCAGGTCATACAAGATAAGACGGAGGATTTGGAGGCGCGCTCAAGGCGCTCCAACCTACGCATTACGGGAGTAGCAGAATCCACAAGCACCGGTAAAATGGAGCTGTTTGTAGAGAAACTCCTTCAGACCCTGCTGGGGGAGAATGTCTTCTCCCCTATGTTCATTATTGAGAGAGCCCACCGCACGCTGGGGCCGAAACCACAACCGGGACTCCCGCCACGTCCGATTATAGCGAAGCTATTGAATTACCGGGACAGGGACTTGGCACTGCGACTGGCCAGAGAGAAGGGGAAACTACAGTTCGAGGGTATGAACATCTCCCTATTCCCGGACTTCACGGCAAGGGTACAGGAGGAAAGGAAGCGATTTGCCCCCTACAAGAAGCAGCTGAAGGACCTGGGGCTCGACTACGCCATGCTGTATCCTGCGAGGCTTCGCATCAACAGGCAGGGTCACTCCCACTTCTTCACCGACCCCGCAGAACTTAAGAAATCCTTGAAGGAATGGGAGAAGGACAACCGCAATAGTCAGAGGGGTCGGAGAGAGGACCTGGATGCCTCATCCCACTTGGATGATCAGGAGTAACTGGACACAAGTGCGGCGTTGCTGAACCAATGGCGCAGTGCGGCGCTAGGACTGACTCACGGTTGGTGTGGACCCGTCGTGATATGACTTTGGGGTGAGATCTAACTGGTTACTACTGGCATGGTTTGTCTGCGCTGTGGTTTGGGTGGGGGGTTGCCTGACAGGCCGGGGTCAGTTGCGGGGTGGGCCCCTCCACATAAGGGTCTGTCCTTAACGAACTGTGAAGACTGGTGCTGGCAGGGCTCGATGCCACTGGGCGGGGGGCGAGATGGGAGCACGCGAGTGGCTACTAGCTTTGGTCTCCCTGCTGAGCCGTTGGCTGGCTAGACTCCTCTGCCCCTGCGCTTTTGGCTTTTGGCTCCTTCGGGGGCTACTTGGGGTTCTGTAGAGTTCATTGTTGAGTTGGGGGGGATGGTGGGTGGTGATGAGTCCTGTCTGACCGGGTTGGGGATGGTCGGCTGTGGGTGGGGGGGAGGCTGCTCTCTGGTTCGTCTACTGGGTTTGTTGTGCGGGATGTATATGGGTGGTGCTAGGGGAGGGTGTTTGTGTGTTCAGGGTTGTGGAGACGCTCAGGAAAGGAGGTGTATATGGTTTGGGGGGACACAATGTGTAATGCTGTGTTTCGCTGCTTATCGGGTGCCCTTGATTGTTGCCCCTGCGATGGGAAAGATTACTCAGGCTACCTGTAGTTTAATGATGGAACAGCCGAGATTGCAATGTCGAATACCGCCCTGACTGATCACACACACGCCTCACATATTCTCAAACTGATGACGTGGAATGTGCGGGGCCTAAACGATCACCGCAAACTGAGGAAGGTCATTAGTTATTTACATCGTCATAAGGTGGACATAGCCCTGCTACAGGAGACACATTTGCCCATTCACAGCAGGATGCTACAGACGCGAGGGTTGGTGGGACACATAGTGACGTCTGGCTTTACGACACATTCTAGAGGGGTACTGACCTGGGTTAGCCCGTCCTCGCAACTGAAATTGTTTCCGGTGGAGATAGACACTGAGGGGCGGTACGTCCTGGCTAGATGTGTAGGCAAGGGGCTTGATCTCCTGCTTGTTAATGTTTACGGCCCTAACTATGACAATTCGGACTTCTACGCAGCCCTGTCCGCACTATGTAGGAAGCACACACAACCAGGGATGTTGTGGGGGGGTGATTTTAACTTTGTCTTTGACCCCGAGAAAGACCGTTCCTCGGGACCAGCCCGGAGGCCGGTGGCTTCTGCTGCCTATATGAGAGCCGAATTACTCAAACTTGACTTGGTCGATGTCTGGAGGGAGAGGCACCCCTCGCTCGGTGGCTTCACCCACTACTCGGCCTTCCATAATGTCCACACTCGTATAGACTATTGGTTGGCGTCGTCTTCGGTCCAGCGAAGCATTAACAGGTGCGAGGTGCTGCCACGCACCCTCTCTGACCACTCTCCCGTGATGTTACATATCTCCACAGTCAGGAGAGGTATCCCAGCATTCACCTGGAGGTTCCCCCCCTTTGCCTTGCTAGACGAGGTGTTTAGGGGCGAACTAGCGGAGGACATTGAGGGATTCTTCGCTACAAATCTGGGCTCAGTAGATCACTTTTCTACGGTCTGGGAGTCGTTTAAGGTCTTCACCAGAGGCATGGCTATGTCCAAACACTCCAGTACACTGCGCACTATTAGAAGAGAGTTGACCGCAATGGAGGCCACACTAGCGGACCTGGAGAATAAACTGCTCAGAGACCCTGGTCCTGACGTTGACTCGAGGTTCGCCCCTCTGTTATCAGAATACCAGGAGTTGGCGGACAGGGAGGTCCTCTTTATGGGGAAATACGCTACGGCTCGCGCCTATGGAGAAGGGGACAGGCCAGGTGCACTTCTGGCCCGCATGGTACGGGGTTCACGCAAACCTCTAGTCGTAGAAGAACTGACCACCCCGGAGGGTGACGTGGTCACAGATGAGGAGCAAATTCTAACAACTTTTTGCCGATATTATGCGGACCTCTATCAATCCAGGTCCCTAGGAGTGGAGGATGCCATCGACGACTATCTAGGACATATAGGTATGCCTTTTTTGCGGAACTCCGACAGGGAATTCCTTATGGCCCCCTTTCATGAGGACGAGATACTGGAAGCCTTGGCGGGCATGAGAGCGGGTAGTGCTCCGGGTTCTGATGGGCTCACGGTGGGCTTCTACAAAGCCTATGCTGGGATCCTGCTTCCACATTTGGTCACTCTCTTTGATGAGATTTGTGAGGATGGGGAAATGCCCCCCACCATGCGGGAAGCGCTGCTTGTCACAATCCCGAAACCGGGGAAGCCGCTGAACATGTGCAGTTCCTACAGGCCCCTCAGTCTGCTAAATGTGGATGCGAAAATATACGCGAAGGTACTGGCCAATCGGCTGGCCCTCCTAGTCCCGGAACTGGTTGCACCTGAACAATCTGGGTTCGTACCATGTAGGAATCTGACGTACAATATACGCACGGTCCTGGGTACCATGCAGCATGTGCGGCAGGAGAATAGCGCTCTGGCGATTTTCCTAGATATGGAAAAGGCGTTCGACTCTGTCGAATGGCCGTTCATGGTCCGGGTGCTTAGGAAGCTGGGCCTGGGTGAACCATTTCTGCAAAGGGTTGGCGCATTGTATCACCGACCGTCGGCTAGACTGAAATTGGGGGATAGAGTGTCAGCACCGATACATATCGGCAGAGGGACTCGGCAAGGCTGCCCCCTATCGCCGCTTCTTTACGCGCTGCTGGCGGAACCGCTTGCTTGTGCCATCAGGGAGTACCACAGTTTGGAGGGAATCAGCTTCCCCTGCTATAAGATAGGCATATCTACGTACGCAGATGACACCTTACTGTACGTCCGTGACCCGGAGGCTAACCTGACATCAGTCCTCAGAGAGGTGGTACGCTTCGGCTCGCTCTCAGGACTACGTGTGAACTGGGACAAGTCTATCGCATTCCCCCTCACTCCTGTGACGCAGCCCTTCACTATGGAGTACCCACTAAAGTGGACAACGGACTCGGTGCGATACCTGGGCATCCACTTACACACAGACCCGGAAATTCTTGTCCGGGATAACTACGGCGTGGCCTTTGCCAAACTGGTGGAGGATGTGGACGCTTGGTGCAGGCTCCCACTGTCCCTACTGGGCAGAATAGCCATTATGAAGATGATTGTCCTACCCCGATTTCTGTTCTTATTCACGAATCTACCAGTGGTGCTCTCGAGGGCCTTCTTTAATCAACTCACGCAGGTTCTCATCCGACTGGCATGGGCTGGCAAACAACCCAGGATACGGTGGGCGACACTGATTCTCCCCTGCGAAATGGGGGGCCTGGGGGCCCCGGACATGGAACGATACTATCGTGTGGCGCAGGCTACCCACTTGCACTCCTGGGTTCACGGTGACGCACGTACACCGCACTTGCTCCTAGAGCGACTGTTCGCAGACCCGCTCCCTCTGCCGGCAACAATTAGCCTTCCACTGGACCGATCGGTCGGGCGCCTTGACTCCCTTAAGGCGACTAACCACGCATGGCATGCACTGGTGCGCGCCCGTGATTGCGATCGATTATATTCACCTCTGATGCCGATTGAATGGACGTTATGGTTGGGCCCCCTGAGAGAGAAAGGCGTTGTAGAGTCCCTTCGCTCTTTGGGACTTGAGAGGATGGAGGACTTATTCGAGGAGGGCAAACTTAAAACTTGGGGTCAACTAGCTCTGAAAACTGCGAGCCCCACACTGCTTCAACAGTTTCAGTTCCACAGACTGCGGTCGGCTTACCGGGACGAGATGGGCCCGACTATGGATGAACCTGTGGAGATCCCAGAGCTGTCCTATATAATTAAAACTAAGTCCCCGGCTAAGCTGCTCTCGTCAGTCAACAAGCTAGGAGTAACACACCAGAAACTGCTGCCAACTAAAGCCAGAGAGGCATGGCAGGAGGATCTGCAATCACCCATAGATGATGCCATGTGGAGATACTGCTGCTCCAGCACCCGTAAGATCTCCCTCAATGGCAGACACAGGCTGGTGCACTTTAAGTTTCTCCAAAGGGTGTACTATACACCAGAGCGACTGCACCGCTACGGCCTACGATCCTCGGCGGAATGTGAGCGCTGTCGCACCCAGGTTGCCGACTTTTTCCACATGGCGTGGCTCTGCCCCGGTGTGCAAGCGTTCTGGAATGGGGTGTTTGCGGAGCTTGATCAGATGCTAGAAGAAACGCTCCCCAGGACACCGGCGCTGGCATTGCTGGGCTTTTCTAAGCCACTCCCGCCATCACTTCGCCGATTAGCTGATATGGTGTTGTTGATAGCCAGGAGAGTAGTTGCATCCTGCTGGATGCGCGGACCACTGCCCACTGTGGCTAGGTGGAAGAGGGATCTGCGGTACTGCTGCACCCAAACTGAGCTGTACAGCGAACTGTTGCCACCTAGGAGTAGGCCGAAGAACTTCTGGGACCTCTACAAGGAATACTTGCGGAAGGGGGAGGAAGGTAATTCTGACACGTCTGAGGTGGTGGATCTCCAGGACCAAGTTTCAGATTAATGTGCTGGACAGACGGGGGGTTTACTCTACGGGCAGGAGAGTGAGGGGGTTGCCGAGGGAGACGCTGGGACATACAAATGGCTGCCTACATGGGAGGGCTTAGCAGGAAGGGTCTCTAGAGAGTTAGACAATTGGACATGGGATGGGGGGTAGCACGGGACATGGTATTTACACGACACGTTTACTCTAAATCAGACTGACTGGGCATTCCACGGAACACACAGGGGTGGGCGGGTGGAGTTGGGAGTTGGGGCTAGGGTAAGGTTTATGGGCGTTCTAGTTCTACTATTGACCACACACACACGAGACCTTCCCTTCGAGTTGTTATTAATGAGTGATCAGTTGTCGCGCTGCGATGAGTGCTGCCTTTGTGGGAAAGCTGCCATCACTACAGCTGAGTTGGGTCCTCTATTTATCGCCGCCGGGCCCCCGGGATGCCGGCACTCAAGGCTGTGTAACATCTTTGACTGAGGACTTGTTGAGATCCGGTAGCCACGAAATGTATGCTTGCTAATGCATTTGTATTGACGCTGATTATGATGCTAATAAAGGTCTTATAAAAAAAAAAAAAAAATTTGTGAACAAATTTGAGGACGAAGCCATTGAAAAAGAATTTCTGAAGGACTTTGGTAACTGAGAATGTGCAAAAGACCCAGACACAGATTATCTTTTTAAAGAAGATACCCTAGGCTCAAGGTTGCTGAAGAAGAGTAGGGATAACATTTAGAAGAAGATGTAGAAGAATTAAGGATGACTATATGGAGATTTTGGTACATAAAAGTTGAAAGAACCAATTGCGTTAAGAAATACTGTTTATAAAGAAACTAACTATAAGAAAAACCTATTTGAAACAACCTGAACTGAACTTCCTATTATTGGCATATACTTTTGCTTAAATGATCTGACTGTAGACAAACCTTTGTAGTTTAAATAGAAATAGATGCAAGAATATTATGGGTATTACATTTTTAGCAACAACATTATAGATTAAAATAACCTCAGTAGGGTTTTATTTGACACCTGAGACAGACAAGTCTATGACTACGCATGAAGCTACTACTTTCACACACACAATAGATGAGACAAAGTTAAAAGCTTTATTTTTGAGTTACAAACAATAAGATTATTCTACTAATGTTTATTCTAGATTAGTGAAAAGATAGACACAGGCATTAGACGTAAAACAGCGTTTTGTGTGTGCCCATTTAGCTTAATCAGCTGAAGAGGAGGTGACCGATCAACACATGCCTTTATGTAATAACATGCAGAAATTTGGTTACTTTAGTATATAGGCAACAACATTTTGAATATTTTTACTTAAATTATGATTACATTCTTTACAGAGTTCCATTAGTTAACACCAGGAATTAACACTCACAAGCAATAGTAATGGGCACAGCTTTGTACTACTTTAGACCATCCATTCCTATAGATAGCATTAAGGCTTACGGAAATAATCTAACATGTTTATTGAGTCCCTTAGAGAAAGTATTCACCATGACATTTTAGGGAAGACACATAAACATTTCACACAGTAAGAACAGGGAGGAAGGTGTTTTAAAGAACGTTTGGAAGAAGGAGGAAGATTAATTAAAAAAGAATATTATTTTTCCAAAATTGAAATGAGATAGAAGACAAAAGGGGAACATTTGCAATTACAAGAGAAGAACACAAAGTAAAAGTAGGCGCTTAGGGGTCAGTAGTTATGAAACTCTTTTGAAATTATTGGAGGCACACGGCCAATTTTCCAAAGAGTAGAAACAGTAGTTGCTGGAGTTCATTTTGTTTGTGAACATGATGCTTATTTGTTGTTTAGCTCTATTGTTTCCCAAGATTTGTTATGTATATAGTATATATGCTTTAACAATGACACCATCACACAGAAATACATGTAGTGTAGATGATGGAACACAACTAGTTGGAGGCTTTGTGGTGCAATCATACTACTGGAGGAGTAATATTGAATGGCAAAAAGATTAGAAAGCTTTCAACAGCTGTCCAAAAGTTGGCAACCAGTGCTTCCGGAGCTTTATTACTTATAAATACAGAATTGGAAGATCCATGGATTTGCATTGCAGAGTCGCCATGCATTAGACATTTTACTCATAGAAAAAAAAGCCGGCGTCTACTAAAAGTTCAGCATTGCTGTGCATACATACTCGATGAAAGTAAAAAGTCTTAGAATTCACAAAGAACATTTCTGACCTGAAACCTGAATTAGAACCATTGGAGACCCCTGGTGTTTTAGGACATTTAGGCAAAGGAGTTTCTGTTATTGGAAATTGGTTTACATCAGCTGGGAAAGAGATTATTAGAGGAATATTTGTGCTAATATTAGGTGTAGGAATTTGCATATTAGCTTTATTAGCAATTTTATAACTTAAAAAATATGGCACTGACAGAAGAAAAATAAGAGAAAGGGAAAGACTAATGGAAAGAGATTTGGCATTAAATGATCACCTTAGTGATGAATATAGGAACGCTAAGAAATATTAACGTTTCAAAAGAAAGATATAATACTCAACTGAGACTGAACTCTGAACACTGAAATGACAAGTGTGATGCTAAATATAACAATCAGTTTGGGGATAGGGAGGGCAGATTTAAAATGAACACAAAAATAACACTTTTTTAATTATATGTGTAGAATACATTTGCAAGTTTAATTAAATAAAGTATTTAGAATGCATAAAACTTTCAAATAAATTTGTATTTACTCGTACTAGGCTTAAAAAAAAGCAATACTGCTCGAAAAACAAATTTGATTAGAAAATGCTGAATACACATAAAAAGTTTGATTCTTGAATACACCATGAACTTGTTTTTTAATTAATAATAAGTTGCTCATGTAGTTTCAAGTATTCTCGCAGAATGTTTCTACTTATACAAAGTTCATCGCTACATATATCCCATTTTTGTTGTTTGGTGGTTCAAGCACTGGATTGCAAAGTTTAAAATGTGAATTTGACTTTCTAACCCAATTGTATTTCCCCTTTATAATGATACTCCAGAAATATTTTCTTTTCATTAATATGAATGTTTCAATTTTGACATAGTTTACTCCTTTTAAATATGACTGCAGAAATTGTATTTTGATATTATATTCATGATACTGTTGATGCTTTTTATATCTCAATTTTTATGGAATTCAAATGTTTTATGTGATGTAATTTTATGATTTAGTGATTGATAATAAAGGTTTGGTGATGATGATGACACATTTTACTGGTTAGAAGATGATATTAGAGAATTTTAAAAAATCATCCATATGTGGGAAAGCCAGCCTCAAGGAAGCAGACTTCATGTAAAAACATAGTTGATAAAATCCTAGTGATAGTGCAACATTATCATTTAAAGACCTGTTTTATTTGCGTGAGAAGATGAGGAGTGCTTCTGCTTCTATGAAAGCATCAAGCGATGATTAGATAAAGGGAAAAGAGAAGTGAAACATGTTGCAAAGTCATGAAATGTTAAGTCTATAGTAGTGTGTGGTCCTGGAAGTAGGATAACTCTCTTTTCCCATCCTTTTATTGCTCAGACCACTTTCTATTTGCCCATTTTCCCATTTACTCAGACCCAGACTTTATTGCATTGAGATTCTACTACTCTTTATGGGAAGTTCTTGATTCAATACTTTTCATATATTTGAGCTGATTTTAAACTTTGAAGCTCCGATAACTAATTGGAAATCTAAGCATAATCCTATGACTATATAAGGCTTCTAGTTCGCTCCATTCTAGAAGCTTGCTCTAATGTTATACAAAGTATTTCTGTTATTTCTTTTCTTTTTAATGAATCTGTAATGTTTTGCTTTATATGTATTGTATAGATTTTGTCCGGCTCTGCCTGTGTTGGGTTCGTAATAAAAAAAAAAAAAAAAAAAAAAGAGATTCTACTACTCTTTATGGGAAGTTCTTGATTCAATACTTTTTATATATTTGAGCTGATTTTAAACTTTGAAGCTCAGCGCCTGGATTCCCTCAGTGGTGATTAGCTACACTTCACAAATACTGTTTGATTGATTGATTGATTTAATCTTTATGCTTCTTCTCATTCTCTCTGAATTAGAACCCTTAAAGGGATTTGGCTTACTCCAAGTTCACCCAATCCTTGGAAAGGGGATACATTACTTTACAGAATGCACTTTGATATGATATTTTAACTGATTTGATTAGCTGTTATTAATTTTATATTCTGTCATATATTGACTATTATGATCTATTTGAATGTATCTAGCGATTTTTCAATAAAGATTATCTACTAAATGATTTAATTACTAAAACCCTTCACACCTCTAATAAAGGCAATGAGAACAGTGCCACGACTTAAAATTATTAGAAAATGTATTTTGATTATTATTGATCAAATGTATTAACCCGCTTCTTCTCTAAAACAATGGCAAATAGTCATCTCAAAGGGGTGAGCAGTAGCTGTTAGCCCTGATGTTGGTAAACCATGTCTTTTAATCCTTGTTTCCACTTTAACAGTAATGAAACAAAACCTAAAATCCACTGAAATTGGACTAGTATGATTGGGTACTTACACCCGCACTTCTCATGACCTCATACATGACATCATCAACAACAATACAAAAGATATTTCAAATGACATAATTAATGCCATTACTGATGAGACTACCTATCAAAGCACAATAACTTCACTGTATGAGCAAGTCTAATGTGTGTTGTACTGTGTGCTTATGTCAAGCAATTTGAATGAATGACTGCGCTTTATAGTACTAGGAAAGATAAAATTACCCAATATTTTGTACGCTGAAAACTGGGGAGTTCTTAGACTGTGCTTGAAGTATTTGTGCTTGAATAACATATACTAGACACAAATGGATTTTGTGTGTCCATATTGCACTTTCTTCTGTGCTTTAAGCACTTTTTACAATGACAAAGATGAAACCGAAGAGTGTGATTGAAGGATATTTTATTTTGTGTAATGTGCATTGCACTCAAATGTGTGTGTGTGTAAGTAACATGAACAGATGTTCATAATGATCAGGACATGTTTAAATTTACATCTATTATACACCATGTAGAGGCAAAGTATTTTCCATTCAACAATTCAGTAAAGCGTAGTTATTAGAAATTTGATCTTTAGTTGGCAGAGGTTTCCACCCTGTCCAATTAGGCACCACAATCAGGGTAAAGTAGATACGAAATATACTTTAAATTATCCTGTGCTCACCCTCTGATAGATTGCCACAGAGCAGGCAGGACTAACTTAAGACGAAATGTCTAAAGTATTTATGCAACACACACACACACATAGAGTAAATCAAAGAAAACACCACAAAAGGACTCTACACTGGGTTAAAAAATGGGGAATATGTATCTGAGTAAAAACAAGACCAAATGACAAATATCCAATCAGTAGAAGTCAAGATAAGAATTTTTAAAGAATAAACCGAAAATAGTGGTGAGAAGTCATTGGCGGTTAAAAGGTTACTTAAGGATGCTAGGGACCAGTACAAATCCAAAGTTCAGGCCATCTGTGATGGACGGCAGCGCGGCCAGACAGGTTGCGCTTAAGAAATACCTTGGCTGGAGCAGCTGTTGACATTGAGAGCCTTCTGCTTTGTTGTCCAGCCGTGCAAAGGGGGTCCTGAATTGTCATCAAGCTCCGTTGAAGTGAGTGAAATGCGTTGTTGTCAAGCCATGCAGAACTTCGTCGCCAAACCATGCAAGCTGTGGATCCGTTGTCATTGAGCAGCCTCAGTGTCAGCGTCAAAGAGCAATTTGGCAGAATTTCTCATGCAATCAAGGCGATGTGTCGTTTTTTGCAGAAATCAGCTGCACAACCCACTTCTGAGGCCTAGGCCTGGAAGGGGCACCTCAGGCAAGGGTAGGACTCAGAGCAGGCACAGTCCAGCGGCACCAGCAGGATTGCAGGAAGTGTTTTGTGTACCTAAGACTACAGAAAACAGGAGACAGGCCAGCAATCCCTTGGTGTCACTCTGGGTTCAAGTGAATTGGGTCCAGTCCTTGTCCTCAGCAGGACAGAAATCAGCAGACAGTAGGCCATCTGAGAAAAGCAGAAAAGCACTTCCTCTGCACTGCCAGTAAGGGGAACGTGGCAATCCCTACAGCATAGCAGTCTTTACTCCAGCAAAGTTGGTTCCAGATCCAATAGTGTACTAATTTGGTAGGGGCAGACCCCCATACTTATACCCAAAAGTGCCTTTGAAGTAGGGGGTAACTTCAAAGGAACTCTCTGAAGTGCACAAAGATCCCTTTCAGACCAGTCCTGTCTGACAGGCTATCTGTGGGGGGTAAATCAGTGTTTGGTGTGTGGACAGGACACTTCCTATTGAAGTGTATCAGCCCCTCCAATTCCTCCTTGCCCAGAAAAACCCATCAGAATGCAGATGAATGAAGATGAGTTCTCAGAATGCAGATGAGCCCCACCTTCCTCTGTTTTTGGCTGTTATAAGGGAATGCACAAGGTGTAGTTGTCACCCAGACCAGTTGTGTATTGGAGACAGGCTGCAGGTTCACAGAGCAAAGTTTTGAGCACAGAAATGTCCACTTTCTAAAAGTATAATTTTTTGTAAAATAGTAGTATCAAATCTAACTTTACCACTAAAGTGGATGTATTATTGCCATTCCGAAGATATGAAACATGTTTTAGCTACTCCTTTCTAATCAGGAGTCACAGCCTAAACGTGTTTTATGGAAATCACAATGCTAGCCTATTAGAGGAGTAGCCCTTATAGCAGGAAAAATTAATATAGCTGTTTGTGACTACCAGTACTACTAAAACTTAAAAGTACATGTACTACCTTTTAGTTACACAGCACCCTGCTCATAGGGCTACCTAGGGCCGACCTTAGGGATGACCTATTTTAATAAAAGGTGTGTTTAAGGCTTAGCAAGTGGGTTTAAATGCCAAGTGGAAGTATGAGTAAATTGCAGACACAGAACTTGCAGTGGCAGTCCTGAGACAGGCTTGAATGGCTACTTGTGTGCGTGGTGTTGTAGGCCCAATGGGAACATAGAGACTACAGGCCCTGGGTATATGGTATTCCACTTTACAAGGGACATATAAGTAAGTAAACTAAAGGTAAGCATAAAATGTTGGGAAAAGATCACTCTGAGTGTGACAGGTCTAACAGTAGTGTATATGATCTGGTCAATTAAACATGTCTTGTATGTTGAGTTGATAAGGCACTGACAATGTTCCTTGCTAAAGGTAAATTAATAATGAAGGTTCACAGATAACACACACATTGAGCATAGCATGTTTAGATAAATATAATAGTATTTGCCTAGTGTGACATGGCAAAATCACTAAGAGGGTAGAAACCTATTGAAGAATAAGTTCATAGTCCTTGAGTAAGTGTAATATATTCTATAAAGCTATTGTCTAAACTAATGATGTCGTTGGAAAGAAGGGTGGGGCGAAAGATAAGATAATGTACACCATCTATGCAACTCATATTGTTAGTATGTCAACAAAATATATTTGTGTAAATATGTTAGAAATGGGGTCTCTAGTTTGCAGAGGTAGGTACCTTTGTCCAAATAGGGACCCTTCTTTCGAGTCAGGATAAGGGAATACACCCCTAAAAAACATCTGCTCACCCCCTTAGTAGCTTGGCAGGAGCAGTCAGGCTTAACTTAGAGGCAGTGTGTAAAGCATTTGCACATAACCAACAGTAATACAGTGTAAACACTACAAAAGGATACCACACCAGTTTAGAAAAATATCTGATATTTTAATATACTTAAGACAAGACCAAAAACCATAAACATCCACAATACAGTACTTAGAAATCTTCAGTTATCAAAATAACCTTGAAAAACAGTTCCTTGGAGGGGCTATCACAGCATCGTGAAAAAACAAATCCAACAGGTATGGCTGACCGCAGGATCGCAGGCCTGCTACGGTGTCGGTAAGACCCGAAAAACAGTACCTTTAGAAATGCAGGGCATTGGCAACCTCTCATTGAGCTTCCGAAAGCACGGCGTCTGCAGTAGTTGGTTCCGGAGGTTGTGTAACTTTACAAGTGGTGCCCTCGAACCACGGTGCAAGCAGCGGTGTGATTTCGGCGTGAAGCGGCGTCATCAGGGATATCAAGGCAGCAGGTTGAAGTGAGGCGATGCGAAGAGCGGGGCCCACAAGTCACGTTGCGAGGACACTTGCACCTTTGTAAGAAAATCAAGCATTGCAGAGGGAGTGTAGACTTAATCCAGACAGAACAAATGGAAATGTTCAAACGCAAGGATGAAATCAAATGCAGACTGTACCAGTTCAGCAGATGCAAGTGCCAATGCAAAAGCAAGTCCATATGATTCAAGTTTCTTAAACTCCGATGGTCCCACAGAACATGGGTAACCCTATGTTTAATATTAAACAAATATCCATAGCAAATTTGAATCCATTTCACAATAAAAATACTTATCAACAGTTCTGAATGTTAAACAATGATGGATTTTGCTCCAACAATTCCCCATGACAGTGTCTGAGGAGGGGAGGAAGGCTGCATACTTGGTGCATTCTTGGATGTAGACCAGAGTGAACCATTTGTAGAAGGAGTAGTGAATGGCCACAAAGTGTCCTTTTTAATTGACAAAGGTGCTACCAGATCCACTGTTAGAACAGCGGAAGTCCCAGACCTACCCCTCTCTGGAAACATCATCCAAGTTGTCGGAGTTTCAAATAAACAGACTACTAATCCAGTTTTATAGAAAGTTCCTGTAAAATTGGTTTATTTGAAGAAAATCCCCAGTTTGTTTTCTGTGATTAGAACCTTCTAGGGATAGATTTATTGTGCAAGTAAAATTTCAGTTTACTGTTTACAGGATGGTTTCAAATTCCTGACACATGATGAGGATGTTGAGTTTAAGACTGCACAACAGGAAACAGCTCCGGTACTATCCAGTGACCAAAATTGAAGAATTACCACCAGATTTAGAGGTGGCACTAAATCCAGAAGTATGGGATTTTAAAGGGAAAGGATACCGGACTGATTAAAGTTGTAGAACCTTTACGAGTCACAGTGAAGCCTAATGTGGTGCAGCCTATAACACCAATAATGTGTAAGTGTACTATGCACTCCTTTCTTATCAATTTATAAACAAGATAATGTTTCTTTCTTATCAATTGTGTTATTGACTGAAACATATGCTGCCTACCATATGTGTGTCAAAATTACTCGATTAGCCAAGAACTCCTGATGTCATGGACTCAGTCAGCACAGCTAAAGAAATGTATCATTCAATTTAATTTACTATCAACACGTTTATCAAATTCATATCTGTCTTTAAATTACATTTTTCATGATTGTATCTTCTTCAATCATTTAAAAAAAGAATATTAATGCAGTGTTCCTACTCTAATACAGAGACCCAACAGAATGCTAATTTATAACATTGATGTCATAACATATTTTTATCATATATAACAACATTGAATTTTTGTGTTATATTACATTCACATGGCAATATGCCCTACCCAATGCATTTAATCATTTGGTCCCTTCTTCAGGGGATTATCTAAACAAAAACGAGTAATAATGCATCAAGATGGAAGAATTCATAACTAACTTATTGTGTACATTCATTGTTCTTTGTATAGTATTAACACTTCAACCATGCGAGAAACTTTACCCCGCTGCATAAAAGTGATGATGATGGATACTTTGAACTTGGTGTCCCCCAATTTTGAATTTATCACACTTAATGTTAGCAAAGTCTGGTACATGTAATCACAACAGCATACATAAGAAAAGAAGAAATAGAAGTGAAAAAACATTTAATAGAAAAAAGAAGCTCACAAAGTAACTCAACGATAACCTTAACGTATGCCGTATTCACTAATGATCACATGCAAAATGAAGAAGAAAACTCAGTGCCCAAAGGGTAAACTAAAGTATGCCCTAGCATCTAATCACCGCATGAGTAGAAACCAAATTTAAAGTGAATCCTAAACGGACTTACTAGTCATATCTTTAATCGAAGAAGGGTCTGGTGAAAAGTGCTGAAATTAAATGTAAACAAAACCATGCTCTTAATTACTCGAGTAAACAAAATAATGTGAACACTCCCTTTTATTCAATTGTGACCATAGGCATCATACGTCTCTTCCTGTAATCTATGTACACCTTGAAAGGATGTTGATTCTGTTGTATATTTACTCTCACTGCAACACAATAAAAAAACTGTTCTCCTTTGTCTAAGTGGTGATGTTATCTAAAGCAAAAAAAAACATTCTAATCTATGCCTGCATACCTTTATTAGTTGTTTTAAAATTCTGAGCATCCTCAGCTACAATCACCATCCACTGTATTGTAAACACATGCTTTCAAACCTTGTATACTCTTCTCATGGAAACCTCGTCTTCCTGGTTAACAATAGAAATATGACTACCCGTTCTAACACCATGATTGCAAAATAAACCACTACTCTCTGACAAGCGGAGCCACCATATTGAAATGTACTCATTAGTCAATGAATATATATATCAATATACTTAAGAAAGCTACAATGAAGTAGACCACAGATATTAATGTAACAATAATAATGTATGCCACTATTTTCTGCTGAACAACACAAGTTAAAAATCTCGTATGACAAACATAACTAACTCTGTGTGTTCCTCTCCTAACACCTGATGCTACCGTACTCAGATAAAAGTAACAACGCCACAATAAGCACCGTACATACTTAAATAATTATATTTTTTTGCAAAATATGTTTATAAAATGATATGATTAGATTAATTCCCAGAAACTACCTAGAATGTTTCTGACTAATTTTGTAAGTTAGCTTGCCTTGTAATATCTATTTATAAAAAGCAACTCATATTTAGTTTATCATTCAATCCTTTAGGGGACAACATATCTGGATGTTTTATCCAATATACTTCTTGTTGAGAAAGGACCTGAGAATTGTTACACCCAGGTTTGCTTATTATTGTTTCCACTACCTGAAATCGTAGCTGTGTTATGGTATGCCTGTATTCAGTCCAGTGCAGAGCCAGATTAGAGTTTATATTTTTGATCCGGATCATACTTTTATGTTCCGTTATTCTCACTTTAATATTCCATTCCATTTTGCTGATATATAAGAGACCACATGGGCATTTAATACTTTATATAAGATTGTTGGTATTTCAATTACGTTTCCTGTCTTGGGTGTGTGATTGTGTCCCCCAAGGCTACATTGTTACAATGGATACAATTATAACATTTTTGGTTTCTGCTCCTTGAAGTTCTTTTGTAGATCGTTTAGTGGTTAACATTTCTTTAAGAGTCTTAAATCTGGTGTATGCATATAATGGTTTCTCTTTGAAAAGACTTTGAAACTTTGGCTTGTTTGAAGTAATTCCCATCGTTGGTTGATTTTTTTTGTTGATCACTGAGAATTTGGTCAAGTATTTTAAAATAAACACCATTCTTTCTGTTTTGGCTTTTGGTTTCTTATGTCACAGATTTATGCAGTCCATTTTAATTACTTTTTCTTCTGTATCATTCAGTAACTTTGAGGGGTACCATATGACTGAATATTTGTCTGCATCCTAGAACACCACTATAGAATTTGAGCCCATAAACAATTGCAGGAATAACACCAGTAATTAAAGACATATTGAGAAGAGGGATTTTGAAGGTATTAGTTGGAAGTCCTTGAAACCCTCTGATCATGGCTTTACAGAAGCCCAATGGTAGATATTGGATTGTGCAGGACGTCAGAAAGATTAACAGCATTGTTGTTCGATGCTGTCCCGTAGTACCAAATCCAGCCACAATATTTTACAAATTCTGTGAACTGCAGATTGAGTCTTTCTTGTGGACCTGTGTTAGGCTTTCTTCTCCAATCCATTACATGAGGAGAGACAGTTCTTGTTATCATTTGCATTCAGAGAGAACTTTGTGGCACGGTGGTGAGTACCACAGGAGTATACTAACAGCCCTTCCATTTTTAACCAGATGTTGATTAAAATCTTGAGTCCCAGAAGATGCCAAATAGCTCAGTGTGTATGCAATACATTGATGACCTGCCTGTGGCATCAGATACATGAGAAGCTTGTAAACAGGTTACAATTATACTTTTAAATCCCCTGGCTATACATGGGCACAAAGGGACATATTTATTATCCCCTTGTTCCGCTGTAGCATCACTTTTTGTGACGCTTCAGCAGGGAAAACCTTGAAATCATATCTGAGGCCAAGTAAAGCCACTTTGTGTCGCTTTAAATGGCATCAAAGATATGGAGTAAGGCAAAAGCAGCTCTAATCACTGTGTTGCCTTACTCTGCACTAGGGAGTCATTGGCATAGTAGTGGTAGTTTTCATGCAAAACTCATGTATTCTGACACTTCCCCAGATTCAAAAGACCATGGAAACCTGGGGATGTGCCAAAACCTTAAACCTCCCGAGGTGCGGCGTAGCAAGAATTACTTTATTTCTCCTTGCTTATTGTATTGTATTGTATCGTACACTTATATAGCGCAAACTGTCACCCTACGAGTATTCTGGCGCTTGGAAAACCAAATCAGATGAAATCAGCAGAAAATAGAACGGAGCGTGGGGGTGTAGTTATCTCAGATTTTAGCAAATAGCCAGGTCTTCAGACTCTCTCTGAAACACATCAGAGAGTTGGCTTGCCTGATGTTCTGGGGTAGCTCATTCCACAGGCGGGATGCTACTGTACCGAAAGCCCTGCCTCCCATCCTGAATTTCTTAAATCTGGTAGTTGTTGCCAGATTTACACTGGATGAGCGAAGGAGCCTGATGGGCTTGTACCACATACATCTTTCTTGCATTGATAGAGGGCCCGTACTATGCAGTGCTCTGTATACAATGCACAATGATTTAAAGGTAACTCTGTCCCTTATCGGCAGCCAGTGAAGATCTCTCAAAGCCATTGTGGTTGAGGAGCTGCGCTGCCTGTTAAGTGCCAGCTTTGCCACTAAAGACTATTCCTCTTTCGATGAAGAGGAACACATGTCAGTGGATTATTTCTGTACAGGAAGGTGCCCCTTCCTGCACTTAAACAATTCTGCTGATAACACATGGACCCTTGAACCATAGTGCAAGGGGGCCCGACTTGGTGCTAGGCTGGTGAAATGGCACCAGCGCAGGAGAAAAGGATTGTAATGCACGGTATTCGATAAGTATGATTTATTTCTGCCCATTCACTTTGATGCAGGGCAGCGCAGCAGAGTGACTTGCTGGGCTGCCCTACTCCAAATCCTTGTAAATGAGGCCCAAAGTGTCTCTCAGTAAGCTGCAATATTGTCAGAAAGATGTTCAGTATTTGGGACACATTGAGAAAGGAGCAAGGAAAGTGTCCCCCAAGAGAGTGGATGCCATCCTGCAGACAAATCCACCTTGAACTCAGAGAGGTCAGAATGTCTTCAGGACTGGTTGGCTGCTGTAGACAGTGGCTATCAAATGTTTCCCTAGTGGCTAAATCATTACTGAGGCTAACACACAAGATGTGCCTGATCCACTTCCATGGGACAACTCATGCTTAAAGGTTTTCCTAGAGCTGAGAAAAAGATTCTGTTGTGCCCTGGCTCTAGGAATACCTGATTACAGTAAGATGTTTACATTGTTTTACAGTGAAAAGGAGGGCTGCACTCTCGCAGTGTTTACTCAGTTGCATGGAGATGCATGAAGACCTGTGGCTTATTCTTCAATAGCCCTCGACCGTGTAGCCCCAGGGCTGCCTGGCTGTCTTATGTTAGTAGCTGCTGTTGGAGTTAGTATAGAGAGGAGTGAGAACATAGTGATGGATTACCCTTTAATTGTTATGGTCTTTCACTCTGTAGAAATTGTACTCACCAGATCAAAAACACAGCACATGAACAGTATCAGGATCACTTAATAGGAGCGATACATTCTGGCAGTGGACAATGTAATTTAAAGATGCTGTCAGGTCTTATATCCATCCACACTTCTACTAGTGAATGAAAATTCCATTGGAGAGGACGTTGGGTATGATTGTATAGATGTCACAGACTTATGCACCAAGCCAAGACCATACATAAAAGACGAACCTTTGACGAAGCCTTATTATGTAATGTTTGTTGTTGGCTCATGTCTGAGAAAAAATGAAGGTACCCTGAGTGCAGCTTATGCTGTGTGTACAAATTGAGAAGCTGTAGATACTTCTTGTCTTTAAGGTGTGCCATCAGCACAAGTTGCAAAATGAATTGTTCTTACCAGAGCTTGCAGTTTAACAGCCCTATCGAGAGTGTTTATATTTACAGGCAGGTAATATGGTTTTGGGGTTGTCCATGATTTTGGATAGTTGTGGTCACAAATAACTCCAATCAGAATTGTGGAACATGTAAGAACGTTATTGAATGCTCTACAGAAACCAGCAGAAATTGCAGTTGTTATTTGTGCAGCTCACAGGAGAGAAAATGGACATGTCACAGTAGGAAACAGGTTTGCTGGTGAGGTTATACTGTATTGTGCGCTTCTGGCCTGCACGTTTAATGGGGCTTACTTCAGGGAATCTGAGAGGACATTGTTTTCTCAATGTTGTCGTCAGTGGCTGAAACCTGGAAAGAGCTCAAAATAGCGCAAAAAAATGTTTCAGAAGCAGAACTGCAAGGTTGGATCAGAGCAGGATGTGACAAAAATGCAAATGACATTTGGATGTCAACTGACGGAATACCTGTGTTGCCAGTCAGTTTGTTGTTTCCAATGACACAATGCTGCCATGGTTCAACACATTTACAAAGGGATGCAATGGTGAGAATATTCAGACTGAATTGGTTTAATCCCAGATTTAGGATGCTTGAAGAAGGATTGTGCAATTGTTGTGTGACATGTCAACAGATGAACATAGGGAAAATAACATCAGTAGCACTGAGTTACCTAGGAATATCAGGTGGACTCTTCTACAAGATACAAATGACCTTCATCGAGATGCCTGTTTCTAACAATTTTAATATACATCCTGGTTATAGTGTGCATTTTCTCTCAAGGTGTGGAAGCCTACCCACCAATGAGAAATGACAGTTTCACTGTAGCTAAACTTCTGCTGAGGGAATTAATATTGAAGTATGGTTTGCCAGTTTTTTCTAGAGTCAGCTCATGGGACTCATTTTAATGTTATGTTCTATTAGACTTATTTGTAAAGCACTCTGTTACCCAAAGGTGTCCTGACGTTAGCTCAGATTTGTAGAAAGAGATCCAGGAAAAGGGGCCTAGCTGTTAAATAGCCACATTTTCAGTTAATTTCTAAATGTGAGCAGATCAGATGCTGATCTGATATGAGATGGTAATGCATTCCATGCTTTGGCTGAGCCCCAAATGACACTTTTCCATTCCAATTTTTTTCCTGAATTTGCAAACCATGAGGGTTTTTGATTCCTATGGCGGTCCTGAGAATGATTTGTTCAGCATTAAAGATCGAGCAGAGATTTCACTGTAGTTATCAAACTAAAGCTTCTGAAATAATGGGAGGGCTCAATTGATCTATTAAATCCATATTGGCAAAAGTTTGGGCTTCTACATCAATGAAATGGCCAGATGCATTACCTTTGGAGTTGATGAGTCTCTGAAACATTCCTGACAGAAAGACTGGGTTATCACTCCATGAGATATTGATAGGGCATGTATTGAGATTGCCTGCTATGCCTGCAAATGCCTTTTTGAATATCAGAGATGAAATGAGACTTGACTGCTGCAACATGTTGGCTGTCACTTCAAATCTTTCAACAAGAACAGTGCCACAACCTTAGTCCTGCTGACTGGGTCCTGGTAAACAAGCATGTTCGGAGGTCCTGACTGCAATGAGGTGGGAAGGCCCCTACTAGGTTATCCTCATCACAAATACTGCTGTTAAATATGCAAGAATACCAAACTGGATGCATGCATCGGAGAACTGGAGAGTGAAAATTTAGCATGAGGAAATAGTGTTCTATGAACCGGGAAGAAGAGCCCTAGTGACAGAACCGTCACAAGTTAGATAATTGCAAGAAGCAGTACAGCAAAAGGCACATCAGGGGAGAAGAGAGGGGTGAAGAAAGGACAAGCAATTACATGAATCCAAGTTCCTATGATCTCGCAAAGTGGCATTGATGTCTGTGATGAAGAAGAAGAGAAAAGATCACAGCCTGAACGCACTATTGATACAACACCTAAATAAGCAAATGATCCCGGTGAAGGAACAAGCACAGCATTATGGTCAAAGTAAATTAAGATCAAATGTCTTAGTTCATTGCACAACAATCGCAGAAGAAACAGAGTCAGTCCATATCAAAGGAGGTCCAACAATAGCTACTGGCGCACTCAGAACCTGCTGATGCTGAGGTAGCCGGATTGGGACAGGTCTGATTACAGAATCCTGTGGGCAGCGCACTGCGGTCCGATGAGTCTTGGGCTTTATCAGAAACACAGATCTACAACACCTCACTGTTGCAGGGTATTCTTCATTGTAAAAATAAGCATCTTGTCATTCATTTTGTCGTATTTCATACATGTGGCAAAGGGGTACTTGCTATGTCTTGCGAGTGGTTTCTCACGTGTTCTGTTTTCTTTTGTAGCATTCAACCAAATAAAAACATATTTAAAAAAACAAAACAAAGAAGGTCAAAAAGAGCAAGAGTACCTTGTTGGAGGTATTCCGCACATGAATGGACATATTACATTGCTAAGGTTCTAAATGAGCTAGAGAAACACTTGCTGTGTGAGATCAGAACTGTTTAAACTCCCATGACATAAATTTGTGAACAAATTTGAGGACGAAGCCATTGAAAAAGAATTTCTGAAGGACTTTGGTAACTGAGAATGTGCAAAAGACCCAGACACAGATTATCTTTTTAAAGAAGATACCCTAGGCTCAAGGTTGCTGGAGAAGAGTAGGGATAACATTTAGAAGAAGATGTAGAAGAATTAAGGATGACTATATGGAGATATTGGTACATAAAAGTTGAAAGAACCAATTGCATTAAGAAATACTGTTTATAAAGAAACTAACTATAAGAAAAACCTATTTGAAACAACCTGAACTGAACTTCCTATTATTGGCATATACTGTTGCTTAAATGATCTGACAGTAGACAAACCTTTGTAGTTTAAATAGAAATAGATGCAAGATTATTATGGGTATTACATTTTTAGCAACAACATTATAGATTAAAATAACCTCAGTAGGGTTTTATTTGACACCTGAGACAGACAAGTCTATGACTACGCATGAAGCTACTACTTTCACACACACAATAGATGAGACAAAGTTAAAAGCTTTATTTTTGAGTTACAAACAATAAGACTATTCTACTAATGTTTATTCTAGATTAGTGAAAAGATACACACAGGCATTAGACGTAAAACAGCGTTTTGTGTGTGCCCATTTAGCTTAATCAGCTGAAGAGGAGGTGACCGGTCAACACATGCCTGTATGTAATAATATGCAGAAATTTGGTTACTTTAGTATATAGGCAACAACATTTTGAATATTTTTACTCAAATTATGATTACATTCTTTACAGAGTTCCATTAGTTAACAGCAGGAATTAACACCCACAAGCAATAGTAATGGACACAGCGTTGTACTACTTTAGACCATCCATTCCTATAGATAGCATTAAGGCTTACAGAAATAATCTAACATGTTTAATGAGTCCCCTAGAGAAAGTATTCACCATGACATTTTAGGGAAGACACATAAACATTTCACACAGTAAGAACAGGGAGGAAGGTGTTTTAAAGAATGTTTGGAAGAAGGAGGAAGATTAATTAAAAAATAATATTATTTTTCCAAAATTGAAATGAGATAGAAGACAAAAGGGGAACATTTGCATTTACAAGAGAAGAACACAAAGTAAAAGTAGGCGCTTAGGGGTCAGTAGATATGAAACTCTTTTGAAATTATGGGAGGCACACGGCCAATTTTCCAAAGAGTAGAAACAGTAGTTGCTGGAGTTCATTTTGTTTGTGAACATGATGCTTATTTGTTGTTTAGCTTTATTGTTTCCCAAGATTTGTTATGTATATAGTATATATGCTTTAACAATGACACCATCACACAGAAATACATGTAGTGTAGATGATGGAACACAACTAGTTGGAGGCTTTGTGGTGCAATCATACTACTGGAGGAGTAATATTGAATGGGAACACTAGGAAAACACAAAACCTACCGAGACGCCATTGGGCGGTGCCGTGAGGTGAACGGCGGTTACTGGCAGGCACACGGAGACGCCGGGAGGCTTACCGGACCACAGCCCCCATCAGCCTCTGGGGCAGCGCGCCCGTGATGCGCCTGGAGCGCCCGGAGGCACTAGAAAAAGGCTGACCCCCCGTGAGCCCAGGGGGAACACCAGGAGAACACAAAACCTACCGAGACGCCATCGGGCGGTGCCGTGAGGTGAACGGCGGTTACTGGCAGGCACACGGAGACGCCGGGAGGCTTACCGGACCACAGCCCCCAGCAGCCTCTGGGGCAGCGCGCCCGTGATGCGCCTGGAGCGCCTGGACGCGCTAGAAAAAGGCTGACCCCCCGTGAGCCCAGGGGGAACACCAGGAGAACACAAAACCTACTGAGACGCCATCGGGCGGTGCCGTGAGGTGAACGGCGGTTACTGGCAGGCACACGGAGATGCCGGGAGGCTTACCGGACCACAGCCCCCAGCAGCCTCTGGGGCAGCGCGCCCGTGACGCACCTGGAGCACCCGGAGGCGCTAGAAAAAGGCTGACCCCCCGTGAGCCCAGGGGGAACACCAGGAGAACACAAAACCTACCGAGACGCCATCGGGCGGTGCCGTGAGGTGAACGGCGGTTACTGGCAGGCCCACGGAGACGCCGGGAGGCTTACCGGACCACAGCCCCCAGCAGCCTCTGGGGCAGCACGCCCGTGATGCGCCTGGAGCGCCCGGAGGTGGTAGAAAAAGGCTGACCCCCCGTGAGCCCATGGGGAACACCAGGAGAACACAAAACCTACCGAGACGCCATCGGGCGGTGCCGTGAGGTGAACGGCGGTTACTGGCAGGCACACGGAGATGCCGGGAGGCTTACCGGACCACAGCCCCCAGCAGCCTCTGGGGCAGCGCGCCTGTGACGCGCCTGGAGCGCCCGGAGGCGCTAGAAAAAGGCTGACCCCCCATGAGCCCAGGGGGAACACCAGGAGAACACAAAACCTACCGAGACGCCATCGGGCGGTGCCGTGAGGTGAACGGCGGTTACTGGCAGGCACACGGAGACGCCGGGAGGCTTACCGGACCACAGCCCCCAGCAGCCTCTGGGGCAGCGTGCCCGTGACGCGCCTGGAGCGCCTGGAGGCGCTAGAAAAAGGCTGACCCCCCTCTCGCCCCGCGAGTCGCGCGCGGGATCGACCGGGAGAAGCCCGGGACAAGGGTGGGGCCGTCTGTGGCCGTCCGAGGCAGGAGGAGGCAGGGCAGGGCCAGAGATTCTGCTCCTCTCTTATAAAGTCTCGTAACTAATTGTAAAGGTAAACGATCTTATTAGTGTATGTTTTATTGGGAACTGCGGTGCTATTGATTTGACTTTATCTTGCAAAATCTGACCTGGCCTGTGTATATCACTCATATCACTCTTCTGGGCAACTACCTATGCCGGGGGCCATGAAAGACAAAGCATCGGTAGGGGTGAGCCCTATTGATAATTTCCTGGTAAAAATGGTAAATAAAATCAACAATGATAGAAGGGCCTCCTTGGGTAGAGGAAACTCCTCAGATTATGACCAAGCCCTGGAGAGCCCTCCCCTATCAGAGGGTTTATCGGATACCGCCATTTTTACTGAAAACTCTACTGTTGCTGTGATTACAGTAGATGCACTGATTCATCAGGCCACTGATTCTGTAGTACTTGATAAATCTCCTTCAGAGTCGGAGGAGGAGGAAGAGGTAGCTCCTGTCCAAACCCACACTAGACCAGTCAGAAACTGTAGGAAGCAGCAAGGCAAGAGGGCGGCAAGGAATGCCCAGAAAAGAAAGGCAGAAAATAAGCAATCTGCAATTAACTCCTCCCAGGTTCTGACTGTCACGGAGAATAAGAACGAGGAAAATATAACCTTGAGTCCTGGTCAATTTGACCTGCTAATTCGCAATATGGAAACCAAATTCGAGCTGAAACTAGCAGAGTCCCTAAACCATTAATGACTCAGTTGGAAACAGTCACTGCAGAGGTTAAGAGATTGGGTGATCTATTAGAGCAACAAGTGGCTGGCACAGATAAAGTAAAACCCTGTCTACCTACACCCAATTTAGTTTCTAGGGAGCCTGTTAGCAAAGGGTTAGCCAAGAGCGATAAAAATGTACACGTCTTACCCCAAGCTGCTAGAGCTACTCTAGACCCTCCTGGTCCCTCTGCTCTACCCACACCTCCATCTAATAATACAGGCGTATACAATAAATCTGGGCCGGTTATAAATCCATCTACTTCCTTAAGGAGGAGAAGTAATTTTATTGATCTCCCGCCAGGCTGTGCCCCTTATGTAATTGTATTAGCAAATGTCCCCCCACATAACTCTTCTTTGGCTGAGCCATGTGAGGAGTCACATGACTCCCTTAAAAATAAAGTTGTAGCATGGTTGAACGTAAATTGCGGTTTCCCTTCAAAATATGCTGGGGAAATAATCACAGTTAGGAGGGTAAACTGGATTGGCCCCACACGAAAAACCTGCACTGGTGATTGCGTTGTGGTAAATTTTAGATTCCCTCAACATGTTGCCACAGTTCTATTAAGGGCAGCCTCAATGGCCACTGATAGCAGCAGCATCAGTGTGCGCCCCTTGGGATACTTTTATAATCACCTCCCAGGACCCCCCACTCCTAGCCTAGGCAGAAGCCCTTTTACACCTTTAGGCCCCCCATCAGCTACCCTTAGCCAGGCTTCAGGGAGGGAGAGTCTCTTTAGGTTTGGTCCACACATCACAACGCACAATAGATTTGACGCCTTGTCGGGTCTTGAGTTGTGCGATTGACGGGGGAATGGAGAGGGTATGGAAGATGCCGCTGTAGTGGACCATGTCCCTATGGCTCTTGTACCTTCTTCAGTTAATCTTGGACACAAACTCCAACTGGATATCCCGGATGAAAGGAATAAGATCAGATTATTAAGCTGGAATATTGCCGGCTTACGGTCCAAGAGAGAAGATCCCAACTGGCTGAACTTTGTTAAATCATATGACATTGTGGCTATGCAGGAGACTTGGGACATGGATTGTGACTTTTGGCTGGACGGATTTACTTCCTACTTTGTCCCGGCTCTAGTATCTCCGGCTGGAAGGAATAAAGGGGGCCTGCTGATGCTGGTCTCTGTGAATGTAAAGGGTAAAATCATGAAAGTTGATTGTGATTCTCACAACTATTTGGCTATAGAGGTGACTTTGGTAGATGGCAGTAAACTGCTCTGTGTGAATTGTTATAACTCACCGAATGGTTACCCTGCTAATGAACATTTAGTGTGGCTAACAGACTTTTTAACTACTTACAAAGAAAAGCAAACCACTTATTGTCGTTTTATATTGTTGGGTGATTTTAATGTACATTTATGTGTAAACTGTGAACTTACTGATTCAGATGCCCCTGACAGTATATCCCCCCCGCATTTTGAACATAGTCAGAAGGGGGTGGCTATGGAAATCTGTTAGCAACCAATGACTTATATGAGGCTGAATTTTTTGATAAAAATACTAGGGTTGCTACATATACTGGAAGGGATTGTGACTCAATAATTGATTATATATTTGTATCGCTAGGTCTTCTTAAATCTGTGATTTTTATAATGCCGTGCCGATGCCTGGGAGCGATCATAACCCCGTGGAATTGGAGCTAGTAAATGGCTTCTCCCTCATGAGTTTCAGTGATATTCCCCAGGTTGCTTTACCCATTAAGACTAAAGATCAGGGGAGGAGGCTTAAGTGGAGTCAGGTAGTACCAGAGGATTTTTTTCTCACCATAACCTCTGAGGCTAACGAACAACTGGACATCTCTGCTAACCCCCTCTCAAAAGGCGAGGAGGTTTTATCCTCTTTCGAAGGTATCTGCCATTTAATATCTCAGAATTTAACATCTAAAGGCCAGGGAGGGAAGAACAGACCAGCATTAGGCTGGTTTGATTCTACCTGCAGTAAAGCTCATAATCGACTTAAAAAAGCACTTAATACCCGCCCTAGGGATTTAACCTTAGTGCGACAGCTGAGAAAGGATTATTCCAGGGTAACCCAAGCGCGTAAACATGCCCTAAAAAGAGAAGCTTGGCTTGAGCTTATGGATAAAGCTACCTTAAAAAATAGCTCGAAGTTCTGGTCAATAATTAACACCCCACTGTTCGCTTGTAACCAGAACGAGGAACTTGAACTTAACATCCCTGAGGGTGACTGGCTTAACCACTTCGAACAAATTTATGGAAGTAATATGGCGCAGGAGCCTTTTGAGCTTCCTGCCTCTGAATCCTCGCCAGGGCCAGTAAACTTCAACATCATTGAAGTCATTGAAGCCATTGAGAATTGCGCAGGTAAAAAGGCTCCGGGCCCAGACGGGGTTCCGTCGGATTTGTTTAAGGCTAACCCATTATTCTGGGAAGACATTTTAGTTAAAGTTTTTAATGCTTCAACTGTTGTGGGATTCCCGAAATCTTGGTCTAGAGCTACCATAATCCCCATGTTCAAAAAAGGCCAGAGGGGAGATCCAAGGTGCTACAGGCCCATTTCATTATTGGACTCCTCTGTCAAGATCCTAGGAAAAGTTGTATTAGCCAGAATAACTTCCTGGGCTACTATGAATAATATCTTGACGGAAGTACAGTACGGCTTCAGAGCGGGGAGGAGCACAGAAGACCAATGTCTTAACCTTCACCTGATAATAGCAAAGTACACGAGGGCTAAAAGGGGATCCATATTCCTAGGCTTTATGGATTTATCCACAGCTTTTGATCTAGTTAATAGATCAAAGCTGTGGACTATGCTATTGAATATGGGCCTTGACATCTCTCTGGTACACTTCCTGGCGGAGTTGCATAAAGATCTAAATGCCTCCATTAGGATGACTACCGACGGGAAGTGTACAGCAAGCTTTAGGTCCCGACGAGGGGTACGACAGGGCTGTATTTTGGCCCCCATGCTGTTCACATTGTATGTGAATTCATTGGAGACCAATCTAACAGCAGCAACTCAGGACATCCCGTGCATGGGGGGGAGGCCAATGCCGGTGCTCCTCTATGCCGATGATGCGGTCCTGATAGCCAGGACCCCGATTGCCCTACAAAAACTCTGTGATTCTTTTGGATCTTTTATGTCCAATTTGGATTTGGTTATTAATAGTGCCAAATCGCACACAATGTAAATGGGCTGTCCAAAAAGTAAAGAAAAAACATTTTTTTGTGGCAGTGAAGTTATCTCCGGAGTAAAGGCTTTTACTTATCTAGGGGTAGTGTTTGATCAAAGGGGAACATGGGTACCGCAGCTAACCACCAAGGCAAATGCAGTCAGAAGCTCTGCATCTGCAGTATTGGGGTTCGCAAGAAGGTTAGGGGGGAAACCTATAGAGGCTATTCTGGCCATTTATAAAGCCAAATCAGTCGCAATAGCACGTTACGGGGCAGCTATCTGGGGATATTCAAAAAATGACCGCATCCAAGTGGAAGAAAACAAATTCCTAAAATCACTGCTTGGTTTGCCCCAGCAAACAGCATCTTATCCCGTACACCTTGAATTAGGGGTGGGTTTTATTACTGACTTGTTAAAATTAGCACCCATTGTGCTATGGATAAAACTTTGGCTAAATCAGCACCTTACTCTGAATCATAAAATTATCAAAGACTGTATGAAACTAGATCATGTGAGAGACATCCAGTGGCTGTCTTATGTTGAGAATGTGGCTAAAAAGCTAGGACGCCCTGAGATTTTCGGAAGCCCAGAATCCCTATGTAAAGAAGATCTAGTATGGGTGTAAACTAATTTCATCAAGCTCTGTGATGCGGAACGAGAGGCTGAGGAATTATGTAAACCTTCAGTGAGGAGTCATATAATGATAACCACTACCCCAGAAATGGCGCCTTATCTGTCAGTGGTAACAAATTTCTTTCATAGATGGCTACTGTCAAAGTTCCGCTTCAACCAAATTCATACGGTCTTATGGGACATGAAAAATTGGTGCAAGATAGAGGATTCTACCCCGTGCATAGTGCGGTGTTCAGGACACTGCGCATTTCTTATTCTTTTGCCCATGGTATAGCGAACCTAGGAAACGCTATGTTAAGCCTTTGCTGAAAGAGATGAGTTTTACACAATATAAACCTGCACTGTTATTTTTACTAATGTTGGAAACCCCTTTCATTATGTATTGTATAGCTAGTTTTTTAACAGTTGCCGTAAGAATCAGGCGAAAAAGATTGGATTTTTAATACTGTAAAAATATCCTTTTTAATCTGTACTTTGTATATAAATTAATGTTGGTGATTCTCAGTGAGGAATGGGAATACTGCTGTAGTTGTCCTCTTAGGAGGAGGAAAATGGAGAGAAAATCGTTTTTTAAAAACTTTTTTCATGAATTTAATTGTATTTAATTTGATTTTATTCTGTTTTAATTATGTACCGACCATTGCTCTAGTATACTAATATATATAATAAATAATATATAATCGAATAAAGTGGTTTTGACTTGACTTGACACCATCACACAGAAATACATGTAGTGTAGATGATGGAACACAACTAGTTGGAGGCTTTGTGGTGCAATCATACTACTGGAGGAGTAATATTGAATGGCAAAAAGATTAGAACGCTTTCAACAGCTGTCCAAAAGTTGGCAACCAGTGCTTCTGGAGCTTTATTACTTATAAATACAGAATTGGAATATCCATGGATTTGCATTGCAGAGTCGCCATGCATTAGACATTTTACTCATAGAAAAAAAAGCTGGCGTCTACTAAAAGTTCAGCATTGCTGTGCATACATACTGGATGAAAGTAAAAAGTCTTAGAATTCACAAAGAACATTTCTGACCTGAAACCTGAATTAGAACCATTGGAGACCCCTGGTGTTTTAGAACATTCAGGCAAAGGAGTTTCTGTTATTGGAAATTGGTTTACATCAGCTGGGAAAGAGATTATTAGAGGAATATTTGTGCTAATATTAGGTGTAGGAATTTGCATATTAGCTTTATTAGCAATTTTATAACTTAAAAAATATGGCACTGACAGAAGAAAAATAAGAGAAAGGGAAAGACTAATGGAAAGAGATTTGGCATTAAATGATCACCTTAGTGATGAATATAGGAACGCTAAGAAATATGAGCGTTTCAAAAGAAAGATATAATACTCAACTGAGACTGAACTCTGAACACTGAAATGACAAGTGTGATGCTAAATATAACAATCAGTTTGGGGATAGGGAGGGCAGATTTAAAATGAACACAAAAATAACACTTTTTTAATTAAATGTGTAGAATACATTTGCAAGTTTAATTAAATAAAGTATTTAGAATGCATAAAACTTTCAAATACATTTGTATTTACTCGTACTAGGCTTAAAAAAAAGCAATACTGCTCCAAAAACAAGCTTGATTAGAAAATGCTGAATACACATAAAAAGTTTGATTCTTGAATACACCATTAACTTGTTTTTTAATTAATAATAAGTTGCTCATGTAGTTTCAAGTATTCTCGCAGAATGTTTCTACTTATACAAAGTTCATCGCTACATATATCTCATTTTTGTTGTTTGGTGGTTCAAGCACTGGATTGCAAAGTTTAAAATGTGAATTTGACTTTCTAACCCAATTGTATTTCCCCTTTATAATGATACTCCAGAGATATTTTCTTTTCATTAATATGAATGTTTCAATTTTGACATAGTTTACTCCTTTTAAATATGACTGCAGAAATTGTATTTTGATATTATATTCATGATACTGTTGATGCTTTTTATATCTCAATTTTTATGGAATTCAAATGTTTTATGTGATGTAATTTTATGATCTTAGTGATTGATAATAAAGGTTTGGTGATGATGATGACACAGTTTACTGGTTAGAAGATGATATTAGAGAATTTAAAAAAATCATCCATATGTGGGAAAGCCAGCCTCAAGGAAGCAGACTTCATGTAAAAACATAGTTGATAAAATCCTAGTGATAGTGCAACATTATCATTTAAAGACCTGTTTTATTTGCGTGAGAAGATGAGGAGTGCTTCTGTTTCTATGAAAGCATCAAGCGATGATTAGATAAAGGGAAAAGAGAAGTGAAACATGTTGCAAAGTCATGAAATGTTAAGTCTATAGTAGTGTGTGGTCCTGGAAGTAGGATAACTCTCTTTTCCCATCCTTTTATTGCTCAGACCACTTTCTATTTGCCCATTTTCCCATTTACTCAGACCCAGACTTTATTGCATTGTGATTCTACTACTCTTTATGGGAAGTTCTTGTTTCAATACTTTTCATATATTTGAGCTGATTTTAAACTTTGAAGCTCAGCGCCTGGATTCCCTCAGTGGTGATTAGCTACACTTTACAAATACTGTTTGATTGATTGATTGATTTAATCTTTATGCTTCTTCTCATTCTCTCTGAATTAGAACCCTTAAAGGGATTTGGCTAACTCCAAGTTCACCCAATCCTTGGAAAGGGGATACATTACTTTACAGAATGCACTTTGATATGATATTTTAACTGATTTGATTAGCTGTTATTAATTTTATATTCTGTCATATATTGACTATTATGATCTATTTGAATGTATCTAGCGATTTTTCAATAAAGATTATCTACTAAATGATTTAATTACTAAAACCCTTCAAACCTCTAATAAAGGCAATGAGAACAGTGCCACGACTTAAAATTATTAGAAAATGTATTTTGATTATTATTGATCAAATGTATTAACCCGCTTCTTCTCTAAAACAATGGCAAATAGTCATCTCAAAGGGGTGAGCAGTAGCTGTTAGCCATGATGTTGGTAAACCATGTCTTTTAATCCTTGTTTCCACTTTAACAGTAATGAAACAAAACCTAAAATCCACTGAAATTGGACTAGTATGATTGGGTACTTACACCCGCACTTCTCATGACATCATACATGACATCATCAACAACAATACAAAAGATATTTCAAATGACATAATTAATGCCATTACTGATGAGACCACCTATCAAAGCACAATAACTTCACTGTATGAGCAAGTCTAATGTGTGTTGTACTGTGTGCTTATGTCAAGCAATTTGAATGAATGACTGCGCTTTATAGTACTAGGAAAGATAAAATTACCCAATCCTTTGTACGTTGAAAACTGGGGAGTTCTTAGACTGTGCTTGAAGTATTTGTGATTGAATAACATATACTAGACACAAATGGATTTTGTGTGTCCATATTGCACTTTCGTCTGTGCTTTAACCACATCGCTGCTGTGGTTATTTTTCCCCTGTGCTGGAAATAGCTATTCTCCTATATTCATGACGAGCTCAGCTCGTCATCAGCACAGCTCAACTGTGCCTCATGACGAGCTGAGCTCGTCATGAGCATGGAAGGGGTTAAGCACTTTTTACAATGACAAAGATGAAACCGAAGAGTGTGATTGAAGGATATTTTATTTTGTGTAATGTGCATTGCACTCAAATGTGTTGTGTGTGTAAGTAACATGAACAGATGTTCAAATGATCAGGACATGTTTAAATTCACATCTGTTATACACCATGTAGAGGCAAAGTATTTTCCATTCAACAATTCAGTAAAGCGTAGTTATTAGAAATTTGATCTTTAGTTGGCAGAGGTTTTCACCCTGTCCAATTAGGCACCACAATCAGGCTAAAGTAGATAAGATATATACTTTAAATTATCCTGTGCTCACCCTCTGATAGCTTGCCACAGAGCAGGCAGGCCTAACTTAAGAGGAAATGTCTAAAGTACTTATGCAACACACACACATACACAGAGTAAATCAAAGAAAACACCACAAACGGACTCTACACTGGGTTAAAAAATGGGGAATATGTATCTGAGTAAAAACAAGACCAAATGACAAATATCCAATCAGTAGAAGTCAAGATAAGAATTTTTAAAGAATAAACCGAAAATAGTGGTGAGAAGTCATTGGCGGTTAAAAGGTTACTTGAGGATGCTAGGGACCAGTACAAATCCAAAGTTCAGGCCATCTGTGATGGACGGCAGCGCGGCCAGACAGGTCGCGCTTAAGAAATACCTTGGCTGGGTCAGCTGTTGACATTGAGAGCCTACTGCTTCATTGTCCAGCCGTGCAAAGGGGGTCCTGAATTGTCATCGAGCTCCGTTGAAGTGAATGAAATGCGTTGTTGTCAAGCCATGCAGAACTTCGTCGCCAAACCATGCAAGCTGTGGATCCGTTGTCATTGAGCAGCCTCAGTGTCAGCGTCAAAGAGCAATTTGGCAGAATTTTTCATGCAATCAAGGCGATGTGTCATTTTTTGCAGAAATCAGCTGCACAACCAACTTCTGAGGCCTAGGCCTGGAAGGGGCACCTCAGGCAAGGGTAGGACTCAGAGCAGGCACAGTCTAGCGGCACCAGCAGAATTGCAGGAAGTATTTTGTGTACCTAAGACTACAGAAAACAGGAGGCAGGCCAGCAATCCCTTGGTGTCACTCTGGGTTCAAGTGAATTGGGTCCAGTCCTTGTCCTCAGCAGGACAGAAATCAGCAGACAGTAGGCCATCTCAGAAAAGCATAAAA
The DNA here is from genome assembly GCF_964263255.1 of Lissotriton vulgaris. Lineage (NCBI taxonomy): Eukaryota > Metazoa > Chordata > Amphibia > Caudata > Salamandridae > Lissotriton > Lissotriton vulgaris. Next base: position 1,184,570,455 of record NC_141687.1, read on the forward strand.
GCACTTCCTCTGCACTGCCAGAAAGGGGAAAGTGGCAATCCCTACAGCATAGCAGTCTTTACTCCAGCAAAGTTGGTTCCAGGTCCAATAGTGTACTAATTTGGTAGGGTCAGACCCCCATACTTATACCCAAAAGTGCCTTTGAAGTAGGGGGTAACTTCAAAGGAACTCTCTGAAGTGCACAAAGATCCATTTCAGCCCAGTCCTGTCTGACAGGCTATCTGTGGGGGGTAAATCAGTGTTTTGTGTGTGGACAGGACACTTCCTATTGAAGTGTATCAGCCCCTCCAATTCCTCCTTGCCCAGAAAAACCCATCAGAATGCAGATGAATGAAGATGAGTTCTCAGAATGCAGATGAGCCCCACCTTCCTCTGTTTTTGGCTGTTATAAGGGAATGCACAAGGTGTAGTTGTCACCCAGACCAGTCGTGTATTGGAGACAGGCTGCAGGTTCAGAGAGCAAAGTTTTGAGCACAGAAATGTCCACTTTCTAAAAGTATAATTTTTTGTAAAATAGTAGTATCAAATCTAACGTTACCACTAAAGTGGATGTATTATTGCCATTCCGAAGATATGAAACATGTTTTAGCTACTCCTTTCTAATCAGGCGTCACAGCCTAAACGTGTTTTATGGAAATCACAATGCTAGCCTATTAGAGGAGTAGCCCTTATAGCAGGGAAAATTAATTTAGCTGTTTGTGACTACCAGTACTACTAAAACTTAAAAGTACATGTCCTACCTTTTAGTTACACAGCACCCTGCTCATAGGGCCGACCTTAGGGAGGACCTACTTTAATAAAAGGCGTGTTTAAGGCTTAGCAAGTGGGTTTAAATGCCAAGTGGAAGTAGGAGTAAATTGCAGACACAGAACTTGCAGTGGCAGTCCTCAGACAGGCTTGAAAGGCTACTTGTGTGCGTGGTGTTGTAGGCCCAATGGGAGCATTGAGACTACAGGCCCTGGGTATATGGTATTCCACTTTACAAGGGACATATAAGTAAGTAAACTAAAGGTAAGCAAAAAATGTTGGGAAAAGATCACACTAAGTGTGACAGGTCTAACAGTAGTGTATATGATCTGGTCAATTAAACATGTCTTGTATGTTTTAGTTGATAAGGCACTGACAATGTTCCTTGCTAAAGGTAAATTAATAATGAAGGTTCACAGATAACACACACATTGAGCATAGCATGTTTAGATAAATATAATAGTATTTGCCTAGTGTGACATGGCACAATCACTAAGAGGGTAGAAACCTATTGAAGAATAAGTTCATAGTCCTTGAGTAAGTGTAATATATTCTATAAAGCTATTGTCTAAACTAATGATGTCGTTGGAAAGAAGGGTGGGGTGAAAGATAAGATAATGTACACCATCTATGCAACTCATATTGTTAGTATGCCAACAAAATATATTTGTGTATATATGTTAGAAATGGGGTCTCTAGTTTGCAGAGGTAGGTACCTTTGTCCAAATAGGGACCCTTCTTTCGAGTCAGGATAAGGGAATACACCCCTAAAAACATCTGCTCACCCCCTTAGTAGCTTGGCAGGAGCAGTCAGGCTTAACTTAGAGGCAGTGTGTAAAGCATTTGCACATAACCAACAGAAATACAGTGTAAACACTACAAAAGGATACCACACCAGTTTAGAAAAATATCTGATATTTTAATATACTTAAGGCAAGACCAAAAACCATAAACATCCACAATACAGAACTTAGAAATCTTCAGTTACAAAAAAAACCTTGAAAAACAGTTCCTTGAAGGGGCTATCACAGCATCGTGAAAAAACAAATCCAACAGTTATGGCTGACCGCAGGATCGCAGGCCAGCTACGGTGTCGGTAAGACCCGAAAAACAGTACCTTTAGAAATGCAGGGCATTGGCAACCTCTCATTGAGCTTCCGAAAGCACCGCGTCTGCAGTAGTTGGTTCCGGAGGTTGTGCAGGATTCGCTAGACCCAGGAAGTCACACACGTTGCAGATCAAACTCCTCACGTTTGACGTCAGGAGCACTGGAGTTGGTGGACGTCGGGTGCTGCAGCGCGAAGTGCATCGGTGTGGCGTGTGATACCCTCATGTCAGGGTGTGAGCAGCGGTTCAATTGCGGCAGCGGTGAGACCAGGGTTGTGGTGCAAAGTTATGCAATGCTCATCGAGGTACTGTCAGGTCACTGTGCACGCAGCAGCGGTGTCGTTGCTTAAGGGATGTCGCTGGCTGACAAACTGGAGTCGATGAGGCCGGAGTCAGTAGGCCAAGGCTGCAGTGCGGGCGGTGCTTTGTGTAACTTTACAAGTGGTGCCCTCGAACCACGGTGCAAGCAGCGGTGTGATTTCGGCGTGAAGCGGCGTCATCAGGGATATCAAGGCAGCAGGTTGAAGTGAGGCGATGCGAAGAGCGGGGCCCGCAGGTCACGTTGCGAGGAGTGGCACGGATGCGGCGTTAGCAGGGGTCGTCAGTGAGACCAGGGTCAAGGTGTGACATTGTGGCGGTTCCCTCTGCGGTGCCTTCAGGACACAGAGTCGGCAGCAGCGTCGGGTTGCTTATTTTTCTGTTGCAGCACAAAACAGACAATCCCCAGTGCTGAGAGCTAAATAACTTGAAGTCTTTGCTGTTCCTGAGACTTCTTTAACCGGGGGCAAGCTCTAACTCAAGCCCTTCGAGATACTCAAAGAAAGAAGTTGTAGAAATTTCAGTCCACTCCTTTCACTGCTCAAGACAGAAGCAGCCACTGCAAGCCAACACAGCAAAGCACTCAGCAAAGTGGTGGTTTCTCCTCACAACTTCTCCAGCTCTTCTTCTTGGCAGTCTTCTTGGTCCAAAAGAGTTCTAAAGTTGAGGGGTTTGGTCCCCAATATTTATACCACCAAATCCTTTGTTCTCCAAAGGCAGGGAGTGTCTGTAGCCAGACAAAACCAGTTCTGCCCTTTCTGGTGTTTTTCTAGGCAGGAGGTGGAGACGGCATTGTCAGATGCAGACCAGGCCCATTCAGGTGAAAGGAAATCTCACCCCCCTACTCTAAATTCAGCCCTTTGCTGACCCACCTAGACTATCTGGAGCCATGGCTCCTCCACAGCCCCTGTCATTCAAAACCCAGATAGTCAATCCACAACCCCAGCAGAGGCCTACTGGATGGCAGAGCAAGAAAATACCTACTTTCTAAAAGTGGTATTTTCAAACACAGAATGTAAAATTCACCTTCACTAAAAGATGCATCTTTAGATTCTAGTTCAGCCGTACTAAACTTTATTTTTCTACCTAGTTCCCAGGGCCAGTCACGTTTATGAGATGTTATAAACAAACTGTCAATTCTGTCCTATGGGAACAGGTAGCCTTGCAATAGTGAAAATAGATATTGGCAGTAACTCACTATCAGGACATGCCACACACATCAGGGCATGTCCTATCTTTCAAATACACTGCACTCTGCCCACAGGGGTACCTTGGGCCTACCTTAGGGGGTGACTGACATGTAAGAAAAGGGAAGAGTAGGGCCTGGCAAGTGGGTACTCTTGCCAAATCAACACGGCAGTCTCAGTCTGCACACAGGCTCTGCAATGTCGGGTCTGGTGGCTCAGTGGACTAATGCGTCTATTGCAGGAGCCTGTGTTTGTCCTCATTGTCACAGGTTCAAATCCCGGCGGGTCCACTCAGCCTTTCATCCATCTGAGGTCGATAAAATGAGTTCCCTGGAGTTGGGTAACAATGAACATCTGTTATACAGCTTCAAGAGACCTCAGGGTAAACATGTGTTTACAAATACACATGTTATGTTATGTTATGTTATGTTATGGCATGTTATGCTATGTTATGCTATGTTATGTTAATGGTAGGCCAGAGTTACATTTTCAGGCTGTTTGAGTGGGTGGCACACTCAGTACACTTTACTAGGGACTGACAAGTCAATCAAATATGCCAATCATGAAAACACGAATCCATAACACAATTTACAATGTCAAGTCAAGTCAAGTCATAACATTTATATAGCGCACTACATACCCAGAGGGTTTCAAGGCGCTTAGGAAGGGGAGGAGGATTATTTGTCAAATATCCACGTTTTAAGCTGCTTTCTGAACGCTAGGTGATTCTGGGTGAGGCGAAGGTAATCGGGGAGAGAGTTCCATGTTTTGGCAGCCAGGTAAGAGAAGGATCTGCCTCCCATGGTGGTCTTGTTGATGCGAGGTACAGTGGCGAAGGCTTGGCTGGAGGAGCGAAGTTGGCGGGAGGGGGTATAAAAGGACAGTCGAGAGTTGAGGCACTCTGGTCCGATGTCGTAGAGTGATTTGTGTGCGTGGGTAAGCAGTCTAAAAGTGATCCTCTTATTGACGGGTAGCCAGTGGAGGTCTTTAAGGTGACCAGAGATGTGTTCGTTGCGTGGGATGTCTAATATGAGCCTGGCTGAGGCGTTTTGGATTCGTTGTAGTTTCTTCTGGAGTTTTGCGGTAGTACCTGCGTAGAGGGTGTTTCCGTAGTCCAGTCGGCTCGTGACCAGAGCGTGGGTGACTGTTTTCCTTGTTTCGGAGGGGATCCAGCGAAATGTTTTTCTGAGCATGCGAAGAAAGTTAAAGCAGGAAGAGGATACGGCGCTGACTTGTCTGTTCATAGAGAGTGAGGAATCCAGGATGACGCCTAGGTTCCGTGCGTGGTCTGTCGGGATGGGTGCTTTTCCAAGGGCTTCCGGCCACCAAGAGTCGTCCCATGCAGAGGGGGATTTACCTAAGATGAGGACTTCTGTTTTGTCTGAGTTCAGTTTCAGACGGCTTTGTTTCATCCATTCAGCGACTTCTTTCATTCCCTCGTGTAGGTTAGTTTTGGCGGTGCTGGGGTCCTTGGTGAGGGATAGGATCAGTTGAGTGTCATCCGCGTAAGAGATGATGTTGAGGTTGTGTTGGCGGGCGATGGCCGCGAGGGGGCTCATGTATACGTTGAAGAGGGTGGGACTGAGTGAGGATCCTTGTGGTACGCCGCAGATGATTTCAGAGGCCTCGGACTTGAATGGTGGGAGGCGAACTCTCTGGGTTCTTCCGGTGAGGAACGAGGTGATCCATTCCAGTGCCTTTCCTTGGATTCCGATATTTCTGAGGCGTTGTAAAAGGGTGCTGTGGCAGACTGTGTCGAAGGCTGCAGAGAGGTCGAGGAGGATGAGGGCGACTGTGTCTCCATTGTCCAGTAGAGTTCGAATGTCGTCTGTTGCTGCGATGAGGGCGGTCTCAGTGCTGTGTTTGGCTCGGAAGCCAGATTGTGAGGGGTCGAGTGATTTGTTGGCTTCAAGGAAGGCGGCGACCTGGATGTTGACAGCTTTCTCGATGACTTTGGCCGGGAATGGAAGAAGCGAGATGGGGCGGTAGTTTTTGAGTTCGGTGGGGTCTGCTGTTGGTTTTTTCAGAAGGGCGGTGAGTTCAGCGTGTTTCCAGTCTTCTGGGAAGGTAGCGGAGTTGAAGGAGCAGTTGATGACGTCTCGGAGGTGCGGAGCTATGACGGAGTCTGCTTTGTTAAAGATGTGGTGAGGGCATGGGTCTGTGGGGGAACCAGAGTGGATGGAGTTCATCAGGCGGATGGTGTCCTCAGTGGAGATTGGGTTCCAGGCGTTAAGGGTGTTAACGGGGGGAAGATGGTCAGCTGATGGTAGGGTGGGTTGGCTTCCGGGTTGGTTGTCAAAGCTATTGTGGATGTCAGCAATCTTGTTGTGGAAAAAAGAGGCTAGGGAATCGCAGAGGGTTTGAGAGGGGGTGATGTCGTTGGAGTTGGCCGAGGGGTTGGAAAATTCCTTGACGATGTTGAAAAGTTCCTTGCTGTTGTGGGCGTTGTTGTCAAGTCGATCTTTGAATGCTGTTTTCTTGGCTTTTCGGATCAGTTGGTGGTGAGTACGGATGGCGCTTTTGAAGGCGTCCTTGTTGCTGGTGGATGGGTCTTTTTTCCAGGTCTTCTCAAGGGAGCGGCACAGTTTCTTGGACTTCTTGAGGTCGTCATTGAACCATGAGGCCTTTTTGATGCCAGGTTTGTGTTGACGTTTTTTCGGTGGTGCTAAGTTGTCGGCGGTGTTGGATAACCAAAGGGTGAGGTTGGAGGCGGCTTCGTTGGCGTTTGAAGAGAGGGCTGGGGAGGTTTGAAGGAGCGATGTGGAGATCTGTTCTGTGGTGATTTTGTTCCAGTTTCTTTGTAGAGTTGGTTGGAGGTGGATGGTGGGTTTCGGCTTGTTGTAGGTGAAATGAACGCAGCTGTGGTCAGTCCAGAGGAGATCCGTAGTGTGGCTGAAGGAGACATGGTTGCTGGAGGTGAAGATGGGGTCTAGAGTGTGACCTGCGATGTGGGTGGGGGAAGTGACCAGTTGTTTAAGTCCGAGGTTGGCGAGGTTGTCCAAGAGGGTGGCGGTGTTGCGGTCGTTGCTCTTTTCAAGGTGGAAGTTGAGGTCTCCCAGAAGGATGTAGTCTTTGGAGGGGAGCGCGTGTGGGGTGATGAAGTCCGTGATGTCTTCACTGAATTTTGCGCGGGGTCCTGGTGGTCTGTAGAGCACTTGCACTTCAACACTGAACAGCAGTGAGAAAGTGTGCATAGACACTAATCCAGCAAAAACAGAGCAAAAAACGGGAGATCAGAAAGCGAAAACTCAGGGGAAACAAGCCAAAAATGCCAAGTCTAACACATGTCCCCTCCAACTGAAAGTAGGGAGAACTACTCAACCTCCTGGGAGTTCCGTTCACTAAGGCAGAAGAACTTGGGCAGACCAACTGCATTGGCGTGTTCTGTGCCAGGGAGGTGTTCCACCGTAAAGTCCATTCCCTGTAGAGACATGGATCACCTCAATAGTTTTGGATTCTCACCGCTCATTTGCATCAACCATCTGAGGGGACTGTTGTCTGTCTGAACCCGAAAATGAGTCCCAACCAGGTATGGCCTCAGCTTCTTCAGCGCCCATACCACAGCAAACACTTCCCTTTCTCTGGCACTCCACATCTGTTTACTGGAGAGTAGTTTCCTGCTAATGAAGACTACAGGCTGGTCAAGGCCCTCTGCATTCAGTTGTGAGAGCACCGCCCCCACACCATGCTCTGAAGCGTCAGTCTGCATGACAAATTCCTTGGAGAAGTTGGGTACCTTAAGCAGGGGCACCGTGCACATGGCTACCTTCAGGGCATGAAAAGCTTTCTGGCAGCACTCAGTCCAGATCACCTTCTTAGGCTACTTCCTGGATCAGCTCTGTTAAGTCAGCAACAATGGTGCCATAGCCCTTAACAAACCTCCTGTAGTAACCGGTGAGACCTAAAAAGGCTCTCACCTCTGTCTGGGTCTTGGGGGGGCTCCCAAGCCAGAATGGTGTCAATCTTGGGTTGAAGGGGCGCCACCTGGCTGCTTCTTACCTGGTGTCCCAAGTACACCATGGTGCACTGCCCGATCTGGCACTTACTGACCTTGACCGTGAGGCCTGCCCACTGCAGAGCCTTCAACACTTCCCAGAGGTGCTACAAGTGTATGTCCGAGCTGGTACTGAAGACTGCAATGTCATTCAGGAAAGCGGCTCTGAAATCCTCCAGTCTGGCCAACACCTGGCTGACCAACCTCTGAAAGGTGGCAGAGGCATTCTTCAACCCAAAGGGCATCACCAGGAACTGGTAATGTCCTTCTGGGGTTGAGAATGCTGACATCTCCTTGGCCCCATCAGTTAAGGCAATCTGAATGTACCCAGAAGTGAAATCAAATGCGCTGAGGAACTTGGCCGCTCCCAACCGATCAATGAGCTCATCAGCTCTGGGACTGGGGTGTGTGTCAGTGCTGGTGACGGCATTAAGCCTACGGTAGTCCACACAAAACCGCAATTCTGGAGTGGCACCAGGTGGACCATCCTTTAGGACCAAGACCACTGGGCTGCCCCAATGACTGTTGGAGGGCTCGATCACCCCTAATGCCAACATCTAAGAGACTTCCTCCTTGATCCTGATCCTGATCCTGACCCGGTCAGTTAACCTGTAAATCTTGTGCTTTACAGGAGCACTGTCATAAGTGTCCACATCATGGCTACACCCGTAACACCGGGGTCAGAGAGAACAGTAGGGCAAACTGTCCCAACAACTGGCGACAATGCCCCTGCTGCTTTGGGGTCAGTGTAGGGGAGGGGATCCCACCTTCTACTGACCCATCGTACTCCTTGTAAGACAGGAGGTCCGGTAGAGGCTTATTTTCCTTTTCCACCCCATCATCTGTCACCAAGAGCATGCTCACTTGGACCTCTCAAATTGGGTCTTGAGGAGTTTCACGTGGAGAACCCTGAAAGGGTGCCTGGGAGTCTGCAAATTCACCAGGTAGGTGACATCACTTTTGCACTCCATCACCTCAAAAGTTTCATTCCACTTGTCCTGCAAGGCACAAGGTTCCACTGGGGCCATGAAACATACTTTTTGCCTACACTGAAATTCGACCAGAGTGGCATTCTGGTCATACCACTTTTTCATTTCTTCCTGGCTTGCTCCCAGGTTAGCCTGAGCAAGTTTCCTGAAGCGGGCAGTTTGGTTCCTGAAGGCCAGCATGTAACTAAACACATCCTGGGGAGTTTTCCTGGGAGATGCCGCCTAGCCTTCCTTTACCAAACTCAGAGGTCCTCTCAAGGGTGTACGTACAGGAGCTCAAAGGGACTTAACCCAAGAGACTTATGAGGCTCTTCCCAGTTTGCAAAGAGAAGGCATGGCAAGAGGACATCCCATTTATGCCTCATGGGTTCTATTCCACCCATAATCATGCCCTTCAAGGTATGGTTGAATTTCTCCACCGGAGTGTTACCTTGGGGGTGGTAAGGAGTGGTGAACTTGTAGGTTATACCACACTCCTTCCACAGGGATGTCGAATACTTGGATATGAAATGGGTCCCCCTGTCAGAAATCACTTCTCTGGGGAACCTCATGTGGGAAAAGATCCCAATTAATGCCCCGACCACCACTGGTGCCATCATTGTCCTGAGAGGGATTGCCTTCGGGTACCGACTGGAATGGTCCACCAAGACCAGGATCTACCTGTTGCCCATGGCTATCTTGGGATCCCGTGGCCCCACAATGTCCATCCCTACCCTTTCAAAGGTTGCTCCAAAAACTGGAAAAGGTTGGAGAGGAGCTTTGACCTTCCTCCCACTCTTACCACTTGCCTGGAAAGTTCAGCAAGATCTACAATGTCCATCCAACTGCCTTCACATTTGGGGCAGAAGAAGTGGGTGACAAGTCTGTTAAAGGTCTTGTCCTGCCCCAAAGGTCCTGTCAAAGGCAAATCGTGAGCCAGACCCAGTAGGAAGGTCCTGAAGTGCTAGTGTACCACCAGCACACAGGCTGGCCCAGGCTCAGCAACCTTAGGCTTACTATACAAGGAGACCATTCTCCCAGTAGATCCAATGTGATCCAGACGGATCACCAGCTGCCTGGTCTGCACACTTTCTGCTACCTCCAGAATTCTTCCCTGGTGGTACCCCCTTCTTGCTACCAATGGGTCAGCTCAGAGATGTTCCCCAGTCCAGCTATCTGTTCCCCTGTAGGCACCGGGGCGATCCCCTCAAGGTTAGCCTCCTCCCGGTGCATGGGAACTTCATGGGCCGGTTTCAGGCGCCCCCTGTCCTTTCTCTTGGCAGGGACCTTGGCCACTATTTCAAGCTCCAGTGCCTTCTGATCACTCTTTCTGGCTGCCATTAACCGGGTGGGCACACCTGCCCACTCTGGCAAACCAAGCATCTCCACTGGAGACCTGAGCTCAACATCGTTCCATAAGGACTGCTCCAGGTCATTATCAAGCAGACAATCTACAGGCATGGTAGGGCTCACAACCACCCCCAAAGGGACCTAAGACCCCCCCATTTCAAAGGGAACCTGTGCCACCATACACTGGTGCTCTGAGTTGTCGACAGCAACTACTTGGTGGAATGCCCCTGGGACTACCTGCTCTTCCAACCAAGTGCTGGTATCAGACTTTTTACTGAACCTAAACTGATCCCTGTACTTTTCAGGAGTGAGTCCATAGCTAGTGAGGAGAGCGTCCTTCATGTCAGAGTAGGTGAGGTTCTGCCCCTTACCCAAAGCTATCAGGGTATCCCTAGCTTCTTCCGGAAAGAGATGCCACAACCCTGCCCCCAATTCCTTTCAGGGACCCCATTCATGTGAATGGACAACTCATACCCTTGGAACCACCTCTGTATGTCATCTCCCTTCTTGAATTCGGTCTGCCTGCACTGATAAATTGCTACCACCATCTGAGCAGGGCCTACTCCTTAGTTCCAGCTCCTTAAGACTTCTCTCGTGAACAAAAGATCATCTTTCTTTATTCCATGGCTATTGTTTTCTCTTCCCTCTCATTCTCCATCCTGAGTTTCTCCATTTCGAACTTCCTTGCTTCCAGCCTGTCCTCCAGCTCCTCTGGGGACAGGCCACTGCTTCCTAGTCTGGGGGGCTACCCCCCTTCCAAAAGCACATCCACCCTAGGAGTAGGCTCCTCCGCCTCTCCACAGAGATCTCCAGATTGCCCATTGGCATGTTTGGCTGCTACCCAGGTACCTCAGTGCCTTTTGTAGCTCCTACTTCCTAGTGAGGACTCTGACTTGGACTTTTAGGCTTTTGAAAATTGCTTTCAATTCTTCACATTGTAGGATTCCAACCTCTCCTCCAAGGCAACTTCTAGGGATGCAACAAATGATGCTCTTGATTCAGGCATGATGAAGTAGCAAGTTCAAAAATCGGCCAAAGAGAAAAAGAACCAGTATGTGGCATGTAATGGTCTGCGATATGGTAGTAGTGCACACCAATCACTGTAAGTCAAGTGCAAACACAAGTCCTATCCTCACCGCTGACAACCAATGTTAGAATTGGGGGTCTCTAGTTGGCAGAGGTACGTACCTTTGTCCAAATAGGGACACTTCTTCCTAGTCAGGATAAGGGAGTTACAATCCTAAAATAGCCCCTGCTCACACCTTGGTAGCTTGGCATGAGCAGTCAGGCTTACCTTAGAGGCGGAGTGTAAAGCATTTGCACATAACTAACAGTAATACATTGTAAACACTACAAAAGGACACCACACCAGTTTAGAAAAATATCTAATATTCTTATATACTTAAGACAAGAAATATTCAGTCATTAGCTCCCTCTGGGGCTATCACAGCATAGTGAACAAACAAATCTAACAGCTCTGGCTGACTGCGGGGTCGCAGGCCAGCTGCAGTGTCGGGAAAACCCGCAAAGCAGTACCTTTAGAAATGCAGGGCATCGGCAACCTCTTGTTGAGCTTCCAAAAACATGGCGTCCGCAGGCAGTGGTTCCAGAGGTCGTTGCAGGAGTTTTCGGACCCTTGAAGTCACTTGCTTTGCAGATTGAACTCCTCGTGGTTGAAGTTGGGAGCGCTGGCATCGGTGGGTGTCGGATGCTGCGGTACGAACTGCAGCGGTGAACTTTGGATGTACTGCGGTCGCGTGCAAGCAGCGGCTTGATTGCAGCGTCAGATGGTCTCGTCGGTGAGACCTGGGTCAAGGTGCGAAGTGATGCTGTGCTCCTCGAGGTGCTGGCAGGTCACGGTGCAAGCAGCTGCCGTGTTGTTGCTAAAGCGCTGTCGTCAGCTGATGGATTGGGGTCGATGGTGTCGGCGTCTGTAGACCAAGGCTGCGTTGCGGAATGAGGGTGGTGCGTTGTGTTACTTTATGAGCGGTGCCCTCGAACCATGGTGCCCGAGGTGATATCGATTTCAGCATTGAGGGTCATCATCAGGGATACCAAAACAGCGTCATGAAGTGAGGCAATGCAGAGTGCGGTGCCCACAGGTCGCAGTGGGAGCAGCGGCTCAGTGGGGGCGTCAGCAGGCAGAGTCGGTAAGACCAGGGTCGCTGTGCGGCATTGCAGTGGTGCCCTCTGCAGTGCCTTCAGGACACGGAGTCGGCAGCAGGGTAGTAGACGGCGTCGGGTTGCTTTTTCTTCTGTTACATCACAAAACACACAGTCCCCAGTGCTGAGGGCAGAAGAACTTGAAGTCATTGCTGTTCCTGAGAGTTCTTGAACAGGGGGCAAGCTCTAGCTCAAGCCCTTGGAGATACCCAAAGAAAGAAAGGTCAGTTCAGTCCTTTCACTGCCCAAGACAGAAGCAGCCACTGCAGGCCAACACAGCAAAGCACTCAGCAAAGTGGGAGTTCCTCCTCACAGCTTCTCCAGCTCTTCTTCTTGGCAGTCTTCCTGGTCCAAAAAAGTGCTAAAGTTTCGGAGTTTGGGCCCCAATATTTATACCACCAAATCCTTTGTTCTCTGAAGGCAGAGAGTGTCTGTACCCAGACAAAATCAGTTGTGCCCTCTCTGGTGTGGCTTCCTGACAGAAGGTGAAGATGGCATTGTCAGAGGCAGACCAGGCCAATTCAGGTGAAAGAAAATCTCCACCCCCTACTCTAAATGCATCCAAGGTCTATTCAGCCCTTTGCTGACCCACCTAGACTATCTGGAGCCAAGGCTCCTCCCCAGCCCCTGTCATCTAAAGCACAGAGAGTCAATCCACAACCCCAGCAGAGGCCTACTGGATGGCTGTGCAAGAAAATACCTACTTTCTAAATGTGGTATTTTCAAACACAGAATGTAAAAATCACCTTTACTAAAAGATGCATCTTTAGATTCTGAGTTCAGGCTTACTAAACTTTATTTTTTCAACTAGTTCCCAGGGGAAGTTATGTTTATAAGATGTTATAAACAAACTCCCCATTCTTTCCTGTTTGAATAGGTTGCCTTGCAATAGTGAAAAACGAAATTGGTAGTAATTCACTATCAGGACATGCCACACATACCAGGACATGTCCTACCTTTCACATACACTGCACCCTGCCCACAGGTGTACCTTGGGCCTATCTTAGGAGTGGCAGATATGTAAAAAAAGGGAAGATTAGGGCCTGGCAAGTGGGTAAGCTTGCCAAGTCGATATGGCTGTCCCAGACTGCACACAGGCTCTGCAATGGCAACCCAGAGTCACATTTACAGGCAGTGTGCTTGGGTGGCACAATCCAGTGCTGCAGCCCACTAACTATAAACAAAAAAGAGTACCAATATTGCCACGCAACTTCAACTTGGATCAAGAGTGATCGCTCGAATCACTGAATTAAACAGTAATTCTCGGGAAATATTTGATCCGGAATAAATCCAATGGGTTTTATTATTTTTGCATCACAAATATCATATAAATGAGCATTTTTTTCTATTTGAATACAAACAACACTTATTTGGCTCCACGTCACATATGAAAAAACATTATTTTGACATACAAAAAGACAATGTTTTTTTGACAAACTCTCAACTTACATTCAACATTCATACAGAACAACACATTGATATATACACACATATAACAATTATACAAAAATCTTTACAACATCATGATTTAGAAAACATAGCATTGAAAACAAGCAATGAAGAGTTTTGATATGCTTGAAAATCAATCGAATATTCCTAATGCTGGGTAGAGGAGGTCTACGCGTTTCGATGACCCCTTGTTGTGGGGAAATCTCATCAGGACCATGTGCCTGTGAATGGAGAACAAGACTGAATCAACCATAGGGACAAAACCATGCCTCTCATCGCTACAGTGGGGTGCGGAAAACTAATCCTACCTCTCAGTTGCTGGGTTCTCTCTTGTTTGCTGAAACTGTAACAAAAATAGAGCCTCTTTAACCTATGATTCCAAAATAGCGCTTGCACTCTCTTGATTGACACATTCATACGTGAATACTCACATAATTTTACGCATGCCGCGATTTAACGAAATCCTTGTTATCACAAATTCGGATGGAAGTGGAGATCTAAAAGAATAGAAGGACTTGTCAGGGTGCGGTGGTTTTTGTGCTGGTGGCAGCAGCCGCTGTGGATGGAAAGGGAGCAACTTACTTTTATCGTAGCGTGGGAGTAAGTCGGGTACTATTTCCCGTATAGAACGGTGACTCGTCTCTTTCTGGTTTTCTGAAAAGAGGGGGAGACTTATATCAGGTCTCCGTTTTTTTGAACACTTGTCTTGTGGTTCTAGTCTACCACGGCGTCTTCATTTACCTGTGTGATTCTTGTACGCTGAGTTTATCGGGGGGTCCACGCTCTTCGGTCTCTGTCAGTGAATGCAGCTGCCGGCACCATCCAGTCGGTGTACCTGATCTCGTGTGTCCTAGTTTTACTCACTTCCTGGTTCAAGGAATTGTGGGGATTGTAGTTTCATTGTCAGTCGTCATGGAGACGATGTACGTTTGCGTTGAATTGGACTTTGTGTAGCTGGGCTCGCGGTCTGCAGGGGGGACCGCAACCCGATTGGGGATGTTTTCATGTTCATTATTGGGTCCAGAGTATTGCGTCTTGAGTGATTACAAACGGTAAATCTCGGAGAGTTCATTAAGACCATTTGTCGCCGTATTGAACTTGACTATAAGCATGGCTTCATTACGTGATAGTTTCTCTTCAATGTCACCACCTCTGGGGTCTTTTTCAATTTTAGCGATCACTGTCCATTTTAAATCATCTAGTGTGTGCTCGTGATTCGTCCAATGATTGACAAGTGGGGCAGTTATCACATTCTTTTTTATCCGTGATTTATGTTGGGTAATGCGGCATCTCACCTCCTGACTTGTTTTGCCGATGTACAACTTGTCGCAAGGGCATTTTATGCCATATATGACGTACCTTGACTTACAGTTCGTGAATTTCTCATGTTTCCAGAAATTTTGCTTATGTTGGAACAGACATCCTTCTTCTGTACTTGCACAACAAATGCAAGACCCGCATTTGTGATGTCCTTGGATTGGTGGCAGTCCTAGCATGGTGCCAATTGTTGGTGTGCTCTTCTTTATTGCTGCTCGAACTAAGTGGTTGGCAACGCTTTGGTCCTTTTTAAAGGCAAATAATGGCTTCTCTTTCAGTGTCTCGTCAACATTTTCCACCAGATGCCAATTTTGTAAAATGTTTTTTTTAAAAAGGTTGGAGTTAGGACAAAATGTGGAGACACATACTATCCTGTTGAGAGTTCGTTTTTCTTTTTTGACTAGAAGTGTATCTCGAGGAATCCACCATACTCTCTTCATTGTTCTTCTCAGTAATTTTATGGGGTAGCCTCTTAGAACTAAATTGTCTGTCAGGTTCGCAGCGTGGAACATATATTCATCTTTGAAATGGCAGTTTCTCTTAATCCGCAAATACTGTCCAAATGGGAGGTTTTCTTTCAAATTCCGCGGGTGATTACTATTAAAATGTAGAGCCTTGTTTCTGTCTGTCAATTTTTTATATAGTGTAGTCACCAAGCCTCCATCTGTTGGGTATACCTCGACATCGAGGAATGACATTTTTACTTTTGAGAAGTTCATGCTGAATTTGATTTCCTCTGTTCTTGAGTTGAGCCACACGTGAAATTCCTTCAGGTCTTCTTCGGTCCCTTTCCAAGTTAGGAAGACGTCGTCAATGTATCGACTCCAACTGGTAATTTTTTCGACGAATGGATTTGACTGGTAGACAAATCTCTCTTCGTATAATGCCATAAATAGTACAGCTAATTCTGGGGCGAAAGGACACCCCATGGCTACCCCGCTTGTCTGATAGAAAAATTCTCCATTGAAGTTGAAATAATTCTTCTTTAGTGCCAATGTTGCTAATTGCATGATGAACTCAGTTGGTACTCTAGTGGGTCTGGGTCGTTGGTCCAAGTAAAACTGGATTGCATCCAGACCATCACTCTGGGGGATCTGGGTGTACAGTGAACAAACATCCATTGTTACTAAGAAATCTTCAATTTGTTCAAACGGAATGGTGGGAAGTTTATTGATAAAATCAGTCGTATCTCAGAGGAATGATTTAACTTCAGACATAAAAGGTTTCAAGAAAAAGTCCACAAACTTGGACACTGGTTCAAATAGCGACTCACAACCGGAGACGATTGGTCTTCCGGGGGGGGGCATTTATGTCTTTATGAATTTTTGGTAAGACGTAAAATAAGGGTATTCGTGGAGTATTACATTTGAGATATTCAAACTCTTTCTTCCCGATTATTCCCTCAGCCAAGCCTTTCTCCAAAATTGGGTTGAGTTGTTGTTGCAATTCTGAAGTGGGGTTCTTTACTATTTTCCTGTAGCACCTAGGGTTATTAAGTTGGCTCATCACTTCTCCTATGTATTTCTCAGTGTCCCATATGACAATTGATCCTCCCTTGTCCGCCTGTTTTATTATAACTGACGTATCTTTTTTGAGATTCTCTAAAGCACATTTTTCAGCTTGTGAGATGTTAAATTTTGTCCAATTACATTTTTCTTCCATTTTGGTTATGGCTGATAGAATGGTTTTCTCAAAGGTAATTATTTCTTTTGCAACTTTATTTCCTGGTGGGCAAAATGTTGACTTTTTTCTCAGTCCTGTGACCTCCAATGGTGAATTCACGGTTGTTTGTGCAAAGAAAGATTTTAATTTTATTTTTCGACAAAATTCAAGTGCCTCCATTTTGAGTTTCACAAAATTCGTATGTCTCATAGGGACAAAGGAGAGACCTTTTTCCAAAATACTAGTTTCTGATGCTATGCTATGATGAATACTGAGAGGTAGGATTAGTTTTCCGCACCCCACTGTAGCGATGAGAGGCATGGTTTTGTCCCTATGGTTGATTCAGTCTTGTTCTCCATTCACAGGCACATGGTCCTGATGAGATTTCCCCACAAGGGGTCATCGAAACGCGTAGACCTCCTCTACCCAGCATTAGGAATATTCGATTGATTTTCAAGCATATCAAAACTCTTCATTGCTTATTTCCAATGCTACGTTTTCTAAATCATGATGTTGTAAAGATTTTTGTATAATTGTTATATGTGTGTATATATCAATGTGTTGTTCTGTATGAATGTTGAATGTAAGTTGAGAGTTTGTCAAAAAAACATTGTCTTTTTGTATGTCAAAATAATGTTTTTTCATATGTGACGTGGAGCCCAATAAGTGTTGTTTGTATTCAAATTGAAAAAAATGCTCATTTATATGATATTTGTGATGCAAAATTAATAAAACCCATTGGATTTATTCCGGATAAAATATTTCCCAAAAATTACTGTTTAATTCAGTGATTCGAGCGATCACTCTTGATCCAAGTTGAAGTTGTGTGGCAATATTGGTACTCTTTTTGGTTTATAGTTAATTGAAGGTGAGGCTTGTCCTTATTGCCAGTGAGCCCAGACCCTGTCTTGGTATTGGCAGCCCACTAACAGCATTTGATTTTCAGGCCCTGGCACATTCAGTACAGTTTACTAGGGACAGACAAGTCAATCAAATATGCCAATCATGGAAACACCAATCCATAACACAATTTACAACAGGAGCACTTGCACTTTAACACTGAAGAGCAGTGAGAAAGTACACAGAGACACAAATCCAGCAAAAACAGAGTCAAAACCGAGAGGTCAAAAAGCAAAAGCTCAGGGGAAACAAGCCAAAAGATGCTAAGTCTAACAATATAATATTACTATTGGTTGGTGTGGGAGGATAATAACTCTCAAACTCTGCCTTCTAAACATAATTTCCTATGTATGTATTGATATCATCGTGTAAACTTTTCATGAAATCATCAACGTCCACAACAGTGATGTCATCGATGATGTCATTGACTATATCATATAAGGTGTCATCGCCACTGTCATTTTTAGATAGCATCTCAAATTACATTATTTAAAATGTCAACATGGATGTCATACATGAGGGATTGAGCAAGGCATGGCCCGGCCATTAGTGTTTTTGTGTTAGCTAAACATAACTGTTTAGTTTTGTGACTATAACATGACTAACTGTGCTTTTAAGGGTATTTCTGAGTATTTTAAAGATACATGAATGTCTTAATTGCAGCAGATGCTATAACTTTACCTTAACGAAGTGCTTTTAGTGATTTTGTGTCATTTTGAAATCATATACTGCATCCTCTTTGCATGTGGCCACCTCCCAATGAGAATAATCTGTGGCCTGAAGTCAGACCATGTACCCAAATATCCATACGTTCAATACCATCCATACCCTACCTTTGAGCCTGAACTCAAATCACTTTCCACTATGGCTTTTTTCCATGACTAGAGGGAGTTAGCAGGAGTGCCTGACCATTAGTGTTGTATATTTCTATGATCCACTGATTCTTCACCTTTTATACAGTGGATTCTTGGAAAAACCACTGTGCCTTAGATTTCACATGTTATGATGTTTAAAATAAATAAAGTTAGTAAATAAGAGGAGAAAAAACAAAGAAGGATAACGTTCTATTTTGTAGCCAGAGTAATTGTGTGTTGGTTGTTTTTACATTTGTTTTCATTTTGGTTTTCATCCAGATAAAACTCTGTTGCTGTATGGGATATTCAGCTACTGCTGCCATGCATTAATAATGTTTTGAGGGTAGATTTTATGGAACAGAAAGGACTTAGTACAAGTAAGCGGAGCTCCCACCACACATCCCTGGCATTTCATGTTTTTTGGAATGACTGAAGTGTGCAAGTAGACATGTTCTTTTTTGGTGGGGGGTTTCAGCAAGCTTTATTCGGTATGTACAATAACCAGAAAAGCAAAAGAAAATTATTAGATAAGTAAGGTTTCTAAAAAACAAAGTCAACCATACATAAAACAGTCCAGTTAATAACATGTTAATTAATTGACAGCACAATGCCTTTTCTCACATCAATTGCTTTTTGAATATATAACGCAACATACAAACAAATCCCTGGATCATTGAGAGTAAAAAGTAATTTCATAGCAGCATTGATTGTTCTCACGTTGTGTTTTTGAAAATGTGGCTTCAAATAAAAACATCTAAAATACAAGTAAAAATTACAAAATAGCATCAAGTGCATGGTGCTTTGTTTTGATTGCTCATCACAAGGGCACAAGGATTTGGGCCGAGTTTTTATTATAGGGAAAGTGATGTGCTATTCCTAGTCTTGATCTGATCAATACAAAATTATGTGAAGACTTAGTGACTATAGAGAAATAGTCTTGAAAAACACTTCTATGTTCAATTGTATTATAAAGTATGTATGTGGTTTGCTTCCCCACAGCTCTCATGCGGATCTCTTTTTGATGGGCCAAAAAGTATACTTTATCTCCTGTTTTGATAAGGTTATCACGTGTCCTAGATCAATTATATATTTTAGCCAAGGGATGCGTGAACTTTTATCCAATTGTAAACAATCCTTAATAATTGTTTGAGTAAATTTAGTTTTGTCCTTGTTTCAAATAGATCTCCAGAGCATTAATGGTCGCACAACAATCAAATATGAAAGTAATTTATCCCTACTTCTTGGTGCATTATCTCTGTAGATGCGGAGGAATTGTGTCCCCACACCCCTGCGCCATACAAAGCAATGGAAGCACATCTAGCCTTGTATATATCTATATTATCCTTTATACAGCGCTCTCCCAATTTTGACGCAAATCGGAAGACCCCATATGCGCTCTTTATCATCTTTGAGCAGACGTTAGTTACTTCATGCATCCAGTTCCCATTGCCTAAATAAATTATTCCCAAATAGCAGACATTATTAACAGTTTCCACTCTAGTGCTGTTGACAAAAAAGGATTCATGTTTCTTGGGTTTAGGGCCACCGACCATAGTAAAAGATTTTGTTTTATTAATTAAAAATTTCCTGCTAGTAATAAAAGATCTAAACTTGTCCATTAATCGTTGTAGGCCAGCCGGGGTCTGGAGAGAAGCACAGCATCATCTGCGTAAAGCAGAACCGGTATAAGACTGACAGCTATTTGGGGTACATCCGCCTGCACCGATAGGAGGGCTTTGTCAACCTCATTTATAAATAGTGTAAAAAGCAAAGGTGCTAAGACGCAGCCCTGGCGGATACCTCGTTTAACCTCAAACTTTCGGGTGCGCTCACCACGTTGCACATACCGAACTTTACTTGTAAATTTCTCGTATAACCATGAGAGAAAAAAAATAATAGGTTCAGGAGCTCCAAGGTTAAGTAAAACAGGGCACAGGATAGGATGATCAACAAGATCAAAGGCACTAATAAGGTCTGCAAAGCATAAATATAATCTTCCATGCTTTGCACACATGTATTTACCTATTAAAAGTTCTAAATTAATGCATTGCTCTATCGTACCTGGCCCTTTTCTAACACCCTATTGCAATGGGGATAGTGTCTCATTCTCAGAGGACCACTCTTCTCGTTTTGGCAATAACACTTTGCTCATCACCTTTACTGATGAGTCTAAGAGTGAAATGGGGCGATAATTTTCAGCTTCCCATTTATTCCCTTTTTCAAAAAGGGGGATAATTACATATTTGTCCCATGTCATCAGGGTACACTCTGTCACTGCTAGATTAAAAACTCTGGTAAGGATGGGCCCCATAAATCCATAGCTGCTTTATGAACATCTACTGGGGCCCTATCCGGGCCTGGTGCTTTTTCTCCCCTACTTTCATTCAATTATACCTTAACCTCATCAATTGTGATATTTAGGGGTATTACAAACCACTTACACTGTGTTGGGTTTTGGAGTCTAAATACTTCATGATTAGATGGATTAAAAATGCATCACCCTTGCCTCACAGCTAACATGAGATTGTAAATCTAGGAATGAATCACATTTTAAAACGGTGAAATAACAGTTTCCCAAAATAACTTTTTGTTAGCTGTGTCTGCTGCTAATGATAACTTGTCTGACACTACTTCCTGTAGCTCTCTTTTCCTTACTTTAAGGGCAGATTCGTACTTAAGCAGTAGATTTTTAATTAATTTAATATTCCTAGGTTTGTTATGAAGAACATGTTTCAGTTGTTTAGAGGCCTGGGTACAAGTATGATCAAACCATCCCCTACTTTGTTTAGGTTTTTCCTAGGGGGGGCAGTCAATATTCCTTCAATAATGTTATTATTTTACCAAAATTAGCTAACACCTGGATGGGGTTAACATCCTAAATAAGAAAGTAGGGGTTCTCTACATCACATTTTGAAACAACATCATGTAATACTTTTATCGGTTGTATCCCTTCCATATGATTTGTGTTCCATTTGGTCTAATAGGAGAAATATTAACAATAGTATCTTGATGTAATACAGCCTACAAATGTGCAGCCATACAAATATACAGCCATAAAAATATTGTCATTTTAATGTAATTATGGTCGCTAAGTGTAACTGAGCGATCGTTTGGGTAGAACATATATGAATAATACTTGAAGAAATTAACACATGATCAATAACAGATGTTGCATTCCTGCCTATAAAAGTTGGTATTAAACCACTGTTAGTGTTGCGGGCACACTGTAACAATTCATGGTTGCACTTGGCCATCATAGTGTTTAAATTTCCTCCATAATGACTATGTGGAAAGTGTATACAGTATTCTCTTTCATCATTCTTATACCCACAAACTTTGGTCATAGACAATTGACATATTT
This sequence comes from Lissotriton vulgaris, assembly GCF_964263255.1. NCBI lineage: Eukaryota > Metazoa > Chordata > Amphibia > Caudata > Salamandridae > Lissotriton > Lissotriton vulgaris. The sequence goes on from NC_141687.1 coordinate 1,184,591,832, forward strand.
GTGTATTGAAATACTCAACCCACATGATTGCAATATTTGTATTGATCATGCCTAACAGGTTATCAAGCTCTTTGTCTAGTTCATATACAATATTACTGCAAGTTGAATCGAACATATTGTTATAGTGATTGACAATAATCACATCCCTTCCATCTTTACAATACAACCACAAAATCTGGAAGTGCGCTCCGGTTGTGATCACTCTTTTGACAACCACTGGTAGTTTATTTGACATGAGAATCAAAAGACTCCCTTTTGCTGTACCTGCAGGGCAAGGCACTGCCAGTAACCCATATGAAGTAAATCCTTCTATGTAAACGTGATCAGTACACCAGTTTTCTTGTATACCGATTATGTCATGATCATTAATAAAATCCATCCATCCTAGTGAGTCCTGTTTGCTCACTAGGCCGGCAATATTCCATGTGGCAATTGTATAGCCATTATCTAATGTCTTTCCTGATTTACCACTGGAGCATTCACGTTTACTTCCTTCATCCATACTTGTATAGGGGATCTCTATATGTAAGTTCTTAGCATTTAGAAGAGCATTTGATTAATTTACTAATAAATTATTAACAACTAGTAGCCTAGCTCTATGTTCAATTAACTGGCTCCAGTGGAGACGTACTTCACGCTGGATGAACAGGTATCCCTGTGTCAATCATTATCTTGTAGAGTACTCGGGGCTTGTAAAGCTCCAGCGAGGTGGTGGTCCCCAGGGCTGGGGGTGTCCAAGTTGCCCCCATTTATTAATTAATAATTAAAGAAGCCCCGGGGAGGTGGTAGTCCCCGGGGCATTGGGGGTGCTCTGTGGGCACCCATGCATAATTTCAATCAATAAAAACTGGGATGTGGTGGTCCCTGGGGTTTGATTAAAACCTAGGAGGAAGGCCCCTTCAACCCCTCCTTTATTTTTCATATGCCCCCTGGATTTGGCCCACCCACGGCTTCCTTAAAAAAGATGCGCTGTAGCCAGTGCTGTTTCTTTAGTTTTAGTTTTGCTGCAAATCCGCTGATCCACCCACAAATTCATGAAAACATTGAAAACAGAATCACTTTTTAATGCATGGATGTGTCCCTGTGGGGACCTCCCACCAAATCTGAGGGGTCAGGATATTCCTATCCTTCCCTTTTTTTGTTTATTTTTTATGAGTCCCAAGATGGCTTCCAACACTTCCTGGTTGAAGTGTTGGCAGCCAATGAAATATCAATAGGATTTTGGGTTCCCAGATATCAATATCTTTTAAACTTAAATATCTCTGAAACTACTGAAGGGATGTACACCAAATTACAAAAAGCACCCTTTCTGGACCAACATCTAGCTTTCTGCAAAATTTGGTGTAATTTCATAGACATAAGATTGGGAAATGCCCTTTTTTAGCGCCCGCACTTGGCAGATCACCTCAAATCTTTCAAAACAGCAGCTGAACCAAAAAGGGGGATTTTTTTTGTCAAAAATATTTTTATTGAAGTATATAAGAGTAAACAGTGCGGTGACAATCATGGCTAACACCAAGAATCCCACACAGGGGAGTATGTAGATCAACAGACGTGAAAACAATCAGGGAGGGCAATCAAAGGTAGCACCTACAAGCCTTTGAAAGTGGAGGATTCCCCCCCTCAGGTCAATAAACAGGCTATTAAAACAGCGGGGAACCGCCCATACATAGACCAGTCGTAAAGAGAAGCATAGCCTCTTCCCAATTGTGATGTCCATTGGAAAACTCCCCCTAGGAAGCTGTAGAAAGCTTGAAAGAGCCGGCGATTGCTGAGTGGCCTCAACAGGAGGCAAGCTGTGCATTTTATGTAAGACGAAGGTGGGAGAAGGAGAAGCGAGCACCCCCTCCCTGCCAGATAAAGCGTAATATCATGGATTTGAGTTTCTGAAAAAAATCAGAGTCTAAGCCAATGGGCAAGGCTCGAAAGAGATAGAGGAGTTTAGGCTGGAGCGTCATTTTGATTGCATGGATACGGCCCAGCCATGAGAGGAAGAGCGGTTTCCACTTTACCAGGTCTGCTTGAATTCGAGCGAGTAAAGGGGGAAAATTGGCATGATAGAGCCCCTGGAGCATCGGAGTGAGAGACACCCCAAGGTACTGGAGCGATTTAGAGGCCCAGGCGAGCGTAGTCGATGAGCGGAGGCGGGCAACTCGTTCCGCCGAGAGGGAGATGTTGAGAATAAAGGATTTCCCAGCGTTCACCTTGAAGCCGGAGAGCAGCTCAAAACGATGGAGTTCTGAGTGGAGGTTTGGCAGGGAGCTTTCAGGATCCGTAAGGGAAAGAAGGATGTCATCGGCAAACAGGGAGATTTTATGAGGGTCGCCAGAAAACGGGATGCCTTTTATGTCTGGATTCTGCCACACAGCGAGCGCCAGGGGTTCGATGCTCAGGACAAAAAGGAGTGGGGAAAGGGGACAGCCCTGCCTGGTCCCCCAGGAATGTCCAAAGGAGTCTGAATGGGCCCCATTGATCACCACTCGGGAGAAGGGGGCGCGGTAGTTTGCCTGGATAATGTTGATGAACTTGGACGAGAATCCAAAGGCGGCCAACGCTCAGAACAGAAACGACCAGTTGACCCGGTCGAAGGCCTTCTCTGCATCGAGTCCCACTAGGACCGCCGGGACCCGAAGTTTGTTGGCTTTTTTTATGAGATGTGCAATGCGGCGGGTGTTGTCATGCGTCTTCCTCCCTTTAATAAAACCAGACTGGTCGGGTGGATGAGAAGCGACATTAGGTTGTTCAGTCTTTTAGCGATAATTGAAGTGTAAAGCTTAGCATCTAAGTTGAGGAGCGCTATCGGCCTGTAGGAGGCACAGTATTGCGGGTCTTTCCCTGGCTTGGGTATGACTGAGATCACTGCTTCTGCCATGGTGTTAGCCGTTCTACTCTCGGTGGCCATTGCGTTAAAAAGAGAGACCAGATGTGCAGAAAGCTCAGGGGAAAATGTTTTATAAAAGAGAGCTGTATAGCCGTCAGGGCTAGGGGCCTTGTTGGCTTTTAATGAGGATATCCCAAAAGTGACTTCAGCTAGGGTAAAGGGGGCTGTGAGTTGGGCATTCCATTCATCGGAGACCTGCAGGAGTGTTAGGGAGTCGAGGAACGCCTGTTGGGCATTGCTATCCAAGGATTTACCCTTGTAAAGGTCCTCATAGAAGGCCCCAAACACAGTAGCCTTCTCCTCGTCCCTGTGGGTGAGCTGGCCAGATGAGTCAAGAATCCCTCCAATGTATTCCTTTTCTCTTTTATCCCTCAACTGTCGCGCCAAGTGTTTGCCTATCTTGTTGCCCTGTGTGTACGAAAGCTGCCGCAGCTTACGGAGTGTGTGTTCCGCTCTGTTAGAATAAATAGCTCAGAGTTTGCCTCTGAGGGCAGTAAGTAGGTGTTGCTTCTGCCGTGTGGGGCCAGTCTTGTGGGAGAGTTCCACCTGAGCCAGTTCAGCCTCAAGCGCCTCGCGTTCCTGAGCGCGGCGCCTGTTTAGGGCGGAGTTAAGGGCGATGCACTCGCCCCGAATCACTGCCTTCAGAGCATCTCGGTTAGTAAATTCGAAAGTATCCTCCGGGGGTTAGACTCAAAGAAGCCAGTTATGGCAGTGCGCAGCTTGAGACATGACTCCTTGTCGCGGACGAGGTAAGGCGGGAAAAACCACCGAGGGGCAGCCAGCTTAGGTCCCTGCCATCGCAGGCATATCGAGTAAAGGCTATGATCGGAAATCGAGAGAGGGAAAATGTTAGCTTCCTGGAGGGCGCCCCGCAGAGATCGGCTGACGAAGATGTAATCAAGGCGGGAGTATGTCCTGTGAATGTGCGAAAAGAAGGTAAAGTCTTGTGTATGTGGGTACAGTGCCCACCAAGTGTCCAAGAGCCCCATGTCCTGAATATGTTGTTGTGTCTCCCCTGTGAAAGTCCCCGCGTCCGACCTCTGTGAGTGTGTGCTGTCCAGCCCCTTTTGCCATATGAGATTAAAGTCGACTAGGAGAAGGAGAGGGCCCTCCACAAAATCTGCTATTTTCCCTAATAGGCTGGCAAGAAAGGGTGTTTGGCCAACATTGGGACCATAAAGTGCCACAAAAGTACAGATCCTACCCATCAAGATGCCCTTTACCATGATCCATCGGCCCTCCCTATCCCCTGGACCCCGAGCAGCTGAAACTGAGTCGCTGCGCGGAAGAGCAGAGCTACCCCTCGGTTTTTGGTGGTGGCCGAACACCGATAAATAAGCGGGTACAGTTTGTGCTGAAGGCTTAGGTCATCTGCCCAGGCTAAATGAGTTTCCTGCAGTGCGACTACATCTAGGTGATGGTCTACGATATATTTCCATACTTTGAGCCGCTTCTGCAGAGAGTTGAGGCCTTTAACATTCCAGGTAGCTATCGTAATAGGAGCCATGGCATTAAGGGGAAGCTGTCGCGCACATCAGGGCTAAAGGAAGCCCACCAAGCCAGAGCCCGGCCAACACAAGGAAGCACACGTTAGAACACCCAGACATCTCAGTGCTAAAGGAAACAAAAGTCCCCAAAACGAGAAGCTGCCACCATGATCCCCCCACCCTCATACCAATCCTGCCCCGAACCCCAACCCAACTGCACAACCATCCCCCAAACCACACCCACCACCCCCCCACAATCCAACAATAAAAGAGGAAGTAGCATGGAACATACGAAAGTTCGAAGTATAAGTCCCAAGGGGAGGGAAACATGGCATCAACCAGTCACTCAGCCAGTTCAAGATACAGGACTATCTGCCCTTCCTGGACAGCACAGAACAACAAAGTACCTTCTGTCTGTGCTTCCCCTCCGGCGCCAAAGATCGACCCGGCTGGGGCCAAGTGATGGAATCATACCTCAGGTGCCTGCCTCCGTCACTTGCACCACTGAGGCAACTGCAGCGCCCGCTCCTGCAGACTAGTGGACAAGTCAGGTTTCATCACCGGAGCAGACCTGCCAACTCGATGCCAGCCCCCGGAGTCTCTTCAATGCCTGTCAGGGGCAGAAGCTGACCGGTCCAAGTCGATGATGTCGTAGGCTGCCTCTAGGGACCGGACCTGGATGAGCTTATTCTTCCACTTGAAGATAAGTCTAAAGGGGTGCTCCCAGGAGTAGGGCACGCTCTGCTCGCGTAGGAAGGTAGTAATGGGCTTGAAGTCTCTCCGTTTGGTCAGGGTGGAAGCCGCAAGGTCTTGAAAGAGCAGTGGGCGATGCTCACGGAACTGCAGATGGGAGATGTTGTAGGCCTTCCTCAGAATCCTCTCCTTGAGTTGGAAATCATGCACACAGACCAAGATGTCAGGAGGGGGGCCTTGGCACCCCTCGGCAGCCCCACCCTGTGTAGGCGATCCATTCGGATGGGTGGCAGGTCTTCCTCCTGTAGAATGTGCGTAAAAAGCGCCTCCACATACTCCCGCAGATCCTGTCCCTCTCCCCTCGACGGCACCACCCGTATCCTGATGTTATTCCATCGGGACCTATCTTCAAGATCTTCAGCGTGGGCCAGTAGGTCCAAGTTCTGCTCAGTCAGACGGATTACATCCTGCTGGAGCTGGTGGATATCCTCCGCCCTCTCCGAGTCGTGTTTCCCCAGTGTCGCGACTCGCTCCCCCACAGTATCCACGTCGCGCCTCACCTACCGGTGGTCAGATGCAAGCTGCGAGTGAAGCTCAGCAATGACATCCTTGATGGCGGAAAAGAGCTCAACCATAAAGGCCTTGGTCGCCGGGGCCTCAGAATCATCCTTTCAAGGAAAATGAGTCTCTCCCGGCGGTGAGGACGCCGCCGACACTTTCGGGGGTCCCTCCTTCCCCGCCTTGTCTTTCCGGACCCTGTTCATCGCCATGACCGACCCCCCGACTTTGTTTAAGTTTCATTAGGCACCAGTTTCTACAGAAGTTAGAGAGGGCTGCAGAGTTTAGCAGCTCTTCTACAGTGGAAACGCAAGAACGGTGTTGTCTCTCTTTTTTTATTTTATCCACTTCCCCCCTTCCCTTGAGCTTCTGGTTCTTAGTGCACTGTTTAAAACTAGTGTGCTGGAACAAGCAGTTTCAGGGTGGGGTCAGACTGTCTTCAACCTCCATCAGAACTGAACAGAAACTCAGGTGAGCTGGACTTTGACAGAAGCACAAGCCTTTAAAATATTCAGTTCTGTTGGACAATGAATGCCGGGGAAGAAACAGAGATGATTCAGAAAAGGGGGTGGTGATGAACAGAGTGTCTGAATTAAGCAGACCACTCTTACCCAGTCCAAAGATCAGGGCTTGATCCATCACCGTTTTTTAGCTCACTGCACCATCCCAGCTCAGAACTTGGCTATATGCAAATTAGTCTGACCCTGGCCCAGTGCATCATGGGATCAGGGCAGACCAAACTACCAAGCCAATTCTTATACTGGGAAGGAAACAAGCTACCGGGGACCGGTTTCTGGCATTTCAGCCGTCTTCGGCCCGGCTTGCTTGAATCCTGATGGTGCAATGAGCTAGGGACTCACATCTGAGTATACCCTTCCACGCTTATGGTGGACAAAAATGATTCAGAAAAGGGGGTGGTGATGAACAGAGTGTCTGAATTAAGCGGACCACTCTTACCCAGTCCAAAGATCAGGGCTTGATCCATCACCGTTTTTTAGCTCACTGCACCATCCCAGCTCAGAACTTGGCTATATGCAAATTAGTCTGACCCTGGCCCAGTGCATCATGGGATCAGGGCAGACCAAACTACCAAGCCAATTCTTATACTGGGAAGGAAACAAGCTACCGGGGACCGGTTTCTGGCTTTTCAGCCGTCTTCGGCCCGGCTTGCTTGAATCCTGATGGTGCAATGAGCTAGGGACTCACATCTGAGTATACCCTTCCACGCTTATGGTGGACAAAAATGATTCAGAAAAGGGGGTGGTGATGAACAGAGTGTCTGAATTAAGCAGACCACTCTTACCCAGTCCAAAGATCAGGGCTTGATCCATCACCGTTTTTTAGCTCACTGCACCATCCCAGCTCAGAACTTGGCTATAGGCAAATTAGTCTGACCCTGGCCCAGTGCATCATGGGATCAGGGCAGACCAAACTACCAAGCCAATTCTTATACTGGGAAGGAAACAAGCTACCGGGGACCGGTTTCTGGCATTTCAGCCGTCTTCGGCCCGGCTTGCTTGAATCCTGATGGTGCAATGAGCTAGGGACTCACATCTGAGTATACCCTTCCACGCTTATGGTGGACAAAAATGATTCAGAAAAGGGGGTGGTGATGAACAGAGTGTCTGAATTAAGCAGACCACTCTTACCCAGTCCAAAGATCAGGGGTTGATCCATCACCGTTTTTTAGCTCACTGCACCATCCCAGCTCAGAACTTGGCTATATGCAAATTAGTCTGACCCTGGCCCAGTGCATCATGGGATCAGGGCAGACCAAACTACCAAGCCAATTCTTATACTGGGAAGGAAACAAGCTACCGGGGACCGGTTTCTGGCATTTCAGCCGTCTTCGGCCCGGCTTGCTTGAATCCTGATGGTGCAATGAGCTAGGGACTCACATCTGAGTATACCCTTCCACGCTTATGGTGGACAAAAATGATTCAGAAAAGGGGGTGGTGATGAACAGAGTGTCTGAATTAAGCAGACCACTCTTACCCAGTCCAAAGATCAGGGCTTGATCCATAACCGTTTTTTAGCTCACTGCACCATCCCAGCTCAGAACTTGGCTATATGCAAATTAGTCTGATCCTGGCCCAGTGCATCATGGGATCAGGGCAGACCAAACTACCAAGCCAATTCTTATACTGGGAAGGAAACAAGCTACCGGGGACCGGTTTCTGGCATTTCAGCCGTCTTTGGCCCGGCTTGCTTGAATCCTGATGGTGCAATGAGCTAGGGACTCACATCTAAGTATACCCTTCCACGCTTATGGTGGACAAAAATGATTCAGAAAAGGGGGTGGTGATGAACAGAGTGTCTGAATTAAGCAGACCACTCTTACCCAGTCCAAAGATCAGGGCTTGATCCATCACCGTTTTTTAGCTCACTGCACCATCCCAGCTCAGAACTTGGCTATATGCAAATTAGTCTGACCCTGGCCCAGTGCATCATGGGATCAGGGCAGACCAAACTACCAAGCCAATTCTTATACTGGGAAGGAAACAAGCTACCGGGGACCGGTTTCTGGCATTTCAGCCGTCTTTGGCCCGGCTTGCTTGAATCCTGATGGTGCAATGAGCTAGGGACTCACATCTGAGTATACCCTTCCACGCTTATGGTGGACAAAAATGATTCAGAAAAGGGGGTGGTGATGAACAGAGTGTCTGAATTAAGCAGACCACTCTTACCCAGTCCAAAGATCAGGGCTTGATCCATCACCGTTTTTTAGCTCACTGCACCATCCCAGCTCAGAACTTGGCTATATGCAAATTAGTCTGACCCTGGCCCAGTGCATCATGGGATCAGGGCAGACCAAACTACCAAGCCAATTCTTATACTGGGAAGGAAACAAGCTACCGGGGACCGGTTTCTGGCATTTCAGCCGTCTTCGGCCCGGCTTGCTTGAATCCTGATGGTGCAATGAGCTAGGGACTCACATCTGAGTATACCCTTCCATGCTTATGGTGGACAAAAATGATTCAGAAAAAGGGGTGGTGATGAACAGAGTGTCTGAATTAAGCAGACCACTCTTACCCAGTCCAAAGATCAGGGCTTGATCCATCACCGTTTTTTAGCTCACTGCACCATCCCAGCTCAGAACTTGGCTATATGCAAATTAGTCTGACCCTGGCCCAGTGCATCATGGGATCAGGGCAGACCAAACTACCAAGCCAATTCTTATACTGGGAAGGAAACAAGCTACCGGGGACCGGTTTCTGGCATTTCAGCCGTCTTTGGCCCGGCTTGCTTGAATCCTGATGGTGCAATGAGCTAGGGACTCACATCTGAGTATACCCTTCCACGCTTATGGTGGACAAAAATGATTCAGAAAAGGGGGTGGTGATGAACAGAGTGTCTGAATTAAGCAGACCACTCTTACCCAGTCCAAAGATCAGGGCTTGATCCATCACCGTTTTTTAGCTCACTGCACCATCCCAGCTCAGAACTTGGCTATATGCAAATTAGTCTGACCCTGGCCCAGTGCATCATGGGATCAGGGCAGACCAAACTACCAAGCCAATTCTTATACTGGGAAGGAAACAAGCTACCGGGGACCGGTTTCTGGCATTTCAGCCGTCTTCGGCCCGGCTTGCTTGAATCCTGATGGTGCAATGAGCTAGGGACTCACATCTGAGTATACCCTTCCACGCTTATGGTGGACAAAAATGATTCAGAAAAGGGGGTGGTGATGAACAGAGTGTCTGAATTAAGCAGACCACTCTTACCCAGTCCAAAGATCAGGGCTTGATCCATCACCGTTTTTTAGCTCACTGCACCATCCCAGCTCAGAACTTGGCTATATGCAAATTAGTCTGACCCTGGCCCAGTGCATCATGGGATCAGGGCAGACCAAACTACCAAGCCAATTCTTATACTGGGAAGGAAACAAGCTACCGGGGACCGGTTTCTGGCATTTCAGCCGTCTTCGGCCCGGCTTGCTTGAATCCTGATGGTGCAATGAACTAGGGACTCACATCTGAGTATACCCTTCCACGCTTCTGGTGGACAAAAATGATTCAGAAAAGGGGGTGGTGATGAACAGAGTGTCTGAATTAAGCAGACCACTCTTACCCAGTCCAAAGATCAGGGCTTGATCCATCACCGTTTTTTAGCTCACTGCACCATCCCAGCTCAGAACTTGGCTATATGCAAATTAGTCTGACCCTGGCCCAGTGCATCATGGGATCAGGGCAGACCAAACTACCAAGCCAATTCTTATACTGGGAAGGAAACAAGCTACCGGGGACCGGTTTCTGGCATTTCAGCCGTCTTCGGCCCGGCTTGCTTGAATCCTGATGGTGCAATGAGCTAGGGACTCACATCTGAGTATACCCTTCCATGCTTATGGTGGACAAAAATGATTCAGAAAAAGGGGTGGTGATGAACAGAGTGTCTGAATTAAGCAGACCACTCTTACCCAGTCCAAAGATCAGGGCTTGATCCATCACCTTTTTTTAGCTCACTGCACCATCCCAGCTCAGAACTTGGCTATATGCAAATTAGTCTGACCCTGGCCCAGTGCATCATGGGATCAGGGCAGACCAAACTACCAAGCCAATTCTTATACTGGGAAGGAAACAAGCTACCGGGGACCGGTTTCTGGCATTTCAGCCGTCTTCGGCCCGGCTTGCTTGAATCCTGATGGTGCAATGAGCTAGGGACTCACATCTGAGTATACCCTTCCACGCTTATGGTGGACAAAAATGATTCAGAAAAGGGGGTGGTGATGAACAGAGTGTCTGAATTAAGCAGACCACTCTTACCCAGTCCAAAGATCAGGGCTTGATCCATCACCGTTTTTTAGCTCACTGCACCATCCCAGCTCAGAACTTGGCTATATGCAAATTAGTCTGACCCTGGCCCAGTGCATCATGGGATCAGGGCAGACCAAACTACCAAGCCAATTCTTATACTGGGAAGGAAACAAGCTACCGGGGACCGGTTTCTGGCATTTCAGCCGTCTTCGGCCCGGCTTGCTTGAATCCTGATGGTGCAATGAGCTAGGGACTCACATCTGAGTATACCCTTCCACGCTTATGGTGGACAAAAATGATTCAGAAAAGGGGGTGGTGATGAACAGAGTGTCTGAATTAAGCAGACCACTCTTACCCAGTCCAAAGATCAGGGCTTGATCCATCACCGTTTTTTAGCTCACTGCACCATCCCAGCTCAGAACTTGGCTATATGCAAATTAGTCTGACCCTGGCCCAGTGCATCATGGGATCAGGGCAGACCAAACTACCAAGCCAATTCTTATACTGGGAAGGAAACAAGCTACCGGGGACCGGTTTCTGGCATTTCAGCCGTCTTCGGCCCGGCTTGCTTGAATCCTGATGGTGCAATGAGCTAGGGACTCACATCTGAGTATACCCTTCCACGCTTATGGTGGACAAAAATGATTCAGAAAAGGGGGTGGTGATGAACAGAGTGTCTGAATTAAGCAGACCACTCTTACCCAGTCCAAAGATCAGGGCTTGATCCATCACCGTTTTTTAGCTCACTGCACCATCCCAGCTCAGAACTTGGCTATATGCAAATTAGTCTGACCCTGGCCCAGTGCATCATGGGATCAGGGCAGACCAAACTACCAAGCCAATTCTTATACTGGGAAGGATACAAGCTACCGGGGACCGGTTTCTGGCATTTCAGCCGTCTTCGGCCCGGCTTGCTTGAATCCTGATGGTGCAATGAGCTAGGGACTCACATCTGAGTATACCCTTCCACGCTTATGGTGGACAAAAATGATTCAGAAAAGGGGAAGGTGATGAACAGAGTGTCTGAATTAAGCAGACCACTCTTACCCAGTCCAAAGATCAGGGCTTGATCCATCACCGTTTTTTAGCTCACTGCACCATCCCAGCTCAGAACTTGGCTATATGCAAATTAGTCTGACCCTGGCCCAGTGCATCATGGGATCAGGGCAGACCAAACTACCAAGCCAATTCTTATACTGGGAAGGAAACAAGCTACCGGGGACCGGTTTCTGGCATTTCAGCCGTCTTCGGCCCGGCTTGCTTGAATCCTGATGGTGCAATGAGCTAGGGACTTACATCTGAGTATACCCTTCCACGCTTATGGTGGACAAAAATGATTCAGAAAAGGGGGTGGTGATGAACAGAGTGTCTGAATTAAGCAGACCACTCTTACCCAGTCCAAAGATCAGGGCTTGATCCATCACCGTTTTTTAGCTCACTGCACCATCCCAGCTCAGAACTTGGCTATATGCAAATTAGTCTGACCCTGGCCCAGTGCATCATGGGATCAGGGCAGACCAAACTACCAAGCCAATTCTTATACTGGGAAGGAAACAAGCTACCGGGGACCGGTTTCTGGCATTTCAGCCGTCTTCGGCCCGGCTTGCTTGAATCCTGATGGTGCAATGAGCTAGGGACTCACATCTGAGTATACCCTTCCACGCTTATGGTGGACAAAAATGATTCAGAAAAGGGGAAGGTGATGAACAGAGTGTCTGAATTAAGCAGACCACTCTTACCCAGTCCAAAGATCAGGGCTTGATCCATCACCGTTTTTTAGCTCACTGCACCATCCCAGCTCAGAACTTGGCTATATGCAAATTAGTCTGACCCTGGCCCAGTGCATCATGGGATCAGGGCAGACCAAACTACCAAGCCAATTCTTATACTGGGAAGGAAACAAGCTACCGGGGACCGGTTTCTGGCATTTCAGCCGTCTTCGGCCCGGCTTGCTTGAATCCTGATGGTGCAATGAGCTAGGGACTCACATCTGAGTATACCCTTCCACTCTTATGGTGGACAAAAATGATTCAGAAAAGGGGGTGGTGATGAACAGAGTGTCTGAATTAAGCAGACCACTCTTACCCAGTCCAAAGATCAGGGCTTGATCCATCACCGTTTTTTAGCTCACTGCACCATCCCAGCTCAGAACTTGGCTATATGCAAATTAGTCTGACCCTGGCCCAGTGCATCATGGGATCAGGGCAGACCAAACTACCAAGCCAATTCTTATACTGGGAAGGAAACAAGCTACCGGGGACCGGTTTCTGGCATTTCAGCCGTCTTCGGCCCGGCTTGCTTGAATCCTGATGGTGCAATGAGCTAGGGACTCACATCTGAGTATACCCTTCCACGCTTATGGTGGACAAAAATGATTCAGAAAAGGGGGTGGTGATGAACAGAGTGTCTGAATTAAGCAGACCACTCTTACCCAGTCCAAAGATCAGGGCTTGATCCATCACCGTTTTTTAGCTCACTGCACCATCCCAGCTCAGAACTTGGCTATATGCAAATTAGTCTGACCCTGGCCCAGTGCATCATGGGATCAGGGCAGACCAAACTACCAAGCCAATTCTTATACTGGGAAGGAAACAAGCTACCGGGGACCGGTTTCTGGCATTTCAGCCGTCTTCGGCCCGGCTTGCTTGAATCCTGATGGTGCAATGAGCTAGGGACTCACATCTGAGTATACCCTTCCACGCTTATGGTGGACAAAAATGATTCAGAAAAGGGGGTGGTGATGAACAGAGTGTCTGAATTAAGCAGACCACTCTTACCCAGTCCAAAGATCAGGGCTTGATCCATCACCGTTTTTTAGCTCACTGCACCATCCCAGCTCAGAACTTGGCTATATGCAAATTAGTCTGACCCTGGCCCAGTGCATCATGGGATCAGGGCAGACCAAACTACCAAGCCAATTCTTATACTGGGAAGGAAACAAGCTACCGGGGACCGGTTTCTGGCATTTCAGCCATCTTCGGCCCGGCTTGCTTGAATCCTGATGGTGCAATGAGCTAGGGACTCACATCTGAGTATACCCTTCCACGCTTATGGTGGACAAAAATGATTCAGAAAAGGGGGTGGTGATGAACAGAGTGTCTGAATTAAGCAGACCACTCTTACCCAGTCCAAAGATCAGGGCTTGATCCATCACCGTTTTTTAGCTCACTGCACCATCCCAGCTCAGAACTTGGCTATATGCAAATTAGTCTGACCCTGGCCCAGTGCATCATGGGATCAGGGCAGACCAAACTACCAAGCCAATTCTTATACTGGGAAGGAAACAAGCTACCGGGGACCGGTTTCTGGCATTTCAGCCGTCTTCGGCCCGGCTTGCTTGAATCCTGATGGTGCAATGAGCTAGGGACTCACATCTGAGTATACCCTTCCACGCTTATGGTGGACAAAAATGATTCAGAAAAGGGGGTGGTGATGAACAGAGTGTCTGAATTAAGCAGACCACTCTTACCCAGTCCAAAGATCAGGGCTTGATCCATCACCGTTTTTTAGCTCACTGCACCATCCCAGCTCAGAACTTGGCTATATGCAAATTAGTCTGACCCTGGCCCAGTGCATCATGGGATCAGGGCAGACCAAACTACCAAGCCAATTCTTATACTGGGAAGGAAACAAGCTACCGGGGACCGGTTTCTGGCATTTCAGCCGTCTTCGGCCCGGCTTGCTTGAATCCTGATGGTGCAATGAGCTAGGGACTCACATCTGAGTATACCCTTCCACGCTTATGGTGGACAAAAATGATTCAGAAAAGGGGGTGGTGATGAACAGAGTGTCTGAATTAAGCAGACCACTCTTACCCAGTCCAAAGATCAGGGCTTGATCCATCACCGTTTTTTAGCTCACTGCACCATCCCAGCTCAGAACTTGGCTATATGCAAATTAGTCTGACCCTGGCCCAGTGCATCATGGGATCAGGGCAGACCAAACTACCAAGCCAATTCTTATACTGGGAAGGAAACAAGCTACCGGGGACCGGTTTCTGGCATTTCAGCCGTCTTCGGCCCGGCTTGCTTGAATCCTGATGGTGCAATGAGCTAGGGACTCACATCTGAGTATACCCTTCCACGCTTATGGTGGACAAAAATGATTCAGAAAAGGGGGTGGTGATGAACAGAGTGTCTGAATTAAGCAGACCACTCTTACCCAGTCCAAAGATCAGGGCTTGATCCATCACCGTTTTTTAGCTCACTGCACCATCCCAGCTCAGAACTTGGCTATATGCAAATTAGTCTGACCCTGGCCCAGTGCATCATGGGATCAGGGCAGACCAAACTACCAAGCCAATTCTTATACTGGGAAGGAAACAAGCTACCGGGGACCGGTTTCTGGCATTTCAGCCGTCTTCGGCCCGGCTTGCTTGAATCCTGATGGTGCAATGAGCTAGGGACTCACATCTGAGTATACCCTTCCACGCTTATGGTGGACAAAAATGATTCAGAAAAGGGGGTGGTGATGAACAGAGTGTCTGAATTAAGCAGACCACTCTTACCCAGTCCAAAGATCAGGGCTTGATCCATCACCGTTTTTTAGCTCACTGCACCATCCCAGCTCAGAACTTGGCTATATGCAAATTAGTCTGACCCTGGCCCAGTGCATCATGGGATCAGGGCAGACCAAACTACCAAGCCAATTCTTATACTGGGAAGGAAACAAGCTACCGGGGACCGGTTTCTGGCATTTCAGCCGTCTTCGGCCCGGCTTGCTTGAATCCTGATGGTGCAATGAGCTAGGGACTCACATCTGAGTATACCCTTCCACGCTTATGGTGGACAAAAATGATTCAGAAAAGGGGAAGGTGATGAACAGAGTGTCTGAATTAAGCAGACCACTCTTACCCAGTCCAAAGATCAGGGCTTGATCCATCACCGTTTTTTAGCTCACTGCACCATCCCAGCTCAGAACTTGGCTATATGCAAATTAGTCTGACCCTGGCCCAGTGCATCATGGGATCAGGGCAGACCAAACTACCAAGCCAATTCTTATACTGGGAAGGAAACAAGCTACCGGGGACCGGTTTCTGGCATTTCAGCCGTCTTCGGGCCGGCTTGCTTGAATCCTGATGGTGCAATGAGCTAGGGACTCACATCTGAGTATACCCTTCCACGCTTATGGTGGACAAAAATGATTCAGAAAAGGGGGTGGTGATGAACAGAGTGTCTGAATTAAGCAGACCACTCTTACCCAGTCCAAAGATCAGGGCTTGATCCATCACCGTTTTTTAGCTCACTGCACCATCCCAGCTCAGAACTTGGCTATATGCAAATTAGTCTGACCCTGGCCCAGTGCATCATGGGATCAGGGCAGACCAAACTACCAAGCCAATTCTTATACTGGGAAGGAAACAAGTTACCGGGGACCGGTTTCTGGCATTTCAGCCGTCTTCGGCCCGGCTTGCTTGAATCCTGATGGTGCAATGAGCTAGGGACTCACATCTGAGTATACCCTTCCACGCTTATGGTGGACAAAAATGATTCAGAAAAGGGGGTGGTGATGAACAGAGTGTCTGAATTAAGCAGACCACTCTTACCCAGTCCAAAGATCAGGGCTTGATCCATAACCGTTTTTTAGCTCACTGCACCATCCCAGCTCAGAGCTTGGCTATATGCAAATTAGTCTGACCCTGGCCCAGTGCATCATGGGATCAGGGCAGACCAAACTACCAAGCCAATTCTTATACTGGGAAGGAAACAAGCTACCGGATACCAGTTTCTGGCATTTCAGCCGTCTTTGGCCCGGCTTGCTTGAATCCTGATGGTGCAATGAGCTAGGGACTCACATCTGAGTATACCCTTCCACGCTTATGGTGGACAAAAATGATTCAGAAAAGGGGGTGGTGATGAACAGAGTGTCTGAATTAAGCAGACCACTCTTACCCAGTCCAAAGATCAGGGCTTGATCCATCACCGTTTTTTAGCTCACTGCACCATCCCAGCTCAGAACTTGGCTATATGCAAATTAGTCTGACCCTGGCCCAGTGCATCATGGGATCAGGGCAGACCAAACTACCAAGCCAATTCTTATACTGGGAAGGAAACAAGCTACCGGGGACCGGTTTCTGGCATTTCAGCCGTCTTCGGCCCGGCTTGCTTGAATCCTGATGGTGCAATGAGCTAGGGACTCACATCTGAGTATACCCTTCCACGCTTATGGTGGACAAAAATGATTCAGAAAAGGGGGTGGTGATGAACAGAGTGTCTGAATTAAGCAGACCACTCTTACCCAGTCCAAAGATCAGGGCTTGATCCATCACCGTTTTTTAGCTCACTGCACCATCCCAGCTCAGAACTTGGCTATATGCAAATTAGTCTGACCCTGGCCCAGTGCATCATGGGATCAGGGCAGACCAAACTACCAAGCCAATTCTTATACTGGGAAGGAAACAAGCTACCGGGGACCGGTTTCTGGCATTTCAGCCGTCTTCGGCCCGGCTTGCTTGAATCCTGATGGTGCAATGAACTAGGGACTCACATCTGAGTATACCCTTCCACGCTTATGGTGGACAAAAATGATTCAGAAAAGGGGGTGGTGATGAACAGAGTGTCTGAATTAAGCAGACCACTCTTACCCAGTCCAAAGATCAGGGCTTGATCCATCACCGTTTTTTAGCTCACTGCACCATCCCAGCTCAGAACTTGGCTATATGCAAATTAGTCTGACCCTGGCCCAGTGCATCATGGGATCAGGGCAGACCAAACTACCAAGCCAATTCTTATACTGGGAAGGAAACAAGCTACCGGGGACCGGTTTCTGGCATTTCAGCCGTCTTCGGCCCGGCTTGCTTGAATCCTGATGGTGCAATGAGCTAGGGACTCACATCTGAGTATACCCTTCCACGCTTATGGTGGACAAAAATGATTCAGAAAAGGGGAAGGTGATGAACAGAGTGTCTGAATTAAGCAGACCACTCTTACCCAGTCCAAAGATCAGGGCTTGATCCATCACCGTTTTTTAGCTCACTGCACCATCCCAGCTCAGAACTTGGCTATATGCAAATTAGTCTGACCCTGGCCCAGTGCATCATGGGATCAGGGCAGACCAAACTACCAAGCCAATTCTTATACTGGGAAGGAAACAAGCTACCGGGGACCGGTTTCTGGCATTTCAGCCGTCTTCGGCCCGGCTTGCTTGAATCCTGATGGTGCAATGAGCTAGGGACTCACATCTGAGTATACCCTTCCACGCTTATGGTGGACAAAAATGATTCAGAAAAGGGGGTGGTGATGAACAGAGTGTCTGAATTAAGCAGACCACTCTTACCCAGTCCAAAGATCAGGGCTTGATCCATCACCTTTTTTTAGCTCACTGCACCATCCCAGCTCAGAACTTGGCTATATGCAAATTAGTCTGACCCTGGCCCAGTGCATCATGGGATCAGGGCAGACCAAACTACCAAGCCAATTCTTATACTGGGAAGGAAACAAGCTACCGGGGACCGGTTTCTGGCATTTCAGCCGTCTTCGGCCCGGCTTGCTTGAATCCTGATGGTGCAATGAGCTAGGGACTCACATCTGAGTATACCCTTCCACGCTTATGGTGGACAAAAATGATTCAGAAAAGG
This sequence comes from Lissotriton vulgaris, assembly GCF_964263255.1. Lineage (NCBI taxonomy): Eukaryota > Metazoa > Chordata > Amphibia > Caudata > Salamandridae > Lissotriton > Lissotriton vulgaris. The sequence goes on from NC_141687.1 coordinate 1,184,609,781, forward strand.
GGGTGGTGATGAACAGAGTGTCTGAATTAAGCAGACCACTCTTACCCAGTCCAAAGATCAGGGCTTGATCCATCACCGTTTTTTAGCTCACTGCACCATCCCAGCTCAGAACTTGGCTATATGCAAATTAGTCTGACCCTGGCCCAGTGCATCATGGGATCAGGGCAGACCAAACTACCAAGCCAATTCTTATACTGGGAAGGAAACAAGCTACCGGGGACCGGTTTCTGGCATTTCAGCCGTCTTCGGCCCGGCTTGCTTGAATCCTGATGGTGCAATGAGCTAGGGACTCACATCTGAGTATACCCTTCCACGCTTATGGTGGACAAAAATGATTCAGAAAAGGGGGTGGTGATGAACAGAGTGTCTGAATTAGGCAGACCACTCTTACCCAGTCCAAAGATCAGGGCTTGATCCATCACCGTTTTTTAGCTCACTGCACCATCCCAGCTCAGAACTTGGCTATATGCAAATTAGTCTGACCCTGGCCCAGTGCATCATGGGATCAGGGCAGACCAAACTACCAAGCCAATTCTTATACTGGGAAGGAAACAAGCTACCGGGGACCGGTTTCTGGCATTTCAGCCGTCTTCGGCCCGGCTTGCTTGAATCCTGATGGTGCAATGAGCTAGGGACTCACATCTGAGTATACCCTTCCACGCTTATGGTGGACAAAAATGATTCAGAAAAGGGGGTGGTGATGAACAGAGTGTCTGAATTAAGCAGACCACTCTTACCCAGTCCAAAGATCAGGGCTTGATCCATCACCGTTTTTTAGCTCACTGCACCATCCCAGCTCAGAACTTGGCTATATGCAAATTAGTCTGACCCTGGCCCAGTGCATCATGGGATCAGGGCAGACCAAACTACCAAGCCAATTCTTATACTGGGAAGGAAACAAGCTACCGGGGACCGGTTTCTGGCATTTCAGCCGTCTTCGGCCCGGCTTGCTTGAATCCTGATGGTGCAATGAGCTAGGGACTCACATCTGAGTATACCCTTCCACGCTTATGGTGGACAAAAATGATTCAGAAAAGGGGGTGGTGATGAACAGAGTGTCTGAATTAAGCAGACCACTCTTACCCAGTCCAAAGATCAGGGCTTGATCCATCACCGTTTTTTAGCTCACTGCACCATCCCAGCTCAGAACTTGGCTATATGCAAATTAGTCTGACCCTGGCCCAGTGCATCATGGGATCAGGGCAGACCAAACTACCAAGCCAATTCTTCTACTGGGAAGGAAACAAGCTACCGGATACCAGTTTCTGGCATTTCAGCCGTCTTCGGCCCGGCTTGCTTGAATCCTGATGGTGCAATGAGCTAGGGACTCACATCTGAGTATACCCTTCCACGCTTATGGTGGACAAAAATGATTCAGAAAAGGGGGTGGTGATGAACAGAGTGTCTGAATTAAGCAGACCACTCTTACCCAGTCCAAAGATCAGGGCTTGATCCATCACCGTTTTTTAGCTCACTGCACCATCCCAGCTCAGAACTTGGCTATATGCAAATTAGTCTGACCCTGGCCCAGTGCATCATGGGATCAGGGCAGACCAAACTACCAAGCCAATTCTTATACTGGGAAGGAAACAAGCTACCGGGGACCGGTTTCTGGCATTTCAGCCGTCTTCGGCCCGGCTTGCTTGAATCCTGATGGTGCAATGAGCTAGGGACTCACATCTGAGTATACCCTTCCACGCTTATGGTGGACAAAAATGATTCAGAAAAGGGGGTGGTGATGAACAGAGTGTCTGAATTAAGCAGACCACTCTTACCCAGTCCAAAGATCAGGGCTTGATCCATCACCGTTTTTTAGCTCACTGCACCATCCCAGCTCAGAACTTGGCTATATGCAAATTAGTCTGACCCTGGCCCAGTGCATCATGGGATCAGGGCAGACCAAACTACCAAGCCAATTCTTATACTGGGAAGGAAACAAGCTACCGGGGACCGGTTTCTGGCATTTCAGCCGTCTTCGGCCCGGCTTGCTTGAATCCTGATGGTGCAATGAACTAGGGACTCACATCTGAGTATACCCTTCCACGCTTATGGTGGACAAAAATGATTCAGAAAAGGGGGTGGTGATGAACAGAGTGTCTGAATTAAGCAGACCACTCTTACCCAGTCCAAAGATCAGGGCTTGATCCATCACCGTTTTTTAGCTCACTGCACCATCCCAGCTCAGAACTTGGCTATATGCAAATTAGTCTGACCCTGGCCCAGTGCATCATGGGATCAGGGCAGACCAAACTACCAAGCCAATTCTTATACTGGGAAGGAAACAAGCTACCGGGGACCGGTTTCTGGCATTTCAGCCGTCTTCGGCCCGGCTTGCTTGAATCCTGATGGTGCAATGAGCTAGGGACTCACATCTGAGTATACCCTTCCACGCTTATGGTGGACAAAAATGATTCAGAAAAGGGGAAGGTGATGAACAGAGTGTCTGAATTAAGCAGACCACTCTTACCCAGTCCAAAGATCAGGGCTTGATCCATCACCGTTTTTTAGCTCACTGCACCATCCCAGCTCAGAACTTGGCTATATGCAAATTAGTCTGACCCTGGCCCAGTGCATCATGGGATCAGGGCAGACCAAACTACCAAGCCAATTCTTATACTGGGAAGGAAACAAGCTACCGGGGACCGGTTTCTGGCATTTCAGCCGTCTTCGGCCCGGCTTGCTTGAATCCTGATGGTGCAATGAGCTAGGGACTCACATCTGAGTATACCCTTCCACGCTTATGGTGGACAAAAATGATTCAGAAAAGGGGGTGGTGATGAACAGAGTGTCTGAATTAAGCAGACCACTCTTACCCAGTCCAAAGATCAGGGCTTGATCCATCACCGTTTTTTAGCTCACTGCACCATCCCAGCTCAGAACTTGGCTATATGCAAATTAGTCTGACCCTGGCCCAGTGCATCATGGGATCAGGGCAGACCAAACTACCAAGCCAATTCTTATACTGGGAAGGAAACAAGCTACCGGGGACCGGTTTCTGGCATTTCAGCCGTCTTCGGCCCGGCTTGCTTGAATCCTGATGGTGCAATGAGCTAGGGACTCACATCTGAGTATACCCTTCCACGCTTATGGTGGACAAAAATGATTCAGAAAAGGGGGTGGTGATGAACAGAGTGTCTGAATTAAGCAGACCACTCTTACCCAGTCCAAAGATCAGGGCTTGATCCATCACCTTTTTTTAGCTCACTGCACCATCCCAGCTCAGAACTTGGCTATATGCAAATTAGTCTGACCCTGGCCCAGTGCATCATGGGATCAGGGCAGACCAAACTACCAAGCCAATTCTTATACTGGGAAGGAAACAAGCTACCGGGGACCGGTTTCTGGCATTTCAGCCGTCTTCGGCCCGGCTTGCTTGAATCCTGATGGTGCAATGAGCTAGGGACTCACATCTGAGTATACCCTTCCACGCTTATGGTGGACAAAAATGATTCAGAAAAGGGGGTGGTGATGAACAGAGTGTCTGAATTAAGCAGACCACTCTTACCCAGTCCAAAGATCAGGGCTTGATCCATCACCGTTTTTTAGCTCACTGCACCATCCCAGCTCAGAACTTGGCTATATGCAAATTAGTCTGACCCTGGCCCAGTGCATCATGGGATCAGGGCAGACCAAACTACCAAGCCAATTCTTATACTGGGAAGGAAACAAGCTACCGGGGACCGGTTTCTGGCATTTCAGCCGTCTTCGGCCCGGCTTGCTTGAATCCTGATGGTGCAATGAGCTAGGGACTCACATCTGAGTATACCCTTCCACGCTTATGGTGGACAAAAATGATTCAGAAAAGGGGGTGGTGATGAACAGAGTGTCTGAATTAGGCAGACCACTCTTACCCAGTCCAAAGATCAGGGCTTGATCCATCACCGTTTTTTAGCTCACTGCACCATCCCAGCTCAGAACTTGGCTATATGCAAATTAGTCTGACCCTGGCCCAGTGCATCATGGGATCAGGGCAGACCAAACTACCAAGCCAATTCTTATACTGGGAAGGAAACAAGCTACCGGGGACCGGTTTCTGGCATTTCAGCCGTCTTCGGCCCGGCTTGCTTGAATCCTGATGGTGCAATGAGCTAGGGACTCACATCTGAGTATACCCTTCCACGCTTATGGTGGACAAAAATGATTCAGAAAAGGGGGTGGTGATGAACAGAGTGTCTGAATTAAGCAGACCACTCTTACCCAGTCCAAAGATCAGGGCTTGATCCATCACCGTTTTTTAGCTCACTGCACCATCCCAGCTCAGAACTTGGCTATATGCAAATTAGTCTGACCCTGGCCCAGTGCATCATGGGATCAGGGCAGACCAAACTACCAAGCCAATTCTTATACTGGGAAGGAAACAAGCTACCGGGGACCGGTTTCTGGCATTTCAGCCGTCTTCGGCCCGGCTTGCTTGAATCCTGATGGTGCAATGAGCTAGGGACTCACATCTGAGTATACCCTTCCACGCTTATGGTGGACAAAAATGATTCAGAAAAGGGGGTGGTGATGAACAGAGTGTCTGAATTAAGCAGACCACTCTTACCCAGTCCAAAGATCAGGGCTTGATCCATCACCGTTTTTTAGCTCACTGCACCATCCCAGCTCAGAACTTGGCTATATGCAAATTAGTCTGACCCTGGCCCAGTGCATCATGGGATCAGGGCAGACCAAACTACCAAGCCAATTCTTCTACTGGGAAGGAAACAAGCTACCGGGGACCGGTTTCTGGCATTTCAGCCGTCTTCGGCCCGGCTTGCTTGAATCCTGATGGTGCAATGAGCTAGGGACTCACATCTGAGTATACCCTTCCACGCTTATGGTGGACAAAAATGATTCAGAAAAGGGGGTGGTGATGAACAGAGTGTCTGAATTAAGCAGACCACTCTTACCCAGTCCAAAGATCAGGGCTTGATCCATCACCGTTTTTTAGCTCACTGCACCATCCCAGCTCAGAACTTGGCTATATGCAAATTAGTCTGACCCTGGCCCAGTGCATCATGGGATCAGGGCAGACCAAACTACCAAGCCAATTCTTATACTGGGAAGGAAACAAGCTACCGGGGACCGGTTTCTGGCATTTCAGCCGTCTTCGGCCCGGCTTGCTTGAATCCTGATGGTGCAATGAGCTAGGGACTCACATCTGAGTATACCCTTCCACGCTTATGGTGGACAAAAATGATTCAGAAAAGGGGGTGGTGATGAACAGAGTGTCTGAATTAAGCAGACCACTCTTACCCAGTCCAAAGATCAGGGCTTGATCCATCACCGTTTTTTAGCTCACTGCACCATCCCAGCTCAGAACTTGGCTATATGCAAATTAGTCTGACCCTGGCCCAGTGCATCATGGGATCAGGGCAGACCAAACTACCAAGCCAATTCTTATACTGGGAAGGAAACAAGCTACCGGGGACCGGTTTCTGGCATTTCAGCCGTCTTCGGCCCGGCTTGCTTGAATCCTGATGGTGCAATGAGCTAGGGACTCACATCTGAGTATACCCTTCCACGCTTATGGTGGACAAAAATGATTCAGAAAAGGGGAAGGTGATGAACAGAGTGTCTGAATTAAGCAGACCACTCTTACCCAGTCCAAAGATCAGGGCTTGATCCATCACCGTTTTTTAGCTCACTGCACCATCCCAGCTCAGAACTTGGCTATATGCAAATTAGTCTGACCCTGGCCCAGTGCATCATGGGATCAGGGCAGACCAAACTACCAAGCCAATTCTTATACTGGGAAGGAAACAAGCTACCGGGGACCGGTTTCTGGCATTTCAGCCGTCTTCGGGCCGGCTTGCTTGAATCCTGATGGTGCAATGAGCTAGGGACTCACATCTGTGTATACCCTTCCACGCTTATGGTGGACAAAAATGATTCAGAAAAGGGGGTGGTGATGAACAGAGTGTCTGAATTAAGCAGACCACTCTTACCCAGTCCAAAGATCAGGGCTTGATCCATCACCGTTTTTTAGCTCACTGCACCATCCCAGCTCAGAACTTGGCTATATGCAAATTAGTCTGACCCTGGCCCAGTGCATCATGGGATCAGGGCAGACCAAACTACCAAGCCAATTCTTATACTGGGAAGGAAACAAGTTACCGGGGACCGGTTTCTGGCATTTCAGCCGTCTTCGGCCCGGCTTGCTTGAATCCTGATGGTGCAATGAGCTAGGGACTCACATCTGAGTATACCCTTCCACGCTTATGGTGGACAAAAATGATTCAGAAAAGGGGGTGGTGATGAACAGAGTGTCTGAATTAAGCAGACCACTCTTACCCAGTCCAAAGATCAGGGCTTGATCCATAACCGTTTTTTAGCTCACTGCACCATCCCAGCTCAGAACTTGGCTATATGCAAATTAGTCTGACCCTGGCCCAGTGCATCATGGGATCAGGGCAGACCAAACTACCAAGCCAATTCTTATACTGGGAAGGAAACAAGCTACCGGATACCAGTTTCTGGCATTTCAGCCGTCTTTGGTCCGGCTTGCTTGAATCCTGATGGTGCAATGAGCTAGGGACTCACATCTGAGTATACCCTTCCACGCTTATGGTGGACAAAAATGATTCAGAAAAGGGGAAGGTGATGAACAGAGTGTCTGAATTAAGCAGACCACTCTTACCCAGTCCAAAGATCAGGGCTTGATCCATCACCGTTTTTTAGCTCACTGCACCATCCCAGCTCAGAACTTGGCTATATGCAAATTAGTCTGACCCTGGCCCAGTGCATCATGGGATCAGGGCAGACCAAACTACCAAGCCAATTCTTATACTGGGAAGGAAACAAGCTACCGGGGACCGGTTTCTGGCATTTCAGCCGTCTTCGGCCCGGCTTGCTTGAATCCTGATGGTGCAATGAGCTAGGGACTCACATCTGAGTATACCCTTCCACGCTTATGGTGGACAAAAATGATTCAGAAAAGGGGGTGGTGATGAATAGAGTGTCTGAATTAAGCAGACCACTCTTACCCAGTCCAAAGATCAGGGCTTGATCCATCACCGTTTTTTAGCTCACTGCACCATCCCAGCTCAGAACTTGGCTATATGCAAATTAGTCTGACCCTGGCCCAGTGCATCATGGGATCAGGGCAGACCAAACTACCAAGCCAATTCTTATACTGGGAAGGAAACAAGCTACCGGGGACCGGTTTCTGGCATTTCAGCCGTCTTCGGCCCGGCTTGCTTGAATCCTGATGGTGCAATGAGCTAGGGACTCACATCTGAGTATACCCTTCCACGCTTATGGTGGACAAAAATGATTCAGAAAAGGGGGTGGTGATGAACAGAGTGTCTGAATTAAGCAGACCACTCTTACCCAGTCCAAAGATCAGGGCTTGATCCATCACCTTTTTTTAGCTCACTGCACCATCCCAGCTCAGAACTTGGCTATATGCAAATTAGTCTGACCCTGGCCCAGTGCATCATGGGATCAGGGCAGACCAAACTACCAAGCCAATTCTTATACTGGGAAGGAAACAAGCTACCGGGGACCGGTTTCTGGCATTTCAGCCGTCTTCGGCCCGGCTTGCTTGAATCCTGATGGTGCAATGAGCTAGGGACTCACATCTGAGTATACCCTTCCACGCTTATGGTGGACAAAAATGATTCAGAAAAGGGGGTGGTGATGAACAGAGTGTCTGAATTAAGCAGACCACTCTTACCCAGTCCAAAGATCAGGGCTTGATCCATCACCGTTTTTTAGCTCACTGCACCATCCCAGCTCAGAACTTGGCTATATGCAAATTAGTCTGACCCTGGCCCAGTGCATCATGGGATCAGGGCAGACCAAACTACCAAGCCAATTCTTATACTGGGAAGGAAACAAGCTACCGGGGACCGGTTTCTGGCATTTCAGCCGTCTTCGGCCCGGCTTGCTTGAATCCTGATGGTGCAATGAGCTAGGGACTCACATCTGAGTATACCCTTCCACGCTTATGGTGGACAAAAATGATTCAGAAAAGGGGGTGGTGATGAACAGAGTGTCTGAATTAGGCAGACCACTCTTACCCAGTCCAAAGATCAGGGCTTGATCCATCACCGTTTTTTAGCTCACTGCACCATCCCAGCTCAGAACTTGGCTATATGCAAATTAGTCTGACCCTGGCCCAGTGCATCATGGGATCAGGGCAGACCAAACTACCAAGCCAATTCTTATACTGGGAAGGAAACAAGCTACCGGGGACCGGTTTCTGGCATTTCAGCCGTCTTCGGCCCGGCTTGCTTGAATCCCGATGGTGCAATGAGCTAGGGACTCACATCTGAGTATACCCTTCCACGCTTATGGTGGACAAAAATGATTCAGAAAAGGGGGTGGTGATGAACAGAGTGTCTGAATTAAGCAGACCACTCTTACCCAGTCCAAAGATCAGGGCTTGATCCATCACCGTTTTTTAGCTCACTGCACCATCCCAGCTCAGAACTTGGCTATATGCAAATTAGTCTGACCCTGGCCCAGTGCATCATGGGATCAGGGCAGACCAAACTACCAAGCCAATTCTTATACTGGGAAGGAAACAAGCTACCGGGGACCGGTTTCTGGCATTTCAGCCGTCTTCGGCCCGGCTTGCTTGAATCCTGATGGTGCAATGAGCTAGGGACTCACATCTGAGTATACCCTTCCACGCTTATGGTGGACAAAAATGATTCAGAAAAGGGGGTGGTGATGAACAGAGTGTCTGAATTAAGCAGACCACTCTTACCCAGTCCAAAGATCAGGGCTTGATCCATCACCGTTTTTTAGCTCACTGCACCATCCCAGCTCAGAACCTGGCTATATGCAAATTAGTCTGACCCTGGCCCAGTGCATCATGGGATCAGGGCAGACCAAACTACCAAGCCAATTCTTATACTGGGAAGGAAACAAGCTACCGGGGACCGGTTTCTGGCGTTTCAGCCGTCTTCGGCCCGGCTTGCTTGAATCCTGATGGTGCAATGAGCTAGGGACTCACATCTGAGTATACCCTTCCACGCTTATGGTGGACAAAAATGATTCAGAAAAGGGGGTGGTGATGAACAGAGTGTCTGAATTAAGCAGACCACTCTTACCCAGTCCAAAGATCAGGGCTTGATCCATCACCGTTTTTTAGCTCACTGCACCATCCCAGCTCAGAACTTGGCTATATGCAAATTAGTCTGACCCTGGCCCAGTGCATCATGGGATCAGGGCAGACCAAACTACCAAGCCAATTCTTATACTGGGAAGGAAACAAGCTACCGGGGACCGGTTTCTGGCATTTCAGCCGTCTTCGGCCCGGCTTGCTTGAATCCTGATGGTGCAATGAGCTAGGGACTCACATCTGAGTATACCCTTCCACGCTTATGGTGGACAAAAATGATTCAGAAAAGGGGGTGGTGATGAACAGAGTGTCTGAATTAAGCAGACCACTCTTACCCAGTCCAAAGATCAGGGCTTGATCCATCACCGTTTTTTAGCTCACTGCACCATCCCAGCTCAGAACTTGGCTATATGCAAATTAGTCTGACCCTGGCCCAGTGCATCATGGGATCAGGGCAGACCAAACTACCAAGCCAATTCTTATACTGGGAAGGAAACAAGCTACCGGGGACCGGTTTCTGGCATTTCAGCCGTCTTCGGCCCGGCTTGCTTGAATCCTGATGGTGCAATGAGCTAGGGACTCACATCTGAGTATACCCTTCCACGCTTATGGTGGACAAAAATGATTCAGAAAAGGGGGTGGTGATGAACAGAGTGTCTGAATTAAGCAGACCACTCTTACCCAGTCCAAAGATCAGGGCTTGATCCATCACCGTTTTTTAGCTCACTGCACCATCCCAGCTCAGAACTTGGCTATATGCAAATTAGTCTGACCCTGGCCCAGTGCATCATGGGATCAGGGCAGACCAAACTACCAAGCCAATTCTTATACTGGGAAGGAAACAAGCTACCGGGGACCGGTTTCTGGCATTTCAGCCGTCTTCGGCCCGGCTTGCTTGAATCCTGATGGTGCAATGAGCTAGGGACTCACATCTGAGTATACCCTTCCACGCTTATGGTGGACAAAAATGATTCAGAAAAGGGGGTGGTGATGAACAGAGTGTCTGAATTAAGCAGACCACTCTTACCCAGTCCAAAGATCAGGGCTTGATCCATCACCGTTTTTTAGCTCACTGCACCATCCCAGCTCAGAACTTGGCTATATGCAAATTAGTCTGACCCTGGCCCAGTGCATCATGGGATCAGGGCAGACCAAACTACCAAGCCAATTCTTATACTGGGAAGGAAACAAGCTACCGGGGACTGGTTTCTGGCATTTCAGCCGTCTTCGGCCCGGCTTGCTTGAATCCTGATGGTGCAATGAGCTAGGGACTCACATCTGAGTATACCCTTCCACGCTTATGGTGGACAAAAATGATTCAGAAAAGGGGGTGGTGATGAACAGAGTGTCTGAATTAAGCAGACCACTCTTACCCAGTCCAAAGATCAGGGCTTGATCCATCACCGTTTTTTAGCTCACTGCACCATCCCAGCTTAGAACTTGGCTATATGCAAATTAGTCTGACACTGGCCCAGTGCATCATGGGATCAGGGCAGACCAAACTACCAAGCCAATTCTTATACTGGGAAGGAAACAAGCTACCGGGGACCGGTTTCTGGCATTTCAGCCGTCTTCGGCCCGGCTTGCTTGAATCCTGATGGTGCAATGAGCTAGGGACTCACATCTGAGTATACCCTTCCACGCTTATGGTGGACAAAAATGATTCAGAAAAGGGGGTGGTGATGAACAGAGTGTCTGAATTAAGCAGACCACTCTTACCCAGTCCAAAGATCAGGGCTTGATCCATCACCGTTTTTTAGCTCACTGCACCATCCCAGCTCAGAACTTGGCTATATGCAAATTAGTCTGACCCTGGCCCAGTGCATCATGGGATCAGGGCAGACCAAACTACCAAGCCAATTCTTATACTGGGAAGGAAACAAGCTACCGGGGACCAGTTTCTGGCATTTCAGCCGTCTTCGGCCCGGCTTGCTTGAATCCTGATGGTGCAATGAGCTAGGGACTCACATCTGAGTATACCCTTCCACGCTTATGGTGGACAAAAATGATTCAGAAAAGGGGGTGGTGATGAACAGAGTGTCTGAATTAAGCAGACCACTCTTACCCAGTCCAAAGATCAGGGCTTGATCCATCACCGTTTTTTAGCTCACTGCACCATCCCAGCTCAGAACTTGGCTATATGCAAATTAGTCTGACCCTGTCCCAGTGCATCATGGGATCAGGGCAGACCAAACTACCAAGCCAATTCTTATACTGGGAAGGAAACAAGCTACCGGGGACCGGTTTCTGGCATTTCAGCCGTCTTCGGCCCGGCTTGCTTGAATCCTGATGGTGCAATGAGCTAGGGACTCACATCTGAGTATACCCTTCCACGCTTATGGTGGACAAAAATGATTCAGAAAAGGGGGTGGTGATGAACAGAGTGTCTGAATTAAGCAGACCACTCTTACCCAGTCCAAAGATCAGGGCTTGATCCATCACCGTTTTTTAGCTCACTGCACCATCCCAGCTCAGAACTTGGCTATATGCAAATTAGTCTGACCCTGGCCCAGTGCATCATGGGATCAGGGCAGACCAAACTACCAAGCCAATTCTTATACTGGGAAGGAAACAAGCTACCGGGGACCGGTTTCTGGCATTTCAGCCGTCTTCGGCCCGGCTTGCTTGAATCCTGATGGTGCAATGAGCTAGGGACTCACATCTGAGTATACCCTTCCACGCTTATGGTGGACAAAAATGATTCAGAAAAGGGGGTGGTGATGAACAGAGTGTCTGAATTAAGCAGACCACTCTTACCCAGTCCAAAGATCAGGGCTTGATCCATCACCGTTTTTTAGCTCACTGCACCATCCCAGCTCAGAACTTGGCTATATGCAAATTAGTCTGACCCTGGCCCAGTGCATCATGGGATCAGGGCAGACCAAACTACCAAGCCAATTCTTATACTGGGAAGGAAACAAGCTACCGGGGACCGGTTTCTGGCATTTCAGCCGTCTTCGGCCCGGCTTGCTTGAATCCTGATGGTGCAATGAGCTAGGGACTCACATCTGAGTATACCCTTCCACGCTTATGGTGGACAAAAATGATTCAGAAAAGGGGGTGGTGATGAACAGAGTGTCTGAATTAAGCAGACCACTCTTACCCAGTCCAAAGATCAGGGCTTGATCCATCACCGTTTTTTAGCTCACTGCACCATCCCAGCTCAGAACTTGGCTATATGCAAATTAGTCTGACCCTGGCCCAGTGCATCATGGGATCAGGGCAGACCAAACTACCAAGCCAATTCTTATACTGGGAAGGAAACAAGCTACCGGGGACCGGTTTCTGGCATTTCAGCCGTCTTCGGCCCGGCTTGCTTGAATCCTGATGGTGCAATGAGCTAGGGACTCACATCTGAGTATACCCTTCCACGCTTATGGTGGACAAAAATGATTCAGAAAAGGGGGTGGTGATGAACAGAGTGTCTGAATTAAGCAGACCACTCTTACCCAGTCCAAAGATCAGGGCTTGATCCATCACCGTTTTTTAGCTCACTGCACCATCCCAGCTCAGAACTTGGCTATATGCAAATTAGTCTGACCCTGGCCCAGTGCATCATGGGATCAGGGCAGACCAAACTACCAAGCCAATTCTTATACTGGGAAGGAAACAAGCTACCGGGGACCGGTTTCTGGCATTTCAGCCGTCTTCGGCCCGGCTTGCTTGAATCCTGATGGTGCAATGAGCTAGGGACTCACATCTGAGTATACCCTTCCACGCTTATGGTGGACAAAAATGATTCAGAAAAGGGGGTGGTGATGAACAGAGTGTCTGAATTAAGCAGACCACTCTTACCCAGTCCAAAGATCAGGGCTTGATCCATCACCGTTTTTTAGCTCACTGCACCATCCCAGCTCAGAACTTGGCTATATGCAAATTAGTCTGACCCTGGCCCAGTGCATCATGGGATCAGGGCAGACCAAACTACCAAGCCAATTCTTATACTGGGAAGGAAACAAGCTACCGGGGACCGGTTTCTGGCATTTCAGCCGTCTTCGGCCCGGCTTGCTTGAATCCTGATGGTGCAATGAGCTAGGGACTCACATCTGAGTATACCCTTCCACGCTTATGGTGGACAAAAATGATTCAGAAAAGGGGGTGGTGATGAACAGAGTGTCTGAATTAAGCAGACCACTCTTACCCAGTCCAAAGATCAGGGCTTGATCCATAACCGTTTTTTAGCTCACTGCACCATCCCAGCTCAGAACTTGGCTATATGCAAATTAGTCTGACCCTGGCCCAGTGCATCATGGGATCAGGGCAGACCAAACTACCAAGCCAATTCTTATACTGGGAAGGAAACAAGCTACCGGATACCGGTTTCTGGCATTTCAGCCGTCTTTGGCCCGGCTTGCTTGAATCCTGATGGTGCAATGAGCTAGGGACTCACATCTGAGTATACCCTTCCACGCTTATGGTGGACAAAAATGATTCAGAAAAGGGGGTGGTGATGAACAGAGTGTCTGAATTAAGCAGACCACTCTTACCCAGTCCAAAGATCAGGGCTTGATCCATCACCGTTTTTTAGCTCACTGCACCATCCCAGCTCAGAACTTGGCTATATGCAAATTAGTCTGACCCTGGCCCAGTGCATCATGGGATCAGGGCAGACCAAACTACCAAGCCAATTCTTATACTGGGAAGGAAACAAGCTACCGGGGACCGGTTTCTGGCATTTCAGCCGTCTTCGGCCCGGCTTGCTTGAATCCTGATGGTGCAATGAGCTAGGGACTCACATCTGAGTATACCCTTCCACGCTTATGGTGGACAAAAATGATTCAGAAACGGGGGTGGTGATGAACAGAGTGTCTGAATTAAGCAGACCACTCTTACCCAGTCCAAAGATCAGGGCTTGATCCATCACCGTTTTTTAGCTCACTGCACCATCCCAGCTCAGAACTTGGCTATATGCAAATTAGTCTGACCCTGGCCCAGTGCATCATGGGATCAGGGCAGACCAAACTACCAAGCCAATTCTTATACTGGGAAGGAAACAAGCTACCGGGGACCGGTTTCTGGCATTTCAGCCGTCTTCGGCCCGGCTTGCTTGAATCCTGATGGTGCAATGAACTAGGGACTCACATCTGAGTATACCCTTCCACGCTTATGGTGGACAAAAATGATTCAGAAAAGGGGGTGGTGATGAACAGAGTGTCTGAATTAAGCAGACCACTCTTACCCAGTCCAAAGATCAGGGCTTGATCCATCACCGTTTTTTAGCTCACTGCACCATCCCAGCTCAGAACTTGGCTATATGCAAATTAGTCTGACCCTGGCCCAGTGCATCATGGGATCAGGGCAGACCAAACTACCAAGCCAATTCTTATACTGGGAAGGAAACAAGCTACCGGGGACCGGTTTCTGGCATTTCAGCCGTCTTCGGCCCGGCTTGCTTGAATCCTGATGGTGCAATGAGCTAGGGACTCACATCTGAGTATACCCTTCCACGCTTATGGTGGACAAAAATGATTCAGAAAAGGGGGTGGTGATGAACAGAGTGTCTGAATTAGGCAGACCACTCTTACCCAGTCCAAAGATCAGGGCTTGATCCATCACCGTTTTTTAGCTCACTGCACCATCCCAGCTCAGAACTTGGCTATATGCAAATTAGTCTGACCCTGGCCCAGTGCATCATGGGATCAGGGCAGACCAAACTACCAAGCCAATTCTTATACTGGGAAGGAAACAAGCTACCGGGGACCGGTTTCTGGCATTTCAGCCGTCTTCGGCCCGGCTTGCTTGAATCCCGATGGTGCAATGAGCTAGGGACTCACATCTGAGTATACCCTTCCACGCTTATGGTGGACAAAAATGATTCAGAAAAGGGGGTGGTGATGAACAGAGTGTCTGAATTAAGCAGACCACTCTTACCCAGTCCAAAGATCAGGGCTTGATCCATCACCGTTTTTTAGCTCACTGCACCATCCCAGCTCAGAACTTGGCTATATGCAAATTAGTCTGACCCTGGCCCAGTGCATCATGGGATCAGGGCAGACCAAACTACCAAGCCAATTCTTATACTGGGAAGGAAACAAGCTACCGGGGACCGGTTTCTGGCATTTCAGCCGTCTTCGGCCCGGCTTGCTTGAATCCTGATGGTGCAATGAGCTAGGGACTCACATCTGAGTATACCCTTCCACGCTTATGGTGGACAAAAATGATTCAGAAAAGGGGGTGGTGATGAACAGAGTGTCTGAATTAAGCAGACCACTCTTACCCAGTCCAAAGATCAGGGCTTGATCCATCACCGTTTTTTAGCTCACTGCACCATCCCAGCTCAGAACCTGGCTATATGCAAATTAGTCTGACCCTGGCCCAGTGCATCATGGGATCAGGGCAGACCAAACTACCAAGCCAATTCTTATACTGGGAAGGAAACAAGCTACCGGGGACCGGTTTCTGGCGTTTCAGCCGTCTTCGGCCCGGCTTGCTTGAATCCTGATGGTGCAATGAGCTAGGGACTCACATCTGAGTATACCCTTCCACGCTTATGGTGGACAAAAATGATTCAGAAAAGGGGGTGGTGATGAACAGAGTGTCTGAATTAAGCAGACCACTCTTACCCAGTCCAAAGATCAGGGCTTGATCCATCACCGTTTTTTAGCTCACTGCACCATCCCAGCTCAGAACTTGGCTATATGCAAATTAGTCTGACCCTGGCCCAGTGCATCATGGGATCAGGGCAGACCAAACTACCAAGCCAATTCTTATACTGGGAAGGAAACAAGCTACCGGGGACCGGTTTCTGGCATTTCAGCCGTCTTCGGCCCGGCTTGCTTGAATCCTAATGGTGCAATGAGCGAGGGACTCACATCTGAGTATACCCTTCCACGCTTATGGTGGACAAAAATGATTCAGAAAAGGGGGTGGTGATGAACAGAGTGTCTGAATTAAGCAGACCACTCTTACCCAGTCCAAAGATCAGGGCTTGATCCATCACCGTTTTTTAGCTCACTGCACCATCCCAGCTCAGAACTTGGCTATATGCAAATTAGTCTGACCCTGGCCCAGTGCATCATGGGATCAGGGCAGACCAAACTACCAAGCCAATTCTTATACTGGGAAGGAAACAAGCTACCGGGGACCGGTTTCTGGCATTTCAGCCGTCTTCGGCCCGGCTTGCTTGAATCCTGATGGTGCAATGAGCTAGGGACTCACATCTGAGTATACCCTTCCACGCTTATGGTGGACAAAAATGATTCAGAAAAGGGGGTGGTGATGAACAGAGTGTCTGAATTAAGCAGACCACTCTTACCCAGTCCAAAGATCAGGGCTTGATCCATCACCGTTTTTTAGCTCACTGCACCATCCCAGCTCAGAACTTGGCTATATGCAAATTAGTCTGACCCTGGCCCAGTGCATCATGGGATCAGGGCAGACCAAACTACCAAGCCAATTCTTATACTGGGAAGGAAACAAGCTACCGGGGACCGGTTTCTGGCATTTCAGCCGTCTTCGGCCCGGCTTGCTTGAATCCTGATGGTGCAATGAGCTAGGGACTCACATCTGAGTATACCCTTCCACGCTTATGGTGGACAAAAATGATTCAGAAAAGGGGGTGGTGATGAACAGAGTGTCTGAATTAAGCAGACCACTCTTACCCAGTCCAAAGATCAGGGCTTGATCCATCACCGTTTTTTAGCTCACTGCACCATCCCAGCTCAGAACTTGGCTATATGCAAATTAGTCTGACCCTGGCCCAGTGCATCATGGGATCAGGGCAGACCAAACTACCAAGCCAACTCTTATACTGGGAAGGAAACAAGCTACCGGGGACCGGTTTCTGGCATTTCAGCCGTCTTCGGCCCGGCTTGCTTGAATCCTGATGGTGCAATGAGCTAGGGACTCACATCTGAGTATACCCTTCCACGCTTATGGTGGACAAAAATGATTCAGAAAAGGGGGTGGTGATGAACAGAGTGTCTGAATTAAGCAGACCACTCTTACCCAGTCCAAAGATCAGGGCTTGATCCATCACCGTTTTTTAGCTCACTGCACCATCCCAGCTCAGAACTTGGCTATATGCAAATTAGTCTGACCCTGGCCCAGTGCATCATGGGATCAGGGCAGACCAAACTACCAAGCCAATTCTTATACTGGGAAGGAAACAAGCTACCGGGGACTGGTTTCTGGCATTTCAGCCGTCTTCGGCCCGGCTTGCTTGAATCCTGATGGTGCAATGAGCTAGGGACTCACATCTGAGTATACCCTTCCACGCTTATGGTGGACAAAAATGATTCAGAAAAGGGGGTGGTGATGAACAGAGTGTCTGAATTAAGCAGACCACTCTTACCCAGTCCAAAGATCAGGGCTTGATCCATCACCGTTTTTTAGCTCACTGCACCATCCCAGCTTAGAACTTGGCTATATGCAAATTAGTCTGACACTGGCCCAGTGCATCATGGGATCAGGGCAGACCAAACTACCAAGCCAATTCTTATACTGGGAAGGAAACAAGCTACCGGGGACCGGTTTCTGGCATTTCAGCCGTCTTCGGCCCGGCTTGCTTGAATCCTGATGGTGCAATGAGCTAGGGACTCACATCTGAGTATACCCTTCCACGCTTATGGTGGACAAAAATGATTCAGAAAAGGGGGTGGTGATGAACAGAGTGTCTGAATTAAGCAGACCACTCTTACCCAGTCCAAAGATCAGGGCTTGATCCATCACCGTTTTTTAGCTCACTGCACCATCCCAGCTCAGAACTTGGCTATATGCAAATTAGTCTGACCCTGGCCCAGTGCATCATGGGATCAGGGCAGACCAAACTACCAAGCCAATTCTTATACTGGGAAGGAAACAAGCTACCGGGGACCGGTTTCTGGCATTTCAGCCGTCTTCGGCCCGGCTTGCTTGAATCCTGATGGTGCAATGAGCTAGGGACTCACATCTGAGTATACCCTTCCACGCTTATGGTGGACAAAAATGATTCAGAAAAGGGGGTGGTGATGAACAGAGTGTCTGAATTAATCAGACCACTCTTACCCAGTCCAAAGATCAGGGCTTGATCCATCACCGTTTTTTAGCTCACTGCACCATCCCAGCTCAGAACTTGGCTATATGCAAATTAGTCTGACCCTGTCCCAGTGCATCATGGGATCAGGGCAGACCAAACTACCAAGCCAATTCTTATACTGGGAAGGAAACAAGCTACCGGGGACCGGTTTCTGGCATTTCAGCCGTCTTCGGCCCGGCTTGCTTGAATCCTGATGGTGCAATGAGCTAGGGACTCACATCTGAGTATACCCTTCCACGCTTATGGTGGACAAAAATGATTCAGAAAAGGGGGTGGTGATGAACAGAGTGTCTGAATTAAGCAGACCACTCTTACCCAGTCCAAAGATCAGGGCTTGATCCATCACCGTTTTTTAGCTCACTGCACCATCCCAGCTCAGAACTTGGCTATATGCAAATTAGTCTGACCCTGGCCCAGTGCATCATGGGATCAGGGCAGACCAAACTACCAAGCCAATTCTTATACTGGGAAGGAAACAAGCTACCGGGGACCGGTTTCTGGCATTTCAGCCGTCTTCGGCCCGGCTTGCTTGAATCCTGATGGTGCAATGAGCTAGGGACTCACATCTGAGTATACCCTTCCACGCTTATGGTGGACAAAAATGATTCAGAAAAGGGGGTGGTGATGAACAGAGTGTCTGAATTAAGCAGACCACTCTTACCCAGTCCAAAGATCAGGGCTTGATCCATCACCGTTTTTTAGCTCACTGCACCATCCCAGCTCAGAACTTGGCTATATGCAAATTAGTCTGACCCTGGCCCAGTGCATCATGGGATCAGGGCAGACCAAACTACCAAGCCAATTCTTATACTGGGAAGGAAACAAGCTACCGGGGACCGGTTTCTGGCATTTCAGCCGTCTTCGGCCCGGCTTGCTTGAATCCTGATGGTGCAATGAGCTAGGGACTCACATCTGAGTATACCCTTCCACGCTTATGGTGGACAAAAATGATTCAGAAAAGGGGGTGGTGATGAACAGAGTGTCTGAATTAAGCAGACCACTCTTACCCAGTCCAAAGATCAGGGCTTGATCCATCACCGTTTTTTAGCTCACTGCACCATCCCAGCTCAGAACTTGGCTATATGCAAATTAGTCTGACCCTGGCCCAGTGCATCATGGGATCAGGGCAGACCAAACTACCAAGCCAATTCTTATACTGGGAAGGAAACAAGCTACCGGGGACCGGTTTCTGGCATTTCAGCCGTCTTCGGCCCGGCTTGCTTGAATCCTGATGGTGCAATGAGCTAGGGACTCACATCTGAGTATACCCTTCCACGCTTATGGTGGACAAAAATGATTCAGAAAAGGGGGTGGTGATGAACAGAGTGTCTGAATTAAGCAGACCACTCTTACCCAGTCCAAAGATCAGGGCTTGATCCATCACCGTTTTTTAGCTCACTGCACCATCCCAGCTCAGAACTTGGCTATATGCAAATTAGTCTGACCCTGGCCCAGTGCATCATGGGATCAGGGCAGACCAAACTACCAAGCCAATTCTTATACTGGGAAGGAAACAAGCTACCGGGGACTGGTTTCTGGCATTTCAGCCGTCTTCGGCCCGGCTTGCTTGAATCCTGATGGTGCAATGAGCTAGGGACTCACATCTGAGTATACCCTTCCACGCTTATGGTGGACAAAAATGATTCAGAAAAGGGGGTGGTGATGAACAGAGTGTCTGAATTAAGCAGACCACTCTTACCCAGTCCAAAGATCAGGGCTTGATCCATCACCGTTTTTTAGCTCACTGCACCATCCCAGCTTAGAACTTGGCTATATGCAAATTAGTCTGACACTGGCCCAGTGCATCATGGGATCAGGGCAGACCAAACTACCAAGCCAATTCTTATACTGGGAAGGAAACAAGCTACCGGGGACCGGTTTCTGGCATTTCAGCCGTCTTCGGCCCGGCTTGCTTGAATCCTGATGGTGCAATGAGCTAGGGACTCACATCTGAGTATACCCTTCCACGCTTATGGTGGACAAAAATGATTCAGAAAAGGGGGTGGTGATGAACAGAGTGTCTGAATTAAGCAGACCACTCTTACCCAGTCCAAAGATCAGGGCTTGATCCATCACCGTTTTTTAGCTCACTGCACCATCCCAGCTCAGAACTTGGCTATATGCAAATTAGTCTGACCCTGGCCCAGTGCATCATGGGATCAGGGCAGACCAAACTACCAAGCCAATTCTTATACTGGGAAGGAAACAAGCTACCGGGGACCGGTTTCTGGCATTTCAGCCGTCTTCGGCCCGGCTTGCTTGAATCCTGATGGTGCAATGAGCTAGGGACTCACATCTGAGTATACCCTTCCACGCTTATGGTGGACAAAAATGATTCAGAAAAGGGGGTGGTGATGAACAGAGTGTCTGAATTAAGCAGACCACTCTTACCCAGTCCAAAGATCAGGGCTTGATCCATCACCGTTTTTTAGCTCACTGCACCATCCCAGCTCAGAACTTGGCTATATGCAAATTAGTCTGACCCTGTCCCAGTGCATCATGGGATCAGGGCAGACCAAACTACCAAGCCAATTCTTATACTGGGAAGGAAACAAGCTACCGGGGACCGGTTTCTGGCATTTCAGCCGTCTTCGGCCCGGCTTGCTTGAATCCTGATGGTGCAATGAGCTAGGGACTCACATCTGAGTATACCCTTCCACGCTTATGGTGGACAAAAATGATTCAGAAAAGGGGGTGGTGATGAACAGAGTGTCTGAATTAAGCAGACCACTCTTACCCAGTCCAAAGATCAGGGCTTGATCCATCACCGTTTTTTAGCTCACTGCACCATCCCAGCTCAGAACTTGGCTATATGCAAATTAGTCTGACCCTGGCCCAGTGCATCATGGGATCAGGGCAGACCAAACTACCAAGCCAATTCTTATACTGGGAAGGAAACAAGCTACCGGGGACCGGTTTCTGGCATTTCAGCCGTCTTCGGCCCGGCTTGCTTGAATCCTGATGGTGCAATGAGCTAGGGACTCACATCTGAGTATACCCTTCAGGGGTGGGGAATTCCTATCTCCCGACGCCCGAGACATCTAGATTTCTTAGGAGGGCAAGAGGTTTTAATTTACATTTTGTCCAAAGGACAAGTAGACAGTTTTATAGTAATACGATACACAGCTGTTCAACCCTGTAGGTCACAGCCAGAAAATTAGTTGCTCTGAGCAGTTTATTGGCAGTGAAAGGGTCAATGCAAAAGCTGGGGCCTGCACTTTAATTTCCCCAGAGCAGAACAACAAAATGATAAAAGCAGAGCTCAAAGTTGGAGCCAGCTTGAAAAGCTTGTGTGGCTTCCAGGCCCTCCCCTGGCCCTTTTATTTTCTACAAGCACGAGATACACATCGAGCTTCTGCAGCTCCAGTACACTTGAAGCAATGGCATGTAAGAGGCTGCTTTTTGTGCCTCTTGGCCCCTTGCTCTGACTTGAACTGTGTGACCCCTGCCTTGTATTCTCTGCTCCACTCCTGGGCCTCATAGGGCTCCAATATCCCTGCTCATCTTCAACTCAATTTGATTTCCCATCTCATGCACCCCCTCCTTGGCACTTTGCCTTTCCTCTACACCTTATGTTACACCCGGTGCCTGAACCTGCTAACCCCACCCTCCGCTGCACTCTCTGACATCCCTGACCCGCTCCCCTTGGCCTCTCATATCTTACTTCATCAAGGGCTTACATTAAAGCTCATTAGTTTCCCATGGGCTTTCATGCAGGCCTAAGGCCACCCCCAAATCTTTCCTAGCACTAGGCCTCTAATCTCACTTTGTGCCTGCACCAGGGGCATTGTGAACACACCGTTGTAGCAACTACAGCAGCTGTAGAGTTTTTGATGGGCCTCTTCAGTCTGCAGGTCCGCAGACAAAGGCCCATAATGGACTTCAAAGGGTGGGTGGGAGAGTGAGTGAATGGGTGGATGAATAGATGCATTGATGAATAAGTGAACTGGTGGATGTATAAATGCATGGATGAATACGTGCAAGAGTGGATGATAGATGCATAAATTAATGAGTGAAAGTGTGAATGGATAGATGCATGGATGAATAAGTGAAAGGCTGGATGGATAGTTGGATGAATGAGTGGAGTGAAAGGGTGGATGTTTAGATGCTTAAATGAATGAATGAGTGAAAGGGTGGATGGATAGGTGCATGGATGGATAGATGCATGTATGAATAAGTGAAAGGGTGAATGTATAGATGCATGGATGAATACGTGCAAGAGTGGATGATAGATGCATACATTGAGTGAAAGGGTGAATGGATAGATGCATGGATGAATGAGTGAAAGGCTGGATGGATAGATGGATGAATGAGTGGAGTGAACGGATAGTTACATGGGTGGATGATGTAAGGATGGATGCTTGAAAGAATGGTAGGATAAGTGCAAGGTTGAATGAAGGGATGAGTGAGTGGATGGATAGGTTGAACGTGGATTGATGAGTGGAAGGATGGACGGCTTATTGAAAGGGTGGATTAATGGGTGAGAGAGTAGATGAATAGATGGATGAGTGGGTGGGGATAGGTGGCTGAGTTGGCAGGGATGGATGGGTGGGTTTCTGGGTGGAAGGGTTGATGGATGGATGGGTGGACAGTTGAGTGTAAAGGTGGATGGAGGGATTAGTGAAAGGGTGGATGGATATAGGAGGGAAACGTAAGATGGACGGGTGAAAGGGTGGATGGACGAGCAAAAGCATAAATGGAGGAAGTGAAATGGTAGGTGGATAGATGAGTGAAAAGGAGGATGGATGGATGAGTGAAAGGATGGATGAATAGTGCAAAGGAGGATGTGTGGAGTGAAAGGATGGATGGATGAGCAAAAGGATGGATGAGTGAAAGGAAGGCGGGATGGATCAGTTGGATCAATAGGTTTGGAGATGGCAGGATATGTTTGAACAGGGGCTTCGTGAACGCCCCACTTTAGCAGCTACAGTAGAGGTGGAGCTCTTGATGGGCCTCTTCTGTCTGCAGCTCGGCAGACAAAGATTCGTAATTAATGTGAAAGGATGAATGGATGTGTGGGTGAAAGGATGAGTGAGTGGAAGTGAGGCTGGCTAGATGGATGGATGGATGGATGGATGAATGAGTGACTAGGATGGTTGAGTGACAGGGATGGTGGATGGGTTCCTGGGTGTAAGGATTAGAGAGCGAAAGGATGGATGAGTGTAAAGGATAAATGGAAGGATGAGTGGAAGGATGGATTGATGGATGGGTCATGGGGGGGAGGATGAGTGAAAGGGAGGGTGTATGGATGAGCGAAATGATGGATGGATGGTTGAAATGGATAGGTTTGGAGATGGATGGGTAGGTTTGGGAATGTATGAGCAGATGGACTGACGGACGAACAGATTGGTGAAAGGCTAATGGATAAAAGAATGAATGGGTGCCAATGTAAAGGTGAAATGCTAGATATCAGTGGGTGAAAGAATGAATGGATAGATGCTTAGATGGAAGAGACAAGAGAGCTATTCTAGCGAGGATTCCAATGACTTATTTCTCTTTCTTGGTGTCATAAGAACTTTGGATCAACGTGGTGGGTATTTTAATTTTTTGGTTACTCACTTGGCCTACACTATGCTCCTTTCTCTACCTTGGGATTACCAGGTAGGCGTGGTGCTGTATGCCAGCGCGTTCTTACTAGACTGCTAGTATTTGGTCTCATAAAGGCCATATTGCCATAGACATTCCTGGCTCTGAACAAAACTACTTTGTAAAAGAGCAGAATGCTGAGACACACAATGAAGCCAGCTCACAGATAGGAAGAGATAGCATTTTAATAAAAACACAAGGTCTTGGTTAACTCAGATTTAATTAGGGGCTCAAATGTTAAAGTCACAAAAGTGCACCCATGATAAATGTCTTTGTATTAATGCAGATTTATGTTTTTCATGAATTCACAGGAATTTCCTTAAGTAGGCCAGGAAACCGTAGTCCTAGAAAATATTTGAGAATTGCATCTTAGCATGAGCAAATATGAATATGCTCCAGCGGAAATCTGTTGACTGTTTACAAGTTCACTTTTTCTACAAACAAATTTTTCCCGGCCCTGGAAGAAACTTTACTTCTGCCATTGTCAGGGGTAAATTGCCAACCTTTCTCAGTATCGGAAAAAATTAGAGAAGAGCTGGTGAAAAACTCCAAAATTCAAATCCTTCCATTGTAATAGCCTGACATAACCAGAGAGGCTATTATCAGAGCTCTTCTATAAATAGATTGCAGCCATTATTTGACGGCGCACTACATGGCACCAAATGGACAAGTGGATTTTGTTACAGGACTTGTAGATTTATGAAGCTACTTGTCCCATGGACAAGTACATATTTCATAAAATTCCACACCCCTGACCCTTCCACGCTTATGGTGGACAAAAATGATTCAGAAAAGGGGGTGGTGATGAACAGAGTGTCTGAATTAAGCAGACCACTCTTACCCAGTCCAAAGATCAGGGCTTGATCCATCACCGTTTTTTAGCTCACTGCACCATCCCAGCTCAGAACTTGGCTATATGCAAATTAGTCTGACCCTGGCCCAGTGCATCATGGGATCAGGGCAGACCAAACTACCAAGCCAATTCTTATACTGGGAAGGAAACAAGCTACCGGGGACCGGTTTCTGGCATTTCAGCCGTCTTCGGCCCGGCTTGCTTGAATCCTGATGGTGCAATGAGCTAGGGACTCACATCTGAGTATACCCTTCCACGCTTATGGTGGACAAAAATGATTCAGAAAAGGGGGTGGTGATGAACAGAGTGTCTGAATTAAGCAGACCACTCTTACCCAGTCCAAAGATCAGGGCTTGATCCATCACCGTTTTTTAGCTCACTGCACCATCCCAGCTCAGAACTTGGCTATATGCAAATTAGTCTGACCCTGGCCCAGTGCATCATGGGATCAGGGCAGACCAAACTACCAAGCCAATTCTTATACTGGGAAGGAAACAAGCTACCGGGGACCGGTTTCTGGCATTTCAGCCGTCTTCGGCCCGGCTTGCTTGAATCCTGATGGTGCAATGAGCTAGGGACTCACATCTGAGTATACCCTTCCACGCTTATGGTGGACAAAAATGATTCAGAAAAGGGGGTGGTGATGAACAGAGTGTCTGAATTAAGCAGACCACTCTTACCCAGTCCAAAGATCAGGGCTTGATCCATCACCGTTTTTTAGCTCACTGCACCATCCCAGCTCAGAACTTGGCTATATGCAAATTAGTCTGACCCTGGCCCAGTGCATCATGGGATCAGGGCAGACCAAACTACCAAGCCAATTCTTATACTGGGAAGGAAACAAGCTACCGGGGACCGGTTTCTGGCATTTCAGCCGTCTTCGGCCCGGCTTGCTTGAATCCTGATGGTGCAATGAGCTAGGGACTCACATCTGAGTATACCCTTCCACGCTTATGGTGGACAAAAATGATTCAGAAAAGGGGGTGGTGATGAACAGAGTGTCTGAATTAAGCAGACCACTCTTACCCAGTCCAAAGATCAGGGCTTGATCCATCACCGTTTTTTAGCTCACTGCACCATCCCAGCTCAGAACTTGGCTATATGCAAATTAGTCTGACCCTGGCCCAGTGCATCATGGGATCAGGGCAGACCAAACTACCAAGCCAATTCTTATACTGGGAAGGAAACAAGCTACCGGGGACCGGTTTCTGGCATTTCAGCCGTCTTCGGCCCGGCTTGCTTGAATCCTGATGGTGCAATGAGCTAGGGACTCACATCTGAGTATACCCTTCCACGCTTATGGTGGACAAAAATGATTCAGAAAAGGGGGTGGTGATGAACAGAGTGTCTGAATTAAGCAGACCACTCTTACCCAGTCCAAAGATCAGGGCTTGATCCATAACCGTTTTTTAGCTCACTGCACCATCCCAGCTCAGAACTTGGCTATATGCAAATTAGTCTGACCCTGGCCCAGTGCATCATGGGATCAGGGCAGACCAAACTACCAAGCCAATTCTTATACTGGGAAGGAAACAAGCTACCGGATACCGGTTTCTGGCATTTCAGCCGTCTTTGGCCCGGCTTGCTTGAATCCTGATGGTGCAATGAGCTAGGGACTCACATCTGAGTATACCCTTCCACGCTTATGGTGGACAAAAATGATTCAGAAAAGGGGGTGGTGATGAACAGAGTGTCTGAATTAAGCAGACCACTCTTACCCAGTCCAAAGATCAGGGCTTGATCCATCACCGTTTTTTAGCTCACTGCACCATCCCAGCTCAGAACTTGGCTATATGCAAATTAGTCTGACCCTGGCCCAGTGCATCATGGGATCAGGGCAGACCAAACTACCAAGCCAATTCTTATACTGGGAAGGAAACAAGCTACCGGGGACCGGTTTCTGGCATTTCAGCCGTCTTCGGCCCGGCTTGCTTGAATCCTGATGGTGCAATGAGCTAGGGACTCACATCTGAGTATACCCTTCCACGCTTATGGTGGACAAAAATGATTCAGAAACGGGGGTGGTGATGAACAGAGTGTCTGAATTAAGCAGACCACTCTTACCCAGTCCAAAGATCAGGGCTTGATCCATCACCGTTTTTTAGCTCACTGCACCATCCCAGCTCAGAACTTGGCTATATGCAAATTAGTCTGACCCTGGCCCAGTGCATCATGGGATCAGGGCAGACCAAACTACCAAGCCAATTCTTATACTGGGAAGGAAACAAGCTACCGGGGACCGGTTTCTGGCATTTCAGCCGTCTTCGGCCCGGCTTGCTTGAATCCTGATGGTGCAATGAACTAGGGACTCACATCTGAGTATACCCTTCCACGCTTATGGTGGACAAAAATGATTCAGAAAAGGGGGTGGTGATGAACAGAGTGTCTGAATTAAGCAGACCACTCTTACCCAGTCCAAAGATCAGGGCTTGATCCATCACCGTTTTTTAGCTCACTGCACCATCCCAGCTCAGAACTTGGCTATATGCAAATTAGTCTGACCCTGGCCCAGTGCATCATGGGATCAGGGCAGACCAAACTACCAAGCCAATTCTTATACTGGGAAGGAAACAAGCTACCGGGGACCGGTTTCTGGCATTTCAGCCGTCTTCGGCCCGGCTTGCTTGAATCCTGATGGTGCAATGAGCTAGGGACTCACATCTGAGTATACCCTTCCACGCTTATGGTGGACAAAAATGATTCAGAAAAGGGGAAGGTGATGAACAGAGTGTCTGAATTAAGCAGACCACTCTTACCCAGTCCAAAGATCAGGGCTTGATCCATCACCGTTTTTTAGCTCACTGCACCATCCCAGCTCAGAACTTGGCTATATGCAAATTAGTCTGACCCTGGCCCAGTGCATCATGGGATCAGGGCAGACCAAACTACCAAGCCAATTCTTATACTGGGAAGGAAACAAGCTACCGGGGACCGGTTTCTGGCATTTCAGCCGTCTTCGGCCCGGCTTGCTTGAATCCTGATGGTGCAATGAGCTAGGGACTCACATCTGAGTATACCCTTCCACGCTTATGGTGGACAAAAATGATTCAGAAAAGGGGGTGGTGATGAATAGAGTGTCTGAATTAAGCAGACCACTCTTACCCAGTCCAAAGATCAGGGCTTGATCCATCACCGTTTTTTAGCTCACTGCACCATCCCAGCTCAGAACTTGGCTATATGCAAATTAGTCTGACCCTGGCCCAGTGCATCATGGGATCAGGGCAGACCAAACTACCAAGCCAATTCTTATACTGGGAAGGAAACAAGCTACCGGGGACCGGTTTCTGGCATTTCAGCCGTCTTCGGCCCGGCTTGCTTGAATCCTGATGGTGCAATGAGCTAGGGACTCACATCTGAGTATACCCTTCCACGCTTATGGTGGACAAAAATGATTCAGAAAAGGGGGTGGTGATGAACAGAGTGTCTGAATTAAGCAGACCACTCTTACCCAGTCCAAAGATCAGGGCTTGATCCATCACCGTTTTTTAGCTCACTGCACCATCCCAGCTCAGAACTTGGCTATATGCAAATTAGTCTGACCCTGGCCCAGTGCATCATGGGATCAGGGCAGACCAAACTACCAAGCCAATTCTTATACTGGGAAGGAAACAAGCTACCGGGGACCGGTTTCTGGCATTTCAGCCGTCTTCGGCCCGGCTTGCTTGAATCCTGATGGTGCAATGAGCTAGGGACTCACATCTGAGTATACCCTTCCACGCTTATGGTGGACAAAAATGATTCAGAAAAGGGGGTGGTGATGAACAGAGTGTCTGAATTAAGCAGACCACTCTTACCCAGTCCAAAGATCAGGGCTTGATCCATCACCGTTTTTTAGCTCACTGCACCATCCCAGCTCAGAACTTGGCTATATGCAAATTAGTCTGACACTGGCCCAGTGCATCATGGGATCAGGGCAGACCAAACTACCAAGCCAATTCTTATACTGGGAAGGAAACAAGCTACCGGGGACCGGTTTCTGGCATTTCAGCCGTCTTCGGCCCGGCTTGCTTGAATCCTGATGGTGCAATGAGCTAGGGACTCACATCTGAGTATACCCTTCCACGCTTATGGTGGACAAAAATGATTCAGAAAAGGGGGTGGTGATGAACAGAGTGTCTGAATTAAGCAGACCACTCTTACCCAGTCCAAAGATCAGGGCTTGATCCATCACCGTTTTTTAGCTCACTGCACCATCCCAGCTCAGAACTTGGCTATATGCAAATTAGTCTGACCCTGGCCCAGTGCATCATTGGATCAGGGCAGACCAAACTACCAAGCCAATTCTTATACTGGGAAGGAAACAAGCTACCGGGGACCGGTTTCTGGCATTTCAGCCGTCTTCGGCCCGGCTTGCTTGAATCCTGATGGTGCAATGAGCTAGGGACTCACATCTGAGTATACCCTTCCACGCTTATGGTGGACAAAAATGATTCAGAAAAGGGGGTGGTGATGAACAGAGTGTCTGAATTAAGCAGACCACTCTTACCCAGTCCAAAGATCAGGGCTTGATCCATCACCGTTTTTTAGCTCACTGCACCATCCCAGCTCAGAACTTGGCTATATGCAAATTAGTCTGACCCTGGCCCAGTGCATCATGGGATCAGGGCAGACCAAACTACCAAGCCAATTCTTATACTGGGAAGGAAACAAGCTACCGGGGACCGGTTTCTGGCATTTCAGCCGTCTTCGGCCCGGCTTGCTTGAATCCTGATGGTGCAATGAGCTAGGGACTCACATCTGAGTATACCCTTCCACGCTTATGGTGGACAAAAATGATTCAGAAAAGGGGGTGGTGATGAACAGAGTGTCTGAATTAAGCAGACCACTCTTACCCAGTCCAAAGATCAGGGCTTGATCCATCACCGTTTTTTAGCTCACTGCACCATCCCAGCTCAGAACTTGGCTATATGCAAATTAGTCTGACCCTGGCCCAGTGCATCATGGGATCAGGGCAGACCAAACTACCAAGCCAATTCTTATACTGGGAAGGAAACAAGCTACCGGGGACCGGTTTCTGGCATTTCAGCCGTCTTCGGCCCGGCTTGCTTGAATCCTGATGGTGCAATGAGCTAGGGACTCACATCTGAGTATACCCTTCCACGCTTATGGTGGACAAAAATGATTCAGAAAAGGGGGTGGTGATGAACAGAGTGTCTGAATTAAGCAGACCACTCTTACCCAGTCCAAAGATCAGGGCTTGATCCATCACCGTTTTTTAGCTCACTGCACCATCCCAGCTCAGAACTTGGCTATATGCAAATTAGTCTGACCCTGGCCCAGTGCATCATGGGATCAGGGCAGACCAAACTACCAAGCCAATTCTTATACTGGGAAGGAAACAAGCTACCGGGGACCGGTTTCTGGCATTTCAGCCGTCTTCGGCCCGGCTTGCTTGAATCCTGATGGTGCAATGAGCTAGGGACTCACATCTGAGTATACCCTTCCACGCTTATGGTGGACAAAAATGATTCAGAAAAGGGGGTGGTGATGAACAGAGTGTCTGAATTAAGCAGACCACTCTTACCCAGTCCAAAGATCAGGGCTTGATCCATCACCGTTTTTTAGCTCACTGCACCATCCCAGCTCAGAACTTGGCTATATGCAAATTAGTCTGACCCTGGCCCAGTGCATCATGGGATCAGGGCAGACCAAACTACCAAGCCAATTCTTATACTGGGAAGGAAACAAGCTACCGGGGACCGGTTTCTGGCATTTCAGCCGTCTTCGGCCCGGCTTGCTTGAATCCTGATGGTGCAATGAGCTAGGGACTCACATCTGAGTATACCCTTCCACGCTTATGGTGGACAAAAATGATTCAGAAAAGGGGAAGGTGATGAACAGAGTGTCTGAATTAAGCAGACCACTCTTACCCAGTCCAAAGATCAGGGCTTGATCCATCACCGTTTTTTAGCTCACTGCACCATCCCAGCTCAGAACTTGGCTATATGCAAATTAGTCTGACCCTGGCCCAGTGCATCATGGGATCAGGGCAGACCAAACTACCAAGCCAATTCTTATACTGGGAAGGAAACAAGCTACCGGGGACCGGTTTCTGGCATTTCAGCCGTCTTCGGGCCGGCTTGCTTGAATCCTGATGGTGCAATGAGCTAGGGACTCACATCTGAGTATACCCTTCCACGCTTATGGTGGACAAAAATGATTCAGAAAAGGGGGGGGTGATGAACAGAGTGTCTGAATTAAGCAGACCACTCTTACCCAGTCCAAAGATCAGGGCTTGATCCATCACCGTTTTTTAGCTCACTGCACCATCCCAGCTCAGAACTTGGCTATATGCAAATTAGTCTGACCCTGGCCCAGTGCATCATGGGATCAGGGCAGACCAAACTACCAAGCCAATTCTTATACTGGGAAGGAAACAAGCTACCGGGGACCGGTTTCTGGCATTTCAGCCGTCTTCGGCCCGGCTTGCTTGAATCCTGATGGTGCAATGAGCTAGGGACTCACATCTGAGTATACCCTTCCACGCTTATGGTGGACAAAAATGATTCAGAAAAGGGGGTGGTGATGAACAGAGTGTCTGAATTAAGCAGACCACTCTTACCCAGTCCAAAGATCAGGGCTTGATCCATAACCGTTTTTTAGCTCACTGCACCATCCCAGCTCAGAACTTGGCTATATGCAAATTAGTCTGACCCTGGCCCAGTGCATCATGGGATCAGGGCAGACCAAACTACCAAGCCAATTCTTATACTGGGAAGGAAACAAGCTACCGGATACCGGTTTCTGGCATTTCAGCCGTCTTTGGCCCGGCTTGCTTGAATCCTGATGGTGCAATGAGCTAGGGACTCACATCTGAGTATACCCTTCCACGCTTATGGTGGACAAAAATGATTCAGAAAAGGGGGTGGTGATGAACAGAGTGTCTGAATTAAGCAGACCACTCTTACCCAGTCCAAAGATCAGGGCTTGATCCATCACCGTTTTTTAGCTCACTGCACCATCCCAGCTCAGAACTTGGCTATATGCAAATTAGTCTGACCCTGGCCCAGTGCATCATGGGATCAGGGCAGACCAAACTACCAAGCCAATTCTTATACTGGGAAGGAAACAAGCTACCGGGGACCGGTTTCTGGCATTTCAGCCGTCTTCGGCCCGGCTTGCTTGAATCCTGATGGTGCAATGAGCTAGGGACTCACATCTGAGTATACCCTTCCACGCTTATGGTGGACAAAAATGATTCAGAAACGGGGGTGGTGATGAACAGAGTGTCTGAATTAAGCAGACCACTCTTACCCAGTCCAAAGATCAGGGCTTGATCCATCACCGTTTTTTAGCTCACTGCACCATCCCAGCTCAGAACTTGGCTATATGCAAATTAGTCTGACCCTGGCCCAGTGCATCATGGGATCAGGGCAGACCAAACTACCAAGCCAATTCTTATACTGGGAAGGAAACAAGCTACCGGGGACCGGTTTCTGGCATTTCAGCCGTCTTCGGCCCGGCTTGCTTGAATCCTGATGGTGCAATGAACTAGGGACTCACATCTGAGTATACCCTTCCACGCTTATGGTGGACAAAAATGATTCAGAAAAGGGGGTGGTGATGAACAGAGTGTCTGAATTAAGCAGACCACTCTTACCCAGTCCAAAGATCAGGGCTTGATCCATCACCGTTTTTTAGCTCACTGCACCATCCCAGCTCAGAACTTGGCTATATGCAAATTAGTCTGACCCTGGCCCAGTGCATCATGGGATCAGGGCAGACCAAACTACCAAGCCAATTCTTATACTGGGAAGGAAACAAGCTACCGGGGACCGGTTTCTGGCATTTCAGCCGTCTTCGGCCCGGCTTGCTTGAATCCTGATGGTGCAATGAGCTAGGGACTCACATCTGAGTATACCCTTCCACGCTTATGGTGGACAAAAATGATTCAGAAAAGGGGAAGGTGATGAACAGAGTGTCTGAATTAAGCAGACCACTCTTACCCAGTCCAAAGATCAGGGCTTGATCCATCACCGTTTTTTAGCTCACTGCACCATCCCAGCTCAGAACTTGGCTATATGCAAATTAGTCTGACCCTGGCCCAGTGCATCATGGGATCAGGGCAGACCAAACTACCAAGCCAATTCTTATACTGGGAAGGAAACAAGCTACCGGGGACCGGTTTCTGGCATTTCAGCCGTCTTCGGCCCGGCTTGCTTGAATCCTGATGGTGCAATGAGCTAGGGACTCACATCTGAGTATACCCTTCCACGCTTATGGTGGACAAAAATGATTCAGAAAAGGGGGTGGTGATGAACAGAGTGTCTGAATTAAGCAGACCACTCTTACCCAGTCCAAAGATCAGGGCTTGATCCATCACCGTTTTTTAGCTCACTGCACCATCCCAGCTCAGAACTTGGCTATATGCAAATTAGTCTGACCCTGGCCCAGTGCATCATGGGATCAGGGCAGACCAAACTACCAAGCCAATTCTTATACTGGGAAGGAAACAAGCTACCGGGGACCGGTTTCTGGCATTTCAGCCGTCTTTGCCCCGGCTTGCTTGAATCCTGATGGTGCAATGAGCGAGGGACTCACATCTGAGTATACCCTTCCACGCTTATGGTGGACAAAAATGATTCAGAAAAGGGGGTGGTGATGAACAGAGTGTCTGAATTAAGCAGACCACTCTTACCCAGTCCAAAGATCAGGGCTTGATCCATCACCGTTTTTTAGCTCACTGCACCATCCCAGCTCAGAACTTGGCTATATGCAAATTAGTCTGACCCTGGCCCAGTGCATCATGGGATCAGGGCAGACCAAACTACCAAGCTAATTCTTATACTGGGAAGGAAACAAGCTACCGGGGACCGGTTTCTGGCATTTCAGCCGTCTTCGGCCCGGCTTCCTTGAATCCTGATGGTGCAATGAGCTAGGGACTCACATCTGAGTATACCCTTCCACGCTTATGGTGGACAAAAATGATTCAGAAAAGGGGGTGGTGATGAACAGAGTATCTGAATTAAGCAGACCACTCTTACCCAGTCCAAAGATCAGGGCTTGATCCATCACCGTTTTTTAGCTCACTGCACCATCCCAGCTCAGAACTTGGCTGTATGCAAATTAGTCTGACCCTGGCCCAGTGCATCATGGGATCAGGGCAGACCAAACTACCAAGCCAATTCTTATACTGGGAAGGAAACAAGCTACCGGGGACCGGTTTCTGGCATTTCAGCCGTCTTCGGCCCGGCTTGCTTGAATCCTGATGGTGCAATGAGCTAGGGACTCACATCTGAGTATACCCTTCCACGCTTATGGTGGACAAAAATGATTCAGAAAAGGGGGTGGTGATGAACAGAGTGTCTGAATTAAGCAGACCACTCTTACCCAGTCCAAAGATCAGGGCTTGATCCATCACCGTTTTTTAGCTCACTGCACCATCCCAGCTCAGAACTTGGCTATATGCAAATTAGTCTGACCCTGGCCCAGTGCATCATGGGATCAGGGCAGACCAAACTACCAAGCCAATTCTTATACTGGGAAGGAAACAAGCTACCGGGGACCGGTTTCTGGCATTTCAGCCGTCTTCGGCCCGGCTTGCTTGAATCCTGATGGTGCAATGAGCTAGGGACTCACATCTGAGTATACCCTTCCACGCTTATGGTGGACAAAAATGATTCAGAAAAGGGGGTGGTGATGAACAGAGTGTCTGAATTAAGCAGACCACTCTTACCCAGTCCAAAGATCAGGGCTTGATCCATCACCGTTTTTTAGCTCACTGCACCATCCCAGCTCAGAACTTGGCTATATGCAAATTAGTCTGACCCTGGCCCAGTGCATCATGGGATCCGGGCAGACCAAACTACCAAGCCAATTCTTATACTGGGAAGGAAACAAGCTACCGGGGACCGGTTTCTGGCATTTCAGCCGTCTTTGGCCCGGCTTGCTTGAATCCTGATGGTGCAATGAGCGAGGGACTCACATCTGAGTATACCCTTCCACGCTTATGGTGGACAAAAATGATTCAGAAAAGGGGGTGGTGATGAACAGAGTGTCTGAATTAAGCAGACCACTCTTACCCAGTCCAAAGATCAGGGCTTGATCCATCACCGTTTTTTAGCTCACTGCACCATCCCAGCTCAGAACTTGGCTATATGCAAATTAGTCTGACCCTGGCCCAGTGCATCATGGGATCAGGGCAGACCAAACTACCAAGCTAATTCTTATACTGGGAAGGAAACAAGCTACCAGGGACCGGTTTCTGGCATTTCAGCCGTCTTCGGCCCGGCTTGCTTGAATCCTGATGGTGCAATGAGCTAGGGACTCACATCTGAGTATACCCTTCCACGCTTATGGTGGACAAAAATGATTCAGAAAAGGGGGTGGTGATGAACAGAGTATCTGAATTAAGCAGACCACTCTTACCCAGTCCAAAGATCAGGGCTTGATCCATCACCGTTTTTTAGCTCACTGCACCATCCCAGCTCAGAACTTGGCTATATGCAAATTAGTCTGACCCTGGCCCAGTGCATCATGGGATCAGGGCAGACCAAACTACCAAGCCAATTCTTATACTGGGAAGGAAACAAGCTACCGGGGACCGGTTTCTGGCATTTCAGCCGTCTTCGGCCCGGCTTGCTTGAATCCTGATGGTGCAATGAGCGAGGGACTCACATCTGAGTATACCCTTCCACGCTTATGGTGGACAAAAATGATTCAGAAAAGGGGGTGGTGATGAACAGAGTGTCTGAATTAAGCAGACCACTCTTACCCAGTCCAAAGATCAGGGCTTGATCCATCATCGTTTTTTAGCTCACTGCACCATCCTATAGGTGTAGGCAGGGTATACTCAGACATGAGTCCCTTTCTCACTGCACCATCAGGATTCAAGCAAGCCGGGCCGAAGAAGGCTGAAATGCCAGAAACCGGTCCCCGGTAGCTTGTCTCCTTTCTGGTGAAGAATTGGCTTGGTAGTTTAGTCTGCCCTGTTCCCATGATGCACTGGGCCAGGGACAGACTGATTTGCATATAGCCAGGTTCTGAGCTGGGATGGTGCAGTGAGATAAATAACGGTGATGGATCAAGCCCTGATCTTTGGACTGGGTAAGAGTGGTCTGCTTAATTCAGACACTCTGTTCATCACCACCCCCTTATCTGAATCGTTTTTGGCCACTATAGGTGTGGCAGGGTATACTCAGACATGAGTCCTTTCTCACTGCACCATCAGGATTCAAGCAAGCCGGGCCGAAGAAGGCTGAAATGCCTGAAACCGGTCCCCGGTAGCTTGTCTCCTTTCTGGTGAAGAATTGGCTTGGTAGTTTACTCTGCCCTGTTCCCATGATGCACTGGGCCAGGGACAGACTGATTTGCATATAGCCAGGTTCTGAGCTGGGATGGTGCAGTGAGATAAATAACGGTGATGGATCAAGCCCTGATCTTTGGAATGGG
The DNA here is from genome assembly GCF_964263255.1 of Lissotriton vulgaris. Lineage (NCBI taxonomy): Eukaryota > Metazoa > Chordata > Amphibia > Caudata > Salamandridae > Lissotriton > Lissotriton vulgaris. The sequence continues at coordinate 1,184,645,679 of NC_141687.1, forward strand.
TAAGAGTGGTCTGCTTAATTCAGACACTCTGTTCATCACCACCCCCTTATCTGAATCGTTTTTGGCCACTATAGGTGTGGCAGGGTATACTCAGACATGAGTCCCTTTCTCACTGCACCATCAGGATTCAAGCAAGCCGGGCCGAAGAAGGCTGAAATGCCAGAAACCGGTCCCCGGTAGCTTGTCTCCTTTCTGGTGAAGAATTGGCTTGGTAGTTTAGTCTGCCCTGTTCCCATGATGCACTGGGCCAGGGACAGACTGATTTGCATATAGCCAGGTTCTGAGCTGGGATGGTGCAGTGAGATAAATAACAGTGATGGATCAAGCCCTGATCTTTGGACTGGGTAAGAGTGGTCTGCTTAATTCAGACACTCTGTTCATCACCACCCCCTTATCTGAATCGTTTTTGGCCACTATAGGTGTGGCAGGGTATACTCAGACATGAGTCCCTTTCTCCCTGCACCATCAGGATTCAAGCAAGCCGGGCCGAAGAAGGCTGAAATGCCAGAAACCGGTCCCCGGTAGCTTGTCTCCTTTCTGGTGAAGAATTGGCTTGGTAGTTTAGTCTGCCCTGTTCCCATGATGCACTGGGCCAGGGACAGACTGATTTGCATATAGCCAGGTTCTGAGCTGGGATGGTGCAGTGAGATAAATAACGGTGATGGATCAAACCCTGATCTTTGGACTGGGTAAGAGTGGTCTGCTTAATTCAGACACTCTGTTCATCACCACCCCCTTATCTGAATCGTTTTTGGCCACTATAGGTGTGGCAGGGTATACTCAGACATGAGTCCCTTTCTCACTGCACCATCAGGATTCAAGCAAGCCGGGCTGAAGAAGGCTGAAATGCCAGAAACCGGTCCCCGGTAGCTTGTCTCCTTTCTGGTGAAGAATTGGCTTGGTAGTTTAGTCTGCCCTGTTCCCATGATGCACTGGGCCAGGGAAAGACTGATTTGCATATAGCCAGGTTCTGAGCTGGGATGGTGCAGTGAGATAAATAACGGTGATGGATCAAGCCCTGATCTTTGGACCGGGTAAGAGTGGTCTGCTTAATTCAGACACTCTGTTCATCACCACCCCCTTATCTGAATCGTTTTTGGCCACTATAGGTGTGGCAGGGTATACTCAGACATGAGTCCCTTTCTCACTGCACCATCAGGATTCAAGCAAGCCGGGCCGAAGAAGGCTGAAATGCCAGAAACCGGTCCCCGGTAGCTTGTCTCCTTTCTGGTGAAGAATTGGCTTGGTAGTTTAGTCTGCCCTGTTCCCATGATGCACTGGGCCAGGGACAGACTGATTTGCATATAGCCAGGTTCTGAGCTGGGATGGTGCAGTGAGATAAATAACGGTGATTGATCAAGCCTTGATCTTTGGACTGGGTAAGAGTGATCTGCTTAATTCAGACACTCTGTTCATCACCACCCCCTTATCTGAATCGTTTTTGGCCACTATAGGTGTGGCAGGGTATACTCAGACATGAGTCCCTTTCTCACTGCACCATCCGGATTCAAGCAAGCCGGGCCGAAGAAGGCTGAAATGCCAGAAACCGGTCCCCGGTAGCTTGTCTCCTTTCTGGTGAAGAATTGGCTTGGTAGTTTAGTCTGCCCTGTTCCCATGATGCACTGGGCCAGGGACAGACTGATTTGCATATAGCCAGGTTCTGAGCTGGGATGGTGCAGTGAGCTAAAAAACGGTGATGGATCAAGCCCTGATCTTTGGACTGGGTAAGAGTGGTCTGCTTAATTCAGACACTCTGTACATCACCACCCCCTTATCTGAATCGTTTTTGGCCACTATAGGTGTGGCAGGGTATACTCAGACATGAGTCCCTTTCTCACTGCACCATCAGGATTCAAGCAAGCCGGGCCGAAGAAGGCTGAAATGCCAGAAACCGGTCCCCGGTAGCTTGTCTCCTTTCTGGTGAAGAATTGGCTTGGTAGTTTAGTCTGCCCTGTTCCCATGATGCACTGGGCCAGGGACAGACTGATTTGCATATAGCCAGGTTCTGAGCTGGGATGGTGCAGTGAGATAAATAACGGTGATGGATCAAGCCCTGATCTTTGGACTGGGTAAGAGTGGTCTGCTTAATTCAGACACTCTGTTCATCACCACTGCCTTATCTGAATCGTTTTTGGCCACTATAGGTGTGGCAGGGTATACTCAGACATGAGTCCCTTTCTCACTGCACCATCAGGATTCAAGCAAGCCGGGCCGAAGAAGGCTGAAATGCCAGAAACCGGTCCCCGGTAGCTTGTCTCCTTTCTGGTGAAGAATTGGCTTGGTAGTTTAGTCTGCCCTGTTCCCATGATGCACTGGGCCAGGGACAGACTGATTTGCATATAGCCAGGTTCTGAGCTGGGATGGTGCAGTGAGATAAATAACGGTGATGGATCAAGCCCTGATCTTTGGACTGGGTAAGAGTGGTCTGCTTAATTCAGACACTCTGTTCATCACCACCCCCTTATCTGAATCGGGGAAGAAACAGAGGGCATTGACGCCACGGATATGGCGCAGGCCCTAAACGAGGACTTGGCCCATAATGAATCAGTGGCTGGCATCTTGCAACATATGCAAGAGGAAAAAGAGAAATTAAAGTTGGAAAACACCTTTTTAAAACAGGATTTAAGCAGGTATAAACCTAGTGAATCTCAGTGGAACACAGCTTTTACGCCTTTGTTTAAAACCTCCTCAGAGACAGGGGCACGAGCAAAACATGCAACTTTCCCTCCCCAGGTGAGGCTACTGCTAATGTTCCTAATGCAGTGCCTTTAGCAGCACCTGAACGTTTTCATGGAGATAGTAACAAATTCCATGTTTTTATCAATCAATGTCAATTACACTTCGTTTGTAAACCACAACAGTTCCCTACTGATGCTACGAAAGTGGCATTCGTCTTGTCTTATTTGGGTGGAACAGCAGCCAATTGGTCAATTCCTTTCTTGAATAGAGATGATCCCATCCTCCATAATTGGAATCAATTTAAACGTACTATGACCAGCCTTTTTGCAAAACACACTTTTATGCAGGCAAGTGATAATGAGCTTTTAAATCTTAAACAAGGTAACAAGGATTTATTGACCTATCTCACTAGTCTTAATCGTTTACTCACCGAGACACGTTGGCCAGAAGAAAAGTGTGTCTCCCTTTTTTATAAAGGTTTGAGAGACGAGTTAAAAGACGCGCTGGCCCATATCGTTGATTTGCCAGAAGACTATTCTGACTTTGTAGATTTAGTCGTGAAATTGGAACACAGACTAGGAGAAAGAAAGGGATATAAATCCAAACTGGAATCGCAGTTAACTTTTGTAAGACATGAGAAGAAAGACACAGATATTAAACTCTCTGAACCTGAGCCTATGCAAATAGGGACACTCAGATGTCCACTCACATCAGAGGAAAAATAAAGAAGGAGAAAACTTCAATTATGTTTATATTGTGGCAAGGCAGGACATTTTGCCAGAGAATGTCCAGTAAAACCTAAAACTTCACGAAAAGATACTGTTTCCTCTATCTCCTCAACTGAGTCGGGAAACGATTAAGCTCGACAAGGGGGGAGGTTATTTGTTCGAGAAAACATCTTAATCAAACCTCTAATTCTACAGCCTTCATGGTACCGCACATACCTAGACATTTCATAATTCAGATCTTTTTAATTGTTACTACCCAAGTTAGACATTCTCTCCCTGTCTTACTGGACTCAGGAGCAACAGGAAATTTTGTGGATAATAAGTTAGCTAACACATTATGTCTTCCTATTTGCCTAAAGCCTTGTCCAGAAGCAGTATGTGCAGTGGATGGGTCAAAATTGACCTCTGGATTAATCACAAAACAAACAACTCCCCTTGTCATGGTCTGTCAAAACGGGCACACAGAGATGATTAGCTTTGATTTGATAAATACCCCTAATTTTGGCTTGATTCTCGGGGTACCCTGGTTAACAACTCATAACCCAAAAATTGATTAGGTGAACAGAACAGTTACTTTGGATTCCTCATTCTGTAGAACCAATTGCTATCAAGAAGCAGGTACAGAACAGAGCACAGTAATACACTGTGCTAGTGTTACACATGGCAAACAAAGTCTCCCTCCTGAATAGTCTGACTTTAAAGGCGTTTTTGATCCAGTGAAGGCTAGTGTGTTGCCCCCACATTGGTCATATGACTGCCGTATAGATCTTATCCCAGGGGCCCCTTTACCTAATAACAGAGTATATGCTTTGACTGACGAAGAGACCAAATATTTAAGAACCTACCTAGACGACCTACTACAGTCTGGGTTCATCCGGCATTCCACATCTCCGGTGTCATCTCCACTTTTTTTATCCCGAAGCCGGATAAATCTCTGAGCGCGTGTATCGACTATAGAGGACTAAATAAGGCTACATTAAAAAATTCATATCCTCTTCCTCTAAAAGCTGTGTTGTTGGATCAATTAAGACATTCTACTGTATACACTAAACTAGATCTGCTGGGAGCTTACCACCTGGTCCGAATAAAAGCGGGGGATGAGTGGAAGACAGCTTTCAAGATAATGTTTGGTCTATTTGAGTACACAGTAATGCCCTTTGGGTTGTGTAATGCCCCTGCGGCCTTTCAATTCTTTATAAATGAGGTCCTACACGAATTCCTGGACGTTTGTGTCATAGTATACATAGACGACATCCTCATTTACTCTAAGAACCCAGAAGAACATACCCAACATGTTCGTGCAGTATTATCAAAGTTAAAAGAAAATCATCTCTTTGCTAAATTAGAAAAATGTACTTTTAATTTCAGCAAAGTGGACTTTTTAGGATACTGCCTGTCACCTCAAGGAATAATTATGGATGAAAAGAAAATTACTGCTATTACTGATTGGCCAGAACCATCATCTTTGAAGGATGTTCAGAAATTTCTGGGTTTCGCCAATTTTTATAGGAGGTTTATTTCTCATTTTGCAGACATTGCGGCCCCAATAACCACCTTGTTGCGGAAAGGGCAACGATTTCTTTGGTCTGATGAGGCGGCTCACGCCTTTCAACTCCTGAAACAAAAGTTCACTTCAGCCCCAATTCTGAAACATCCTGATCCTGACTTGCCATTTTTTGTTGAAGCGGATGCTTCACAAGTAGCTTTAGGAGGAGTTCTCTCTCAACGAGATGCAGTAGATGGCCAATTACATCCTATAGCCTTCTATTCCAAAAAGTTATTACCAGCTGAACAAAATTACACTGTGGCTGAAAGAGAACTATTAGCTATCAAAGTAGCCTTTTCTGAATGGAGGCACCATTTAATGGGAGCCAAGTACCCTGTTACCATCTTTTCTGACCATAAGATCCTACAGTTCTTTGGATCACTAAAAGCATTACCTCCACGTCAGATGCGCTGGGTAAATTTTTTTAGTACATTTGACTTCGTTATAACCTATAGACCAGGTGCACAACAAATTCAATCTGATGTGTTATCTAGATACGGACATACCTCAGACATGAAACAAGACAAAATAGGAGAACCCATTATTCCTCCCCAAAAACTTTTGGCACCAGTACAACAGAAGGATTTCATCACAGATCTATATGATGCACACATGCAAATAGCACCTCAATTTTAGTTAAATGATTCCCATAACTCAATACAACGAGATTTATTGTATCACGACAACATGCTGTTAGTGCCCACCAGAGAATTACAAACACAGGTGATAATTAGGCATCACGCCTCACCGTTGGCAGGTCATCCTGGCTGGGTAAAAACCCTGGAAAATGTGCGAAAACACTTTTGGTGGGACAATATGAGTAAGGACATTAAGCAATTTGTCCCTACCTGTCCAGTTTGTGCAAGACATAAATCTTCTCATAAGGCCCCTGACGGCTTGTTAATACCAATGCCATCACCCAAACAACCTTGGCACACTGTGAGTGTAGACTTTATTGTAGGTTTACCACCAGTAAAATCCTTCACAACAGTATTAGTGATAGTGGATTTTTTGTCTAAAATTTAACATTTTGTACCATTACGGAAATAGCCAACTGCGGCAGAATTTGAAGATATTTTTATAAGAGAAATTGTGTGTTTACATGGTTTGCCAAGTAAAGTGGTGTCAGACCGAGGTAGCCAGTTCAACTCTAGATTTTGGAAAAAATTATGCGAAAAACTGAAAATAGATGCGGCATTATCCACTGCTTTCCATCCAGAAACAGATGGACAAACTGAACGACTGAACCAAAGCTTACTTCAAACGCTACATTGTTTATTGGCTGATTATTCTAGTGAATGGTTGGAAGCTCTCCCTGTAGCGGAGTTTGTTCATAATAATACTGAGCATGCAGCTTTACTTTGCTCACCATTCTATTTCATGCAGGGGTATCATCCGAGAGCTATACCCATTTTATTAGAAGAGTCCCTGTTGCCTACAGTAACAGATAGACTAACCAGATTAGGTGACATACAAGACAAGGCCAGGAAACATTTATTAAAGTATAAAGAAAGCATGAAATGACAAGCAGATAAACACAGATCTGAGGCCCCAATGTATAAAATCGGGGACAAAGTATGGCTCTCCACAAAGAACCTAAATATAGAGGGATCCCGAAAGCTGTAACCACGTTTCATTGGACCCTTTAGTATAACTGCCATGGTAAACCCGGTAACAGTAAAATTGGACTTACCAAAAGAATACCCAGTACATGCTACATTCCATGTGTCCTTGCTTAAGCCGTACAACCCAAATACCCGACCCAAACAACCACCTCCACCCATACCAATTAAGGGAAATCTAGAATATGAAGTGAAAAGCATAAAAGATGCAAAAAGAATTCATGGACGTCTGTTTTATTTAGTAGAATGGAAAGGATATGATGAAACTGAGAATTCATGGGAACCAGCATCCTATGTACATCCCCCACGGTTGATTAGACAGTTTTATCTAAAAAATCCAGGGAAACCCCGTCCTGTAGGAGGGCCTTTGAGGGGGGCAACTGTTAGGGTTTGTGCACAGCAAAGAGCATGTCCCCTCTCATTGCACTAGTGGTCTCTGTAATAGCTCTCTTTAAACATACTACTGAAAGCCTTTCTTGTTATCTCCGCTCCTCCCTAAGACTTCTGTCTATGTTGCTTAATGTATTCCCAAGTTTGGACATTGCTGTCTTGTTTACCAAAGCTTATTTAGAGCACTCCTCCCTAGGCCATGTGTTACTTCAACTCATTAGCATAATAACTGAAGCTCTGCACACCTGCTTGTGAGAACCTCACCCAGCTCTTTGAACCACACCCAGCTCTTCGGACCACACCCAGCCCTGTCTATAAAAGTCAGCCTCTGAGCCTCACCCAGTGCTTGTGCTCGTCTACCTCCCACTTACCTGAGAACAGATCCTTCGGCGTTGGCACTCCTGCTCTCTCCAGACCTTCATTGGCTTCAACGGACCTGGCTGCTGGCTCTTCCTTCTTCCGGTTTACGGCTTCTTCTTGCCTCAGCCCCTCTTCTGTCCACTGCAATCGACCTGCAAAAGAGAAAGAGGTCAAGGTTAGACTGATCAGTATCCCTTTTCAGCAACAAGTAAGTGCAAAACCTTTTATTACCTGAAATAACTTTGTCAGTGCTTTCTGGATTCATGTAAAGACAATTTGGAACAAGATATCTCCCACGAACTTTGTGGTTCAAACCCTTTGTTACAAGAATACTTTGTGGAACTTTGTGAAATAAACATTGTTTTACATGGAACTTTTTAAGAATCGAACAGAGGAAACCATTGACAGCAAGGCAAACAGTAAATCAAGGACTTGCACAAATTAGCTGCTGTATTTTGATGTAAAAGTACAGTATTTGTTTTATTAAAAGTCTGGAAATGTGTGAAAAGTGAGTTTGCTATTAAGAATTTAGGCTTTAGTTATATTAAGGTGAATGTTAGACGTTGGTAATTCTGATAATGATATTCGCTTGATTTTACAGAAGTTTTACAGTAATAGAAAGCACATCCCAGAACAGTAACACATTCCAAACCTGGAAGCTTGAGACCAGGATCCAAGAGGTACTTTTAGAAGAGAATTTCTAATAGATTAAGGTTTAGTCAGGAACACATTTAGGGATGGGTTGCACTTATCTGTTCTTTGTTTATGTTTCATTAGGCACCAGTTTCTACAGAAGTCAGAGAGGGCCGCAGATTTTAGCAGCTCTTCTACAGTGGAAACGCAAGAACGGTGTTGTCTCTCTTTTTTTATTTTATCCACTTCCCCCTTCCCTTAAGCTTCTGGTTCTTAGTGCACTGTTTAAAACTAGTGTGCTGGAACAAGCAGTTTCAGGGTGGGGTCGGACGGCCTTCAACCTCCATCAGAACTGAACAGAAACTCAGGTGAGCTGGGCTTTGACAGGGGCACCCCAATAGACGTCCGGCCACTTCAAAGATGCAGCCTCACCGCTGCAAGCACTGTCCGATACAAGTCCCACGCTTGGTCCCCACTCGGTGAAACACCCAGGTGAGGGGGAAGCAGGGAACTCCCACTGTCCTCAGCTGCGGTACAGGGCCACTGACTCCCCCAGCACCCCCTAAGCACAGCTCACCAAGATGTCTTCTCCTCCCGGTGTCCCAGGCCCCGCACGGGCCGTCCACCACCACACCACACCACTCTGATATCGCTTCCTTCACCTTACCGCCCCCTCCAAGGCCACAAGACTGTGGGGCCCCGACTGTCCCAGGGCCAGATCTTGGGGTGCTTCTACTGCTGGCTGCTCCTCACCTCCGTGGCCCTGTGAGGCCCCCTCTGCCGTAGGCCCATCAGCCACCAAAGCTAGGCCTCTCCAGGCCGCGGCCGCGTAGCAGGGACGCTCTCCAATCGCTCCAGGGCCCACTGAGAGCCCCTCCAAGCTGCCCAGATCGGGCACTTGCCACACTACAGAGCGGGGGTGTCCCTCCTGCACACTACAGTTGTTGGCTGCTGCTCTGGCGACGGCCACGTCAAGTCCGGGGCAAGATTTCAGGTTGGCGCCGTGCCCTCTCTGCTCGCCGCCCTTCAGGGGGCCTCCACCCGCCCGCCGGCAGTTTACCACTCAGTCCACCGATCCGCTTTGCAGCCTCCTCAATCTTGGGGCACACGGTCCCTGCACCACCCGACAGGACTCTGTAGGCAGAGCCCCTCAGACATACTCTGCAGGCCCGCCGAATCAGCAATGGATCTCCCGGGGCCTACCAGCCCCCACACTGCTCTGCCGGGCTCTGCTCTCACCTCCAATACCCCTCTGGCTTAAACGGCTCCTCAGCCGTGTCTGTTGGACAGGCCGTGCGTCGCAGGGAGAGTTCGGGATGTTACAGCCTCCCCTGCTGCACCTCGGGAGGCTCCGGGCCTGGCTCCCGGCTCTGCTGCCCCTCCGCTTCGGCTACAGCTTCCCAGGCGCCCTGCTGTCCCTCCGCCATGGCTGCCATGCGGCGTACCCGGCAGGCCCCCACCAGGCCGCACCCTGCAGCACCGCCCCCAAGCAGCCAAAACCAACAACGAAGGACTGTCGCTTACGCCCGCTCGTCCGCCTCCCAGGAGAGAACGTGGACGGGCCACCAGCCGGACGACACACAAAGCCTTCGAGAAGCGCGGCGCCGGAGGGACGAGAGGCGCACCCCACTCCGCCGCCATCTTCGGGGAATTTTTATTTAACATTTCATGAAGTTTCGTTCAGCGGTGCCAAAGTTATTGGCAAAACAAAAAATGCTTTTCCTATGGAAACTTTGGTCCTAACTATATCCACCTATTGGCTTTTCTCATTTGAGATGTCATCAGTGATGTCATGAGTGATGTTACTGACCATGTCATGAGTGATGTAATATGTGAGGTCATAAGCAGGACATTGTGGTGTAATTTATAGCTAGTTCAGCTAATACTGCTGAATTTCACTGTTTTTGTACGAGGGCAATCTGAGCCTAACTGTAACATCCCTGAACCTTTGTTTTTTTCATTGAACTTCTGAGATTTTTTTTAAATTCTATTTCCTAACTAAAATTTCCCTGTAATATATATATTCTTTTTTTACTGGATATGTATATATTTATTACCTACTGGTGGTCATCAGTAGGTAAATATAGTTAGTACCTACTTTACATAGGAAAAGTGTTTTTTGACTTGCCTACAACATGGGCGCCATTTGACAAATCTTCACCAAATTTTCTAAAACAAAGTGCACAGATAATTCTTGCTGTAGATGGAAAGTTCTAGGGTCATCCATCAAGTGGGGTGAGAAAAAGGGGGGTCCAAAATGTATGTTTTCCGAGTTAATTTCCATAATATTATTCTTCCATATTTGTAAAGCATGAACATATCACCCCATAAGGTTTCAAGGCACTGGGGGCCATCAAGGAGATGACCTTAACTTATGCCCAGAGTCACATGATGCTAAGCTGGGCTGTGCCTGGTCCCGGGGATCGAACTGTGAGCCCATGCTTCCACGTCAGCTGCTCTGGCTGCTGCATCACACCTTTCCTATAGAGATTTTAGACATGACTATAGCAGAATTACACCAAATTTAGAAGAAAGGTAACTTTTGGTCCAGAAAGTGCCCGTTTTGGTTTTTGCTGTACATCCATTCAGTAGTTTTGGAAATGTTAAAGAAAATCCAAATTTCTATATCTAGGGTCGTGAATACAACAGGAATGCCATGATTGGCTGGCCACAAACTGTGTAGAAAGTTGCATCTGCCATTTTAAGTAATAGGACACAGTCCCCAGGCTTAAAGTAAACATGAAAAGTGATATAAGAGGTCAGCGTAGAGGTACCCTGACCCCATAGCTGCAATATAGGGGTGCTTCAGAGACCCCTTATGTGGAAAAAACTTCCAAAAATGTTTTTCCCCACATGCGTTTTTCCTGAATTTGTCACGATGTTCAGCACAGCCCCCATGTAACATTGCGACAAATCCATGAATGTCGCCGTACAAATTTAAAAAATACATCACACCAACTCACAGACCCACTCACGCACCCACTCATACATCCATTTATAGACTCATGCACCCACTCACAAACTTACTCAGACACTAACGCACCCACTGACAGACCCACTCAGATACTCATGCACCCACTCACATTCCAACTCAGCCAGGTACCTACTCACAGATCCACTTAGACACTCACGCATCCACTGACAGACCCACTCAGAGACTCCTACATCAATTTACAGACCCACTCAGACTCACACACCCACTCACAGAACCACTCATACACCTACTCACAGGCCCACTTAGGCATTCATGCACTCACTCATATATCGACTAAGATAATCATACACCCACTCACAGACCCACTCAGACACTCATGCACCCACTCACTGACCCACTCAGACTCATGTACCCTCTCACAGATCCACTCAGACTCATGCACCTACTCACAGACCTACTAGGAGACTTGTGCACCCACTCACAGACTCACTCAGACACTCACTGCCTCAGTCACTGGCCCACACAGAAACTCACACACCCACACACATATCCACTCACAGATTTATGTATACACTCATAGACTCACTCAGACACTAATGTACCCAGTCAGATGTACAGAGTCACTTATATAGTTGTGAATTTTAGGTGCTGGTGTATATTGAATGTCTGTTTGGGTATACGCAGCTTATTCAAAATACTTCAAAAACCAACAAAAAAGGTATTTAGACAGAAATTGAACCAGTGTTTGTGAAATAGGGTCGTTCTGACTGGAGCCTTTGGGCTCATTGTGTATAGATGATAATTAACTACACATAAAACAGGATGCAGTGTTTTAAGTAGTTGAGAAACATCCTCCTTTTTGCGAAGTGAACTCAATAACTTCTATATATACCCTCCATGTCAAAGCGCAAGTTGCTGTTGTAGATAGAGCCCATGTTATGTTCTCTCAGGAATTCAGAAACAGTTTCACTGACATGTTTCTTGGCTTTGTCTACCTGTGGACAGAAGTCGGTGACTACCAAAATTTTTAGCCTAAGGCATATGTTGGAGAATACCAAGGCAGTCTGAGGAAAAAGTACAGTTAATTGAACAAAGGTATCCTTCATTAGGATTTTCAGTCCTACCCCAGTACGTGTGCCAAGGTCATTGCCATCACTGTGCACAATCATGATGTCAGGGTGTGGGCAATCCTCAAAGCTTTCAACCAAAGGCAGCAATTGATGCTACTTTAACCCTCTCTGGCAAATCCAGGTAATGTCCTCTTTAGGCAAACCCAAGTCCCTCACTAGCCCAACACACAAAGCTATAACCCACAATTCATACTCTAACCATTTTTAAGGCAAGGAGGAGCAGTACACAAGAGAAGGTTTGAAGATTTAATGTTCTCTTGGACATACTTTTAATTGCAAACAGTCAACTACACCTGCTGCAGTTGAGTTGGACAGCAATGTGCTGCTGTTTGAATGTGTGGTGACTTTGTGACCCACTGGTTCATGAGGGTGTCCTAAAGGGGCCTATTACAGAAACTCTGCTACGAAGGCGAAGGTTGGAGGGCATTAAATAGACTGTAATCTGTTTGTTCAAATTACAGTGGTTTACATTCATTATTTCTAAAGGTGGCTTTAATCTATTTGTCACATGTATGTAATAAACATTAGAGGAATTGGGGCATCACGCTGAAGCCCTTTACAAAGCCACGATACCCAGATGTACTGTGCTCTGAAAGAAGCCTGAACCCGAGGGAGCATGCAGAAGGCAGTAAAATCTCAGTTCTTAGGGGTGCTATCGGACCAAGCTGTAATGGCAGAAATGGGTTCATCGAACTCACTCTCGGGGAACGACATGGAAGACAAGCCCCAGACGGGTGGCAGGAACAAAGACGGTTCGTGAGAACCATAACAAACAGTAATTGACAAGTGCAGCGGACAACAACGGATCATCCACAGGATCAATTGCGTCTATGTTCCTGGAATATAAATGGCCAAGCATCCAAAATGCTTGACTCGGACTTCATAGCTTATATCCGATCCTTTTATTTAATTGCGCTACAAGAAACCTGGCTTGCCGAGCCCCCGCACCTTCAGGGGTATCTACGCTTTTTCTCCAGTGCAAAGAGATTAGCCAAGTATGGACACTTAAGAGGAGGCTTGGTAACATATGTAGCTACAACTAGTTTTGTGATGGCTAAAGAAACCGGGCCCTCTGCGACAGCTGCACTTGCAGTTAACCTGACTCTGACAACAGGACAAGGCAAAACAGTTAATAACTGCATCCTGGTCAATGCTTATATTCACCCCAAAGGTAAGAAAAAAGCAGCGGAGGAGTTATATGCATACATAGAAGAGTGCATCACGGGGGAAACAACAGCGAACTTAGTACTCACTGGGGATTTCAACCTCAATCTTCTGGGAACAACACAAGAGGAGGGAATCATGGCACAAAATACATTCTGGGCCTTACCACAACAAGGTAAGCCACAAACAGCCAATCAATCAAAAGTGGGAAAGAAGGTACTCGAGGACCTAGAAAACTTCAACATCAGGGCATTAAATGGCAGGTTTGCAGGGGATAACCCGCCAGCCTCAAATTTTCACTCAAGAAAAGCGAATAGCACGCTAGATTATACCTTCATGTCACTTCCACTCTTCCAACTCACAACATCTTATCAAATAGGGAACCAAACAGATAGCGATCATTGCCCTCAGGAAATCACTATGGACCTTGCTAAACCGACTTACGAGTGTTCGACGGCTCCTAAAGAGTCCATCTACACCGTAAACTTTAAAAAGATCAAGTATTCGGCCGAAATGGGTGAATTTTTGATTGGACAGGCAAAACAACATTATATGGAGCGTACAGGCCCCAATGAAGTAGCGAAATGGGTGCAGTTTACTACCACCCTGGGGCAATATGCAACAAAGCCCAAAGTGTGTATAAGGACGAACAAGCTGTGCACCCTTCCCCAAGTATATAGAGGGAAAATAAAAGAATTGAAATACTCAATCTCTAAGTTAATGAGAGCAGCACAGCAGGACCATAACAACAAAGGGACGCTGTATCAACTCTCTAAATTAAAAGCTTCATTAAAAAAACTAAAGTGGGAAGCAAACAGAACTATAGAGGAACAACTTTGGGCAACACTTCATGAGTACATAAAAAAGAACGACGGTGCAAAATTTTTGGAAAACAATAAATTCATTAATGCACCCTGCAAAAATGGAGATTCCATCAAACATCACAGAGGCAACTTGGGCAGTATATCTTGAAAACCACTTCAACCGAGATCTGTCGACTAATCAGAACATGAGCAAACCTTTTCCCGTACGAGCCCATGACGCCGGCAATAGGCTACAAAGGTGCACAATTGACCAGGACACGGTGGGGGACACAGATCTTATATTACTGGAACCCATAATAAAGCGGCAAATAAAGAAAGGAAGAAGGGAAGGCGCGCCGGGTCCAAATGGGATTCCGCCCGTCCTCTTCAAACAAGATACAGACTATTGGGCAGCAGCACTTGAACCCCTTTTTCGGGAAATCAGGTACACTAACATCTTGCCAGACACTTGGAAGGGCTCCATCATTGCCCCCATATATAAAGCAAGGGACAGGGGCCTTCCTCAAAGTTATCGGCTAGTTGCCCTAATCGATAATGATGCGAAGTATTTTGCAGGTCTAATACTGGATGAACTAAAGGCATGGGCAATGAGGAAATCTCTTATACCAGTTAACCAAACAGGCTTCGTCAAAGCAGTGGGGACAACAACAAACATACTGACTATGGGTATGCTTATAGATAAGGCAGAGATGAAAAAATTGCCCCAGCACCTCTGCTATATTGACTATAAAGCGGCATTCGATAACATCAACCGCAATCTATTATGGACAAAACTCAATGATTGGGGTATCCCAAAAGGTTTGTTGGAGCTGATAATCAATCTACATACAGACACTTGGATTCAGATCAAGGTGGGGGATGGCTCAATGCTGTCAAGGCGGATACAAACTAACAACAGCCTTAAGCAGGGTTGTGTGCTGGCCCCCACACTCTTCAACCTGTTTGTGGGGGACTTGGTGCCCCTATTAAACAACTGCAACTCACACTCGCCAAAACTAGGAGGCCTTAATCTACCAGGGCTCTTATATGCAGACGACCTGGTGCTATTAAGCCATACAAGAGTAGGGCTCCAAAATCACTTAAATATGACCCAGAGATATTCCGAGCTAAATGACTTAACAGTGAACCTCGAGAAAACGCAAACAATGACAATCAGCAAGAACAAAAAGAAGAAAGCCTTCTCATGGTTCTGGAATAACACCCGTATCAAAGACACCTCGTCGTACAAATATCTAGGTGTGAAGATAGACAGTGGTGGCCAATTCAGTGAACAAAGGGCTAGCATAAGAGGCAAAGGCCTCGCTTTGGCAATCGCCTTAAAAAAACTAAACAACAACCTCTCCGGCCCTTCTCTGGCCCCTTTACTACATGTCATTCGCGCCAAACTGTTACCAACACTAACTTATGGGAGTGAGGCCCACTGAGGCAGAGATGCCGTAACACTTGACAGTACAATCGTGTTGGCATACAGAATCATATTCAGCCTTCCAAAGCGATCCTCTCCAGCACAGATCAGATTGGAGTTTGTAATTCGATCACAGCTTTTGGCACGACAGGGGGCATATATCTGCTCATGGGATAAAGTAAGAAAAACAACTGAAGGAACGCTGAACGAATATTTATGGAAAGAGCTGGAGCAGACCCAAAACTCACCAGCAGCAAAATATCTGGAAAAAAGCATAGTGAACACCGGGCTGGCAGAGCTCTGGGCGTCCCCTGCAGAACACAAATCACTCAACAAACTGGTGAAGAAATCGATCAAGCTACAGTCATGGGTCCAGGATAAAGCTTTCTTATCAAAAAGATCTCATGCATGGATGATATTAAATACATACCTGACACAAGCTGCCCAGCCTTATCTCGGTCTAGGTTTTACAAAAAAAAAAACTGTCCTTTTTAAGATACAGACTGGGCCTGCTACCATGCATTCTACACCTCCCTCACTGGCTGAGATCAAAAGCAGGAACACTATGCAGGCTATTTGGCATTGGGGCAGAAGACATGTTGCACCTGCTATGCTCGTGTGAGGAACTACAAGAAGAAAGGAAGCTCCTGCTGAAACACCATTTTATTCTACAGGGGGTACGCACACGAAGGAGTGCAGTGCTAACCTGCTTCTCAGCACGGGACCCTCAACTGAGCTGCAGCTTCTTGAAATTTTTAAAAGCAGTGGAAAAAAAACTACCAAAAATTGATCCATGAATAATCCACAAAACAGGACATATGATTTAGTTTACATTGATGAACCATCTATCCTGCAAATTTTTAATGAATTTTATGGAAAATACGAATAGACTAACAGGCCTATAAAGTGGCTGAGAAGTACAGAACGGCCTAATGTTGGCGGCCGGCAAACAAAAACACTTTTTATGCTGAATCGCTTATGCTTATCGAACTATAGTATAGAATTGATCTTAAACGCATGTTTTTTATGAGCATTTTAACTTCTTTTTTGTGTGTCATTGTATCGCATTGGTTTTAATTAACTGTGCAATAAACTAGAAACTGAAACTGAAACTTAGAGGAATTGCTAAGTATGAAGAGTGGAAAGTTAAATATGTTTTTGTATATATTTGTAAATTTGTTGTGAAGTTGCAAGGGTGACTACCCTAAGGATCATGATGAATTTGCGAACTTGCTCAAAACCACTCCTAGATTAGGCTTCTTTAATGAAATGTAAGAAAGGGTTATGAAATAGTGATCATTTAGAAGTACAATAACAAAATTAAAATATGAAAGGGACGTTTTATTTTGCTACCTTTAACAGTATCTCCGAGTGCAAAGTTGAAAAGAATGGCAATTAATTGTTGCTTTGTATGAGAGTGATATACCATTCATATGCTTAGTTTTTATATTTTCTCTGAGTCTTCAGTCTAACTGACAACATAACAATATACCTGATCAACCAACTCAATTTTACAGGTATGTGAATTGCAATGTAGTTTAGAAAATATGCTTATAAAGGTATGTGTCTACATGAGGTTGGTAAAAGTTTGTATGATATATGCAAAAGTATTGTGAGTGTATGATTGAATTTGTAAGTGGGTGTTTGAGTGTTTTTGTAGGTTTATGAATGGACGTATGTGTGTTTCAGTGGGTTGCGCTTTAGAAAGTCATGGATGCAAAGACCTCCATCAAGCATCACCGCTAATTTTTGATGGTAGATATGGGGAGAAAGCACACCTGCCCAGCCTCGATCGTGCGCACAATTTTTTTGGGCTGATTAATGCGTTACCAAATTTGCGCTTTAACTTGGGCGCCTGCTTTATATCTGTAAGTACTTCCTGTTGAGGTTTAATTTTTGTGGCAGGTGTATCGTGCCAGAATGAATCCTGCCCAGCATATTTTTATCCAAGAAGATGCCACCGTTTTGTGCAATACCTCTACTCAACTGGAGTACTACTTCCTAATCAGTAAGTGCTATAGAAAGAACCTCCCACACAACCTCAACCAATTTTACATAGGCTATTTCAGCTCAATGGGCTTTCCCTTGCCAGAACAGACAAAGATGGTCAGAATAATTCATTAATATCATTCTTTATTTCCTAGGATTCATTTTATTTTTTGCAACATAAAAAGTTATTTTTTTAAGTTAATCAAATGTCAGTATTTTTTCCATAAATGTTTTCATATTAAAACATGTAACTGGTATAGTGCTATACAGAAAATCAAAATCAAAAGTGGGTATTATGTGCAAAGAAATAGATAATTCAATATACATGTCCCCTATAAAAAGACAACCATCCTGACTACACATCACACCTCACATACCATCACGTGTTACCATACCAAACATACACGTACATACATTCAGACCATCAAATTTCCAGCTGAAGACGGCATGCCACAAGACACCATGACAGGGTCCATTCAATGCTTATCATGGTTGTGCTGCCAGCTGGAGAAACACACAGGTCAACGTACGTTTCCGTGGTTCTGAACAACTAACACCACTTTCTTCAGGACCTCTTTGGAATCCAATTTAATTGTGTGGTGGGTGTAAAAAGGGAAATCAATGGTTGCTGAGGAAAAAAATGCTTCTAATTGTCGCTTCAAAAGTTAGGGTTTCAATCCTCACAGTGGCCTAACTCACAGCAGTGAGAGCCTTATTCACTGCTAAGTGTCCCCTGTATCTGTAGTCACTTGATTATTTTATGCAGGGCTCCACATTACAGCATATGTATCAGTCTGTAATTAAGACTATAAATCGGGATTTCATTTCATCTACACTGACCGGGCTAAATGCCAGATACTTTGTGTGCTGTGTGGTGGCCATAATTTCAGCCGTGAATAATTAGCTTGCAGCCCGATCAGCACCGGCCTCCTCATGCAGGGAGCTCCCATGATTTTTTTGGGCTGATTAATGCGTTACCAAATTTGAGCTTTAACTCTGGCACCTGCTTTATACCTGTAAGTGCTTCCTGTTGAGATTTAATTGTTGTGACAGGAGCATCATGCCAGAATGAATCCTACCCAGCATATTTATTTACCCAAGAAGATACCACCGTTTTGTGCAATACCTCTACTCACCATGCCCACGAATTCCGCTACGCCGCAGATTGCAGAATTTTTGTCGATACTGTGCGGAATTGCCGAAATTTTGCAAATTCCGCAAGTGGAACGGAATATTGCCGCCCACCCTTAGTCAAAAGATCTGGGTTAAATCCATTGTTCTTTTGCCTACTACGCCACCCCAGTTTGGACACAGCCATATGCAAATTAGTCTTCACCCTGTGTCCCTTGGGACCAGTCCAGACCGATCTGCCAGGTCAGGTCCTCCCTGGACCGGAAACAGGCATCCTTGGACCGGTTTCAGGGTATGTCACCCTTCTCCAGTCAGGTTAGCTTGAATCCAGTGGCACAGTGAGCAAGGGACCCTTGTCTGTGCCCTGACCGGGTTTTTGGCTCTATTTCTGAGTGATGGTGACTTTAAGCTTGCTACCATCCTGGATCCCTATTCTTAGCTTGTTTTGGTCTTTTTAGGCCCCTTTTCAGACCTAGAAGCATAAACTAGAGAATAGCTGCTTTATATGATGATAGATCCCTTATTCTTGACTCTAATCCATCTATTGCCTATTGGCTTTGACATAATTATGTGTCCTTTCATCATCCTACCTATAGTAGAGGGTGGATCCTGTAGTCCTGACTTTATAATACATATTGGTATGGTTTGTGTATGTACTCTGATAGAGGTAAGTGTCTATTTCATCCTTTTTGGGCCTACAAGGCCCAGAACCAGAGAGACTCAATTTTGCTTTCTGTCTCTGCAGACTGAGATGCTTGCAGGGTAAAGGTGATGTTTTAGTTATGAGGTGTTGTTCGCTCTTTGCAAACTGGAGAGAACCGGCCAGAGCTGAATCTTATCAAGAAATGTCCCGGGGCTCAAGTCTCTAGACGAAACAAGCAGTTGATCACTGTGGGGGCGTCTGGAGCAGGGAGCCTGGTGCATGGATTTGGTGGGAGGAGGCTACTGGCTGGAACTTTCCACTAGGAGAGAGCATTCCATATTAGCGAAGTGCAGAAGAGGCGGAGCGGTCAGTCGGTTTTTGGAATGGTTCAAGTCAGTTGGAGCTGGAGAGAGAAGTGAGTTGGTGTTTTGGAATGGTAGAGTGCAGTTGGTGTTTTTGGAATGGAGAGAGAGAAGAAAGATGGTGTTTGGAGCTGAAGAGAGAAGCCAGATGATTTTTGGAGCTGAATAAAGCAGTCAGAAGCAGTTACTTATCAGAAGGAGTTGTGACCAACTGGAGCAGGCAGTTAACAGCTGGAGTTTGGAGTGATGCCTTTTGGAAGAGACTGAAGTTATATCGTGGATTAGTCTGTGGGAGCAGCTGGAGTGAGTTGGATATTGGAGCTGGAACAATCAGACAAAGTGAAGAAGCTAGTGAAGCAGACGGTTATCAGAGCGGCAGAAACTATATCATTAGACTTAAGTTGGAAGGTGAAGACAGTTCGTGGGGGAGAGGAATCCAGTGCAGAGTGATCAGCGCAGATGTGTGTCCAAGAGTGCAGGGGAGAATCTGAGATGAGCCAAGGCACAGACGAGAGAGGAACCCAGATGACAGCTAGAACAAGACTTCATACTAATCAGGTGATATCTGTCCTGTTATATTAGTGCCCATATACATTAATCTTGTCTTTTATTTCCTAGGTTAGATTCCCTACACTGATTAATCCTTTTTCTTTCAGCGGTGTGCAGTCTGTTATAATCCAGTTCCCTTTTTATCTATCTACTGGTATGTGTTAGTAATAAAGCTTTCCATTAAAATAAAGACACCCCGCAGATCTGTGTATGTGTCTATTCCCCTTTACTTTTCAGGCTATGTCTAGATTGCTACTTATTGTGATGTTATAATTTGATATTGTGTAATAAAGGAACCCCAGTTCTTAGTGAACAATTGTGCAGGTATTATTATTCATAATAAGGTTAACCTTTCTTCTAGTCAGATGCTGTTATGTGAACGGATGCATCTCCAGTCCAGGTAAATGGTAACTGAGCAAGGGAGTAGAGGAGCACTTGTATTTGATAATAACCTTTGCATATTGTGATTTGGCCATTCTTGTGTACCACATAAAATATAACAATTGCATATGAGACATCCCCAGTAGATATTAGAAATATATAGAGAAACTTCCCAACAGAGAGAGAGAGAGCTGAAGGTATTCATAGGACAGAGATTGCCACTAGAGAGAGAGCGGCATTAGTGAGAGCACTGATTGTGGTCAGTGTGTATACCCACAGGATTGTGGCTTGTGTATGTATGAAATAATGAGAGCACTGATTGTGGTCAGTGTGTATACCCACAGGATTGTGGCTTGTGTATGTATGAAATAGTGAGAGCACTGGGAGGACACAGTGCGTATACCCATAGGATTGTGGCTTGCGCGAGCACTGATTGTGGTCAGTGTGTAATGGTAAGTTATCGGAACTGCCCCCTTCACTATGAGTAGGAGGGTAGCATAGTCTGGGTCTGAGTTGCCGCGAGACTATAAGATATGAGTGTGGTGTAGAGCATGGAAGTCCTTAGTAATCAGTGAGTATTCCTAGTAATCCTATAGATTTAGTGGTGTTTTTGATGATATGAGCTTGTATATTGCTAATTCCCCATCCTCAGGTAGGTACCCAGGTGCTTGGATAAATGGGTCCTGAGGAGGGAGATGGTTACGTTTTGGCTGGATTGGTGGGGTTTTGTGAGCTGATTCTATCTGGTCCGAAAATCCGGTCGTCACAGTCTGGGCATACCCATCCCACTTAGGGCGAAAAGTGTTACAGCAAACAAATGATAGACGGAATCCTGACAATGCAAACATTCACCCCCAGTCAAAAGATCTGGGTTAAATCCATTGTTCTTTTTCCCACTACGCCACCCCAGTTTGGACCCAGCCATATGCAAATCAGTCTTGAGCCTGTGCCCCATGGGAAGAGTCCAGACGGAACTGCCAGGCCAGGTCCTCTCTGGACCGGTCCTCTCTGGACCGGAAACAAGCATCCTGGGAACGGTTTCATGGTATGTCACCCTTTTTCAGCCAGGCTAGATTGAATCCAGTGGCACAGTGATCAAGGGACCCACGTCTGGGCATACCCATTCCACCACTTAGGGCGAAAAGTGTACCAGCAAACAAATGATGGATGGAATGCTGACAATGCAAACATTCTCCCTCAGTCAAAATATCTGGGTTAAATCCATTGTTCTTTTGCCCAAAATGCCACCCCAGCTTGGACCCAGCCATATGCAAATCAGTCTTGACCCTGTTCCCCATGGGAACAGTCCAAACCGAACAGCCAGGCCAGGTCCTCCCTGGACAGTAAACAAGCATACTGGGACCGGTTTTAGGGTATATCACCCTTCTTCAGCCAGGCTAGCTTGAATCCAGTGGCACAGTGAGCAAGGGATCCACGTCTGGCCATACTGATCCCACTTAGGGTGAAAAGTGTTACAGCAAACAAATGATGGATGGAATGCTGACAATGCAAACATTCTCCCCCAGTCAAAAGATCTGGGTTAAATCCATTGTTCTTTTGCCCACTTCTCCACCCCAGTTTGGACCCAGCCATATGCAAATCAGTCTTGACCCTGCACCCAATTGGAACAGTCCAGCCCGAACTGCTAGATATTTTGACAGGGGGAGAATGTTTGCATTGTCAGCATTCCGTCCATCATGGAATGGCATGGTGAGCAAAAAAACAATGGATTTAGGCCCAGATCGCTGTACTGGGGTGAATGTATGACATTGTTCTGCATTCTGTGCATCAATTGTTCTTTTTGTATTTGTCACCCCGAGTGGGACGGGTATGTCCAGACGTGGGCCCCTTGCTCTCTATGTCACTAGAGTAAACCTATCCTGGCAGATGAGGGATGAAAGCCCGAAACCGGTCTTTGAATGCTTGTTTCCAGTCCAGGGAGGACCTGGCCTGGCTGCTCGGCCTGGACTGATCCCATTGGGCGCAGGGTCAAGACTGATTTGCATATGGCTGGGTCCAAACTGGAATGGCATGGTGAGCAAAAAACCGACGGATTTAGGCCCAGATTTCTGTACTGGGGTGAATGTATGACATTGTTCTGCATTCTGTCCATCAATTGTTCTTTTTGCATTTGTCACCCGATTGGGACGGGTATGCCCAGATGTGGGTCCGTGCTCTCCAAGCCACAGGGTCAAGACTGATTTGCATATGGCTGGGTCCAAACTGGAATGGCATGAGGAGCAAGAAAATTGTGTATTTAGGCCCAGATCTCTGTACTGGGGTGAATGTATGACATTGTTCTGCATTCTGTCCATCAATTGTTTTGCATTCTCCACATCCAGATACACCACCACTTGCCAAATGTGTTTTGAGTGGTGTACTCTGCATGAGTCGAAGCAGTTGGTGGATGTTAATAAATGTGCCATGGCCCGGTTTAAAAACGGATCGGTCTGTATAGATGGATAAGGTGGATGAGTCGGTTTGCCAACACTCTACCCAGGATCTTGCAATCCAGGTTGAGTAGAGAGAGGGTACGGTGTGAGTCGACTTCTAGTGGATCCCAGTCGCTTTTAGGCAAGATTCGATCAATGCCTCACGAATTGAGACAGGGTGGAATTCCTGTTCTCTAGCTTTGGCAACAATGTTCAGAAGGCGATGTGAGGGCTTAATAACAAAGGTGGCATGGTATTAAATCAGAAGGGCCGGTATCTGGGATTTTACCATGGGCAATCTGTGCTATTGCCATATGGATCTCCTCCAGTTGTAACAGCTTCTCCAATTCAGCCCTCTGTAGAGCGTTCCATCATACCAGCTGTAAGGGATCCAGGAAATCGCAAGCACATTTATGTCCATCTGCGTGGTGTCCAGTCTGCCAACACCTGTGCATATTGCGCCTATGGGGGTATGTTGTTGATCCTCCCTTGTAAGCCAGGCAAATAGGCGTCCATAGAGATCGCCCTCCGCTTGTTGTAAAGCAACACATCGCCTATAATCAAGTTTGCTAAGCATGTCCTCTGCTTTGTTGAACTGTTCCAGCAGTAGATGAAGCTGTGCAGTTGTGGTTGCTCGGTCGGTCATCCGATTTCTCTAGGGAGCGAAGGTCACGCTCTATGTTCTAGTGTTCATTCGGTAACCTCTTTCAAATCTCCCAGGAAGCTGCTCTGCAGTGGACCTGCACTACCCCTTTGTGTGCGTCCCATTCTGTCGCTCAAAACACAGTGTTCAAGGTGAAATATTGATCAATACATTGGGCAAGGTCCGCCTGTGAGTGTGGCCTCTGATCGTTACCACCATGTGGGTATTCTTGGGCACTGATGTCCCTACTGTAGGGTAAAACACAGGGGACAAAGGCCAGATCAAGTGTGTGCAAGATATTTCACCTGAGACAATTGCATTCTCAATTGTATTGTACATAGAAATAAATCAATCCTGGTGTGGATATTGTGAACCTGTGAGTAATAGGAGTATTCCTGATCGAGGAGTTGCAAGTGCCACCACGCATCCAAAAGGTGCATCTGCGCCTTCCATTGACTAAGGTGTTGAGTAGTTCATCTTGCGGCATTCGTTCTGAGTGGGGTAGTAGAGCACTCAAGCATCACATCAGCGACACAGTTGAAATCTCTGCCCCAAAGTCCAGGTGAGGACACATCTCTTAGGATGTGCTGGAATAAGGGTGTCTAAGAATTCACCCTGAGTGGTAGGGCCATAATTTGCATTTAATATAAGGGATTCACCATTCAAGTGACCTTCTCGGATTACATACTGACCACCTGTGTTCGCCCTCTGTGAGTCAACTGTGTAGGGTACCCCTGGTGCTACCAAAATAAGTACTCCTTGAGCGAAGGAGGAGCCAGCAGTGCCATACACTGCCCCCTGCCTGCGTATTTAATGTTTAGGTGTGTCACTTGGCGAATGATTATATGTTTCTGTTTTCGCTTAAGAGTGAATGCGATACCGTTTAGATGGCGAAGCCATGCCTCGTACAATCCAGGTAAGCATATGATAGAGACAAACGTGGATGTCCGCTAACCCAATTGTTATGTCATGCATTGTGTGTGGTCTGAAGATCCAATGGTTCCACCTCCCATCTACCCATAGTGCCTATTATTCTGGTGGTCCCTGTCCATGAGTGTGGTGCATGGGGTCACGGCAATCATTGCTTGGAACATTAGTGGAGCATCTCACATAACCCTAACAATAATAAACAGATCCCCCCCGGAACAGTAGCCACTTGAAAGCACGTTGATAGAACAATCCCCACATTATACATCAACTTCAGCATAATGCAAAAGAAAAGAAGCACAAAGAGAAAAACAACAATCTGTACATGAGTCCACTTGGAAGTGTGGGGGTGTCATGGCACCAGAATCAAAGTCAAAGGACATCTGTGGCCCTGATGAAGAAGCATCATTGTTCGCAAAGAGCTTGGTGCAGGCCCTGGCATAAATGCCCCACAGTCCCATGCATGTCAACTCTTACCTGCTGGATTTTTGGCATAACTAGCGGAGTATACCTACTGTTCATCATTAGGATGGTGGCAGTTCTTGAAAGCACAGTCACAGGTTGTCAGCTGATCTGGGGGTAACCTTCAGGCCTTGGTTGTCCTCAATGACAGAGGGGATCCAGCCACCTGAGCCCGAACCCGACTTTGAAGAGTGCTCATCCTGGAGAAGTGCAAGGAAATTCACACTAAGGAGGGACACAACTGCTTGGGCACGTTCCTCAGCAGCCTGGGTCTTGGTTGGCTGCCCCCTTGGGGTGCGGCACCCTCATCTTCTCTGTTTGGGTAGTAACCATTCATCTCCTTGTTGATCCAAAAAGGGGGAAGACAGCATACCTTTTGCATGTAGCCATGTCCACACATCCTCAGGCAAGTGAAAGATGTGAATCTTGTTGCCCTCAATGACGTGTATCTTGGCAGGGAATAGTAGATCATACTTCAGGTCCAATTCTTGAAGGCGTTATTTAACACTGGAGTATGACCCCTTCCGGTGCTGCACCTTCATCGTGAAGTCAGGATACACTGTAATGTGAGCGTTCTCATGGGCTAAGGTCCCCTTGGCCCGAAACACTGCAGGAGCAAGTCACAGTTCCAGTAATTAAGGAGCCACACAATAATGGGGCTTAGAGGGGCCCCCAGTCGAGGGGGTTGTCCCGGCATGTGATGTGCCCTTTCCAGTGAGGAAAAGGTGGGTACCTTGCCACCCAAGGCTTTCTGCACCAGCCATTCTACCAAGAACAACTCCACGCTTGGTCCCTCAGTGCGCTCAGGGAATCCCATCAGATGGGTATTGTTATGCTTTGACCAGCCCTGTTTTACAGGGTTCTTACCTCATCCTCCATCTTCTTCAAGAGCTCCTACATGTTTTACAATAAAGGGAATGCCGTGGCCAACATTGACTCTGCATCATCCACCCGTTCCACTTGTTTGCAATGATCAGCCCGTAGTAGATTGACCTCCACTGTGACAGAGTAAACAGGTTTCCAGTGAGGTTTTAGTGTCCATGAAAGCCTGAAGAACCTTGTCAAATTGGGCAGAGTGGGCAAGGAGCATCTTCTCCAATTGCTTTAGGCTGCTGAGCATCTTTTCTGCTGTGGTGTAGTCTGCCTCTGGTTCTGGGCCACAAAATGGTAGTGGTTTACTAGGTTTTGGCTGCACCATCATGAGAACGTACAGGGTGAGGACGAAGAGAAGCTATGGAAACGGGAAGCCCTGGTTTCCATCAGACGTGTAGGTAATGTCAGCGGGTGTCAAATCCGTTTAGTACAGGATACTGAGTGTTCACATGAGGTTAAGAGTTAAGAGGTTTAGATGGGTCAGGCCCTCTGCTGCCCTACCAGGTAACGTAGACCCTCTGGGGCCTACATGTTTATGGCACGTGTCTCGCAATTGCGGCGATGTGGTGAGCTGTCTGCCCACTCATGTGCTGACCTTATCTGGGAAAGAGCACTCTAAGAGCAGAGCAGGTGGCAAGATTGCTGAGCAGCTGGTCTTGGTCACCGGAAGCCCTGGGTCCAGGAACCAGTGTATAGGCACTCGGATACCATCTGAGGCTGTATTTTGGGGGCCGACATATGCAGGATACGGGGGACACCCACCGCTCAGTGAAGGAAAGGGGGGTTAGTAAGGGTCCCAGCCGAAAAGCCAGCAGGGGTCACCCCTACTTTACACCCCCACAGCTTCTCCTTGTCCAAACTGGGGCAGCAAGACAATGATCCCACCAGGGCGCATCCAGGAATCGAGTGCCCAGATAAGACAAAGGCAGCACTAGGCTTCATACAGTTCTATGCCCATTGGTCCACCTATGCAATCCCAAAAATACCATTGCACCATGTAGGTCCGCAGCTATGGCGTTGTGTTCATTTACTTGGTAATTGCCCCTTTATGATTGTGATCCACCAGAGGCTTCTCCAGCTGTAGTTGTAGGCCCAGGAAGGAACGTTTCACCAGTGACTGACTATTTGCCAATCCTATTCCAGTTAGCTCGTTTGGAAATACTGGGCCTGTCAGAAGACCGGTTCTTGATAACCCTGCAGTCGACAGTAATGAGGGTGCCAAGTTGCACCAGGAGGCCAATCTTCAGGCGCATGGTGGGGTGGGCCGGTCCGGGTCTCTGATATCGAGTTTGATGGGAGAGGAGGAATGGAGGGTCACTGCTGTGTCACTCACCTCCATCCCACAGGGCTCAATACAGTGTGGGGCGAGGGAGCCGATGTCTGACAGGCCACATCCTCCAGACGGTGGAACAGACCCCCGGCATGCTTCTGCGGTCTCGCAGCGGCTCTGGACCCATGGAAGAGCTCCCAATGGTATGTTGCTGGGTGAGTCCAGCCTTCTCCCCTCCCAGCCCACTGAGGGAGTGTGACTCAGGCCTATTACAGTCTAGGGGATGGGCCAGTAGCACCAGAAGTGCTGAGCAGCCTCAAGATTCACAGACTCTGTCAGCTGCACAATTCCACCGGAGGGGTCATTCCCAGGGTCCACATCCTGGGACTGCGTCAGCAATAGTAGGCCTGGTCCTGTGTGCTGCTGGGAAGTCACCATCAGGGAGTTTTCACTCCCAGTAGAAAAGCAATTTGGCGTGCCCCTTGATGTCAGGTTACCCATAGGCTGTAGCAGGGGTCAGCAGAAGCCGAGAAGTGGGGGATAGCAGAAGTATAAGTGTCTGACTGTTGTGGAGCTCGGAGTTATGCGTCTGCCATCGACGACATCTCCGCCACGCCCCGTGAGTCTCACTACTTGTGTTTCACCCACAATACTCACATGTTTACCCCCAGTGTCTGCCTATTAAGATGAATTCATTCAGATGTAGGTAAGTGGACCTTAGTTGGGTACATGTGTGCAGGCTGCACCTATGAGACTACCATTGTGCACAGTCTGGTAACACACACAGGTATCGAGGAAACTCTGTAGGGTCAGTTGTTTATCCTGAAATTGACAGTATATAATATAAGTAGGCCCTCAAAGGTAAGTTCAGTAGGGTTTATTTGTTTATCTACAGTGCCATTGTATTATACACATAAAGGGAAATATGTCTTAAAGTGCAGTTTCATTACAAAGTCTAGTAACATATCAAACTGGGGTAAATCATGTATGTCAAGTTTGAACATGTAAGCCCCAAGAATTTACACAGCACTTTATGGATCATCCAGAAATGTTATAATTCTCTGGCTCAGTTTTGGTTCGAATTCCAGGCCTTGTGTCACCTTACTGGGCCAAGTAAATTACTCTGCTCCCCAGCAGAGGGAACAAAGGCTTCACCACACAAACGAGGTAACTAATGGAGCTTCACATAGCTCCGAATGAGGAAGGGATGGGGAAGAAAATCTGCATCTGTTAATTAGCTATTACACTGTACCAGTTTGGGGACAGTCCAGGCCCAATGAACGAAGGAGGAAGCCAAACCTCTGGAGCCAAACAGGAGGGGGATCCCTTTGGAAGTTTTTGTGGGAAAGACCATAGCAGTGATGGTAGCTAAAGGTAGAGAGTAGGCCTGGGCAGAGTTTGCGGAGAGTGTTAGGTCACACTGTGCATGTTGATTTTTAGCGCCAGGTGTTTGTCCCACACTGGAAAATCACAGCAAATGGCACCATATGCAGCACAGAGAGCACTGCTTCTTTCTGCCACTCGAGTAGATGTTCTACTCGAGCAGCAGCTTTCCTCAAAGCCAACTGATAGTTTCTCAACGAGGGCAGTTGTGACCATCTGCGACCGCTCGCATTGAGAAATCTCGCTCGGAGTGGGTCTAGCATTGGATTTCCTCGCTGGCTCTCACCAACTTAATGCTGGCAAGTGAGGAAAAACTCAGCTCTGTGGTTTTTTAGAACTCTGTGTGCTCCGCAGAGTGCAGAAAACTCTATAAATTCCACGAATGGAGCGGAGTTCACCACCCAGGCGTAGTTGAGATAAGACCCCTGAGGATATGTGAACAGAGATCACTTGTCGACATCATGTTAGCTGGACATTTCACTCGTCCAAAACCATAGAAATTCCTCCGTTATAGTAAGTTCTGCTAACTATAACTCATGCACCCGCAATGCACTGCTGATGATGTCACATATTACCTCATTCATGATATGGTCAGTGACATCACTGATGACATCTCAAATGACATCACTGATGACATCCTCCTGTGAATGTGGTTTAGTTTGAAATCTAAATATGTATTATATATATACCAATCTGTATTGAAGATTGAGTGGATATAAAACTATTTGGATGGGGGATTTAGTTGCTGTCTGACTGTCTGTTCAAGTGAGTAATTAAAAGTGTCTCATTTAATACATGGATTAGTAACTAAACTATGTGAATGTGTGCATCAGTGTCTTCGGTGTTGTATAACATGCTGCATCAGTTGGTGTATATTAGTTATTGATTAGTTGGGTGAGTATTTGTATGGGACACTGAGTTTGTGTGTGGTTGGATGGGGTGTTTGTAACTATGCATAGATGTGTGAATGGTTGATTGACTAGGTGTAAAGGTTTAGGAGTGCATGTGGAAACAGTTGTTTGGGTGATTGAGTGTATTTATTTGTTTGTTCGTGAGTGAATATATGTTTTAGTTGTACATCTTCAACAAAGTAAAAAAATAAAAGGCATTGTATGTGAGAGTTGGTGTATATAAATAAGTATATGTAAGAGTCAGTGATTGTGAGAGTAACTATATGAATGTGTGTCTAATTGTAATGGTGATTTTTTAACATATTAACTGTGAGTTACACAGGAGCCCGTTAGGATGGCGGGCGGATTGCCCCCGCCAGGTTTGGGGTAGCCACTGCCAGCCTGGCGGGGACAATCCACCCACCATCCGTACCTAAATTCCCCCGCCATATTAGTATGGCGGGGGGGGACCGCGGCGGACGGAAAGACCGTCCGCCGTTTTTCCGCCCCGGTCGCCTTGCGGCCGGGTCAGAAAAGTAATAATATGGTGGCGGTGTCTATTAGACACCGCCAGCCATATTACAATGGACTTCATTAGATTCCTTTCCGTGGCGGCGATGCCACGACAGAAAGGCATGCGGTCTTCACTCTGGGGGCCCCCTGTGGGCCCCCAGAGTGAAGGAAAGGTGGGGGTGCACACGGGGGGTACCTGTGGTACCCCCCAGCATTTGCATACACGAAGCAGCAGGCACCGCGCGGTGCCTGCTGCGTCGGGTGGCTATGTGAGCACAGAGTGCGCAGATCCCATGTAACGTAAAAAAAAATGTTTCATTGGTTCATAACATTTCCCACTGTAACTATTGAAGGACCCCAACCATTTTAATCATTCTTGTTGGAGCATCTTTAGAGAGACATCTCTTTTCCAACAAGAACCCTTTTTGCTTGTTTTTTTGGTGTTTTAAAAAAAATGTCAAACAAAATGGCATTTGGACAGCAGCAGCAGCTGGAGGAAGTATCTTCTGAAGAAGAATTCTTGCAGGAGGCACCACGTCCACAGAGGCCGGAATCTGTTGTGTGGAAATTCTTCACTTTTCCACCTCGAGAGAAGAAAGTAAATGTGAGAAAGGTGACATGCAAAATTTGTGATGAGCCCTGTTAAGAGGCTGTGAAAACAAATACTCTTGTGGCACTGGTTCAATGTATAAGCATCTCCAGGCCACACATCCTCTCAATCTTGCTCGGGAGGAAATGTGGCGAGCTGCTTTGAACCTCTCACCTGCTGTGGCAAGTACGTCTGGAGCATCCTCAGGAACACCTGCAATGGACATTAGGCCATAAATCGCCTTTCTCGAGCAACACTGCGTGAAGTGTAATAAACTTATATGCTTCCGTGAGCAGTCGGTGGATGCAGTTTGTGCTGCGCAACGCAACCATCGTTGTTAATTTTTTGTTTTTGTTTTTGGAATGATAAGTAATTCCATAAGTTTCCTGTTTTATTAGTTCTTTTTTTTTGTTCTTTTTTTGAAAAGCAAAAAAACACAAAATTGTAAATAAAAAAATAAAAAATGCAAAAGAAAAAAGAAGAACAAAAAAAGTTCTTATCAGTACTATCTTATCTGATTTAAGAAATAACTATAATTGCAAGGTAATGTGTGAAAGTTTGGTTGAATATATGTATACAGCATGATTGACCGAAAGAATGCATTGGTAGTGTATGGTGAATTTATAGGTGAAGATTTATAAGGAAGTACTGCAGCATGACACTGCAAGCTCTTTAGCTGCACTGCACTGTGGCACTTCCGAAGAACAGAGATGTGACATATGTACATGAATATATTGCAACTCTGTGCCTCCCTCTGCACTGCTGCACAAATTGCAGCCATGCGGTGACACAGGCACCCTTGCACCATGGTGCAAGGATGTCTGTGTCATGCGGAGATTGTTTTTGTGCAGGAAGGGACACCTTCCTGCACAAAAACAACCAGTAAAGGCATTTTCCTCTTTCAATGCATGCTGTGGAATGCAGCATGCATTCAATTTTCAGAGTCCGTGCCCCTGGCCTCTGCCTCTCAACAGTATCCTAATGAACAACTAGATTGCTAATATTCAATATTTATTACAAAAGTGTGGAACGCCTGACGTCATCTTGATGTAATCAAAACTGTAATACCTAGAGCATTTCCTTTAGAAATTACATATATGAGAGGGTCTTATTTGCATCAAAATTATAGTTAGCGCTCTAAAAAACTAAAATGAGGACATATTTTCTGAATTTTCAAATAGCGACATAGCACTTTTAAATTATTTGTTATCTTTATTTTTTTTATCCAGTTGACCACTTGATTAAATGTTGCACTTAGGGGAGAGGATGTGGTGTTACTTCCAGAGCTGCAGACTTTGCAACTGGGGAACCAGGTTGGAGTTTCTGCTTCAGCTCGACATTCTGTGATTCCAGTCAAATCACTTAATCTCTCCATGTCTAAAACCAAAATGAATTTCCTCTTGTCTGAAGTAACCAATGCTCATGTAAAGCACTCCAATACCTGACAAGTCTGCACTATATAAAACTGCAAAAACACAAAAAATAGAAAGTGTTTTGCACACTTCTGTAATTGAGTAACATGTGGGCTACATCTGGGTGATATTTGTGCTACATTTGGGCTCTTTTGTCTTTGGTGGCCATCTTGGGAGATTTATCTGTTATGAAGTTTCCTAATTTCCTCATTTTCTGCAGTCTCCTTTTAGTAAGAAATGCTTTAATTTTTTACTTTGATTCCATCAAGAAGGTATTCAGATATGTCACACAATTGCCATAAATTCTGAATGTTAGCACTCTAGTTCCTCATTAGATCACTGTAGTAAAGCTACTGCTCACCAGAGAAGTCTGCTGGTGGTATTAAAAGTGCATGTTTCAGTCTGCATGTCAGAATGTTTTAATGAAATAGAAGAGGATTTGAGAAGTCACTCAAAATGTGCCCTAAATTTTCTTTCTGCAGCACTAATCATACTTTCTATGGCAATATGAACCCCCTCATGTTGTTCTTTTTTAAAATAAATGTTTTAAGAGTTACCACTTTATTCCAATCAAGATGGCTTCAGGTGTGCAATACATTTGTCATAAGTAGGACTGTTAGCGTTCTAGTTGCCCTTTAGAACACTCTGGGAAGCAGCAGTAGAACACAAAGGAATCAACTGACAGTCTCTGCCCTTGTTGGATGTACATGTTTTACTGAGAATGTCAGACTTCATTCTCACATGACTGAGAAAGATAATGTGAATTTACAGAAAATATGCTCTCAGTTTAGCATATAGATCACCTTCCGAACCTCTATGGGAAAAGAATGAGAAAATAGTTTTCTCTCAAACATGATTCATGATATCCAAGCAGAAGGTTTTTTCACATGGTAAAATCAACTTAGAACACACCACAATTCCTAAAATGAGTATGGTACCATTAACAAATCATTTATAATGTGACCAACGTCTTAAAACCTTCTATTAACTGCAATGCTTTTTAATGAGGTGCTATCATGTACATTGGTCTCAAGATGGCTGCCAACACTTCTTGGATGAAGTGCTGACAGCCAATTAGATCTCACGATGAGATGTATGGTTAGGCTCCGCCCAGATATATATATTTCTTTTTCATTATTATTTTAAAAACTACTGAACGGATTTACATTATTTAACAAAAAGGGCTCTTTCTGAACGAAGGGCTACCTTTTTGCCAAATTTGGTGTTATTCCGTTCAGCAGTTCGGGCTGTAGCCGTGTCTAAAGTTTCCTATGGAAAATTGCATGGAGAAAACACATTTTGGGACCCCCGTTTTTTCTCAGTCCCCGCTTGCCGAATCACCCCGAAACTTTTAAGATAGGAGCCGACTGAAACGGGCCATAAGTTTTAAAAATTTCACGAAGATTCGTCAATCAGCACCAAAGTTATTGAGAATAGAATGTTGCCATTTTCCTATGGTAACTAGGTCCTAACTATACCTACCTGCTGGCAACTGCCAGTAGGTAATGTATATATATATATATATATATATATATATATATATATATATATATATATATATATATATATATATATATATATATATACATTTTTTTTTTCAGACATTTTTACTATTCTGTGGTTCACACACATTGAGCCCCTGTTTTGCTGCTCGTAGTATCTTGTATGCTTATTAATATTGATGATATTGCACAATACTTTTTTTGCACTTTAGTAACTGCAGTGGCATAATATAGCATCAACGTGGCATTTTTCTATCTACATCTCAGGTGGTTTTTTGAGATTACATTTCTTCCCTGCCATGTGCACTTGCACTTTATTTGGATGGATATATAGCTCTTATCCATTTAAGAGTTTTTTATATATGCACTTGCACTTTATTTAAAACATTGCTATAGCCAGAACTGTTCATTCATTAATGGCTTTATATCTAGGTACCATCGACTACCATGTGGGGATTTGTGCAATATAATGGTTTCCAAATGAATATTGTTTTTTCTAGCATTGACACTTTATTGGGAGACTTTACAGCAATTATCTGGCTGATCATTTTAATATATTAGCCTTGGCTTACAATCCACATTTTAAATCTAAGAGTCTCCGTTTACGACTATGTCGATAAATTTCTGCATCTGGCTTAGATTTGTTCCTCCTTATACTATTCTTGTTATTATCATGGCACTTGCCAGAATTAACATTACCGTGTATTAGTTTGGTTTCTTTTTTGCGGCAGCTTTATTCTTGTAAAACCAGTTTTCAATTGGCACCATTATGTAAACCACCATTTCTGTATTCTATTTTATTGCCATGGTTTGTCATTATGTTTATTTTGCACACTTTACGCCATTCAGTCTATTTTTTCGGCTGTTTGGGCTTTTAAAGCACTTTAAATTTGCAATGCCTGTTGGGGCGCATCCTAAGATCAAGCTCCTTTACGGAGTGAAACGCATCATGGGAGACATTTGTCTGAGAAATGCCTAATTAAAGAAAGAACACTGCTTGCTCGAACCTTTTGTGTAGTGGCTCATTACTGAACGAAGGACTCTTGGGAAGTGGTCCACACCTGCACAGATCCGTCTTTCAATTGGCGGTCAGGAACCGTACTTGGATATATATATATATATATTTCTATGTTCCTTTGAACAGCATTGCTTCAGGTGGTTTATGTCTGGCACTTTGCCGTCATTATGTTTGCAAATAACTTTTTTTCAAACGTCCACTTGTTTTTCTTAAAGCAGCTATACCCGTTGTACATAGTATTCTATTTCGAGTCCATGTGCATATCGACTTATAACTATTTTTTACGAATAGTATGCAAATTTCTATGACCTTGTAAACTCAGCATTTGTTCTACATGTTTCTTGATATATTGTTTCAACACTTCGTTATTTTATAGTCCATCTATTATGTTCATTATTCAGAGAAGGCGTGTGTCATTGGTTGATATCATTTGCCCTTTGTTTATGTTTATTATATATGCACTTCCCTGTTTCTGGCGCGCTGTGTGAACAAGCTCTCTCGTAGAGTGAAACGCGTCATCCTTCTTCATTAAACGTCTTCCCTGTTTTCCATTGTTGGATTTGTTATTTTTGAGGCTACGTTGGTTTGCTGGGCGCAAGGCTTCTGAGGTCCCGACCTCTGGCTCCGTTCTACTTTCACGGAACCTGGACTGTTTTTTTCATTCAATCTGCCCGGGATTGGCTGCTCCCGGATTCTGGACCCTCCCATTGCTTTGAGGCACAGTGTTGGCGCTGCTCCAGGCGTGTTGCAACGCCTCTCTGTTTTCGAATCGTTTCTGATTCTGCCTTTGCTGTGCCCCCGTCTACGCGCTGGATATATTCATCATCTGCCACGCATCGCGAGTGAGGAAGTTGCTGACCTTTCGGCGTGGTGGGAGTCTCTCTCTGCCGGTCGGCTGACTGGTGGACAACCCGACACCGATTCCGGTAAGGTTTCTTCTTCTCTCCTCTGTTTGTCGTGTGCTGCTTCCCCAATACACAGTAGTGGGTTACGGGATTGCCTTTGATTCATTGCCCGCATCTAGCCTCTCCATTCTACACTGGGACTTGGTCAGTCATTTCCATCCAAGCCAGACGTTCGTGTATTCTTACACGTGATTATGATTTCAAGTGACGCGCTCAGAAACAGAGAAGCCACAGCTGAGGCACGCTTTGACAGTCTTCCTGTTAACGCTTCTAAATCAACAAATGAGGCGCCAGGTTTGGCTGATAACGATGTGAAAAATCTACTGAAAACATTAGAGAAACTTCTCCGTGGTGAAATTTCTAAATGGTGGGAGAAGAAATCCCTCGAGAAATATAGGGATGCCAACAGAATACTGTGCGGTTTAAGAGTTCTCATTGTCCCTACCTATGAGAATCCGGACCCCCAGATGCTCCAAGAATGGGCCGAAAACAACTTGAAAAGCTCCATGAATATGTTACATATTATAATCAAGTATGCTGAGTCAGACCGCAACAAACTGCTACTTGAAATTGATCGTGTGAATGGTTTACTGGAGGCATCAAGGGAAACTGATTTAATCACCAAAACAAAGGCAGAAATTGACATACGAATAAAAAAGTTGGAAGATACTATTATTGAGCGTAAAATTACCAAATTTGCCCGAGATAAAAATGACTATGCCACAGGTAGAATTTTTACCTTCTCCAGGAAATACGATAACCTGAAACGAAAAGCGGTGGCAAATACCGGCATTGCTCAAGCCAACCAACCTTCAACTTCTGCTAATACGGTGCAACTAGATAATAGCGACAATCTCTCCCTGAACTCGCTTACTTCTGGTAGCGAAGACGATAATACACAAGGGAGATCTACAGAAGGACTTTCCAACTGCGAAAATTTCACACTGGTCGACGAACTGAATTTTGTGAGCGAGGACCGGCGTTATTCCCTGCGCTCCCGGCAACCTCAAACCAAACCAGGCAATCAAATAGCCAGCGCAGGCACGCAAGGAGGGTCATCTTCAAACGCAAATACTACGCGCGGAAAAGCAAAAAAGAATTGGAGAAGATAACCACCATGGTGGAAAATACTGTCATTAATTTGACTGACTTTCCTCTAACCGCAACAGAACAAAAACTACTCTCTCTTGGGCTATCATATTGTCCACCTAACGGGTTTTCATACAACCAAATACGGATTGACATCTATAAGTTTATCCGCAAGATTAAACTTATCAAATACTTCAAACTTGAATCTAAAAGGAATCAAGCAGCAACCACATCAGATGCCAACATGATGATACCTGCTTTACAAGTTCAAGATGCTGCGGGGCTAAAAAACTTGCTTGATCTTGCCTTTGACAATGACTCACAACCAACTCCTACAGTGAGCCAGAGCACAGAGATGAGCCGTTCAGCTGTCACCCCTTTTCGCCCGAAATCCACTTTTCTACCAATCATGCCCCGTGATGCGGTAGATGTATTCAGCGACAGGGTGATTGTAGAATTGAAAGCACTCAATAGAAAAATTCTAAGTCAGAGGAAACAGACCAATTATAATGACAATCAATACCACCAGCTTGTGAGCAAACTTCAAAAGAACAAAGACATTATAATCAAAAATGCAGATAAGGGTTGTAACACAGTGCTTTGGTTGACTAAGGACTACATCACTGAAGCCCAAAGACACCTTAATGATACTTCTTGTTATCTTTTGTCCTCTCAATTTGCGATGAACAAATGTCATGAGACCACGCGCAAACTAATCCACACATGGAAGCGCAAAGGTTTGCTCACTAAAGATGAATGCAATTTCCTGGTTAATGATCATCCGATCACACCTGTGCTATATTTTCTACCGAAAATTCATAAACAGGTTACTCCAACTCCAGGTAGTCCCATCATAGCTGCCATTGGGAGCAGCCATGAAAATCTTTCCAAGTATGTAGACTTCTTCTTGCAGCCTCATATGCATAATCTCCCATCCTTTTTGAAGGACACCACGGACTTCCTCAATAAACTCATGGAAGTGGAATGGAATGAGAATTTACTATTTTTGGTAATGGATATAGAATCTCTTTACACGTCGATACATCATCAGCATGGCATGCAAGCGTGTAAATACTATTTGGACAGAAGAGACATTGGTTTTCGAGATCATAACATCATGCTGATGGAAATGTTGAACATTTGTCTTACCACTAATTTCTTTAAATTCCAGGGTCAGATATACCAGCAATTGCGTGGTGTGGCGATGGGCTCGTGTTTCTCCCCCAGCTACTCCTGCTTACATGTGGGCTGGTGGGAGGAACACGAGCTCAGGACCACACACCGCCGCTGGCTACCCCATATTGCGCATTACTGGCGCTTTATTGATGATGTCTGCATTATCTGGAAAGGATCAGCGTAGGAGGCGGAAATGTTTGTTAAAGAACTCAATGTTAATGTTTTCAATCTTAAATTCACCTCTACCATCACGACTGATTCAGCAGAATTTTTAGATGTAAGCATTTTCACCAAAAATAACCAAATTGAAACCTGCCTGCATAGAAAGGCCACTGCAGGCAATTCAATTTTGCATGCTCACAGTTCTCATCCTGCCCACACAATCCGGAGCATCCCCTATGGGGAGTTCATTCGTATCTGCAGAATGTGTAGTGATAAGGACTCTCTTGAGAAATGTTTAAATGAATCCAAACAACGTTTCATTCACAGGGGTTACTCTGATTCTATCCTTGATAAGGCTCTTCGTTAAGCATGTACATTTGAGCGGAAGACATTACTCATGCCCAAGGTTCCTAACATCCCTACCACTGAGTGCAATGTACGTCTCATCACTAACTACAGCACTCAGGAGCAAAAAATCAGGCGTATCATTTCTTCTGAATGGCCAATAATCCTTACGGATGTCATTCTTGGGCCTCTGCTTCCTAGCATCCCAAATATTACATTCGGAAGGGCTCCTAGTATGCGAGACGCCCTTGATAGACCTATGCCTGAAGACCCACCCAAAAAGAGCCTGATAACCAAAACTGGCTTTTTCAGATGTACATCATGTCCAGCCTGTACTTTTGCCAAAAATAGTACGCATTATGTTACTGCATTCTGCTCCACACCTATTCCTATTCGAGAATACCTGACATGCAGATCTAAGTATGTCGTGTACAAATTCAAATGCACCTGCAATCTTGAGTACATCGGAAGTACCAAACTTCCGGTGCACCAACGGATTTTGCAGCACATCCGTGCAATTGTCAACAGCGACAACAACTATCCTGTCGCTAGACATTTTCGAGCTGTACCTGATAAGAAATTGAGGGATCTCGAATACACAGTTCTATGCTCGGTACCTCAACCCGGACGGGGAGGTGACAGAATGAAACTTCTTCGGCAGAAAGAATCTCATTTGATTCTTGCCTTAGATACTAAGGCCCCTAATGGATTGAACCTTACCGAAGATTTGAGCAATTTCCTATGAACTGTGTTGTGATTTTTGATGACTTTATTTTCCATAATTTTTTCTGATGCGGCCTAGATTATCACTGAGTTGTTGGCCGGCTGGTCAGCCTTTACTTGTATATACTTCGGTCTGGTGTTCATTTCATTTCTATGAGAAAGAATTGTGCTTATTTTGTTAGATGTGACACCAGTTTGCAGGTTCTCTTGCATTTGATTATTCTCTTTTCTGTCATTTATACTTCTCTCAGCTGTGGCTTCTTTCTACTCCTTTTACAAATTCCTTTTTTTTCCTTTTTCACTTTATTATTATTTTTTTCTTGCTTTCTCTGATCGGCCTTTTGGTTTGATCTTTCTGATATAATTTGGTTTTCTATTTCTTAATATTTAATTACCCACATTTAGTGCGCTGAGGTTTAGCTTACATGATTATTCATTTTTTCGTATGCAATATTTGAAATATTTCACCTTTATTTCTATGCACATGGCACTTATATAGCTGTAGTACAATAGTTAGGTCTTTTTGGCAATGTAACTTTGGCACTATGTCATCATGTTCTTTTCTATGTTCCTTTGAACAGCATTGCTTCAGGTGGTTTATGTCTGGCACTTTGCCGTCATTATGTTTGCAAATAACTTTTTTTCAAACGTCCACTTGTTTTTCTTAAAGCAGCTATACCCGTTGTACATAGTATTCTATTTCAAGTCCATGTGCATATCGACTTATAACTATTTTTTACGAATAGTATGCAAATTTCTATGACCTTGTAAACTCAGCATTTGTTCTACATGTTTCTTGATATATTGTTTCAACACTTCGTTATTTTATAGTCCATCTATTATGTTCATTATTCAGAGAAGGCGTGTGTCCTTGGTTGATATCATTTGCCCTTTGTTTAGGTTTATTATATATGCACTTCCCTGTTTCTGGCGCGCTGTGTGAACAAGCTCTCTCGTAGAGTGAAACGCGTCATCCTTCTTCATTAAACGTCTTCCCTGTTTTCCATTGTTGGATTTGTTATTTTTGAGGCTACGTTGGTTTGCTGGGCGCAAGGCTTCTGAGGTCCCGACCTCTGGCTCCGTTCTACTTTCACGGAACCTGGACTGTTCTTTTTATATATATATATATATATATATATATATATATATATATATATATATATATATATATATATATATATATATATATATATATATATATATATATATATATATATATATATATATATATATATATATATATATATATATATGAAACCAAAGCTCCTCCTTAGCACGCTCTGCGCTCGCACACACCGCTTCCACGCCAGCAAGAATGAGGAACGGACCAACAGAGTCAGCAATATGTTTGTTTATTTTCCAACAGAACCAGCGACGCGTTTCGAGCAAAAGAGCCCTTGTTCACGCTGCAACATGTTCAGAGTTATAATGCTTTTTTATATACTTTTAATGGTGACATCACCACCCCTTAGTGGTGATCTCCAGTGTCACGTGTGCAACAAATAGTGAAAACATACTATCGCTGTGAGTCTTTTCTTGCACATATCACAATAGAAACGTAATTACTGGTTAAATCCGAGTAGTAGCTGACAAACAAGACATTGCCAGTTTAACATAGACATTAATGTCACTCAAATAAAGACAATCAATATACATTCAAAGAAAGCGTAATCAGCCATATGGACTATTACTTATGGCATGTGCAAATCAATCGATTTAGCAGCGAAAGATAAAGTGCAAAAAGTGTAAAAAAGTGCAATGTGTGCGAATCTAAAAAAGTGCAAAGTGCGAGAATCAGCCATATTACCATCGGAACAGAGATACCTAATATTTCATATGAGTCTAAATTCTCAATTTTCTGAATTCATAAATGACTGTATTACTGGATAAAAGGTTCTCTAAAAAGTACAAATGGTAAGACAATGTATCGAAAAAGTTAAAAATTAGAATATGTGAAAATAATACCATATCCCATATATACTTATTCATCATGATATATTATACAATAAAAACATATACAAAAAGTGTGAAAAATGTCATAATATGTCAGTATAATACAGTTTAAATGTATAAATCGACAGGAATTAAGTTAAAAAACCTAAATACCACAATAAATACAGAACTATAAAATGCTTGTGAAACAGGTGGAAGTGTATGTTAGGAAATACATATTCATGATAAGATCCCAGCTTTGATAAGTTTATATGCCACTAAACATATAGTCGGTACACTATTGGTGTTGACAGCTCTGTGGGTGCCTCAATGATGTATCTCCTAATAGGGAACCTAACTAGGAGCAAAAGCACCCAACATAAAAGGAAACTGGATTGCTAATGTACACAATTAACTTTAAATGGATGCATCAATATTGAAGTTACAGAAAGTGATGCATTTCTTCAATATTGTTCAGCCCGTTCGGCCAACGGCTATCGAGCTCCAGAATAAATCTGGTCTCCAGTTTCCTGAGATGCAATTCACGATCACCCCCTCTTTTTAGAATAGGGACTGCCCCAATGACAAAATATCTCAGGCAATTTAGGTCATTATTGTGGACCCGTTTGAAATGGCGGGCGACCGGATAGGCATTGTCACTATGCAAAATTGCCCGTAAGTGCTGTAGTGTCCGGACATGCACCGGGAGCTTAGTGCTGCCCACATATCTAAGCCCGCAGGTGCATGTCAGGACGTAGACAGCGTGATCTGTCTTGCAAGAGAAGTTTCCCAAAATCGGTTTGGTAACTGCACTAAAAGGGGTGGAATAGTGTGTAGTAGTAGTACCGAATTTGCAGGCTCAGCAATTAGAGCATCTGAAAAAACCTCGAGTTGGACGTAACCAAGGTGTTTTCATTTTAAGTTCAGGAGCTGCCTTATCCAAGGAATTGCCCATCGTTTTAGCGCGTCTGAAAGTAACAGTAGGGGAAGCAGGCAATCTAGTGTTTAGAATGTGGTCACTAAGGACGATTGGCCAGTTCTTTTTGATTATGGACTTGATTTCTCTGTCCTCCCTACTGTAAGTAGTAATCAGGCGTGGGCAATCCAACTGAGGTTCAATTGCGGTAAGGGTTTCGGTCTCAGAAGTGGGCATTGGAAAGAGACTTTCCCTAGACCGGGATAAGGATTTTTTAATGGCTGTCTTTAAGATGGTATCAGAGTACCCCCTCTCTTTTAATTGTGTCATGCGTTCTCCTAGGCATGTATCATAGTCAGAAGGAGAGCTGCAGATCCTCTTCAACCTTAAAATCTCGCCATATGGAATTCCTGAAATAGTATGTTTGGGATGCATTCTAGTTGCGTGCAATGTAACATTGCCTGCAGTAGGTTTTCTGTGTAGCGTAGTGTTAAGTGTACAATTGGTAACATACACCTCAACATCTAAAAATTGGATTCTGTTCTTCTCTATATGCGCTGTGAAGTTGAGATTGAGGGAGTTATTATTGATGTCTTTAATAAATAAAAGAGCTTCCTCTTTGCTACCTCTCCAAGCAATAAAAATGTCGTCTATGTACCTCAGGAAACAACTCACATGGCCATCCATCCAAGCTTTGTGGCGCACATTGAGGACCTGCTCCTCCCACCAGCCAACGTGCAAGCACGCATAGCTGAGAGAGAAGCAGGCCCCCATCGCCACTCCTCTAAGCTGTCTAAAGATCTCCTTACCAAAAGAGAAAAAATTATTGTGGA
Source organism: Lissotriton vulgaris (assembly GCF_964263255.1). Taxonomy (NCBI): domain Eukaryota; kingdom Metazoa; phylum Chordata; class Amphibia; order Caudata; family Salamandridae; genus Lissotriton; species Lissotriton vulgaris. Next base: position 1,184,688,145 of record NC_141687.1, read on the forward strand.
GGCACCATTCCATGGGACACAAGATGACCTTATTGTGTTCGTAATACATAATTAGTCGACTGGAGAGGTAATGCTTTACTGCGGAGAGCCCTTGTTCGTGGTCAATACTTGTATAAAGTGCCTCTACATCCAGTGAGATGAGCCACATATCATTACTCCATTCAATGATAGAAATTTTACTGATAAAGTCACTGGTGTCTCGTGTAAAGCTAGGGAGTTGTTTCACAAAGTCCTGGAGAAAAAAATCAATATATTCCCCCACTTTTTCACCTACACTGCCAATGGCCGATACAATGGGCCTGCCGGTCACCGGTTGCACTGCTTTGTGCACCTTTGGGATAAGGTAAAGAGAAGGCAAAACAGGGAAATTGATATACATAAATTTGTGTTCTTCAGATGAAATTAAACCCTCTCTTTTCCATTGGCCTAACATCTTGTGTAGTTTGCATTTAGCATTCTCATAGTCTTTGTGTGAGGCTTTAATGTAGCATAAGGGGTCTTCCAGTTGGCGTTTGGCCTTATTGATGTAATCCCGTTTGGGCCAAATCACCAAATTGCCCCCCTTGTCCGATTTTTTGATCACGATTTCATGGTTGTCTCCTAATTTTCTCATCAACTTATCATAAGCGCATTTAATATGTATCTCTTGATTCTGATGTTTATTATTCACTTTTGTGTAAAGTTTTTTAATGTCGTTTGTAACGCAGTCGTGGAAGATGTCTATCGCATCCTTAGGCATTAAAGGGACAAACTTGGATTTGCTGCGAAATGGACTCAAACCAGCACCTTTTTGAGAAATGGATATTCTACTTAGGCGACTTTGTGTGGCCTCCTCAGGATCTATGTCTAAGTTGCTGGAGGAGTTAAGCAAATCATTGGCATCCAAAAAAGTATGCGTGTCGGACGCACATAATTTGTTGATGTCATTAGGCTCAGTATCCTCGCCTGAGTTGTTCATTTTGTTCAGATCTTTAGCAGATTTTAAGGCAAAATGTTTTTTCAGTTTTAGCTTTCTGATGAAGCAAAAAAGATCCACTCTGGTCATGGCGTAATTGAAACTCTGTACTGGTGAGTAATTCAGTCCTAATGATAATAATTGTTCCTCAGCTTTGTTTAAGGTAACATTAGAAAGATTGATGATGGTGTTATCCACTTGTGGCGTTTCCCCCATGTTTCTTTCTTCTTTTTTTGATGTTGTTGAGCACCGGCGTTGTTTCCATTTACGCCGTCGTGCTTTCCGGCGTTGGTTCCTCCTTTGCCTGTTTGCGAATTGGGTTGCCATGACCTCAGAGTTTGAAGCCTTTCCTCTACCACAAAATCCATTTCTTGCTGGAGGTTGAGTGTTTCCAGTCCCATTGAGTTTAAATCCGAGTTAGTAGAGCAAGATGACAAAGATTCAACACTAGATGCACTTGTTACAGATGAGGCCTCGCTACTTAATTCGGTCCCCTCATTATTAGTAGCGCAATCCACTGCTGATGATGTCACATATTACATCATTCATGACATGGTCAGTGACATCACTGATGACATCACTGATGACATCTTAAATGACATCACTGTTAACATCACTGATGACATCTCAAATGACATCACTGATGACATCACTGATGACATCTCAAATGACATCACTGATGACATCTCAAATGACATCACTGATGACATCACTGATGACATCTCAAATGACATCACTGATGACCCCTCAAATGACATCACTGATGACATCACTGATGACATCTCAAATGACATCACTGATGACATCAGTGATAACATCTCATTTGACATTACTGATCACATCACTGATGATATCATTCATGTGATAATACGATGAACCTCTTCAGACTCTAATATAACCTTGGATACAATCAGTGTAAACAGACATTCACAGACTGTCAATCATCCATGGAGTTACTCACACACCTAGTCAGTCATGCAAAGAATCAATCACACCTCCATTTCCTCAACTAAACAGTTATACACACCTTACTTATTCAAACATATACTAACACATATTTACTCTCCTATACGATCCCTAATACAAGTTCACAATGATCCATACAGCCACTCACACATTCACTGGCTCCTATGCACGGTTATATATGTCAACTCTCACATGCACTGTGTTTTACATATGTACTTACTTTGACATGTTGCACTGAGATATCCATTCACTCACCAATACACTCATGCACACAGTCAACCGCCCATGCAGCTGTTTCCACATGCACTTTTGAACCCATACATCTAGTGAATCAACTGCTCACACATCTATGCACAGAGTCATACACCTCCCAGCCACTCATACACATACTCAGTCTCCCATACAAATACTTGGGCAACCAATGAATATCCCATATAGTTACTCATATAGCTACTGATTAACACATTCAGCAGTTTACAGAACAACAGACATAATGATGCACAAATTAAGACAGTTTAGTCACTAACCCATGCACTCAGTGAGACACATCTAATCACTCACTCATACAGTCAGTCGTGCACCTACAAAATCCTTCATCCAGACACTTATACATCCACTCATTCTTCAATATGTAAGACATATTTTAACTTTACAGAAACATACAGTCACTGGATGTTGTGATCAGTGATGTCATCAGTGATGTCACTGACCATGTCATGAATGATGTAATATGTGACATCATCAGCAGTGGATTGCGGGTGCGCGATATATAGTTAGCACAACTAACTATATATATGCGAATTTCAATGGTTTTGTGCGAGTAAATTAAGGTTTTGTAAATGCTAATTCCTAACTATATATGGTCTATAACCTATGGTTTTTTCAGTGATTTTCAATGGTTTTTTAATAGCAAATATGAAAAGCTGTAAAATGTCAAGTACGTGGTAGATAAAAACATTTTCGTATTTATGCACGCTGATGTGCTTTGAACGCTGCCCCCCCCCTCCTCTTTTCTTTTAAAAATTGGAAGAAACAAAAAGTATTCCCTTCCATAAATAACCCAAGACTTTTATTTTGTTATGGCAAAGGAACGAAATAGAGAATAAACTATAGTTGGTCACCATGGGGTTTAAAGAAGGGATGGTTCTTCACCAGATTATATATTTTCCCATACCCTCATTCTCCAATGTGATGAACTAGGCTAAAATTCTTCTGGTGCCTGCACCCTGTCACAGAATATCACCCTAAAACATGGAATCTCCCAAACACCAGATTGAGTTGAACCCCACAGTAAGCCTTATTTCTTCAGGGCCTCAGAATTTCTTTTACTTTGCTCATGGAAATTGTGGGATATAGGAGAGATAAGGTGTCACCATTAAGAAAGGGTAGTATTTAAATTTGCATATCAATTATGTTAAACCTTTTAGACATATGATATGCTAGCTTGAAGTTATGCTTTACATTTGAAGCCGAATTCAAGAGCTTAAGTAAGTAGGTTTTCGTAGTTGTAACTTTAAAGGGTGATCTAGCAAGCTGTAATGATTTTCTAAAACAGTGGAGCGTGTTTAGTTTTTTAATGTACATGTTTATGAAACGATTACACAAATGAAACATTTGTAAGTTTTAAATTTCCGGAGAAGTATAATTCACCAATAGCTTTCTCTGTAGATGTTTTTCCATTAACAATCCCAGTTCCATCACCCGCCCAGGATATCACTACTGTTAGTTGTCATTGTTGCTTCTGTTTTAATAAAAAATGTTTTAAGGTGTTTACTGTTTTTGTTGCGATGTATATATTTATAAGTTATTAAAGTGTTATAATCCTACTAATTTTTTATCGATTATTGCTCTTTGAGATATTCCCTGTCTACAAACAGAGAAGAATAGGAATATTCTGTCTCCCTTTGCAGATAGTGAAGGATAGGTAATGCAGACTTTTGTCCCCCGTTGTAATCCGTCATGCCTGTTTTTCTCCCCACTGATTGATTGATTGGCTGGACATTTATTGTTCAAGGAATAGTTCTTTCGAGGTATTCTCTGTTTGCAAATAACGTGGAATAGAAATATTCTGTCTAGTTTTTGCAAGTAGTGAAGGGTGGGTAATGCGGACCTTTGTCCCCCGTTGTAATCTGTCATGCCCATCTACTCCCCACTGATTGATAAACTAGTTCCACCCGGACCATTTATTAGAGGTACATCATCTGGCTCAACCGGAGGGTACCCCTAATAAAGAAGACATATGTAAAATACGAAGTAATCACTGTATCCTGTTAAACAGAAACTTTAGCATGAAACACACTTGAAAAGGAAGGGAAAGAAATCGAACAAAATCAGTAGGCCACTGATGAGTTTTTGACTTCGCTAGAAATAAGAAACATGAAAGTGGTGAGAGAAGCCAAGCTTGACGTTACGGCAGCCACGAGGTAGCTAGGCTCCGCCACCCCCCCACTGCTCCAAGCATGTCTGTCCCACCGCCCGCCACGCCCAATAACGGTAACATGAAATAGATACAAATCAGCAGATACCTACCCCCATTCCGGAAACTCACGAAGTGCAACAGGTTCGCGGCTACGCCCATCCGGAAGATGAGGCCTTCGGCACGTGTAGGGCGGGTCCTGCTGGCAGCCGTCGGCCGGGGAGGTCGTCGCGTAAGGTGGGCCAGAAGAGGAGCCGAGGCCGACGGGATCCCTTCTCCCATCCTCTTCTTTCTTCAATAATGGCTACGACAACGGGGGGGGGATGTCTTGCACATGCCACCGACCCCCCCCTCCCCTCGTATCTCCTGGTCTGGCCCTGGCTTGGTATGAGCTCCCCGTTCGGTCCTGAAATGGCGCCCTGCAGGCCACGGGGGGGATGTCTTGCCTCTGCCTCCGACCCCCCCCCCTCTTATCGCCTGGTCCGGACATCACGGATATCAACGCCAGGTGTCGGCGTGGGGTGCGCTGGGAGGGAGAGGCGGCGCAAACAAGCCTCTCCCACCCCCCCCAGGTGGGGGCCCCTCAGCTGCACCCCCAACGCTCCACTCACCCAACAAAAGGTCTCGTCCACTATTGCGATGCAATGATGCTCCGCTCACCCAGCGGGGGTCTCGCCCACTGTTGCGGTGCAACGGCGCTTCTGAGTTCAGCTAGAAAATGAGTCCTGCGTCCAGAAACGTTCTCCTCTACTTTGAAGATTCTATAAGAGCATGGAGGCCCCCGACCCCCGCAGACACGCCCAATGGGGAATGACTGCCATGATCACCCACGGAGCGACCACGACGTAGCCGCGGGACGTTGGCGCGCTCATGCCGGCGCCGGCCTCAGTCTTGAAATGACCAAAATCCTGCAAGACTACCAACTTGATCAGTTCCGGTGGGACACCAGTATGACCCGGTAGGAGAGATTGTTGCCTCCCACCCCACTTTGACTGATGGTTCATGTCGCCAGTCCCCTCTGCTACCCTTCAACGAAAACTTTTGGACTGCCGAAAGAGGTCCCGGTCCAACCACGAGTTGGTGGAGACATTTTGACTATACTTGGACCTTCCTGACCTCACCCAAAATGGCGCCGGTACAAATGAAACTCTCAACTCCTTGTTGTGCCCCGATTGCTCAGCCTTGATATCATGAGATATGTATGCAGTTTTTAGCACATGAATTGATATGGGATAAGACTGATTATATGTTCGGACAATGAATTGATCCGGGATGGGTATTGATTATACGTTCGAACAATTAATTGACATGGGACGGGTACTGATTACACGTTCGAACAATGAATTGATATTAAGTTCTAATGCATCATTGATTACTGTATTTATTGAAGGTTTGAATTGTCGACACTTTTGGTACTTGCTCACAATGAATTATCGATATGATTTTGTTGCACTTGTCGCACTTTTTACTATGAAATCAATGACCACTGACTCTGTTATGTTTTCCACAAATAAATACCTCCCTCCCCCCATTTACAGTTCCAGCCTGCTCCGTGGCCGGCCCACGGGGTTGTAGGCCCGTATTTGTACACCAACATTTTTATTAAAGGTTTTTGAAAAAGCAAACGTAGTTGTAACGCGTAGATTGGTAAGTTTCGAATAAATGGCCACTGTTTCCGGTATAAAAAAAAAAAAAAAAAAAAAAAAAAAAGCAGGTGAAATGAAGCAGCTCGATTAGTTAAGGGTTAAAAAGTATAGTACGCAGAAACATTGCAAATATGAATGGTCCAGGTTTGTTGTATGTGTTTTTCATTTTTGTACAGCATAAAGCAATCGATAAAGATCCTGGTATTTAGCCTCTACTTTATATGCTACCTGTATCAGGGAAGTTGTTTTAAATGCCCCTAAGCCACCCCGAAGGAATGTCACCTGGCCCCCCTAGTACGAACGAAAACAACCCCGTACCACTGTAGGTTATCTCTCTTCCTCAAAGGAGAGCACTAGCTCGCCCCCACTTTACACCGACTGCCCTTTGTTTTGACCCTCCCCTGCACACGATCCGTAATGCCACACTTGGGCGACCTATGCTATCCACAGGCCTCCGATAATTATCTGTCCCACATTACCGGTCCCCCCTGGGCTTAAACGCCGAGATGGTAGGGACTGCATCCCGTGGGGATAGGCCGAGTATGTAGTAAGTAAAAGCCTTTTCGGGTTTATGCGCGCTGATGTGTTTTAAACGCTGCCCCCGCCCCTTCTTTTTCCCTCTTTTCTGCAGGTCACTTCGGAACGTCGACTAAAGTACGGAAAAATGGTGACTTAACGGCCGATGGGATGGGAAAAATGGTTTGAATATGGTGCCTATACACGACGAGCAAACAATGACTATGTCTCTCTCTGAACCCAGCGCTTGGGAGGGCAGCCTGAAGCAGAAACTTGACGGGTTATTACAGGATGACAAAATATGACTTCGCTTGGCACCCCGAATAATACAACCAAGATGCAATAGACGAGATGTAGTACATATGAGTTTACATTTGCTGGGTTATACATACAAGCCTAGAGATCGGCATAATACTTAGTCGGGGTCAATCAAGAAAAGGTTCCGACACATTATAGAATCATGTTCTGACTTTCTCTCCGGTGACATCAACGTACAGTAAAAAGTGCTCTGATACCTTCGGGTCTTGTCAGTGCTATATGAAACTTTTGGAAAACTAAATACATGAGTGACCGATGAAACATTTTGAAAGCAATACAAAGTGGTTGAGGGAGGAATTCAGTTCAATACAAGCAATTAGTCAAGGGGGCGAGTAGAAAGTTCAGAAAAGGGGTTTTCATCACAGTGTCTTTTTAGCAGCGAGCCATCACTGGTAGGCTCTTGTAGTCCGTCTTTCGTTGGCGCTGTTGAGCACCGGCGGTGGAGCTATAGGTGCAGCTCGGATCCATCCTTACGCGTTGCAGGGTGCGATCAGTCCTCTGCTGTTCGATCACAGTCCTGTCTCCTAACTAATCTTCACAGGGGTGCCTCATGCTGGGCACCTGCGTGTCATTCTTCTTCCGTGGCAAAACCCTACTCTATCTAAATGCTGTTCTTCTTTTCTGAGTCAAGATTCATACGGAAAAAGGTGGTGTTGTTGGATAATCGAGGGAAGAGAGGGCGGAGTGGGATCAGATCTTTGAACACACCAAGGGACCAAGGGAGCAAAGGATAACGAGCAGGCAGGCCCATCAGTGCTCGATCTTATCGCCTGCCCAACCTTTGATCTGATCATCCCCTCCTGCCCTCGTGTCCTGTAGGAATGTCCGGCTGAGAGATCACAATCTCTTGTTACATTCAGGAGGGGGGGATGACATCCGAGCGACTGGTATGGGAATAGGCCTGAAGCTGGGATTCCAAACATGCTTTTCCTACTTCAAAGTATCTTTATTGCAATAAGGAATGTTTGTGCATCATAAACATGTGTATAAAAGACGAAACCTCAGAGAAACTTGTTAGAGCACCTCCTGAAGACACTATGTGCGTGTCCGAAATGACAGGCTCTCCTCATGAGAAATAAAACTCTGTTCTTGTGTTCCTGCTTCCAGCGCCCGTCTCTTTATTTGGTAACATTTCAAGATGGGAACTAAGTGGCGTCTTGTGCCAGCAGCCTGGGCATCGGTTGTAATCTGGGCTGAATTTTCCTCAGCATGGGGTGTGATTCTCAGGGAAGAGCAGCGCATATGGGAGGAGGTTTATGGCCCATGCATGAGAGAGAGAGCGTGGGTGACCAGTGCATGGGGGAGATGCTTGCGAGGGTGGGGAGCCATGCTGAGGATCGGCGGCGTGCAGAGAGTGGGTCTGGTCAAGGCATCTAAAATGGCTGCCGTGCACGACAAAAGTGTGGCATTGGAAAAAAAGCAAGATGGCGCAGACAATGTTTATCAATACGAATTAATTTATAACAATTATTTTTAACAATATATTTACTCGCAGTGTCAAAATGGCGGTCAACACTTCCTGATTTCCTTCGAATCGAACGTTAACAGACGTCACGATCGGCGGCGTGCAGAGAGTGGGTCTGGTCAAGGCATCTAAAATGCCTGCCGTGCACGACAAAAGTGTGCCATTGGAAAAAAAGCAAGATGGCGCAGACAATGTTTATCAATACGGATTAATTTATAACAATTATTTTTAACAATATATTTACTCGCAGTGTCAAAAAGCGGTCAACACTTCCTGATTTCCTTCGAATCAAACGTTAACAGACGTCACGCAGCAAAAAAATACAAATAAAAACGCTCACGCGCAGCCGCTGGAAGACAAGTATCAACATATATGAGCCTCCTCAACCACCCTCAGAAAACATAGGGGGTCAGGATACGTCTCCCGTACCCCCTTATACCAATTTCTCACATTGTTTTTCCTCCATCTTGTAATTTAATTAAAACGAAACACAAAATGGCGAAGTCCCGTTTCGCGTCCCGATTCGCTACCCGGTTCGCGAACCGGAAAGCGCTTCTACCGCAAAAAAATCAAATTTTTTTTATTTGCCCCACGGGACCCTTTAATAACCCCAACATCATTCCTAGGGGGTCAAGAAGGGTCTACCTTGCCCCCTTTCATTAAATTCCCCCTTCGTTTTTCTCCTCTTCTTGTCTCTTGATCCTACCGAGAGACAAGATGGCGGCCGCACCGGACTGTTTAGAATGTTGACAGACACCGGAGAGCCAATCAGCTTCGCTTCGCAAAGCTCCGTTACGCGAACTGGAGCGCTATCCGGGACGCTGTCACAGATATATCTGTTTTTTAAAACGTTAATTTCTCAAAATCCACTGGAGCACATATATTGAGACCCAGCAAAAGGCACATCAGGCTAACAGTCCCTACAATTTTGCCAAGTTTCGTGCAAATCCATTCAGCCGTTCGAGCTAAAAGTGAGGCCAAACGCCCTATGGAAAAATGAATGGGAAAAACGTGTTTTGGGACCCCCCTGTTTTCTCGGCCCCCCCTTGACGAAACCCCCCCAAATTTTTAGGGGCTGCTCAGAAACAAAATGTGCCATTTTCCTGAAAATTTCAGCCGATTCCGTCCACAAACGCCAAAGTTATTAGACATAGAATTTTCAAAAGTTCCATAGAGAAAAAATCCTAACTATATATACCTACTGGCGACTGCCAGTAGGTAATATATATATATATATATATAACCTATTGGCAGTCGCCAATAGGTAGTTATAGTTAGGACCTATTACCCATAGGAAATGCGCAACATTCTATTTGGAATAACTTTTACGCGGATTGACGAATCTGCTCAAAATTTTCCAACTTTTGGCCAGCTCCAGTCGCTCCTATCATGAAAGTTTCAGATGATTCATCAAACGGGGGCCGAGAAAATAGGGGGGTCCCAAAACGCGTTTTCCCCATGCAATTTCCCTTAGGACCTTTAGCCGCAGCTACAGCCCGAATTGCTGGTCAGAATTACACCTAATTTGGCAAAGAGGTAGTCCTTGGTTCAGACTAGTGCCTTTTGCTTATTTGGTGTAAATCCGTTAAGTAGTTCATGAAAAAATTACAGTTAAAACCATTTATATATCTATGGGCGTGGTGGATCCGCGGATTCTGCGCGCATTGTCACCATACCATAAGCGCACCCTCCCGATCACGCCCTGAATGCCCTGAATGCTAATTGGCAGTCAAGTGGTTGTCAACATTCGAAACTAGAAACTGTTGGCAGCCATTTTATACCTCTGTAGAAGCGAGGCTTAAGAAGCCTGTGAAATATGTGTTGAAAACGTGAAAAGGGGGCAGGGTAGACACACCCTGACCCCCAAGACCTGCTCAGGGGGTCCCAGAAGGACCCCTAAGGCCCGAAACAATTATTATTCTTTTTTTAGGGTCCACGCATTTCGCTTCTGAAAATAAAAACGAAGCGAGGGCTCCCGCTCTTTAAAGGTTATTAGCTACCGGGGGCATTTAAAAAAAATAGTGTGGGGGTCCCAATCTCCCCCACACTGCCCCGTGGACCGCCACCCCCGGGGCTGTAATTTAATTTATGCAGGGGGCTCATGGGCCCCCCTGCAGCCCCGGGGACTGCCATCCCCCAAGGCTTGAAAACATTACTGAGGGGGGCTCTGTGGCCCCCCCAGCCCCGGGGACCGCCACTCCAGGGGCTTCTGAAAAAATGTAGGAGGGGGCTGCGCGGCCCCCCTCCTGGAGCTCAAGATGGCCCTGGGGACTGCCACCCCCCAGGGCTGGCTCCTGCAGTATCCCGGGGTGCCCAGCCCCGGGACACTGCTGTTTGCAATGACAGGGCGGGAGCCTCGCAGCTCCCACCCTTTCATTGCAAACTGCTTTCCTATTTGGAAGAGAGAGCAGGTTAACTTGCTCTCTCTTCCAAATTGGAAAAGCAATGCCGGCTCCCGAAGGACGCAGGGAGCCAGCTGGGACCAATGGGACATTGGCGCTCCCCCCACGGTCCCCAATGTTTTTTAGAAGTCCCGGGGGATGGGGTCCCTGGGATTATAAAGATTAGTGAGGGTCCCAATGCGCTAAGGGGAGAGGGAGCTGATGCTACTGCTCGAAGAGCCAGGTCTTGAGGAGTCTTCTGAAGGCGAGTAGGTGTTCCAGGTCTTGGCAGCGAGGTGGGAGAAGGATCTGCCACCGGAGGTCATTAGTTTGATGCGGGGGACAATGGTGAGGGCGAGGCGGGCGGAGTGGAGCTGGTGGGTGGGGGTTTGGAAGCTGAGTCAGCTGTTCAGGTAGGCTGGTCCTGCGTTGTGAAGTGATTTGTGTGCGTGGGTGAGGAGCTTGAAGGTGATCCTCTTGTCAACAGGGAGCCAGTGTAGGTCTCTCAGTTGGGGGGTGATGTGGCTGCGGCGGGGAACATTGACGATCAGTCGGGCGGAGGCATTTTGGATGCGTTGTAGTCGTCGTAGGTGTTTGACTGTGATTCCTGCGTAGAGTGCATTGTCGTAGTCCAGTCTGCTGCTGACGAGGGCCTGTGTCACCGTTCTTCTTGTTTCGGTCGGGATCCACTTGTAGATCCTGCGGAGCATGCAGAGTGTGTTGTAGCATGAGGAGGAGACGACATTGACCTGCTTAGACATGGAGAGGGGGGAGTCGAGAATGAATCCTAGATTGCGTGCATGGTTGTTGGGTGTTGGTGCTGTTCAAAGTGTGATCGGCCACCAGGAGTCATCCCAGGCTGAGGGAGTGGGTCCGAGGAAGAGGACCTCCGTCTTGTCCGAGTTCAGCTTCAGACGGCTGCTACTCATCCAATCAGCGATGGCCTTCATTCCCTCGTGGAGGTTGGTTTTGTCGGTGTGTGTGTCCTTGGTAAGGGAAAGGATGAGCTGGGTGTCGTCAGCAGAGGAGATGATGTTGAGGTTGTGATGGCGGGTCACTTGTGCGAGGGGGGCCATGTAGGCGTTGAACAGTGTTGGGCTGAGGGATGAGCCCTAGGGGACGCCGCAGATGATGTTGGTGGCTTCGGATCGGAAGGGTGGGAGGCAGACGCGCTGGGTTCTGCCGGAGAGAAAGGAGGTGGTCCAGTAAAGAGCCTTCTCTTGGATTCCGGCTTCTAGCAGGCGTGTCTTTAGAGTGCGATGGCAGACCGTGTCGAAGGCGGCTGACAGGTCCAGGAGGATGAGGGCTGATGTTTCGCCGTTGTCTAGTTGGCGCCTAATGTTGGCTGTGGCGGCGATGAGAGTTGTCTCGGTGCTGTGGTTTCGTCTGAATCCGGAGTGGGACGGGTCCAAGACGTTGTTGTCTTCGAGGTGGCGGACCAGTTGCATTTTGATGATTTTTTCGATGACCTTTGCCGGGAACGGGAGCAGGGAGATGAGCCGGAAGTTTTTGAGGTCCTTGGGGTCCGCTTTGGGCTACTTGAGGAGAGTGTTTATTTTGGCGTGCTTCCAGCTTTCCGGGAATGTCGCTGTTTCGAACGAGGTGTTGATGACCTTCCGTAGTTGGGGTGCGATGGCTGCGTCTGCATTGTTGAATATGTGGTGTGGGCATTGATCAGACGGAGATCCTGAGTGAATGGAGTTCATGACCTTGCGTGCCTCGTCGTCATTGACGTTGGACCAGGAGGTCAGGCGGTTGGCACTGGTGGTGTTCACAGGGGAGGTGGAGTCTGGCGTAGTCAGGGCGGTCGTTGTGTTGAAGCTGTCGTGGATGTCAGCAATCTTGCGGTGAAAGAAGATGGCTAGTGAGTCGCACAGTTCTTGTGAGGGCGGGATGTCTTTGGCGTTGGTGCTGGGGTTGGAGAGTTCCTTTATGATGCTGAAGAGATCTTTGCTGTTGTGTGCATTGTTATCCAAGTGGTCTTTGAAGGAGGATCTCTTGGCTAATCTGATGAGGTGGTGGTGTCTGCGGGTGGCGTCCTTGTGGGCTGCGTGGTTGTCCGGTGTGCGTTTGTTGAGCCATGTCTTCTCCAGTTTGCAGCATGCATGTTTAGAGGTCTAGAGCTCGTCGGTGAATCAGGTGGCTCTCTGGTAGGGTGTTGCTGCATTCGTCGCTCCATTGTCTGAGGTTTTCGGCTGCAGCGTCTGGGTTGGTGGGGTCAGTGGGTGGGTTCTTGGCGAGGGAGGTGATCAGCTAGTCTTCGGTGACTTTGCTCCAGCAGCAGCAAGGCTAGATAAGAGATATCTAGAAAGTGAGATCACGGAGGGGGAAATAGCAAACCAATTAAAGAAAATGAAGCAGGGCAAAGCGGCAGGTTCAGATGGGCTTCCGGTCGAGCTCTATTTAGATTACATAGAACAACTGTCACCCGTACTCACAACACTCTTCAATCACTTACTATCCCATGGTTACAGTATCCCCCCTACTTGGGCTGAAGCCACAATAACGCTTATCGCAAAACCTAATAAATACCCCAAGAAAATAGAGTCTTACAGGTCAATCTCTCTCCTAAATACAGACATGAAATTATATTCCGGGATCTTAGCAACTAGACTCGCGAAGATAATAAAATCTATAATCCACATTTATCAAAGGGGCTTTATCCCAGGGAGACAACTAAATGAATTAACTTTTCAAGTGATAGGAGCTATAGATTACGCTAAAGATAAAGGCCTCCCGCTAGCCTTGGTCGCGATAGACGCGTCCAAGGCCTTCGATCAGGTCAAATGGAACTATCTTTGGGCCACAATGACTGCATTTGGGTTCCCCCCAGTGTTTAAAAGGGTATTAAATCACTGTATCACAACCCAATGGCAAAAGTATTGGTTAACGGGGCATTATCTGACTGGTTTGACATATCTCGAGGAACTCGACAGGGTTGCCCCTTATCTCCTCTTTTGTTCGATATTTTTATGGAGCCTTTTGTTTGTGGCATTAGAAGGGATAATGTTATTCAACCTTTTAGGATGGCTAACTTGGAGTTAAAAACTGCCCTATATGCTGATGATCTCCTCTTATATACCTCTAACCACACAGAAGCTATACCCAGGCTATTTTACCTGGCAGAGGAATTCGGAAAACTGTCAGGTTACCAGATCAACAAGGATAAGACAGAGATAATGGGGTGGAACAATAACACTCCCATACAGGGGGTGAAACAAAAAATGCGATATTTGGGAATTTACTTAACTCAAGATCTAAAGAATATACCAATAATTTGCTGGCAGACTGTTGTTAAAGACATTACTAAAACATTAACAAGATGGGGCAATCTACCATTAAATATATATGGACGAGTTAATCTCATTAAAATGTCCATACTCCCCAAATTGACCTTTCTTTATAATTCCATCCCTTTATCCTTCCCGTTAAAAGATATTACTAACCTCCAGGGTAAGATTGGATCTTTTATCTGGGCCTGTAAATCCTCCAGGATAGCCTGGAAAAAATTGAGGAGGGGCTTAAAAATTGGAGGTCTGGCCTTACCGGACTTACTATTATATTGTCATGCTTTCCATTTTAAAAACTTCAGGCTACTTGCTAACACACTAGATGCATCTTCACAGGGCCGTTTGTTCCAGGCTTTATTGCACGATCTACCATATGGCCATGAATTTTTTTTATTTAAGTTTGGCGACCAGAAATTTTTTAAGAAAGTTTGTCTTAAGATCTTACAGACCGCACTTAAAAACTGGGGGTTTATTCGAAAGGTATTGGGAAATCCCTATTATCATACGTACACTACAATTTGGGATTCTCTGGGCACTCCTGCGTGTCTCCAGGATCAGCTTTCACTTCCCTTGAGAACAGCTGGAATATTTAAATGGGGGACTTATGGGTAGACTCCGGCCTTATGGACTGGAACTCCCTAACATTACTTACAAACGGGCTACTGACGAGATTTAAATACTACCAATTATCTGCTTGGTGGTCAAGCCAGACTTTACAGCGGGAAAAAGATACTGGACCTCTGGATGCAATTCGTAGAGGGGGGGATGGATTAGAGAAGTTTCATTCTGGTATAAATTGTTTACTACTGATGAAAAGAATAATTTACATCTTGAACTGACAAGCCTCTGGGGGAACATAATAGCTGAATTCCCCGAAGAGCGCAGTAAAATCTGGTCAGACTCTTTTTCTTTATCCCAGAAATTAATCAAACCAGCTAATCTAAGGCGGAATCATTTACTCACGGCCTACAGAGTATATTGGACCCCGGCTAAATTATATAAGATAACGCAGAAAAATTACTACTGCCCCCGCTGTAAACTCATAGCTGCAGACAATATCCATATATTTTTGGAATGCCCGGAGATTCAGGAGTACTGGAGAGTGATAGTTGGCTTCCTGGGTGAGGTACTATCAACAACCATTTTATGTACACCCAGGTTAGTATTTTTCAGTTTACCTCATGACTACAATATCAATAATTTACATTCACAGTTTATCTTCTATGTGGTGGTTATTGCCAGAAGAGAAATATGTAAAGAATGGAAGTCAGCTGCCCCTCCCAGATTTGCAGAGTGTCTAAAAAATATAATGGAAGTCTGTAAGATGGACATGGTCGGTCGCGATGGAAATACTGAGAATGTATGGTCAAAACTGGAGGTCTCGTCGAACAAGTAAACGGTCCGATGATTATGCCAGAGGTTGTGTTGGTCCTGTCTTCCCCTGGCCTGAAGTACACCACCATAAGTCAGGGGAGTTGGATAAGGAAACAACCTACCTCTGGGACATTCCTGTCCGCTAGATACTGACCCCGGGGCGGCTACAGAAATGTCAGTATAAAAGGCGACAGTGAGACACATCTAGAGCATACAAAATCTGGTGGCATATATGAGGACAAAATAAATAAAAAATAAAAAAGCAGCAGCGAGGCAGCTGTTGGGTGCGGTGGTGCGTGGTTGGTTTCTTGAAGGTGAAATGGATGCAGTGGTGGTCAGTCCAGTGGAGTTCGGTGGTGTGGTGGACGTGGGAGCCTGTGGAGAAGACGGGATCCAGTGTGTGGCCGGCATCGTGGGTGGGTGCGGTGACAAGTTGTCTGAGGCCCAGGTTGGCGAGGTTGGCGATCAGGGTGGCAGAGTTGGCATCGTTTTTGGTCTCGAGGTGGAAGTTCAGGTCCCTGAGGAGGATGTAGTCTGTGGAGGCGAGTGCGTGGGTGCTGGCGAGGCCGGCGATGAAGTCGCTGAACTGAGCCCGTGGTCCGGGGGGGTTTGTATATGAGTGTTCCTCTGAGGCTGGTGTTGGGGTCGATGTGGATTCGGAAGTGCAGGTGTTCGGCAGTGTTGAGGGTGTCGTCTGCGTGGGTGGCGACCTTGAGGGTGGACTTGTGGATGATGGGTATTCCTCCTCCGATTCTGTTGGCGCGATCCCTGTGGGTGCTCTTGTAGCCCTCCGGGATGGCTATGGCGATGTCGGGCGCCGAGGAGTCGTTCCACCAGGTCTCGTCAGGAAGGCCACGTCAGGGGCGGAGGTGTCGAGCAGATCCCAGAGCTCGCCGGCGTGTTTGCGTGCGGAGCGGGTGTTAAGGAGTATGCAGAGGAGGTAGTTAGGTCCAGTCCCTGGAGGTTTGGTGGTTCTGTCGCAGGTGAAGCTGCAGGTGTGGCAGGAGAAGGGTCTGTGGGTCTGTTTCGGGGCAGCCTGGAAGCAGGTGTGGTTTTGGCCGGCGTGGAGTGCGTGGAGGGTGCTGGCGTAGTAGTGGATTCTGGTGTTGTGGCGTTCACGGGGTCCAGGGGTTCTGGTGCTGGGCGTGGTCCTGGCGCGGATGGGCACGGCACACTAGCGGCGCGCCCGCTGTGCGCGTCCACTGCACGGCTGCTACACGGAACCCCTTACACTATCCCTAGAATTATTCCCTACACTGCACAAAGACCAGTGCACTTCCCTAAACCCTTGATCTACCTCCAGCACGATCACCTACACTACCCGTTCAATACTGCAGTACCCTAAACCCTAAAACACTACCTCAGTACAACCGCCTACACTACATAAACACCACTGCACTACCCTAAACCTTAAATCTACTCCAACACAACCTCCTACACTACCCAAACACCACTGCAGTACTGTAAACCCTTAATCTACCTACAGCACGCCCACCTACACTACCCATTCAGGACTTTACTACCCTACACCTTAAATCTACCCCAGCTCAACCTTCTACACTACCCAAACATCACTTTATTTCCTAGAACACTACCCTACCATGACCCCCTACACCACACAAACACCACTGCACTACCTTAAACCCTAAAACACTATCCCTAGCATGATCCTCTACAGTACATAAACAGCACTGCACGATGCAAGAACAACACCACCGCATTACTTCCTACACTACCTAAATACCATTGCACTACCCTAAACCTTAAATCTACCCTAGCACAACCTTCTATACTACCCAAACACCACTGTACGTTCCTACAACACTACTGTATCACGATCTCCTACACTACACAAACAGCACTGTACTATCTTAAACGCTAAAACACTAACCCTACCATAACCCCGTGCACTTTATAAACAGCACTGCACTACGGTAGAACAGTACCCCAGCATGACTCCCTACACTACCTAAACACCATTACACTACTCTAAAGCTTAAATCTATCACAGCAGAACCGCTTACACTACCCAAACACCACTATACTACCCTACTACTGCATTTATAGGAAATATTGTTATTTGTCTAGAATCACACTGTGAGTCAGTGTCCGTTTGGGGAAATTGAGAGACAATGATTTTGTTGATTTATGTGTATGCAGACAAAAATATATGTACAGTTGCAGTGAGACTATCCCTAGCACGATTCCCTACACAAAGACAAGTGCACTACCGTGAACCCTTAATCTACTTCTAGCACGATCATCTACACAACCCATTCACTACTGCATTATCCTAAACCCTAAACCACTCCTGCAGCACGACTGCCTACACTACTCAAACACCACTACACTACCATAAACCCTAAATCTACTCCAGCACAGCCTCCTACAATACCCAAACACCACTGCAGTACTGTAAACCCTTAATCTACCTCCAGCACGACCACCTACACTACCCATTCACCACTTTACTACCCTACACCTTAAATCTACCCCAGCTCAGCCTCCTACACTACCCAAACACCACTATATTTCCTCGAACACTACCCTACCATGACCCCGTACACTACACAAACACCACTGCACTACCTTAAACCCTAAAACACTATCCCTAGCATGATCCCCTACAGTACATAAACACCATTTCACTACCCTAAAGCTTAAATCTATCACAGCAGGACCCCTTACACTAATCAAACACCACTATACTATCCTACTACTGTATTCGAAAGAAATATTGTTATTTGTCTAGAATCACAGTGTGAGTCAGTGTCCATTTGGGGAAATTGAGAGACAATGATTTTGTTGATTTATGTGTTTGCAGACATATAAATATATGTACTGTTGCAGTGACACTATCCCTAGCATGATGATTCCGTACACTACATAAAGACAAGTGCTCTACCGTAAACCCTTAATCTACCACCAGCACGATCACCTACACTACCCATTCACTACTGCAGTATCCTAAACCCTAAAACACTACTGCAGCACGACTGCCTACACTACTTAAACACCATTGCACTACCCTAGAACAGAACTCCACAATTACCCCTATACTATACAAACAGCACTGCACTACTGTAAACTCGAAATCTGTACTGTTGGTAAACGATAGTGACTGTTTATGTACCATGTAGTAATATATTTACTAAAGTAAAAGTAAACCAATTATGAATTCACTCAGTGTCTCTCCTTATAGTATTGTGATCATTTTCTTAATATGCATGTACTCATAAAGTGCTTCAGTTTTTAGTTTTATGGAGTGCTTCAAAGTGGTATGTATTATGTATGTACCGCTGTTATCAACTTCACAGTTGTGCCTCAGGCCTAACATTTCGTAGTTAGAATTTATATGGAATGTGTTTGTATAGTAATACAAAAGTATAATTTTAAAGTTATTAATAAATATTTATTTATGAATATTTTTTACAGATACTGTTTATCATCATTAAAAAAAGTTATCATGCCAGAGAAAAAACAGAAGAAGAAAAGCTCAGAAGGATATTTACTTGAAAAAGAGTCAACCACAAGTATTGGAAGACCAACATAATGTGTCTACTAAAAGAAAAATTTCTGGTAAGACCACAAAGGATTTCATAAAAAATATTACTAGATTCAGAATAAAAATGGAAATGTTCAAAGCAGTGAAAATGTTCCAAACACAGAAAAACGTGCAAAGATTAGGAAAGGAAAAAAGGCAAAGTACATACAAAGGATACATCTTATAGTAAAAGAAGAGAAAATCAATATAAAGAAATGCGCAATAAAATATTTTACAACAGAGTAGTCCATAATTTACTGAAACATACAAAGAAATGTAGAAAGAGAACACTATTTTATAAAAAAGCATATTGAATCCATTGTTGAAAAGGCTTTTGAAGTAAAGAGGAAAATATTCCTTTTAGTATTAATGAGAATTCGATCACAAGAGAAACCAATCCATTTAATGAAGGCCAAAAGTATGAGGAAAAGAGTAATTAACAAAATTAATGTTTGTGATATTTTCTTAGGGCAATGGAAACACAGTTCAAGTTCCGAGCCTTTTTTTAAGGAAGGGAGTTATTTACAGAGCAATGATTTGCTGCATGCAGTTGACACCAGTGGTCGAGCTTATGAGGTTAGAAATGGTTGTCCAATTGAGAAAGAGCAAATGGTTCCTAGAAATGCAGAAGAAGTGATAGCTGATGAAGTTCTAGGCAGACGTCCTAAAGCCCCAGTTTACACTTGGGATTGTAGTAGTATTTATAGTGTACGACAAGAATCTATTGATCAATTACACAATTTCTTACAAGCATATTGTAAAAAAAAGTGTTAAACAAAAGATTAAGGTGTTGCAAGGAATAGACCCTTGCAGAGTGAGAAAACATACTGGTTTGCAAGGTCATTCTCTGGCTTGTCTTTCTAGGAAAGTATGTCAAAGTGTTTTTCACCATTTCAGGATGTTGGCCGTACATCATACTCAAATGCGGAAGTTAGTGAGAAGATTGTATTATGCAAAAAGTCCAGCACTAAAGTTAAATGAGTTGAACAATGCTCTTTTGCATGGGTCAGTATCAGATGTGAAAAAGGTTTGTGATGATATTGAGTTTTGTTACTTTGGTCCTGAAGAAGAGAGTGAAGACACTCAGACATTAATAGAAGAAAATGTTGTAGAGAATGTTGAACATAGTTGTACAAAAAATTTTGAAAGTGAAAATATAAAGTTTAAGGCGATATCAGGTGAAAGGCCAAATTTTCCTTGTATTTTTTTTGTCGCTGAACTCACTACAAAAATCAGACTAGGAGTGTTGATCTGTATTTAAAAAGTGAAAAAGAAACTAATGATACGTAGAAAGAATTTGCAACTTATTTGTTGGTTGAGAATTGGTTTGATTTGAGTTCTGGTCAGCGTATTTGGAAATATTGTTATAACAAATTAGATGAGAATAAAATGCCTGCTAGAGCTGTTCATAATAATCTAGAGTTGGTTGCTATTCCTCCAGAACTGATAGATTTAAACACCTATGAGTCTATTCTTATTCAATGTGTGCACCCGTTTCAGGCTATTGTTCGTATGGAGCCTAAAACAGGTAAATTGCCTCCTTCAGATTTACAAAGAGTATTAAAAGGAAGAGTTGTGTGTTTACCGTTTGATTTAAAGAAAAATATTGTAACTATTGGCGTAGAGAGTGTAGAAAGTGAACCACTAGTTATTCTTGTTAGTGGTGTGCCGACTAAGAATAAGAAAATCTGGCAGGAATTAGTGGATGTTATATGGGAGAAGAATAAATATTTTTAGCAGAAGATACTGAAACGTCAAGTGGACAAATTGAAAACGTGGATATGTTAAGATGTGAAGAAATCTATGAAAACTACAGTGTGCATCCACTTCATTCAAAAGAAGTGATGGGGAACACTATTGATTTGTTCCAAATGAAAAAAGCAAAGGGAACTCCCATGAGTGTTTCAGAAGGAAGCTCGTTGTTTTCGGCAGTTGTTTCGAACAGGGAAAGGAGGACGATATGAGGAATGCCTGTGCAGATTCCTGCATCTGAATATCGGAGAACAAGATTATATACAGAAGAGCCAAGATTTTGACAATGTATCCCTTATATATTTCATCTTTTGTTTGAAAGTGACTTGTCTGGACTTTCATATGCAGTCAATCATATTCTAAAAACTGGAATACATCTGCAAAATGTATCTGTAAAAGATTATATGGATAAAGTGCACTAGAGAGATGATCATCTAGAATCTCAGCTCATTAATCTGATGGCATTTCAGCGTGGGACTAATGAATATTGGTACCGTCGTCATGGAGAACTGAAATGTATGCAACGGAACTTAGGAATTCCAACATGGTTCCTTACCCTAAGCTGTGCTGAGTACGCCTGAGAGGATTTGCTAGGATTTCTTCGAGAGGCAAATTCCAATATAAAAATATTGAATACAAGACACCTGGAGAATTGTGCTCTTTGGATCCTGTTAATGTATGCAGGTATTTCAATCATAGATTTGAGGCTATGATGTCTTCTATTTGCAATAAAAACATCCTCCTCTTGGAGAAGTTGTGGATTTCTTTTGGAGAAAGGAGTATCAAGCAAGAGGTGCTCATCATATACATATGCTGTTATGGATTAAGGACGCTCCCAAAGAGATGCGGATGATACTGTTTGGAGTTTTATTGAAAAATATGCAACATGTGATGAACCCAAAAGCACAGAAGAAAACAACTTAAGAGCACAAGTGTTACGATTCCAAAGCCACCGATGTGGAAAATACTGTCGACTAAAGTACAAATCTAAGGACAAGTTCTACACCAAATGTCGTTTTGCATTTCCACGTCCTGTAATTTCGAAAGGAAGAGTGAACAGTTTAATGTCATCTTTGCGACATACTATCACAAGAAAGTCTCCAAAAAATACTTACAACTTAAGAAGAAATGAAGAGTCAAAATACATAAATGGCTACAACCCAGTTATTTTGTCCATGTGGAATGCTAACATGGATATTCAATAGGTTGCGGACAATACCATTGCTGTTGCTCGATATGTTACGTCCTATATTACAACATCAGAAAAGTCGGAATTGAAAGAAATGTGGGAAGAGATTTCTCACGAAAAGACACTAAGTAAGAAATTATACAGTTTCAGTTTGAAGATGTTATCGCATTGAGCAATTGGAGCATATGAATGCTCAGATCGGTTATCTGCAAGTCTATAGTCCAAATCTAGAAGAATCCTTTATGTGAGTCCAGGTCTTGCAGCAATGCGAAATCAAGTACTGAAATTTGTAAAAGAAATTGAATATTTAGCAGCAAAAGATCCAGAAAGTACAGATATTGATATTTTAAAAACAAATATGTTTGACACATATTACCCAAACAGAAGTCCTCATCTTGAGAACGTGTGTCTCTATGAAGTATTGCAATACTACACTTTTAAACAGAATACTACAGAGAACATCAATGATGGAAAATATGGAGTCATAGGTTCCGAAGGATGTTTGGTGAAACAAACAAAAGGAAATTTGATTATTCACAGAAAGCTGAGTTGCAACACTGCTGATAAAAGGGAATTTTACTATTTAGCCCTTTTACAACTATTTAAACCATGGCGTTCAGAACTGGAATTACTTGGAGATTTCCAGAGCTATGAATATTCCTTTAATGCTCGTAAAGATAGCATACAATGCAGTGCTTTTTCAAATTATGTGAAAATGTTGAACAATGAAATTGATCAAGAAGCTACAATCGCAGCTGAGATTGCTAGAGACAGTTCTCAAGACATTCAAAGTTCTGCTGCGCTGAGTCAAGATCCACTAGGACAACCAATTGTTGAAAATGAAGCAGCAATCGCCATGAATGAGGTGGAAACAGCAATGCATCAATCTCAAGAAGATGTAACAACTTAGCAAACTTGGAAGAACAACTAAATGTTGAGCAAAAACAAATATAAGAGCAAGTGGGACAACAGATTGACCATGGATTACTTCATGAAAAGAAAGAGTGCTCATGCACGTCATTTCAACCTATCTGAATGTATGTGAGTAGACAAGCTGGAACAGGAAAAAGTTATTTAATTAAAGTAATTACAAGTTATCTACAAAAAACAACTGAGTCGCATTTGTCTTGTGTTGTCACTGCTCCAACTGGGTTAGCAGCACACAACATTAAAGTAATTACTTTACATCGTTTACTAATGCTACCAGTAGAGCATGAACACAAATTGGAATACCACAAACTATATGGACAAGCTTGTTGTGAAGTTTTAAAAGTCTTGAAGAAAATGAAACTTATTATTGATGAGGTAAGCATGGTATCAAACTTAATACTTGCATTTGTGCATTTAAGAATGCAGCAAATTCTTAAAACAGAGTATGACGAATTATTCGGAGGAAAACATGTCATAGTTTTTGGAGATCTACTGCAACTGAGTCCTGTAAAAGGACAACCAGTATTTAAAACACTTGTGCATAAAGACACCAGAAAGTCTCTTGGTAGTGTTGGAAAATTGAACATTTAGTCATATTTTGAATACCAAGAACTCATTACAAATATGCAACAGGCAAATTATGTTGATGATGGAACTATTCTCCAAGATATAAGAATTGGACTACTGACTGAACATGGGAAGCAAGCTTTGCAGACTCGATTACTTTCTAATTTGTTTCTAAATGAAAATGTAGTTCCTGAGAAAATATACATGAAAATTGCAGAATACAAATTTGTAATCTGCTTAATGCCAACACTGCGTGAGTGTTCTATGTTCAACTAACAACTTTTGAAACTGGAAAATGAAGAAATATTAAAAATGGAAGCCATCGATAAAATAGAGCATCTAGGAATCACTATTATTTTCACAGAAAAATTGAAGACAAAATTGGATTCTTTAGAAAAATCAATATTTAAAACTGCTGGTTTAGAAAAGAATCTATATGCATGTAGAAAATGTCGGATAATTTAAGACGTAATTTGGATGTAAAAAAAAGATTTACTTAATGGAGCAAACGGCAAAGGTGTGGATTTTGTTAATTATCAAAATAAAGATCGTATTGAATTATTAAAGATAAAATTTGATCAGATTGAAGAAGTTAAAGAAATTGGTTGTTGTTCTGTTCGGTTTTTGCTTGTTAAAGATTTATATGTGTGTAGAAAACAGTTTCCAGTTTCTCTGGCATATGCAGTCACTATTCATAAATCTCAAGGTTTAAGTGTTGACAGTGCTTTGGTGAACATTGGAAATACCGTGTTTAAAGAGGGAATGGCATATGCTGCTTTGTCGTGAGTCAGAACATTATCTGGTTTGTTTTTGATTGATTTTGATGATACAAAGGTTACTGCAGATGCCAAATGTGTCAAAGAGTACAATAGGTTAAGAAGAACATATGCTCCTAATTTAGGTCAATATCCTAGATTTGAAAAGCATGTAGTTGGTCAAAAAAGAAGGTATGAGAATATCTGTACTGAAGTTGCAGAAAAGGGAAAAAAAGAAGATAATGTTGTGATTGCAAGCAAAAAGAAAAAGGACACTGTTGAAGAGATTGTTGGTTATCAGATAGAAAATAGTTCTGGTGTCAACTGCTATGCTAATGTAGTGGTCAATGTTGTTTTTTTTCTTGAAGGTTTGCAACAGCAAATTATGGAGAATCATGGAAAAAGACTCTGTTCCTTGTTGCATTCTGTTCATGAAAAATTGAGAACAGATAAAAATAAAACAAAGCGTTTCAGATGTTCATAATCTTTTGGATGGATGTTCCGGTTCTATACAATTTAAACAAAATATCCAACAAGATGCTCAGGAATTTCTAATGTATATGCTTACTGTATTGGAAAATGAAGGTGTAGACATAGAGAATATTTTTGGCCTTTGTTATGAATGGGAAAATCAATGTTAAAATTGTATGTATACATGGAGCACTAATGTAGATACTGAAAGATTTCTATATTTGACATTAGCAGACTACAAATCAGTGTCTTTCAGTAAATTAGTTAAAGCTGAAAATCAAAATATGGAGTGTAGCCAATGCAAATCAGAAATGTTATCAACATTATTTATAGAAAGATATGGAAATATATAATTGTAATGATGCAACGTTGTACAGCTGACAGAAGAACATTGGAAACTTTAATGAAACATTTTGTAGCAAGTCAACTATCAATATCAGGAAGGACTTTGTAGCAGTAGCAATGGTCCTTCAACAACATCTGGACATTACACTGCCTATCTAAAAAACGAGAAAGCCTGGAGTCTTTGTAAGGATGCTGAGTTGGTTTTCAAACAACGTTTGCTTTTCGAATTACCAAATTCCTACCTAATATTTTTAAAACCAAAGTTTTAAGAAGATAATTTAGCCTCTAAGGAAATTATTATTATCATTTAAATAGGACTACCATTAGACAATTTACATACAAATGACTGCAAACATACAATTTGGCATCAAGGAAACGTATTTCTATGAATTATGGACTTTTTGCTGCACATTGTCTCAGTGTATAATTTTAACTGGCATCATTTATAGTGTTTATAAATGTAAGTTATAACATTTTCTTAGCAATATTCATTTTATATATGTGTGATTTGTATTATCTAGTATTTTACTGGAGATGGATTATTGTTTCTTTCTAAACAATCTTATTGATTGTTTTTTTTGCCCACTGGAATTTGATGAGTACGATTGAAATCACTATTTCTAGTGAAATTCAATATATTGAACAGCAAAAAAGGCAAAGAAATTACTTTGTAAAATGTTAAAATTATGTTGTGCTATTTAAAAATATTACTACATGTTATAACTATTTTTTCTTTTCTTATACAGATCTTAATTTTAAGATATCGAATTTACCACAATTTAGATTATAAAAAACAAGTGCATAAAATGTGTACCGCTTTTTACGTGTATTACTGTTGAGGTAAGTTTTAGTAAGTCTTAAAATCAACAATGGACTCTGGGCCATTTATATCATACTACAGTTTAGACAATTCCAAATAGCGAATTTTAAGGAATCGCTATTTGGAAGTCACTAAACGGTATGTGTGTACAAAATCGCTATTAAATAGCGATTCTTTACCATTCCTAATTTGCGATTAGCAAATTGCTAATCGCAAATTACCCATTCATTTCCATGGGCCAGGAGGCCCATAGGAATGAAGGTGCATTTTGCGATTAGCAATTAGCTCATCACAATTTAGGAATTTTTTCAAGGGTGCAGGGGTGTCTCACGAACACCCTGCTGCACCCCTGAAAAAGACATTTGGGGGCATATGGCGCACATACATGCCCTAAGGGCATGTATGGGCGTCATATGGCACCTTTTGTTTTTTGGAAAAAAGCTTTTTGAAAAGAATTCGCAAATTACCACCAACTAGAAGTTGGTGGTAATTTGCGAATCCTTAATGGCATTTTTTAAAAAAATTTTGTTTGATACATTGCATTTAAGGAATCGCAAAATTTGCGATTCCTTAAGTGCAATCACAAAATAAGGAATTGCAAATTTTGCTATTCCTTATTTTGCATCAAACATGTTTGATACATACCATTTGTCAAATTAGCAATTGCAAAGGCCGAAATTCGCAGAATTTCGGCATTTGCGAATGCTAATTAGCTTGATACATATGGCCCCTAGTCACCAGACAGTTGAAGAAAAGGAAGATGGATGGTCTAGATTTGTGCCAGAAAATTCCAATGCAGACAGGTATAAAATAGGGGACAGCTTCAGAACACCTGTCTGCAAGATACATAAATCAGAAAATGCTTTATTCGATTTTTTAGCAAAATATAAAATCATAAAAGCGTCGCAATATAAATACATATTTCATCATACACTCAATCACCCTCCTTTAAAAACAGTGTTTAAAAAAACATTAAATTAGTACGTTTTTGATATAAAGCAGTTCCTTATAGGCATTACTTGTCACAAAAAGTCATTGATCAGTCAATTACCATCATTAATTTACGTTTAAAAAAAATACTTTTTAAAAAGCAAATCATAACCATAATACATTTCTCGCTGCCTAATTGCAGAAGGCTTAAATACGCTGGTCTACATTGTCGCCAATGACCCTGTCTCAGATACTGTCTAATCCATCTTCTACGTTCGCTGTCATAATGTTTACAGAATAAAATCAGATGGAAAGTAGATTGCTTTGACAGACCATCACAAGTACAGGGTACCAAATCCCTTGACCAATCATTTCTTGACGAAAATGTTACCATGCGAAAGAATAGTTCAAATCTGAACCGCGTTAAAAGGAAACGGTCAAAACCCACACTGCAAATAGATAGATATGGTTGAATGGGCCTGCACAGCAGGGTCATTTGATGCTGTAAGACTGTACATTTCGAAAGTTCACTTGCACTTCTTAACATTCCAAAGTGGCTCATGCATAGTAGTATCAAGTCTTTCCTTGATATCCCAGTAATGTTTTCAGGGTTACTGTATAGTTCTGATCTTTGCATATCTGAGAAGATATTTTTAACATACATTAACCACAGGATACATTTTACATTATTAAGGGCCATTGCATCCTTTATAATTTCCCGATTTAACTCCAAGGATTCCCCTGTCCATACAATATGCCAGAGTAAAATTGGCTGGAGTTTTATAAGGCCAGAAATATACTCAGGAGCTAGTTCCTCATGACAGCTAAATGTTGCTGCACCCTGTGGTAATGCCAATAGATATCTTAAAAAACAGTTTTCGACTAACTGAATGGTCGGAGCATTCTGAATTCCCTATATAGGGCGATACTCCTACATTTTGCCTTATCAATTTTTAAAAGGATTTCCGGGGGTTTTTTGCCCAGCTGTTTCGAGAAATTCATGAGCACCGCTAAAGAGCGTTTGAATAACAAAGTCCTGGACATTATGGCAGCCCCCCACTGTCCCGAACCATCAAGCAATACCCCTAAATATGGAAACGTTTCTGTGCATTCAATTGTAAGGCCATCCAACCTTAATTCCTTTACTTCAGTCCGCCCCTTTCCACACACCATCATAAACGATTTTTTGGCATTCATTTTTAGCCCTCTTGAAGCCATAAAATGATTGTATTTTTCTAAAGCCCTCTTGGCTCCTATCTTTGTACGGGCCATAAGCACTGCGTCATCCGCATAGAGGAGTGATACAGCCTGTTTCTTACCAAATCTCGGGCAATCAATGTTGCTGGCCTCCAATTCCTTTTCCAGAGCATTCGTGTAAATGGAGAATAGGAATGGGGCCAGCACGCAGCCCTGTCTGACACCCTTCTCTATGCGAAAAGGCCCAGTGCATTCTCCCTTAGTCCCGTGCCTCACCCTAGCTGTTGCCCCAGAATACAGCTGACGAAGGAATGAGACTATGGCTGGTTCTACTCCTATTTCTTCAAGGGTCTGCCATAACTTTGCATGATCCACACAGTCAAAAGCGGCTGTGAGGTCAACGAAGATGGCATATAAGCGTTCTTTCTTTGCCCGAGTGTATTTCCCCTGAATTATTACGAAATTGAGGACCTGCTCCACAGTACCCATCCCCTCTCTGAAGCCATATTGCACAGAACTCAAAATATTATTATCAGTTGTCCAGGTATGTAGTTGGTTTAAAACCACCCTTCCTGCTAGCTTCATGAGGGAGTCCAATAAAGATATTGGCCTATAATTAGATGGGCTCTCTCTATCCCCCTTTTTGTGTATCAGTATTATCACCGATTCGGACCAGGTTTTAATGAATCCTATTGCACAACATGATTGTAAAACGCGTGTGCATATTGGGGCCCACAGGTCCGGGGTTAACTTAAAAACATCATTTGGTACCCCGTCGGGGCCCGGAGCCTTATTTCCTTTGCTAGTATTGATCGCCATCAAAACTTCGTCAAGGCAAATTTCTAGCCCTATTGGTGAGTGGGCCACGTTTAGGTCGTCCTTATCCATAATAGGGCACGGACTTGCCCCATCCCTTTTATAAACATTAGAAAAAAAGTCAATCCATGTCTCTTCATCAATGGCAACCTCAATTGTTGCCATATCCTCCTTTGTAAAGTAGGGCGCTTTGACTGCCTGCCAGAACAACTTTGGGTTTCTACTTTCAGAGGCTTGGAGTAGGTTTTGTCAGGCTTGTTCTTTTATATCCCTTCTCCGTTGTGACCTAGCTTGATTGTATGCCCTTCTACAAGTTCTTATTAGTTCAGCATTTCTGGGTTTAGCGCTCAGCGTGGCTTTTAATTTAGTGTATGCTTTAGTGCATGGGGTATCAAACCACCCTATAGCTTTTGGGCGCTTTTTAACAGTTCTTCTAAGAATATCCTGGATTATCGCTGTGATGCTTCCAAAGGCATCCAGTATCTCTTTATCTGAAGCCTTTTCATCTGGACAGATCTGGATATATGGCAATGCTTTGGTAATAATCCCCTTATTTGTTTCCCCAGGATCTAACACACTCCACTTTAGGCTAAGTCCATTTTGTCGAGCCAATGTTATATTCTGTACCCAGGCCAGAGCCTCTATTGTGGAGGATTTAGTGGAAGCAGGTAGGGATAAATGAAGGCTAATAGGCACATGGTCACTGAGGCAATTTGAGTGGATCTCAAACTTCTGCACCCATTTATTGTACTTTTTGGTAATATAGTAATATAATTTAGTAATATAAAGTCAATGACTGATTCTAGGCCCCTTGATATAAAGGTTGGGCTAAATTCCACCAGTGGGGCACTCATCATATTTGCAAACTCTAGGTCAAGGGTAGCCATAATGTCATTTAATTTATCCCCTTTCCCTGAGTGTCTAAAATGGTTCACAATGTGGCTTCCTTCCCACTCATTTTCTCTAGAGGTACATACATTCGAGTTACAAATGCTGATATTAAAATCTCCTCCCCATACGACAATTGTATCATTATTGTTTGCAAGGTACAGGTGATTTAAGTCATCAGTCAGATTATTCAACACTTCCTCAAACCCTTCTTTTATGTTATTGTAAAAATTCACCACTAGCGAGACTAATCCTGATGTAAAATGGATAGACACAATTTGGTAATAAGGGGAACTCTTCAGCATTGTTATCCTCCGCACACTTAACAAGTTGGATACATAAACACATATTCCCCCCTTGTGCCTACCATTTGTGGAATGTACGGCCGGGGTATGAATTGTTTTATAACCATCCAGATGTTTTTCCCCTATGAGCCATGTTTCCTGGATGCACAAGACGTCAAATTTGTATATAAAATCGCTCCAAACTGTATTGGAAACCTTATTCTCCAGTCCACAGATGTTCCAAAAAACAATCCTTACCGAATTTTGTTGTGCCAATGTCTTTGGTGGTGGGAGCTTAACATTGCCTTTAATTATTGGTGCAGCTACCTTTTCCTCATTCGTCAAACATGCACTAGTTTTCCATTATCTTTATCAACACAAACATTCGGGAGTCCTTCTATTCTCTTCACGACTTTGTGATCTATTCCCATAGTGCTAGGTGTACCACTAACTGCGTTAATATGAACCTCTGTGGGTAAGTTGGTTCTCAATGGAAGGACGTGTACGTTTTGGAATTCTGTTAGAGCACCTCCTGTTTCAACCTCTTCTGGCGATGTTACTGACAAACTCTCATTCTTCTTTTGGGGACTGTCCCTATACTTTTTATGGTCATCGTTGCCCTTACAGCGTCAATCACAATTATTTAGGCCAGACAGTGGTGAAAATCTATTAGGCCATAAGTACCTATTATGCCCCTGTATGCCCCTTCTCTGTCCTCCTGGAGCCTCACCCTGATGTCCTGCCTGTCCGTGGGGGCCTCTCCTCATTAGTTGCCAGTTGTTCCCTTTAATGTGTCTGGCATGATTTATTGGTTTGTAAAAGAAGCCTAGTGGCAAGATCTCAATACCTTGACTCCTACCCCCTCCCCCACGTCTCACTTCGCTCATGATCCTCTCTACTGGAGATTGACTATTAAAGTTGACCACCACACAGTCACCCTTTTTTGATTTCTTAGACCTGCCAATCCAGGACACCCGAGTAACCATTAAAATATTTGGCCCTACCAACCTACCCTCTACAGTGTTACTAGACAACCAGTGTGTAACTTTGTTTCTCAACTGATTGTGGTTCTCTCTGGCTCCCTCCTTAAGGGGAGGTACATTCCCTAGCACTAGAATCAGTGGAGCGGATTGTGGTGGTAGGTGAAGAGTCCGGAACATGGCCGGAGTACCTGCTATTTCAGGTACATCCCCTGCGCCCTTGTCCTGTACAAGACATGAGTTTAGCCCATTATTCCTCTCTTCTATATCTTCAATACTCTTTCCACCCCCTGTTTTATTTCCTGAGCTATCCCCTAAGCCAATCTTTGTTCTAATTGGTTTTAATCCTTCCGCTACACTTGCAGATTTCGGGCATGGAGTGGAAAGGGTGACTTTGTCCTGCCCACTTTGCTCGATTGCTGGCCCCATGCTGTGTGAGGTAAATTTGGGGATTCCTGGCCCTTTTTTTATATTCGCAACTTCCATGCAAAGAGTATTCACTTTATTAGTTAAGACCTTCAACCTCTCAATGAGCGGGAGTGTGAATGATCGTAACAAGCATTCCATGTGTGCTATAGTGCAAACCCCCTCTGTATCAATTGTAGGAAAAGGTTGATAATTAATTAATGTGGAAGGGGTAGGTAGTGCTAGGGGTGGGTCCTACTTTGGGGGGCTAGATGGCCTTACCAATTTTTTTTACCAAAGAGTGACTTCACCACCTTATTAGTTTTTTTCATAATTTTAGGTTTCCTGCCTACTTGACAGTTGCCTCCCCTTTTCCTTTTTCCTGCTTGTTTAGTACAAGCAGGTCTACTATCCTTTGACATGGCTTTATTTTTTATTGCAATTTGCTGGTATTCATCTGAGGAAACACTATTACAAGTAGATGAGTGCTCGTCAGTGGAAGATATAGTCTCATTTGAGTTATTTCCTGTGGAAATCAAGTTAACAGCAATAGGTATTGACTCAGGTGTACTGGCATCTCTAATTGCACCTAGCGACGACCTCTTCGTTGTCCCAAGTTCTAAAGATAGTCGCTGCTCAGTCAGTTCTATTTCCTTCCCCACCACCGCAGCAGTCCTTGCAAAAAAACTTTCTAGGGTCCCGATTATACTGCCGCCTGTTATCTTTGGTTCAGTCTTTCTCCCCTTCATTAGATTTAAGAGTCATCTCTCCTTGGGCTATCAGGACACAGCAGTCAGTCTATAGTTGTGAAATCTCACCTGTTGGTTATTCCCCAAGGTACTGAGGATTTAAGGGAGTGGCCCTGCCCGGCCTCCTCTGGTCACCGAGGGCCACAGAGGGCTCGCCCTTTGCCCGGGCTTAGCCAGGCGTTGCCCGCGTGCATCCGCGGCACGGAAGGAGCACCATTCTTTTCAGCACCTTCCGGGCGCGTCAGTGGGCGTCAGAGGGCGGCGTCAAGCAGCTGAGGATTGTGGGGGCTGTAGTCCCCCCGCTCGGCGGCCGCGAGATGTTCCTGTCGCGGCGGCGGGGGGGGGACCAACAGCCAGTGTTTGCAGGAGCGCCGGTAGCCCAAAGGAAGGTTCGTATCAGGGTTTGCACAGCAAATTGGATATCCAAGTGACCAGGAAGGATTGCCTCCTCAGGTTTCCATCACCAAGTGTCTCCAACCTCCAACCTCCAACTACCAGCACTTGCCACTGCCAATATTGGCTCTTTCAATTCCTCCTTGCCATCAACACATTGTTTTCCCCTTTATTCTACTGTCCGCCGCCTCCTCACCTTTATGCAGGGAGAGTCTGGACTTTTTAAAGTAGGAAGGTAGAACACGTCACTGTGGTGATCTGTAACTGACTTCGCCTAACTCCGTGTAGCTCTGTGATGCCTTACTGCTTACCCCCACTGGAATTGCGCACAGCACCTGTGAGTGTACGGGATCGTCGAGTCGAGTCTTGATGCCGGCATCCACCCGCGGCATGCGGGGAAAGAATGCTGCTCACCCGGCCCGTTTAAGGAGAGGCATAGCCGAAGTCAGGAAGTCAGAAAATCCTCAAAAACGACATGCGCGAGGTAAGATGCGGGAACACCGCCGTCTGCTACACACCGCTGCGCGCCATTGCAAGATACATGGTATAGTACAGAATAGACAGATATGGTTGTTTTGCAGGTCTTGGTAATTTCAGAATTAAAAGTAATGAAACTCTTTAACTTAAACCACATCACTCACTGTTTTTGCACATGTCATATTTGGTCGCATCCCTTCCCTTCAGTAATATATAAACATGTCCTATCAGTTCCCTAAAATGTAATTAGTTGTAAATGTATCTTGTTCTCTGTTATCAGTACAGAAATGTACTCCTATAATAACAATTGGCCTAGCCATTAGCTTTCTTTCTTATTTACAAGGTGAGGATAAGGCATTTTGTATACCTTTTCTTTTCCATGTAAATATAATCTCATCATACACAGCACTTTTTTTGTGAAAAATGTGTTCTATAGGTTTTGCTGTGCGTGTTTGCACAAAACACTCATAGAACAAGACACATCTCCAGATTTATCATAAATCATAAATCTGGACATGTTTGTGAATGCTGCACCGTCCTCCTATTGGTGTAGCAAAACACAATGAGGAAAATTGTTTTCACTTCTCCTAATTTTTTCACTTTCAATATATGCTACAATGCACAGCATATATTGAAGGAGAAAAATGCCTTTACTGATTTTTTTTGTGCAGGAAGGTGTACCTTCCTGCACAAAAACAATCTCCACATGACACGGGCATCCTTGCACCATGGTGCAAGGGTGCCTGTGTCTCCACATGGCTGCAGTTTAAACAGCTGTGCAGAGTGAAGCAAAGAGCTGCAACATATTTATATACATATGTTGCACCCTGTGCTTTGGGAGTACCACAGCATGCTGTAGTTAAACAGTTTACAGTGTCATGCTGCAGCACTTCCTTATAATTCTGCCACTTATGCATTCACCACACATCACAAATGTATTTTTACAGTCAATTATACACTACACAGACATTCATCTAAACTTTCACACACCAGCATACTAGTTTAGCTCTTTCTTTAACCAGAGTAGTTAGTTCTGAAAATAACTTTTTTTCTTTTTGTTGTTTTATATTTTTGGGGGGGATTTTTTGAACGATTTTGTATTTTTTTTTAAACATGGGAAAAAATGTGAACTGGGAAAACAGAACGAAAAACTGGGAGAAGAGGAAAAAAGAAAACTAACAATTGTGGTTATCAATGGCTCGACACACCAGATCCGCCGACTGCTCCCCATATGCAATGAGCATCCGCATTTATGCAGGTCATCCGGACTTTCCCTATTTAAGGACGGATGTCAGGAGGCGATGATGAGCTTGATGGTGTTGCTCCACTTGTACTAGGAACTGCCGATGGATCAGGAGAAGCGTCTCTTAGTCTTCTTAATTCCTCCCTGGCAAAATGTACAGGATGCTTGGTTTGCAAGTGCTTCCGCATACTTGCAGTGCCACATGAGTATTTTTTTGTGGGGTTTCCCCTCGCAAGCACTGCTTTGGAAATGCGGAAAGTCACTTTAGTCGCATTCACCTTCTTCAACCCTGGAGGAAATGTGAAAAATTTCCAGGCAATACTGGTATATCTTTCTTTAGGGGGAGGATCTGGAACAAATTCCTGTTCTGATGAATTGTCTGAATCAGATGAAGGTGGTGGATTTGCAGCCATATTTCATTCAGGTCTATCTCTTCTCCAATAATGAAGAAACAGCAGATCTACGCAGTATGTCTTTTTCTGAGAAAAGTTCTAAGAAGAGTGGTTAAAATGGGTGGGGTCCTTCAATAGTTTCAATAGGAAGGTTAATGAACCATTCAAATCTCTTTTTTTGAGGTCACATGGGGTGCGCGTAGGATGCGCACACTCAGCAAGCACCCTGCTTGTACCGTGCTCGCACCCAGCGCGACTTCGTGAAATTGCATTAAAAAGTGATGTACTTTTTAAGAAAGTTAAAGAATATTATTTTTATAATAACCTCAAATAATGTCTTGTCTTAGTATTTATATTAAATCTATATATAACTTTTTGAACATTAAAAATTTTTTGTGGGAGTCGCGCACCCACCGTGTCCGATATGCATATGACATCATGCGCTACCGTGCGTAAAACGTATATCTGGCATATGCGCTAGAAGTCGCGCACAAGTTGCATAGCAACCGCTTTGGAAAAGTCATACCCGTCGCACACCCTACGCGGATCCTAGACAGCAACCCTAAAATGGCGGACACGTTTCGCGCAGTAAACGAGCAGGGTGCGCTTTGGGTACGCGACTCCAAAAAAAAGGAAAAAAATAAAATAAAATAATTCAAGTGTATTATAAACAATATAAAATAAAAAACAAATATATTTTTATTTAAAAGAAATTTATATAAAATGTGTGTAATGTAATTTAAAAAAACAAACATATCTAAAAATAAAAAGATAAAAAAAGTAGTTAAAAATATTTTAAAAACCAATAAATATATTTAAAAATTATCATTTAAAAAACCTTTGAAATTCACTAAAAAAACATAGGTTTTGCATATGTTATAGTTAGGAATTATCATTTCAAAAACCTTTGAAATTCACTGAAAAAATAATAGGTTTCAGACATGTTATAGTTAGGAATTAGCATTTAAAAAACCGTTGAAATTCACTGAAAAAACCATAGGTTTCAGACATGTTATAGTTAGGAATTAGCATTTAAAAAACCTTAGAAACTCACAGAAAAAAACATAGATTTTAGGGGTGTTATAGTAAGCTAGACATTTCACTCGTATAAAATTATTGAAATTCTCCTGTTATAGTTAGTTGTACTAACTATAACTCGCGCGCCCGCAATCCACTGCTGATGATGTCACATATTACATCATTCATGACATGGTCTTTACTAACTTTACTACTACTAAATGCCTTCTTCTGTGAATACCAAAAGTAGTAAGTTTAACCAAAAGTAGTAAGTGCATTCTATAAATACCAAAAGTAGTAAGTTTAGGATTTTGTCTCAGATTAGTTCTGTGAATCAGGCCCGTAGCATTTAATGAATTGAACCAATATATAAAAAATCTTAATACCATACAGCGCATGTTAGACTTGGCATCATTGGCATGGTTTCCCCTGACTTTTTGCCCCAACCTCCTGTATTTTTGATGTAGTGCTGGAGTTATTTTTTGCTGGCTTAGAGATGCTTTGGGCACTTTGCCACTCCTGATCAGTGTCAAAGTGCAAGCGCTCCTTGTGTAAATTGTTACAATTGGTTCTCCCTGATTGTCATATTTGATTACTGTTAAGTCCCTAGTAAAGTGCACTGAAGTGTGCTGGCCATGTAAATCAAATGCTTCTATTCGGCCTGCAATACTGATTGTGCCGCCCACATGAGTAGCTCTGACAAGGTAACTCAGACCTGCCACTGCAGTGTCTGTGAGCAGTTATTTTAATTGCTATGTCAACTTGCAAGTGCACCAACTTACCAGGCCCTAACCTTCCCTTCTCTTACATGTACAGCACACTTATGATAGGCCCAAGGTCCGCCCTGGGCAGTGCAATGTGCATTTGAAAGGTAGGACATATACTAGTGTGAGTGACATGTCCTGATAGTGAAAACTGCCAATTACGTTTTTCACTATTGAAAGGCTATCTTGTCCCATAGGTTAGAATTGGAAATGCTTTGTAACATCTTACATGTATAACTTCCCATTGGGACAAGATCGAGGAATAAAGTTTAGACTCTCTGAACTCAGAATTTAATAACACATCTTTTAGTAAAGATGGTTTATAAATTGTGTGTTTGAAAATGTCCCTTTTGGAGAGTAACTATGTAGTGAGATGGGGCGACCTCTCGTCGCAAACCAATCGCACAGCAAAATTGCACCTTCATGACTAATTATTCAACTGTTACTCCTTTGGTTAGTCAATTTTTTTGCATTTACTCCAATTTTTTTTACTCCTACGTTGTGACTCAACTTCTTTTCTACTCCACACGTGGGACACATTGCAATTTTTCCAAACTTCTCATGTTAAAACTGTGCCCATCCGGGCCTCTTGCTTAAACAGGACAGATGCAAAGGTTCGTTCCAAGCAGTGTTGATTTAAGACCCAATGCATTTTGGGCAGTAAGCGCACTTCATCAGGGGATACTATAAAATAACAATAAAACATGTCACTGTTACAAAACTGAATGCTGTTGTTTCATTAAAGAAATGCAGTGTACCACTTATAAAAATCCTACAAAAATTAAATCCATTGTCAATATTATACTATGTGTAATGCAAACAAAAGTAGATGATTAAAACAAGTAATGGCTCCCTGTTCACATGATGCACCCTTTACTCTATTAAACAAACTCCCTATCTAACACTCTTATTAATCTGTGCTTTGCCTCGCACTGTTTACCCTTCCTTATAAATATGTAGGTCACTACACACCTTTGTAGATCTCTTTATTTTAACTCCCCATCCATCTACGTGCCTCTTCTCACAACTCTAATAAAATGTCTTTCTACATCACCCCTGATGCATCTCCCCCCCCCCCATTGTTCACACAAATCCTTCCATATCGCTCTTACATTGTATTCCATAGTGGGCTCCTTGCACCCTACCTCATTCATTCTATTTCTCCCCTTGTGATAAAACAACAATCAACAATCCCCTCCTAAACAAAGGAGTAACAGTTGAATAATCAGCCATGAAGGCGCAATTTTGCTGTGCGATTGGTTTGGGACGAGAGGTTACCCCATCTCACTACATCGTTATGAACACAGGTGACAAATTGGGCAAGGCACTTCACCAAGGCCACGCATTCTCTAAGATGATTGGATATGTTTTGGACAGACACAAGCAACATGGTGTGCATCCCATCCTTTGAATTGAGAGAATGCATTTTCTTGTTTAACCATTCTGTGTGCCTCTGCCTGTTTGTGTATTGACTGTCAGGTTTTGGAGTGACAGGGGCTGGGGATGTGCATTCACTGTAGACAGCCACTGTGGGGGTTGAGGTGTGCCTTGCTCTTCTTAGATGACTCAGAGCTAAGCTGGATGAAGTTTGGCTGCATATAGAGTATTGGGAGGAGATTTCTTTGCACCTGAATAGGGCCTTTCTCCCTTGCACAATGCTGTCTCCACCCCCTGTGGTCATACTACATCTACACCAGTAAGGACAGAACTGGTTTGGACTGGGTTCAGAGACCCTTGCACATAAAGAACAGAGGCATTTTGGGGTATAAGTATCAGACCTTAAACCCCAGTGATTTAGACTACTTCTGGAATCAAGAGAATCCTTTGCCAAGGAGAAGAGCTGGTGAAACTGGAGAAGGAGCACTGCCCCTTGACTGTGTGCTGTCTGGGGTTGGCCTGCAGTACCTGTTTCTGTAAAGGAAAGGACAAGGGCTTTGCTGTGTGCTGTGTCCCCCTGCTTGAGGAAGATCTCGAAGGGCTTGGGTAGGGCTTGCCTCCTGTTCTGAAGTCTCAGGGACTCAAATACTTCACCCCCAGCTCCCCTGAACTTCCTTGCTGAGGGTTCTGACCTGCCAAGAGGTGCCTGTGACTGTGTTGGGCCTCTGGAGGTTGCTTCTGCTGTTTGGAGCTAGAAAAGCAAATCTTCTTGCAGCAGTTTTTCCGATGCAGCGCCGATGTGTGAGAAGAATCTCCATGCATCGCCATGCCGCTTCCAAAACAGACGCAGTGCCTATCACCGCTGCAAGAACCAACACATTGAGGGATCGCAGCTGAAGATACCGACGCAGTGCCTCTGAACGCGGCTGCATCGATCGCAGATGTATCCCGGATTTCCACGTATTGCGTCTGTGCAGCAAGTTTCCCTCGACGCATCACCCACAGACCAGAACCTTCTTGGAATCTATGTATTACGTCCCCCTACAGTACAGGATTCAATGCATCACTTCTCCTTGCATGCAGCAGAACTGTTGCATCGCCTCCCCATGTTCTCAGGAACTGAAGCATTCCTTTGTTTTTCAACGCTTCCCATCTCTACGGCTGTTGGTCTTGTGAATTTTGTTGCAACTACAGGTACTTTGAAAGAACTCATGCATCCATAGTTTTCTATGGGTAAAGTTGTTTGAAACCTTTCAAAGTCATATTCGTATTGCATGTATGTGGGACTTTTGTTGATTTGGTCTTGTTAAATTGGCCTCCTACCTGCAGATAATCAACGACTGGTGGTATGGCTCCCTTGATGAACCTGCGTACGCCATAAAGAGATGGTTGCTTGGAGATTCCTCACTTCACAAATACTTATATGGCAGCCCAAGCCTTCAGGCCCTTCCCCCGGCTACCAAGGTGGTACTGAAGAATGGATGCAACCGTCTCACATGGGAGCCCCCACTCTGGTGCAATCACCTCCTTTCACACCTGCGGCAGCTGCAGGGCTTCCATGGGTGGGGCCAGATTGGGATCTCCTATTTGGGGGATGTCCTCCATGGACCCATCCTTAAATCTTTCTTGGAGTTACAAGAAAAAATAGTCTATGACGTGCACCCAAATTTTACAAATATTAACAATTTCGCCATGCTCTGCACCTGAGTCTCAGAGGCCTCCCGTCCCTCCCTGAGTTCAGTCCACTGTAAGAGAAGCTCCACATGGGAGATCTCGGGGATCATAAAATCTCCAAGATATACCAGACACTGGGCACACATAACGCCCCTACACTAGAGAATTTAGGAGAGACATGGCAAGCTGACATAGGCCCCATTGACCAAGACGACTGGAGGGAGGCCCTGGAGTCCCCCCGGGGATTGCAGTCTCCTCACTCCTGTGACTGATCCACCTAAAATACCAACACAGAATATACTACACACGTCTGAGGCTTTGGAAGGCAGGGCTGATAGGCTTCCCAGCATGTTTGAGATGTGATGCCGAAGAGGCCACATCCCTGTACACGGAGTGGATGTGTCCAGTCTTGGAGAGGTTCTAGAAGGGAGTATTCCGGTGCATGTCAGAGGTGATCTTTGAATAGTACACCAATGTTTGCTTTATTGCATTGTAGTGAAGAAGGATGCCTGCCTGCACACATTGCTATGTTAGCCTAACCGCATTAAAAGTTTAAACGCCATTTTGAAACTTTTGCCGCTTTTTGCACACAACACTACATATATCTGTTGTTGTAAGTTAACTTGCTTGATTTTCTTCACATGAGAATTGTCTGCTTTGCACATCCCTAGACGTACACGGCAACCTCTGTCTGTACAGCTTGTGCTCACAGCATCAAGGCCAAATAACAATGTATGCCGTTGATTTAATGTGATCGACCCACGCTCTGGACATAATATGCATCCAGCTGCAAGAAGCTGAAATTCGAATGCCTTTAATATTACATTGCATGCAGGTTTGCAGGCACTTGAAGAAAAACCTTCCTTCTAAAAGAGAGATGGCTGATCCTTTGAAGTGATACACCTAAGCTGATCTTTGAGGTATGAGGTTCCCCGTTGAAACTTACAGACCTTCTATTATTATAAAACTTAGCTTTGAGCAAGGGGAGGGTGGTACACAAGGCACTTTAAGACCTGTTTCCACTATCAGTATAATATGATTTCTCCCTTTGTGTTTTATGGAATTGTAACAATGCTGATTGTATTGTTTCTAATCATATGCCTGCTTATGTTAGCCAAGATACTGCATATTAGAGCACGTCATTGAAATACATATTTTAAACTTTACCATGTCTCTGATTACGCATGTTGTGGACTTATATGAGAAATACAAACAAAATAGTGTTCATGTTTCCATACCATTCCTGAGAGTAAACTAAGTCGCTTGTTCTAGGTTGTCTAATCATTGGTAGCTTCGCTTATGCCGGAGAACAAATGGTATACTGATGCTAGCCGGATAGGGGTTCTGGGCACTCGGGTGAGTTTCTGGTACACCACAAGTCACTGAGGTCCTGGTTTCCTATGCACAGTTCTGTGCACACACGGAATCCCAGCAACATGGCGCACCAAACGTTTGGTCATATATACGAGACTCTTTAGTAGTTAGTGCTTATCTTAGTCCACGTCACCCTCACTTCTGTTTCCGGAAGACAGTTGTGACGGAATAACCTACCTATATGGATTAAATATAGGTTCATTCAAGCTTGAAATTTAAAAAGGCTCACATATATTGTGCTACATTTCATATAGATTGTTTTTCTTCTCTGTGTCCTTATGGGTGATATTGACATAGCTCAACATAGTAGCGTTCCACTCAGGCATCATCTGACCCAGTTTGAGGTGCCTAACAATGGTATGGCGGTTATCTTTATTGTGAGTGCTGATGCAGCGTTCCCTTTTGAGCTTTCTACTCCTGGGTTATGTTTCCTGCTGTAATTGCGGATGATAATACATTCCATACCTACACTCCCACCGCGATGCCAGTGAATTATGTTCCGTACAGGACACTGGAGATTCCGATTACTGCATGGCAGTATCGTATTTGGTTTAATGGCGCCCTTCCCCACGCTGTGACTCCTGGGGCCACTTGGCCAATCTTGGCCGGTTTCACGCCACATGCTAACTATTTGCGAGTCCCTAAAGCCGAGTTATGGCTTTTTTACACCTCTGTGGTTGAGGTACATAGGGCTCGGTACAAAATGTTACTCGCAACCTCCAGGTGGGGGCACCTGGGGTTGCAGGATATCCAGTTGGACCGGCAGGGATGAAAATTAGTCCTGTCATGGTTAATTTGGTTATGGGCAAGCACCCCCAAGATAAGGACGATATGCCTTATTGGCTTGCTGAGAAATTTAACCACCTGGAGTAAGTATTTCCAAATACAATTCCTGTGGAGAAACACAGGATTCTAACCATTAGTTTGCAGAAAGACTTGGTGCCTGAGGTGACCGATTGTGATACTTGGGGTAAAATATTTGCAGCGGTGTATTCGAAATGCTTTGGCACACCATCTATGAATGTTCTGCCCTCCGTGATCAAGTGTGTTCAGGATCAACACGGACCGGAGGCGGCTGTCAAGTTGGGTATGAGCTTGTTGCAGTGTTTGACGTAGTTTCTTATCTGATCCTTGCCAATGTCAAG
Organism: Lissotriton vulgaris; assembly: GCF_964263255.1. Classification (NCBI taxonomy): domain Eukaryota; kingdom Metazoa; phylum Chordata; class Amphibia; order Caudata; family Salamandridae; genus Lissotriton; species Lissotriton vulgaris. The sequence goes on from NC_141687.1 coordinate 1,184,729,950, forward strand.
GGGGATGCAGTTACCTTTCAGGTGTCTTATGCTTTGTGCCTTGTCCCAGGCGCTGAAAAACCCCAAAGGTTACCGAAAATAATTGTGGAGGCTTATAAGACCGTTGGCCGCAATAGTTTGCCTTAAGCCTTTTGCTAATACAACAGCGCAACCGCTAACGCAAACGGCTAAGTCTACTAAAGACGACCGTCCTAACTTTCCAAAGCAAAATTGGAAGGGGAAGAAACAGGGGAAGCAGCAATAGAAACAGGTGTTGCGTCCTGCATCACCAGTTGCGGTGACTGTTGAACACACATATGATTTGCGAGACCGCAAGCACATTTGGTCTCCTGTTAGATTTCAGGTTCCTGATCAACGTTCTCCTCATCCTGCGCAGGAAACATCAGGCTCACCGGCCGGTGGAGGAGAACGTGGCAGAGGTTTGAGCACCCTACAAGGATGTGAGAAGCCCCACCCGTCTGAGAGTGAAGGCAAGCAGGAAGACTTTCCACACCAAAGACCTCAGTTTCAGAAAAAGAAGGTTGCTGCATTAACAGGGACGTATGCCACAGATAGTGAGAACATAGCTTTGGAACCTGACATGGGCACTCACACTGCTGGACAGCGCAGCAGAGGTTAGAATAGTGCAGCAAGCACTGTGTCCATATCTAAAGGCGACAGCAACTAACACTTTTGTTACGGTGGAAACGGCTGACACTAGAGTGGCTCCCCCTAACTAACTATATGACATAGTTCTTTTAATTGAAGGTGACATACATCGTGTAATAAAAGGGTTTTTAGGGAGAAATCTGACTTATACATATGACATTTTGTTATCAGAGACAGACTGGCCCCTGCCTTTTGTTTTGGCCACTCCGAGAGGGGAGGAGGTAATCCTCCCTAGTTTCACACACACTGTGCCCAAGGAGCAGGCGCAGAACTTTGCAGAAGAGTGAGCTTAGGTGCTTGCACTGGTGTTGTACCGTACTCAGATGGGGTGGGATAAACTTTCCCCCCATCAAGAGATACCATTGCGGTCTATGCCACCGCCACAACCCCAATTTCCCAGGCGGCGGGACGCAAAAACTCCTGTGGCAGAAATACTTGACCAATTAAGAGTATCAAGGTGTGATTGAAACATGTGTGTCTCCAATGAATAATCCTCTTTTCACTGTGACCAAGCCTGGTGGGTCGGACTGCCTAGTTTTGAATTATCGACATTTGAACTCTCATTGTCGTACATGCGCAGTACAGAATTCCCACAGTTCTGCTCTGGTCGATAGTCTCATGACAAAACGGTTTAAAACAGCTATTGACATTTCAAATGGCTTTTTTAGTCATAACCTGTCCCCTCTTAGTAGTCAGAGGACAGCTTCTACTTTTGTCAGGAAACAAAAACAGTTCAAAAGATTAGCCATGGGCGTCTTTGCCGCCAGTGTCGTCTCTTTGTTAGACCGCATTGACCTGAATGCATACTCGTATGTGGATGACATTTATCTCACACGAATTATGTCCGCATCTGTGTCGCATTGACCACATCATTGTTATGTTTGCGGACTTTGGTTGCAAATTTAACTTTGCAAAATCTCACATTGCAGAGTAAGCAGTGTTGTTTCTGGGCTATGAGCTCAACAACGAAGGTCGAGGTTTGGCACCTCACTTCTTGGAGAAGTGAGCACAATTGCGCACTCCAACAACTCTGAAAAAAATTACTGTTTTTTCTCGGCTTTTAAAATTTCGGGCGTATTTACATTCCCGATTATGCCCAGCGTATCAAGCCGATTTATGCCTTGATACAACGTAATTTTACCAAATCATGCTGGCTCCCTGAACATTCAGCTATCCTGCAGTCTTTTCAGTCTGATCTTCTTGAATCTAAATACTTACTGACTTGTGATAACCACACAAACCTGGTAATAAGAATTGTGCCGGGTACAAGGGGTTTCACATACTTGACATTTAAAGAGGGAGACACTGTCCCCCTTTCTTACAAGTCACACTTGTACACTTGGCTGAAATGTGATTTTCTACTGTTGAAAAGGTTTTAACAGCGGTTCAGATGGCTATTCTGAAGGAAGGAGCGCTGTCACAGGGAAAATGCATGTTGGTTGTTAAACCGTATCCTGCCTCTGAGGCAGTGACAAGAGCCAGTATACCTAATTCTAAAGCTTTACACCTACTTTGGATACAATGGGCAACATCGCTGACATCTCTCGATGTCACGTTGATCTTTGATCCCTCATTGCAAACTCACGAGTTTCTTACATTATGAATTTGTTCATCCAGCTCCTCTGTCCATGCGCCCGCTTGAGGATTACCATAGTATCATTTACACTGACAGTTCGGCGCAACCGGCGATGGATTCTTAGCATGCCTTTTCAGCTGCCTGCGCAATAGTGGTTGGTACCATTGTGAATGGAGAATTCAAGTCCGATGTTGTGCATACGCAATCATTAGGGGACTGTACCGCCCAATTGGCAGAGCTACGAGCTCTGGTACTTGCACTAGAGTTTGCCAACCCTCGAGTGACTACTGTAATTGTAAGTGACTCATATTACTGTGTTCAGTATTTTAACAACAATTTATTCGTTTGGGCTCAGAACGATTATCGTGATTCCAAAGGTGGCACAATCAAACACAAAATACTTTGGGTTGGGGTCGCTGAACTACAAGATCGTATGCCTCTTGTGAATGTAATTCATACTCTCGGTCACCAGCGCGTAGGTGTACACGCTGTTGGCAAACAGTCTTGCTGACGAAGCAGCAAACAGCACTGGCAACTTATGTAGTAGCAGCAGTTACACGTTCCAAAAGTAAGATTGATGATGACATCTTGGCACCCATTTCTGCAACAGAGAAGGGAAGTGATTACCCTAGAGGTTTCTTTCTAAGTACTCTTATCATTTAAGTCCTGATAAAGTTCCCCATGGAAGAATTAACGATGTTGGTGACAGATTATTTTCCAACGCAGACATGCATTGATATCAGCTGCTCATGAGGGCATGGCTTTGGCACATGCCGACGTTTCAGCGACTGTCACTATCTTGCAACAACATTACTTGTGGCCCGGAGACAAGCATTGATATCATCTGATCATGAGGGCATGGCTTTGGCGTATGCCGACGTTTCAGCGACTGTCACTATTTTGCAACAACATTACTGGTGGCGCGGCCTGCACAAACATACATGTGATTATGTCCAAACTTGTGACATTTTCCAGCCGGTTAAACATTCTACTGCTGCGCGCCCACCTCAAACACAGTTGTACATATCTTATAAACCGCTAGGGTGTGTTTCTTTGGATCACTGCAGTCTTTTCTCCTCTGATACTACGTATAAGTTCATCTTAGTTGTAGTGGATTTGTGCACTCTCTCTTTTTATGGGTTTGGCCACAACGTAGCACTGATGCTCGAACTGTCATCAGGGATTTGCGTGTCTTTGTGGGAATTTTTGAATGCGGTACCTTCCATTCTGACCAGGGTCCGGCGTTCAACTCTAAGGCGTACAAGGAAGCTATGGGATCTTTGGGGGTCGAAGTCAAATTTTCATCCCCATACAGAACTGAGAGCAATTCTGTTGTTGAACGAATGAACCATGACTTAAAGCAATCCTTGACAGCTAGGGTCTCAGGCACTGACAGGAACTGGCTGGCCCATTTGTATAGCTTTCAACGTGCACTTAATAATCTCCCTTGAAGGTCTCTAGATGGGCGAACCACATACCAAATGATCTTTGGCATAAAGATGTTTGTCCCAGACCTTGATGGTCTAGACATGGCGGCGTTGACCACACCCTTTGATGTAGATAATCATTCTGCTCTGTTACAGAACCTACAAGAGAATCGTGACAGTCTCGCAAAGGAACATTTGCCCACCACATTTGATGCAGCACTACAGATCCCAGTAGCTGGCTGGCTACCTTGAGTTGGAGACCTGGTCCATGAGATGGTGGAAAACAAGAAAGAATTTTTCCCCTCTTATCGAGCTCCAATTCCAGTGCTTGGCGTGCAGGGCACAAGCACAGTAATTTTGCCTCCCCTCCAAGGTCGCAAGGGTAACAGGTACATCACCATTGACAAAGTCAAACTACAGCGAATGGCCGATTCTTCTTAGTAGGACTCCTGCACTCTCTTGTCCAGCGATGCTGAGAAATTCTGTTTTGGCCCCGGCAAACACGAACAGGCTTCACATTGCCAATGAGATACAAACAATTATGAATCCATTATTGAATCCAACGACTGTTGATCCCAATGAAGATACTGAGTCTACCTATCCCTCTGATGTGTTGTTGCCTGGTGTGCAAACAAGTCCAGCTGACCAGTCACGCTTTTCATTTGCCTCTAGCTCTACAAGATCAAGAACCCAATCAAAAATTTCCCTTTTCTCTGTTTTTGGATTTGTGGGTTTCTTTTTTCGTTGTATTAATGGACATTATCTAACCGAAAGATCTACAATCATTTTCATAAATGGAACTTTGGCGCCATACTCTTCATCACACAGAATGAAAAGGGACCAGACTTTTGTTAATATAACTTCTTGGCCTGTTTTAGATGGGATTGTGTGGGATGCTGTTAGAATTCATATTCATGGCCCCACAGAAGTGATAAATGTCCCCAATGTACGTCGTGTCTCTATGGGGGATGTTGTAAACCAAAACATACGCTCTGATAATTGGTATGTCCAGGTCGTAGAGCCTCTTTTTTCTGACTTGACATACTATGCTGCTTTTGATGCTGAGGATTTGTACTTGGATTCTGCTAATTATGCGGACCTATTCTGCTATCAGCACTATGGAAACCATTTCCTGCATAAAGCAAACACATTTAGGAATATAGTTAATTATACTCAATGGGAACACTGTCCAACCCCTTTGATAGGCAGTTCCAAAACTCTGTTGAACAAATTTACATATTTCACTGATTTTAGTCAAACCAATCCGGAAGCCTTTTTTTTAGATCTGCTACCAAATCGTCTTCCAAAGTTAGACTCACTCACTCGAAAATATTGTACTCTAAGTCTTTTATTGATTAGTTAACAATTGGTGGTTATGAACTGTGGAAAGATACCATTGATCTTAAATCTGTTTGGGGTACTAAAGCCTGACAGGTACAAGGCACTTGCATCATGCTTGCCTTATCCCAGTCCATGTGTTTTTTTTTAATTCGACTATTTTTTAAACCACTTGTTTTGGATTGTCTATTTCTAAAAAGCTGAATGCCCCTTCCATTCCAGATCTGGGTGCTTAACCTACTCGGGACAATCACACGGATATGTTGATTGTTGAATTACAGTCCCTGGTTACTAACTCATCTTTTATTATTTCCAGCTTAGATCCCCAAGGATGTTTGCTTTGGCAAAGAAGTTGTGATTCATGCCAACATCGTCTTCTGGGTCTGGCCCCAGCCTACACACAGGTTAAAGTGGACCCCCGTTTCAATAATTCCCATACTGTTACTACTCATTCAGTGGGTAAATTATGTCGAAATTGGCTCAAACATTCCACCTTAGCGTCAGTTGAACAACATTTATCACAATTGACTGACGATGTTGATTTGAATGACTTTGTAAAAGGCCCTGTAGGTGGCAGGTTCAAAAGATGGACTTATGCTATTTAGAATGAAGTCTGGATATTGTCACAAATTTAAGCTGCTTCTAGATTAAAGGCTATTGATCAAGCTAACTGGAGAAAGTACTTGCTGTGGTTGACAATAGTACTAATACTCTTTCGTGTAGAATTTACACTTCAGATAATATTGTTTCATCTGTTGTGGATATTGTGCAAGATGATGTTTTGTTTTGTTTTGTTCCATGGTCAAAATCAATTGCGATCGATAATGCAATTTGCTTGGACTTTGCAAATGTTCAAATCTGGGAAAGTTCCATGGGACTACATGAATACCTCATCTTTATTTTTACCGTTTAATTTGACTGACAAGCAACAATTCATGTCCATGAAGGATATATTCCCTTTTACATATCGAAAAGTTAGAACCTTTACCATTTTCTGTTGCTGAGGCTAATTCTGCTTGTATGGCTCATTCATGGGTTAATAACACTGCCTTTCCCCTTGTTTAAATTTGATTCATGTATGAAACATTATGCGCTGGGCAGATATGAACCGTTGGGTACTGCTTTTCTCCATGAAGTTTGGTCTCTGCCATTTACATACCGGTGCATGCAGGATGCAACGAAGTATATTTGAAAGGGAAGAAGTGTGTTTCCACTCCTGATCATTCTCTGGTTTGCACTAACATCCAATTGCAGGGCGCCTGTAACACTGAGGCGCCCAATTTAGCATGCCTTTTAAAGGGTACTCCTGTACTGGCTATGACACCAGCATTCACCTTATTGGTAGTACACTTATGCCTATGCTATATCCTAATATGTATATGTATAATTTGGCTCCTCAGCACGATATTGGCAAAAATCTATAAAATGTGTTCTTAAAAAAAATAAAATGCACTTATGTAAAATTTATACAGATTGTAAAACAATAATATAATTCATGTCCTTCACTAGGGATTCCATTGCTACCAATGATCTATCTCTACTCATATATTCATAGTAATCAGTCACTCATTAGATGCAACATAGAGCGGTAATATCAAAGTGAACTATGCTTTTGTAATACTATATAATCTGTTTGAAATAACAGCATATTTTTTTCATGTGACCCAGCAGCTCTCTGTGAATCACTAATTTTAGATGCCTATATATATTTTGGGGGTTGTCAGTAAATTCTCGATGGCCTATCAAATGGAGTTGGGTCTTGACATACTTCAGCCACTGAATATCACAACTCTTCTCAAGTTTCAGATAATTATTTAAGACAGCTTTGTTAAGTGCTGCCTCAGGTCAACACCAGGTAGAGATCCAGAACATAATCGGAGCTATCTTAACAATGAGAGGTAACCCTAATTTATCATGGAAGTAGATGCAACTATACACCCAGGTATTCAAAGTAATTTATGTGGCAAACTGTGTTCGGCAGTCTGTAATTGTACCGGGTCCTGGAATCCCCGAATGCATGCCCAATATGTGGCTACCAAAATGCATCTAGCCTTATATATATTAAGTAATACCCACAAGGGAGAAGATCCAGGTTTATCAGTCTGTATTTCCAGAACTTCACTAAAGATTTTGAACCAGTGAGATTGATAGAGATGATTATCACTCATTGGTGTTGTAAGCATGGCTATAAAGCAACCATGCTCATCTCAGGATATGTGTACTGTATAATAGTAAAGTATGGAACGCAATAAGTCATAAAGTCACAAGTCATAAGTCATAAGTCAAATGCTTTTATATAGCGCACAATTCACCAGAAGGTCTCAGGGCGCTTTACAGTGGAAACAGCAGACCTAGACAAAGCTTTGGGCTGAAGTAGCGTTGACTTTTTAGGGAAGAGACAGGTTTTTAAGTTTTTTCCGAAACACCATGTGGTTGGAAATGGACAGCAGATGGGGAGGGAGTTTATTCCACAGTGAAGGGGCTATGTAGGAAAAGGGACAACATCCGCTTCGCGATGGCCGGACTTGCGGCTGGACTAAGAGGGATTTTTCACTAGATCCTAATGATCTCGGAGGGCGATTTGTTGTGATGTAAGTCACATGGAAACAAGTGGCGGAACCGTCCTTTAGTCATGATTGCTAGCAGCCGCTGTGTGAGGAGAGAAGCAGGTCGCATAGAACTAACAGTTCACGACTAAAGGACGGTTCCGCCACTTGTTTCCATGTGACTTACATGCACTTGGACTTTAGGAACGAAAGGACGGTTACGCCACTTGTTTCCTTGTGACTTATATGCACTTGGACCTCAGGACTGTCGTGCCTTGTATTTCTGTCTTGAGAAAGACCCGCTGCGACCGTATACATTGGCGCCTCAAGGGTCGAAACGTCGACATATGTCCACAGGCCTCATAAATTTAGAGCCCCAACGAAAAATTAAAGGGTTCTTAACAATCTATATCAGTGGATGGCCTTCATGAAATAAGACTCTGTACATACCTGTATAGTTTTTCTAGTTTTTAGAATTTACTTAAATTGGACACATTTTTTTTGTGTAGTTCACTAGCTCACTATTCACTATTGTCACTTTTTTTTGCACTATACTTGATATATTGACAGTTATTGTATAGAATGTATAGAAATGACTTTTTGATTGTATAAAGACGATATAGAGTAACGTGTAGGTTCTCTAATTTTTTCGTATATTGCAAAGACCTGCCTTAATTTCTTCTTTTTCAGAGGGGGGTTTTGCTTATTGGTTCGTTCTGGAGAATTAGATAAAAAGACTGTTTGGATAAATTACTGTTGCTTATACCCGACAGAACCAATTTTTTTTTCTATACTTGTTGTCCAACATATGACATGTAAAGCGCTCTGATACCAGTAAGGGTCTTTTCGCGCTATTTAAAACCTTCAATAAATAAATGTGACACGTGAAATATTTAAGTTACTAATCTCATTGCCTTAAATAGACAAGTGTCCACAACTTGTAGCGTTATTTTAACACCACAAACCCTACAGGAAGGTGTCACATTGATTATATGATATCATCAATGATATCATTAACTTTGTCAACTGAGATGTCTTCAGTTATGTCATCAATGAAGCCCTTTATCATATCATGTGAGGTCATAAACAGTGCATGGCAGGGACTAAACTATAGTCAGTTCAATAAACTATAACTGGTGAATTTCAGTGCTTTTTTGGTTTTCAAACATTAGTTTTTATATTAATACAAGACCTAACCATAACATCATTTTGAACTTTGTTTTTTTCAGGGATTTTTTAAAAATTTGTTTTACTTAATCTACAATCTTAGTAACTTACCCAACTATAACTTCACTTTAAGCCTTTGTTTTTTTCAGTGATATTCCTAGGTTTTGTTAATGTACAGTCTGAAGTGCCACCTCATCTCTTTCATGGAAAGTTCTATGGTGATCATTCAAGTGGGGTTAGGAAAAAGGATGGTCCCAAAAGTATGATTTTCCAAGTTAATTGCTGAAGGAAGCTTGTTTTCTCCAATAAAGCAAAAATGTCTGAACATAGTGCCAGATGTATGACCAAGGAAAATTGCTACTTGTAATTTGCGATTAACTGCGAGTCGGAAATTGCAAGTCGCAAAAGGCTACCCACGAACGAAAGCGAACACAATTTTGCAAGTCGCTATTGACTCGCAGCGCTAATTTGGCTCATGCTATTTGCGAGTCTCAAATGGCTTGCAAGTAGCGACCTCTGCTTACAAATACATTTTGCATGTGCAATTTGCGAGTGCAGCAGAAGCATGCCAAATTTGCACTTGCAAATTGTGATTTGAAAAAAACCCATTAAAAACACTTCCTGGTTGAGACAAAGATCCCCAAAACAGGAAGTGGTGTCCAAGGATACTCCTGATCAACTTCCAGATGCAGCAGCACAGTACAACACAGCTGTGTGAGCATGACTGAAAGCATGAGCAGCAAGGCCAGTAAGAAGGGTGCACAGGAGAGGCTGAGGAAGCTCAATTTTTCAGTAAAGGAGCTGGACATTATTACAGAGGAATACTGCAACCACTATGAGGAGCTATTCAGGAGTGCCAGAGGCAGACAAACGGAAGATCTTGTGTTGTATGCAGCAGCGCATCAATGTCCTTGGAGTGGCATACAGGTCTCATGATAAGATAAAGAACTGCTGGTACAATCTGAGCTCCAGGGCCAGGGAGAGGGTGGCAGCACATCTGCAAGAGGCACAACGTACCGGAGGGGGACCATCCACTGCATCAGAAGATTCTGCAGCTGAGGACATGGTGGAAAGCACCCTGGAGGTGGCAGATGTTGTAGGTCCTGGGAGCCTTGACACTTCACAGCCAGCACCAAACCCATGCAACTGAGAAGAGTGTCTGTGATGTGTGAATACCCCCTGTGAATACCCACTAAAGCCGGTTCTGCACATGCATACTAATCATTCACATCCTAACATCCATTTCCACCAAACAAGCATCATTAATGGTGCATCATGGGAGATGAAGTCTGTGACATACAGTGTAGTCAAGTAATGAACTGGGCTGATAAACATCGCAACACCACTGAGACAGCGACTCACATATTATATTTTCTACTTCCATCTTTTGGCACATAGACACCCCCCTTGAAGTAGACCACAGTGACAATGACACTGGGGGTAGCCCGGATCTGGACCAGAAGCAGCTCGGCCGGATAGGGGAGATTCAAGTGATCCCACTTATCCAGAAGTCCTAGCAACACATGGACCAACAACATCCCAGGCTACTGCCAGTGGGACACCAGCCTCACAGCAGTCACCAACATCCCAACACTCTCTGGCCAACAGGGTGCGGATTTCAAGACTAACACGGCAGTCCCTATGGCGTCTGTGAAGTCTGTCCTCTGGTGGAGCAGCCACTCAGCGGATGTCTGCAGGCCTGGATTAGGCGATGTCAAAAATACAGCTCCTGCAACACAAGACACAAAGGCAAATGAGATTGAGGATGGGACAGGGCTTCCGCAACATCACAGAGAAACTGAAGCCAAAATGGATTCCCTCACTAACACAGTAGCTAACCCAGCCAATGAATGGGTAGAAGAAAGGGCGGAGTTGAGGCACATGGAGCGGAGCAGAGGGCCAAAATTGAACACTCTGAGCAAGGCCTTTGTAGCCTTGCCCATGTGACAATTCAACACAGCAAGCACACCCTGGGGCTTCAGGAGGAAATGGGCCACTTCAGGAGGGATGTTGCTTGTGGCCTTGAAAAAATCACTGCAGCAGTGGAAACACTGCAAACAAATATGATTGTTGGTGGGGGTGCTATGGGTGGTACAGATAGCGAGGTGGCAAGCCGCAGTAGTGTCTACGCTACGGAGACACTAGTAATGCGCCATAGCAGCAGCCAGCACCTTGGACTGGGAAGTGGCAACTCTGCCCAGGCTGGACAGAGAGGTAAAAAATATTATGTGTAGGGTCACTGCACAATGTTTTGGCCACATATAATTTCTATGTTGTGGTGATTTAACCACAATGAAGTTACTTTGTTGTTCAGGCCTACATTTCATATGGACAGGTTGGTCTTAGTTTGCTTGTGGATGCTTGCACAATAAAGCACCAATTGAAAATCATATTTGTTCTGTCTTATGTATAGGATAGTGGGTAATTGATGTGTACTTACCTTCAAAAATAGTTGTTGGCAATCTGGTCCCTGCGCCTTCTCCCTACTGCTGCAGCGCTATCATCACTTTGATGTAGGGTTGGTGGTCCTGGCTTCTCATCAGCTAAATCTGTGTCAGACAAGTCCATGGGCAATCCACCCCTGCAGGCCATGTTGTGCAGCATGGCACATGTTGCCATGATTTTACAGACTATCGCTGGTGCATACTGCAGAGCAGTACTGCCACTCTTGTGTAAGCACCTGAAGCACAATTTCCTGATCCCAAAGGTGTGATCAATAACAGCCCTGGAGTGACTGTGCACCGCCTTTTAAAGTACTGGGTTTTAAGAACCTAGCGGTGCCAGGGTACACACCCGAAGACTTTGAGTCCTTCCTGTTTCAGACTACAGAAACACAGAGTCTTCTAGGTGAAGTCAAAGATCGTATTTATTGGCTGCAGCCAGTAACAAGTATCCTAGAAGTACAACACAGTGTATGTTCTCAGGAGACTGCTCAATCTTACAAAGCCAGCCTTCTCTTTTTATACAAAATATTATGCTTTAGGCAAACATTCCTTATTTTACAGTTGACCATTCACATATTTCCACTACAAAGAAAAAGCAGAGTCATGATGACAAGCCCATATTTCAGATTGTCCAACCCATAATCAACTATCCGGCAAGGCCCAGTATTTCCATCAGATATCGATGGACCCCTAATAAAAACGGGCACCTCCTCATCGTAAAGTAAATCATAAAGAATGAAACAGAGACAGGTGTGTGTGAGATTAGACATAGCTGGTGTGCGATGAAAAGGGTTTATGACATGTGCGCCTTGATGCTAATCTCATTCGGCCACTGGGAAAGGAACTGGCCAAACAGGTTTGGCTTCAGGCAGTGGACTCAGCTCGCCCAGGTCACAGAGGAGTCAGCGAAGGTATACGTGTCCTTCTGACTCGATCTCGGCTTCAGTCATTGTGCCTAGGTGAGGGCAATCACAAAATGGCTGCCGTTCACAAAATGGAACCCGAGGGTTCAGGACGGAAACTCTGAATTCGGGGTGACTTCGTCACTCCAATATGACGGAAATGCTTGTACATAGTATCTCAATCATTACCGTTCTGCCAATACCAAATTCGTCATGATACAATGATGTTTATAACACGGGTCCAGAATCTTCAGTACTACGGTCCCTCCTTTTGCCCTTACATAGGCAATAACCTATACTCATGCTAATCTGAGTCCAGGTCTGTATTCATAAAGTCATTGAGATGTTGCTGTAGCATCATCCTACTTCTTAGCTCGTTTCTTGATACAGGTTTCCTTACACACGATGTAGCACAGAGGCCACATATTGCAGGAGCACACTGTACACACAGACAGAACAGAAAAAGAATGGCTAAGATCATCCCAATGACTATCAGAATCTTCCATCCCCAAGCGGATATCAGTTCCCAGAACCACCCCATCAATGACCAATCTCCTTTATCCAGGTGGATAGATTCAGAGATCTTATGCAATTTGGAAATGGCCTGGTAAACTGTCGGAGCGTTGTCGGGGATGAAAATACAGCAACTTGATTGGATCACTTTACATACTCCACCTCGGTCTGCAAGTATGACATCTAATACGACCCTATTCTTAAGAGTCATAAGGCGATCCGACTGGAGCTCAGCCGTCAAATTACTAAGGGCACCGGCAGTCTCAACTACGGTGGATTCAACCACCCTTGTCAATTGCCTTATGTTCCTGCTGTTAACCATAGGTCCCCAAAACGGCAGAAAACCCTTCACAAAATCTCCAAATTCTTGTCCTGCAGTGTCTTCTTCACTCATGACACCTCTAACTATCCTTGTTCTGTGGTAATCTGCCGTAGCCGTGTAGGTGGGAGGCAACAGGAACGAGACAAAACATGTGCCCGAAAAATCAGGGGGCAACCAGGTATAGGCTCTATCATGGCAAATGAAATAGGTACCCTTAGCTGCTAGAAACGGAGGGGAAGTCTGAGACGCAAAAACGTATGTCTCAGTGCAGATGCTATTCCCTAACTGAGCTCCGGGATTCTTGCCATTACCTTGCAGACATAGGTTACCCTGATGGGGTACGATCCAAATCGAGCAGGATTTCTTTGCTCGCTGGTTCTCACTCAAAGCAACTCCATATTTTGTTATATTCCATCTAACGTAAGCTTGAAACTCATCTCTAGGAATGGTTCTATACGGGTCAATTGTTCTGCTCATATTTGCAATTCCTACTACCAATGCTTTGTTGCTTGAGTTACTTCTCGTGGAACGCGGAGAATATGGTTCGATGGCATATTTAACTCCTTCGCTGCGGCGGCTATTCTCGTAAGTGCAATCAATTCTGCTGCTTGTGCTGAACTATGTGGGATACGTGCAGTTTCAACAATCGTATGCAAAGTCGTAACAGCATATGCCGCAGTCGTATCACCATTCGGCAACTTAAAGCACGAACCATCAACCCACAAAGTACCATCACATTCAGGAAGAGGAGTATCCCTCAAGTCTATTCTCCCTTTCGTTTCTTCCTCAGTTCTCAGAAAACAGTCATGCTGTTCTTCACTATCATCTTCTGTCTCAACTGAAATCGGCAACAATATGGCTGGATTCAACGTGTTGCATCGTTTAATGTGCACATGACTCGCTAACAACGTCAGCTCATAACCCGACAACCGAGCACTAGTTAAATGCTGTGTCTTCGTACGATTCAACAAGGAATCCACTGCATGTGGAACCATGACAACTAACGTATTGTCCATAACCAAACCAGCAGACTGTCGAATTGAAACAGCCGCTGCCGCCGTAGCTCTCAAGCAACTCGGCAACGCTCTAGCTACCGGATCTAAAGTCGACGAAAAGTAAGCACATGGACGTTGCTTATCGCCAAACTGCTGTGTTAAGACTGACAATGCACATCCCTCTCTCTCGTGAACATACAATGTGAAAGGCTTACTGTAGTCGGGAGTACCCAACACTGCAGCCGAACACAACGCATTGCGTAATTCCGAAAAGCTCGTTTGACATTCGTCAGTCCAAGGAATAGGATTTGGAGTATCCTTAACAGTAAGGGCTATCAAAGGTTTTGCTAGCAACGAGAAATTAGGGATCCACTGTCTACAGTACGATGTAATACCCAAAAACGCACGCTCTTCTCTCTGTTTCGTAGGCACACTCATTTTCGCAATAGCTTGAATTCTTTCTGGGGTCAGTTTCCTTCCCTCCTTCGATAAGAGGTGACCTAAGTAGGTTACTTCTTGTCAACAAAATTGCAACTTCGAGAGAGAAACTTTATGATGACAATCAGACAAGTGATGTAGTAACGACAAAGTGGCTTCCCTGCAAATCTCCTCAGTATCAGCGGCGACTAGCAAATTGTCTACATATTGAATAAGGGCCGCACCTTTAGGTAAAGTCAACAGATCAAGTTGTGTCTTCAAAGCTTGACTATAGATCGATGGACTCTCGCAAAAGCCTGAGGAGCGCGTTTAAAGCGAAAACTGCGACCTCCTAAAGAGAATCCAAAAATTTCCCTACTCTCAATGGCAATCGGGATGCTGAAGAAAGCATTCTTCAAGTCAATCACCGAAAACCATGTAGCAGTAGCTGGAACCAGAGTCAACAAGGCCGTAATGTCAGGCACAACTGGAAATTGTGGAACAACAATCTTGTTCACTTCGCGAAGATCAATGACAAACCTATATACAGGAGGCTGTGAAGGATTAGTTCTCTTCAAAACAGGCAAAACAGGACTATTGCACACATTACCTCTCGTTTCCTCGATGACACCCTTTTCGATCAGATCATAAATAATTGCTAAAAGTGCACGTTCACCATCACTCGTGATGTGATATTGGGGAATACGCGGTAACTTAGCATTCGCCTTCAGCGTCACAACATATGGAGGAATGTCCAATAGACCCACATCATTCGGACCAGTAGCCCACAATGAATCTGGTAAGAGAGACAATTCAGATGGAAGACAATCTTTCGACACGTACATCGGAGAAATCACTCTTTTGCCTAAAGTAAGATGTACTCCTGATGGAGAACAATACAATGTCGCATACAATCTCTTCAACAAATCCAATCCCAACAAATTCTCATTACAACCTGTAGTCAAAAGAAGGGGTACTTCGATCTTACGCGGACCAACAGAAAGAGACAATGGAGCAGAAATCAGATTTGTAACGGGGGCGCCAGAAAAACCTACAGAAACATTATCAAAGCCAGACAAAGGTGTGCCAGGGAGTTTAGAATGCATAATAGAACTCTTTGTAGCACCAGTATCCAACAGAAAAGGTTCTGACACACCTGATGTAATCACTTCAACATAAGGTCCACTCTGATCTACTGGAACTGAAACAACTCCCTCTCTTTGTCCATGGCTGTCCTAACAATCATTACCATTCGCTTCATCACCTTCAACATAGTAATCGTCCACATAGTACTGTGCTGTCCTATCAGATGAACTCTGCTGCTGATCAAAACAATTCATTGAGTTCTGCGGAGGCAAAGGACGTACATTCTGTCCGTGACCTCTACCTCTAGGCACTTGTTGAGCACCTATACCTCTCACACCAGAAGCACCATTCGTGCATTGTAACAAAACCGGACAACTATTCTTGAAATGATCCTCTTCTTTGCAATACGCACACTAATTAGGCCCATACGGGAAACGCCGTTGGGAAGGCTCGTTTCTTTGCGAGTTTCTCGAATACTGCTGAGGCTGCTGATAATCACGCTGACTAGGAATACGAGGTGTATAAGCTTGCTGTAGAAGAACTTTAGTCTTCAATTCCTTACTCTTCTTATCCACTTTCTCCAACTCATCTTTGCGTCTATTTTCATAGTACTGGGCAGTAGCCAAAATTTGGGCTGGCGTGGAAACAACCCATGCACTTTCAGAATCCTTCAACTTATTGCACAATTCAGAAAGCAAATTATGTACAAACTTGTCAACAAACAATCTCTGACCACCTTCGGTAGCCATATCCTGACCACTATGATCGACAAATGTCTCTTCGAACCTTGTGAAAAAGTCTGACACTGTTTTGTCTTTCTTCTGCTTACATGCAGACAACTTGTCCCAATTGACACGCAATTCGGGCATTAAAGTCTTCATGTACGTAACAATTTTCTCAGGAAGTTCAGTAATCAAATCCTCAGGCTTAGCACTGCCTACTTGTCTATTGTCGGCGTCCCTAAGATTAACCCATGTATCACCTAATTCATCTGTATGATCCGTATGACGAATCTTACTCCAAATGGGTTGCGGAATAACATTGCCAAACAACATGTCGATGTCCGCCAGATTCATAATACACAAACTCACAGTTTGAGTCAACTCTTTATAGTACCCTGCTGGATTTTTGCGTGGATCAGGCAAAGACTGCTTAATAGCTAAAACTTCAGCACGTTTCCACGGAACATGTACCCGAACACTCTGAAAATGGTACAACTGGCGGAACATTACCTGGACCAGCAGCTACTTCCTCCTTCCACACCGGAGGAACTTCTCTCATCGGATATTGACGTGTCTTTCTCCCAACTTAAGAATCAGACTCAAACAACTGTCGAGAAGGAGACTCACTCCTAAATGACAACAATGTCGCAACCGCTTTCTCAACATCAGATGGACTCACAATCGTTCCCTTCGCAAATTCGGAACGTAAACTATACAACTTGTCAGGAGCTTGCCCTACTTCCTCATCCCATTTCTCAACAAGGAAAGCACACATCATATCAAAAACGTACCGTTGCTTCGGTGGTTCCCATTGAAGAAAAACATGCATAACACCCTCAAGAACATATTGGGTATCATACATAATCCATCTACGCGCCATTTGATCCAAAATCGTACACTCATCCATATTCGGCAACTGACTACGTGACTGTCTACGCTCAATAACAGGGGACATACCCAATTGTCCCAAAAAAGGAGAAAAGAAACCAGTAACTGCAGTAGTCATTCGTTGTCTAGCAGAAGAAGAAGGTGAAAGAATAAGAGAAGACGGAACAGTAGCAGGAGAATTCAAAGTCGGAATAGAGGAAACATTAAGAACAGGTGTAGAAGTAGCAGACAAAGAAGGAGACAAAGGTGGCGGCCCCTGAGGAGGCTGCGCCAAAGGAAAACTAGCCAACGGAAAAGGAGCTGGCTGTGGTGGAATCACAGGTGGCACAACAACTGGGGGTTGTGCAATCACAACTTTTGGCGGTGGTGCCGTAGCACTCTGTGCATAGGGAGGTGGTGAACTCAAAAGATGTGACATTAAAGGATCTTTCTCAAGATCTTCCCTTCCTTCCTGGTCTTTACGCGGCAAAACTGGGTAGCATCTATCTACCGCTAACTTCTTCACCCTAAGCATTTGTTCATTTTCTTGCTCTTCCTCATTATCCCTAAACGCAACCGCTGCTTGTACCATAGACATACCTCGTTCTTGTTTATTCCTCTTCGCTAATTTAATTTCTCTCTGTTTGGCTTCTTTGCGCCATATGCGAAACAGAGTCAAACATTGCCGGCCGGGCTTTCTTCTTAAAAAGTTTGACCTCTAAGTTATCCAAAATCTCCGTATCAAAACTACCATATTGAGGCCATTTTAAAACACCATCTTTCCTGGTGTATCGGATCCATACTTCATTATATGTGATAGGGCCTACGCCATGCTTCACATAGAGTTCATACGTTGGAGTTCCAATCGGAGGAACCGGACACGAGTCCTCCAATCGGGAATCCTTATTACAACCAAAACAAAACATGTTTCCAAGTCTACTAAGACCAGGCATCTACGCTCTCTAGTCTAGCTTCAAACTTCAAAGGATTATCGAATACGATAGTCTCGCGAATACACGAGTCCTTCGGCTTTGGGATTTGCAAATTCCAAATCAAAGCGATCCTAGAAGGATACCGGAACTAAGAACCAAACTAAGGACTGGGAGACGCTCCACTCATACTTAACTGAAAGTATCGATGACGTCACCAGAAGACTCGTCTACCGTTTCACTCTACTAATCATCAAGGGTCCAAAACAGGGCGATAGTCAGGGCAGCAGTCCTTCAAAGCCGTCGGGAAGCGGAGAACCTCGCAGCAAAGACTTTCGGACCACGTCAACATACTGGGGTCGATGAAGTGGCTGGCCTTCCTCCAGAATTTTCACACAAAGCTCCTCACGAACCTCTGGCTTGGCCAAGTACCGCTGAAATCGCCCCACGTGGGCGCCAACTGAAGTACTGGGTTTTAAGAACCCAGCGGTGCAAGGGTACACACCCGAAGACTTCGAGTCCTTCCTGTTCCAGACTACAGAAACACAGAGTCTTCTAGGTGAAGTCAAAGATCGTATTTATTGGCTGCAGCCAGTAACAAGTATCCTAGAAGTACAACACAGTGTATGTTCTCAGGAGACTGCTCAATCTTACAAAGCCAGCCTTCTCTTTTTATACAAAATATTATGCTTTAGGCAAACATTCCTTATTTTACAGTTGACCATTTACATATTTCCACTACAAAGAAAAAGCAGAGTCATGATGACAAGCCCATATTTCAGTTTGTCCAACCCATAATCAACTATCCGGCAAGGCCCAGTATTTCCATCAGATATCAATGGACCCCTAATAAAAACGGGCACCTCCTCATCGTAAAGTAAGTCATAAAGAAAGAAACAGAGACAGGTGTGTGTGAGATTAGACATAGCTGGTGTGCGATGAAAAGGGTTTATGACATGTGCGCCTTGATGCTAATCTCATTCGGCCACTGGGAAAGGAACTGGCCGAACAGGTTTGGCTTCAGGCAGTGGACTCAGCTCGACCAGGTCACAGAGGAGTCAGCGAAGGTATACGTGTCCTTCTGACTCGATCTTGGCTTCAGTCATTGTGCCTAGGTGAGGGCAATCACAAAATGGCTGTTGTTCACAAAATGGAACCCGAGGGTTCAGGACGGAAACTTTGAATTCGGGGTGACTTCGTCACTCGAATATGACGGAAATGCTTGTACATAGTATCTCAATCATTACCGGTCTGCCAATACCAAATTCGTCATGATACGACGATGTTTATAACACGGGTCCAGAATCTTCAGTACTACACTTTCCTAGACATTTTTTTGAGACAGTTACGGTGTGAGGATCCATGGCCACAGTGCATATACAGTCACTTGTTATGAGATACATGATGGTGAGATGACATATAGACCTACAAGTGAAAATGCATTCATCTGGGGACAGGAAAGAACATTATCTAGGAGGTATCCATCATCAAAGTCACCCCTTTCTAACCTCTGGTATATGCCACTGTGTTTGAAAATGTATCAATCATGGAGACTACCAATATATTTGGCTACCAGGTCTTTGATTATGTGTTTGGCATCACAGGAACTTGGATATTGAGGGAATGAGTGTCTTTCCTATTGCAGAAGATGTATTCTATGCAGGATGGGGTACATATTGGGCACATGGGTCCCATCTATGCTCCCTATGACCTGTGGGAATCTTGCTAATCTGTAAAGTTAGACTTTTGTTTGATCAAGTTCCTCATCATCCCTGGGCATGTGTATGGGTTCCTGGATATGGTGTAGCATGGCCTCTAGGAAGTTTTTTGAAAAAATGTGAAAATGCACTCTGCGACACACCTCCAGCCACTGCAATAACATCCTGGTAGCTACCAGTGGCCAGGAGGTGGAGGGAGCACAACACCTGCACATGTGTGGGAATTGCATTGCTGCACAGGGTCCTGCTCTCAAATGGTGGCTTTAAGGTGTCTATGAGGTCTAGAATGATAGTGCTACTCAGCCTGTACTGGTCATATATCTCCTCCTCTGTCTTATCAAGCAATGTTAGCCTGACTCTGAATATCCTCTCCTGACTTCTCCTCCTCTGCTGAGCAGCCAGTATCTGCATCTTTGTCGCTATCACGCACAGGTCAGCCATTGTGGGAAGGTTTCTGATGCATTCTGGGGCTGTTGTTATAGGTTGGGCCTGGTTACCACTTTTTTAAGGTTAGTGGGAAATTGCATGCGCAAATGGACCAAATTGCGCATACTCGCAATTTGCGACTGCTCTGTACATTATATTTTGCTACTGGGAGTTTGTGAGTCGCAAATTAGGTAACGCAAAAAGCGGTCGCATTTTCTGTGAGTCAGTATTCACTAACCGCGCAATATTCTACTTTGTGAGTGCCTTTCATACATTGCGTACGGCCATTTTTGCATGTGCAAATCATTTTGCGACTGATTTTGCACATGCAAAATGGTCGTACATCTGGCCCTTGATTACTTCAAAGTTGGCAAAGAGTTATAACTTTACTCAGAGAGTGCGCTTTTTGTGATTTGGTGTAAATTTGCTCCGCAATTTTATAAATTGGGCACGTTGGTGTCCAGATATCCTTTGATTGCCTGGAAATAATATGAACAATATGCTGTGGCAGCTATGACAGGGCTCAGAGACATGGTTCCTGTGTCCTGAAAGTTAATTACCACCTCATATAAGGAGGCAAGGTGAACACACACTGACAACCTGGGGCACTCCCCGACTCCATGATTGGCTGATCACAACATGGACAACATGTTGTGTTAGTCATCACAGGACTCAACTCATGATCCCCAAGGAAATACATGGTAGTGAACATAAGCGGGTGACAACAGATACTAGTTGCAATTCAAATCCTTTGTTGGCAGTGTTATATGCATTTTAAAAATTCTGGTGAGTTCAAGAGGTGATTTTCCCCTTTTGAAAAATGCTGACTCTCTGCTGGGATTTGATGGTTGAGAGAAAACTGCTTTCTTTCATGATTTTTCATAGCAATAATCAAAAGTGTACTATACGTAAAGACCCTACGCTGTCAATTTTCAATTCAAAATGTATTATATATGTGTATAATTATGAAGGCCACAAAAATATAAAGAAATAAAAAGGTATTATCAAATATAGAATTTTAAACCAATGACATATACAATTAATGTATTCACAGTATGCTGTCCTATATGTTATCTGGAACATTAGATCCGAGCAGCAATTAATTTTCCTATGTAAAATATGCAAATGGTATTACATTGAGCAAATCAAATGATTGTTGTACTTATTTGCAGACAATTCATAAATTGTATCTCAAAGCATTAGTGTCTTAGATCATTGTTGATTCTCCGTAGGATCGAGTCTACATGTGTTTCGGTAACCCATGCGCCTTCGTCAGGAAAGCCATAGTTGGAACCACAAAGGGCCCTATCTACAAGGAAGTGACTCAGTGTGGCCCCACAAGCAGTTTGGCTGGACCGCACTGAGTCACTTTCAAAGCACAGG
Source organism: Lissotriton vulgaris (assembly GCF_964263255.1). NCBI lineage: Eukaryota > Metazoa > Chordata > Amphibia > Caudata > Salamandridae > Lissotriton > Lissotriton vulgaris. The sequence goes on from NC_141687.1 coordinate 1,184,751,376, forward strand.
GATGCAACATATTGACAATAATATGTTGCATCCCTGTGCTTTCCCCTGCGCTGGCGCACAATTGGCTGCCATGCGCCAACGTTTATGGGGAGATTGCTTTTGTGCAGGATAGGATACCTTCCTGCATAAAAGCAATCACAAGACTTGATTTCACCTTCCTATGTGTGCGGCAGAATGCAGTATGTATAGAAAGAGGAAAAAACTAGGAGAAATGAAAACATTTCCCCCTTGTGCCTTCCTATGCCTCCCCTGGGGAGGCGTTACATTCTGACACATTCCCATATTTTTTTAAATGTTGTAAATCTGGGAATGCTGCAGAAGTCGTGGGTGTTACATGGGAACAACCACACTAACACCCATGGCACGCCTCTTTCACGCAAAGAGTTGCGTGAAAAGGGGCTGTATTTACAAGGACATGAAAAGCCACGCAAGGTGGCTTTACGAGTCCTTGTAAATATTGGGCAGGAAAATGCACCACCTGTGTGTCACCAAAAACTGACTGACGGGTGGCACAAGGGACTTGTAAATAAGCCCCTTAGTACCTACAAATATAGAGCAAATGTGCTTGGCCATTCAAATAGATACTAGGAATTAATTGTAGAAGAGGGAAAAAGATATAAAAAGGTTGGGGGTAGGATTACCAGTCACCGGAGCCAGTGATAAAAAATGTCCATAAGTGAATATATCCAGAAACGTGAAGAAAAATGAAAATGAGACCATCGCCAACATCAATGTAATGAATTCAGTGTTACTCTGGTATCAATTTGTAGAGATATAGAAAGGTAAATAAGTATTAACCCTTCACCAGGAACAGAGGAGTTAAGTCGTAATTTCGTTACTTTCATTTTTTGGGGGGGGACAGGAACATGGATTACTTGATCCTCTCAGGAACAGGCCAGATGTCTGCACCTCAAGGGTGTGGGAAGGTACCAGTAGAATAGACGTGCTTACCATTGAAAAAAAGCAACCATCAGGTTGGATGAAGTAGGTTGGCAACAAATTGTATAGACTGCTGAAACAAGACAGCAGATAAAGGTAAAGAACTCAGTCTATCTAGTCTTCGAGGGGTTCTGAAAAAGGAGAGAAAGGGATATTACTGGATGTTAGTTCTGGGAATGAAGGGGGTGTTCTAATATTTAACAGGCATATCGGGTGATGAGGAGATAATTTTGACAAAGATAAATATATATAGATTATTTACCCCCAATGGATGCTAAAACTGTGATGAATCCTTATGGTGGATGATGAATGTTACAGTGAACAGTTCATGCATGTAACTGGACCAATGATGGCAAGATACACAGAAAAAACTGAGAAAACTTAGTGATGAGTAGTAATTAAAAGAAAAATGAAATAACCACCTTGGTAGATCAGAAGACCGGGCATGAACTCCAACAAATGTTTAGATATGATCGATCAGGATGCTTCACATTCTTTCATAGCAAAGATCATGTGGAAGTGGAGAATATATATGAAGTTCAAAGGGTTCCTCTTAGGTATAATGTTGAAGTGATGGATGTTATAAAACATGCAGCAATTACAGCCCATGAAGAACTAATAAGTGAGACAATGAGCATAAACTAAACGGGAACAATGCCCCAGCGGAAACATGTGGAGCCATATGCTCCGATGTATTTAAATCTTTTATGAGAAGGAGCGTGCACAATCACAGAGATGGAGGAACATCTCAAAATGACTAATCCGTTGTGCCCGTAGGTCAATATTATTGAACGTGCTCCAAAAGCTAAAACGAGAGCAAATCTTTAATAATTACACAGTATCTTTTTCAGCCATATGAGAATAAAGTCTCAAATTCTGAGCAAAGCACGTCCAACGGTTGCAGTAGTAGTCTGTTAGTTAATTTCCCAATGTTGCACAGCACCTTCCAACAGTGTTCTAATTAACAATTAGAGCACCAACATTCTGTACTTATGACAAAAGTATGTCACACCTGAATGATATCTTGATTGAATCAAAGCTGCAAAACTGAAAGTACTCACATACTATGTAAAGCTATTCACTCACTCTCAGCCTCTCCACTTTCATCTTTTCTGTGCGGAAATTCCACCACGTGTGCGAAAATCACTGCACTCCTGGGTCTATGGTTTAGAAGTAAATGGGGTAGGGACGGTGGTGTAGCTTGTAAGTATGGAATACTTACTCTTAAATGGAGGGCCATAAGGCAGAGTAAGGAGGGTTTTAAGGACGGACATGAAAATTCTAAAATACACTCACAAAAGAGTAAGCCTTATTGTTAGACCTCACATCCTTAGCATGTTATTCCTCCAAACCTTTTGCCTGCGCACGTCCTGGTTGCTGAATGTGTTTCTCCTTTGGACTCTGTGCATTTTACCACCGCTACCTAGTGCCAAAGTGCTTGTGTGCTCTTTCGAACATGGTAAAATTGGACACCTAATAGGCACATTTACCTCATGTGTAAGACCCTAATACATTTTACTACATGTACCCGGGGCCTGTAAATTAAATGCTCCTAATGAGCCTGCAGCACTCATTGTGCCACCCAAAAAGTAGTTAAGGTAGTCCTAAAGGGTCATATGGCAGGGTGCATTGTATTTAAAAAGTAGGACATTTGTACTTAATTTGTACATGTTCTGGCAGTGAAAAAATCCTAAAGTCACATTTCACTGTTGTAAGGCCTATATCTCCCATTGACTAACAGTGGGTTACCTTATTTCATTAATTAAGTGCTAACTTTAGATTGGGTTTATATAGGGATATGCTGTCTACACTCAAATGAATTACAATGTAACATACTCTTTAATGGTGAAATTGGTTTTTGTAGGAGAGTAGGGTCTGCTATCCTATGGTCACCCCAATTTTTGCTTTTTGCTTCACTGGTTTTCGACTTAATGTGGCTATGGGCCTGCTAATCAGACCCACAGCCTGCTGTTTTCTCTCTAAATTCACATACATGTACTATAGGTACATAACCCAATTAGAACTGGACTCCTTCTCAGCCCCTGTACCATACACTATAGGTGCTCAGGGCATAGGTGCCACCAAGGCCTACCAGGGGCTGCAGCATAGCTTTTGCCACCCCTGGCAGGTTCTTAAATTGACACAACTGGCTGATCACTCAGCTGGGGCAAGTTGGTGTAATCACCTCTTGCTTAGATATAGTATACCTATATCTAAACCTATATCTGGACACATATAAACCTGTGAGTCACTCCTATGGAAGGCCTTATCAATCCTGGAGGCAGAGTGCGTGGTTTAACGTGAGATGGAGCTCGAGCATGAGCTGAGCCTGTCTGCAGCTGTCGGGAACAACTCCCTAAGCTGTTCCGGGATAATGCCATACCATATACTATTAAGTGCATTATAATCCTTGCGGTTATATGTTAACTTTGGTTTGGCTTTATCATTCATTCATCAAATCATTATTTCTATCACATGATCATAAAAAATGTACAGAATTATCACATCAGATAAAAATCTGAAATATCATTGTATCATTAATATAAAATACATTTGAAGATTGAAAAACGAATAATAATCACAAATGGGTACCCCTGCATCAAAGGGTAAAAGTATGTCAAGAGTCTCCAGCCCTCTTTATCAATCGGGTTCGGGCATACCACATTGCAGTTAGGAAATGTGCCAAAGCAAACACAATTGGTGGGGATAAATCAGTCTTTAAAACTCTGTATGCGGGTAAGAATGTTCTGAATCCCATGTTTTTAAGGAGGGGGACAAGCCAGTATTTCCTGCTTTTCTGATAGGCTTGACAGAAGAAAACCACGTGCACATCTTTCTCCTTTGTGTGGGCACATGCAGGGCACATCTCTGCAGGAGACCGACAGGACCATGCTGTGGTAAAAGACCCCAAGGGAAGGGTCCCGTACCTCCATTGCAAGAATAGTTTTCTAGTTAACGCCGGAGTCATGCCATCTAAGACACTTTCAAGATTATACAAATCTTTGGTTTTTATAAAGTGATGAGTCAGAGTTCCTTCACGAGTGCTATCCAGGGCTCGGAGTAGCATTTTGTCATAGTACGCTCTGGACAGCTCTTTCCTCGGTTTCCTATTGCTTGTACTTTCCGGATCTGACCATAGTTCTGGTAATCCAAGAGTCTCGCAGGTTCTTTTGATGTAATTTAACCAGGGCGTCTTAGTGGCGTTGGGCAGAGATAAAAATTCCTGTAACTCAGTTCTGTAGGTAACGAGGTCCTGACTGCTCCAGAGGCGATGCCAAAAGGTTAGTGGTTTAAGCCCTAATTCCTCCGTGATGGGCCTCAGGCCCAGGTCCAGCCTTAGGGGCAGGAGTGGAGTACTTGAAGGAAGAGCTGTCAGCTGCCTGAGGAATTTATTTTCTGTGGTCAGCAATTTAGGCGATGGAATATAGCCCCACAACTCTCCCCCGTAAGTGACTCCTCCCCACGCCTGGGCTTTGTAAATTTGGATTGCAGGGCTGAGTGGGCGATATGGTGACTTGCTCGCAATTCTCATAATACCACCCGCCATCTGTGCCAGTTTCATATTTGCTTTTGTCTGATGTGCCGACCACGTTAGATTTTGATTTAGGGTTATCCCCAGATACTCTATTGTGTGAACCCTTTCCAAACGTACTGTACCATGCAGGGGGTTGGGGCGGTTGAGGGGCATGGGGTTCAGAATCATGAATTTGGTTTTCTGCGGATTGATTTCAAGTCCCCTTTCTGTGCAGAACTCCAGAAAACCATCCAACACCCGCTGTATGCCCATCGGGGATTTGGACAGCAGCAGGGTGTCGTCTAAAAACATAATTGCGGGCACCCTGCTGCCGTTCAGTTTTGGGGCGTCGGTGTTGGCAATCCTTGTCAGGTGCGCAATGACCTCGTTCACAAAGAGGCAGAACAGGGTTGGTGCAAGCACACAACCCTGTCTCACCCCTCTGCGAACGGGGAATCTTTCAGTTAGGTTGCCACTTCTCCCGCACCTGACATGTGCAAAGTTATTATGATGTAATCTCATCAGGATTGCCAGGATGTCTTTCGGGACGCCCAACTCCTCCATTACCTTTACCTTCCACAATTTTGGTCTTGGGACTAAATCGAAGGCGGCACTTAAATCCACAAAAACTGTGTACAGAGTGCCGCCCTCGATCAATGCTGTCCTCCAATATATGAGAATAAACCTAAAAATTTGATCAATTGTGGACACCCCCCTCCTAAATCCTGCCTGGTATGGGGTGAGGGTATCTGTCTCCTCCAGCCAGTTCTGCAGCCGGTCCAGAATTAGCCTACCGAAAAGCTTCTGTGATACATCGATGAGGCTTATTGGGCGATAGTTGGCTGGAAGCAGAGGGGATCCGTTTTTGAATATTGGCACCACCTCTGCACCCAGCCAAGTATCCGGGACCTCCATTCCCTTAAGGACCGCATTGAATATCAGCAGGAGATAGGGGGCCCATACCCCTGGTTCCTGTTTGAATAGGTCACTCGGCACCCCATCGAGCCCTGGGGCTTTCCCTGTTAACAACCCCGCAATAGCTGCCCGGACTTCTTTTTCTGTGAAGGGTTCACCCTTCGGGGTCATTCACTAGCGTGCATTGGGGGGTACTCGGGGCCTCATCCTCTATTGCATATAGGGACTGGAAATGGTTTTGCCATATACTCGGGCAATGTTGGGTTCAGTTGCCGAGGGAAGATCTTCTGATCCACTATTGACTACCCGCCAAAATTTGCTAGAGTCTCTGATGGCTAGTACACTGGAGAGTTCCTCCCAGTGTTGTTGGTCCCATTCGGCCTTGGCGTTTACCAGCAATTTCTTGTATGCCTGTCTCCTAGATTGTATCTCCTCACTGCTTCTGCACGCCTTTATTGCGAGTAGAAGTTCACGTTTGGAGTCCCGGCATGTGGCGTTATACCAGGTCTTCTTATGTGTTCCGCTAGTTCTACCAGCCCCCTTTACAAAGAGATCTAACTCCATGGTGTTTATTAGATCTTCATGGGTCCGCCCTAACAGGTCTCTATTTTTCCCATCGCTAAGTTCCTCACCAATAGCAAATGCCTTTTCCAGCACTGGGGTGATTCTGGCATAGAGCTTAGCTAACTTAACGCCACTTGTGGCCAGTTTCCCCCACCTTACTCTCCTTCGGTTGTTCTTCAGGAGTAGCCCTGACTTTGGACTTTGTTTACCCCGTCCCATGTCCTCGATGCCTGGTAGGGCGTATTCGAGTTCCAGGACGTTGTGGTCACTATCCCGTCTATCAATTACCTTGAAGTCGATGATTTGTGACCAGGATGACAATTGGACGAGGATATAATCTAATCTAGATTCGCTTCCAGCTTTGTTAAAGGTGCATTTACTTGGCATGTCTGATTTAGTGCGCCCATTGCAGGCCCGTAGGCCTTGATTTAGAGTAAGGGCGGTTATCTGAAGAGCGAGGGGAGTCCAAGCTCTTGGTGGTGGTGCCACCATGGCGGGTATCAGTCATCTTGAATCCTCCTCTAGGGAGGGTCCATCAAGAAGGCCTGGCAGTGGCTCATAGTGCGAGTTTAGGTCCCCTCCAACCACGTAGTGGAGCTCCCCTGAAATTTCACTCAACAAAGCGGAGAGTACCTCCATGGTATTTGATTCTCATGGTGTGGCAACAGGTCTTGAATAGACGTTTATTATCGCCAGTTTGGAGGAATTTGGCCATTCTAAAAGGACAGCTAGTATGTCATCTGAATCTACAGTTAGGCAGCTGGCCTGACAGCCCAAATGGGATGCTACCCAAATTGCCAGCCCTCCAGACGGTCGTCCCCGGCCCCCCCATTTAGCTGGTTTTGAGAATACTGCAAACCCCTGGCATGTATACTCCTCTAGCGCCCTGGTTTCCTGGAAGAGGCAGATACTTTTTGAATTGATGAAAGAAACCCATTCCCGGCAATCCATTTTATTGCCCAGCCCGGCTACGTTCCATGAGATCAGAATCAGGGTTTGGGGTCTTGTAGGTGGTGGCCCTATGTCGGAGTAGTTGTTCTCGTTTGTGCCAAGATTTACCATTGAATGTTGTAACAATTCCCCCTGACCTAACCATAAATTACTGTCAGTGCCAGATATATCCGCTCTGGAATAGCCGGAATCTCGACAATGTACAGGTTCAGTGGGAAGAACTATCTGTTCCCATAAAACCGGGACTTGTTTAGGGGAGGTGGTTCTATCCTCAGTATCATCTATTAAATGGCAATGGAGCTGGTCCCTCCCTTGAGACTCGAGCTGTCAGTCAACCATTTCAAGGCTGCTGTACCTATTGTGGGTAGGAAGGTAGGCTGGCTGGTGGATTCTATGGGGCACAGGGACTCCTCTCATTCTTCCCCCCATCCGCCCTCCTCCTAGTGCTAGTCTCCCATTCTTCCTCATCGCCCTACGGAGGTAAATATTCGGGGACCGTACTCCTGTAATGGTAGGGTTCCCTCCTCTCCCTGCGGTTACTCTCCCATTCTCCCAACATTTCCTGGTGGTACCCCCATCTCTGATCTTCTGATGTGTATATGCTCGACGGGTAGAAAAATGAGAGAGGGAGGGACTGGATGTAACTCCCTTGGTCGTCAGGGGCCCAACTGCAGATGTAGGAGGCTGTACTCGGTTCTCTAAAGGTGACCAGGACACAGTCGCCTCTGATTGTTTTTCTCATATATCCCACCCAGGTAGCCCGTCTTACCATGAGAACATCGCTAGTTGTGCCTTGTGAGAGAGTTCTGTGTATAGACAGCCAGCTGATGACTTTGTTTTTAAGAGAGGCGGTCGATTCTATAGCCATGTGTTTTAACTCGGGCACGCCCGCTAAAATTACTGTATAGGGGGATGCCTCTGGTGGTAGGTTCACAGGTTTAGTTTTCCGGGCGATATTTTGCGTGTTATCTGGGGATTTTAATTCGCTCTGTGGTTTGTCCGGAAGTGTGGCAGTGTCTTAGGATGTGTAGTTGTGTTTGGGGGTGGAAGCAGTGGAGCCTGGGTTTTTGTAGGAGGGATGTTTGTGTTAGCGTTGGCCAGGGGTTGAGGGGGTCTTATTTTGGTTGGGTTTGGGTTGTATGTGTTGAGAAGTGGCTGGGCCATTTTTCTTCGTCATTGTTATTTGCTCAGTGCCCTTTTTAGTCTTTGCATCCGCGCCCCCTTTGGCTCCCTTGATATCTAATTTCAGGGAGTCAGCTAGCTGAACTGTGGATTTTTCAATATTAACCAGCCTAGCTTCGATCTTTATCAGGCGGGCCTCGAGAGGGCTTAAGAGAGACCTAAAGAGTGTGCCTATGTCTGCCAATGTGATATCGTCGCTCGGGGATTCCATGGAAATATTGTTAGAGCGAGATGGTGTGTCCGTAGGTACAATGATTAAAGGTGGGGCCACTACGCTGTCCTTGGGTGAGTGGGCAGAGTTGGTATAGCCAACACTGACATCGTCCCTTACCGGATTGGGCTTAGGGGTTTTTGGCTTTCTCCCTCCCTTGTTTTGCCCCCCTTTCTTCCTTTTTTGAATAGCTCCTTCCCTGGCTCCCCTTGTGAGATCAGAAACATTCTCACTGGTGGTAGCTATAGCTGCGTGAAGACCAGGGGTTGGAAGCGGGGTTTGAAGTGGGGTTGGAGGTTTTTGGCTTGTAGGTAGGGTCATTAGGCTCATGTTCTCAAGATCACTTGAGGCCTCCATTGTGAAGTCTGGATTAGTGGGTGATTGATTAACCCCCGAAGCCCCATATCCAGAATTGTTGGCTTCTAGCCTTCCATCAGGAGTCTTGGCTAGAGCCATTGGGCCCATTGATGATCTCCTTACCCAGTCAATTTTCTGAGAGATACGTCTCTCAAGTACAGCAATGTCCTCTATCAGAAGTGATCCTGCTTTGACAAAATAGTTATCAATGGTACCTTTGGCAGCTCCTGCCACTGCCAGTGAAGATTTACTCCTTTTTTCCCTGGAACACATTTCGAAGTCTGAGTGATCCGTTCCTTGTATAGATTGGGTAGATAGAGTTGTCCGACCGGGGGGAATAGCCCGGTCCCGGTCTCTCCCGTCCTCGAACGGCCTCAAGCGGCCCGCCCTTTGCCCGGGCTTTGCCCGGTGCTCCGACCCACGCGCGTCCCGCGATGCGCGGGAAAGGGCGTCTCTATGTAGCAGGAGGGGGAGGGGGATGGGCAGGGGCGGGAAGAGACACCAGCTGCGCTGAGTTGTTGAAGCGCTTAGGATGCTGGTTCTCGCAGTCCCGGCCCCTGCTGCTGCTGTTGTCCGATTTCCCTCAATGCGCCCTGCTCGGTATGAGAGTGCTCCTCAGTTTTCAAAGTCCTCGGAGCTCAATCCGTATTGGAGAGCAAACTCCCAGCAAGGGTCCCAGCAGAGAAAACGGCTTGAGAGCATTATCAAAACATGTTGTGTAAGGTGTCATACGATTTGGAATACTATCCCCTCGACAGTCCTGTCGACGGGGATAGCATTCCACCCCTCTAGAGGGAGAAGACATGTTACTTTACTGAAACGCGGTTGATTTTAAAAGAGCCTCAGCATCACAAAATGGACGCTTCTGCCACAAACACAAGTGTGACCTCCTGCTGCTGACCGAAACTCAGCCAAGGAGGCCTGGACAAAGGCTTTCCTGTTGCGGGGAGGTGTCACACCACCCCAGACAGGAGATAGTGGATTGTAGCAGGGAGGTTTGAAAGAAACCAGACACTGCCTGGGGAGTACAAGGCTTCCCCTTGCATAATCCGGTCAAACCGGTTCTGGGGCACACCAGCCCCAGTCCCAGCGCGACCTGGACAAAGGGAAAGGGGTGTAACCACCCCCTTCCTGGGTCCCACCCATAGGAGGGGACCTAGCAGGTAATCCAGCCTCCTAGATTGGTATAAGAATGGGAGCAGTGCCAACGCACTCAGATTATCCTGACTGAAACTTATGAAACAAAACTCTGGACCCTTCGACATCCTACTCGACGTAGAAGACTGTAGAATCTCCCTTGTGGTCAAGGAGTGACCACCCTGTGCAAACAGGCACCATCCAGCACCCCGACGTTTGCTTTGTTGGAGTTTCCGCCAGAACTCGACCGCAGAGTTCGACAAGACCAAGCGTGCCTGCCTTCTAACAGTCCGATCCACAGTCCCTGCAGAGCTGAGACCCGTGGAGGCGACCTGAAGCGTGGGGCCCGCCATCTTGGAAAGACCACGAGACGCTGACCGTGCAGCCCACAAGTGATCCTCGAAGCTGTGCATTGTGGTCTGAGACGCCCCAGCCCTGAGCCTCTCTTGCACCGAAGCTCACCCCTCTACACTCACCGAGTGCTGCATGGGGCCCTTCTGCATCTTTTGGCTCAATGCGTTGGCCCGGTCACTTGCCCGTTGGATTGTGGCCCCTGTGCCGACGAACCTTGAAAACTAACTTGTGATTCTGGTTGCTCCAGACTTGCATTCGCTCCTCTAAAAAGGAGCACCCGCTCTGACCCTCCTGGTCCGAGTGTAACGCCATCTTCGCCGACAGCGAGAGCCTGTGTGGGACAGCTCGTGATCCACTCCTGGATATCCTCGGTGCCCCAGAGTCCACGTGGCAGTGGAGAGAAGCAACCTGTCAGCGACCTGAAAGTGCCCGACATTGCCTGGTTCCTTCTGGTTCCACCCTGGTCACTGCTAAGTGACCAGACTCTGTCCCCTCTGCTTTCAGAACATCTTTAACTTCGATCTACCCTTGGATCACATCGGACACTTCTCGTCTCGACGCCTGCAGCATCTTCAGCTCCAAGCACCAGCAACCTGCGTGGCAAAACCTGACACTACTTCACACCTGTGCACCCGCTTCCTGTGGGTGAGGTAACTCAGCAACGCCGGTGTTCCCACACTGGTACACACCTCTAGTGTATATGTCTTAAGTTTCGTCCTTCTAGGTTTATCGGAAGTATTCTTAAACTATAACTTTATAACTTTTACGCACCATTGACTTTACATTGGTGCATGCCTGTGCTTTAAGCGCTGCACCCGAATCCCGCGGGATTTCCCGACTTCAGCATTGCTAGTCCCGACTGCTCCCAGCGATTCCCTAGGCCCTAGGCTTAACCACTGTTCGATTGGTATCTCTTATACCACTTTCTTAATATATGGTCTGCGTGGCCCCCCGGCCTTATCCATAATTGTGCAACTTTCATATGTTTAACTGTGCTTTTGTTTAAACGCTTGTGCCTCTGCACTCATAAAGAGTACAGAGGATTATTCTAGTAATAAATACATATATTTTTATAATATATACTTGTGTGGTGTCCTTTCATTTGATATTACAGGATTGTGATTGGTAAAACAGCTTGCTTTACACGACCGCTAGAGTTAAGCTTTTAAGGCTGCTTTGTCCATGCTACCATTAGGATAGCTTTTCTATAAGGTTGACTTACAACCAGATACCATAAGGGATTGTTTGGACTGATACAAGGTGGTTCCAGAATTGGAAACATCATACATCAGGCCAACTTCTCACATTGGTGTGCAGCGGTGCGAATCTGAGCTTGCTGTTGTTTTACCATTGCAATCTTTTTATCAAATTGAAAGATCACATCAAGTACCTTAGGTACATATAAACAAAAGCTTAGTATATTTAAGTTCTACTGAACTTAGTAGTTGTAGATCAAAGGGATTAGCACATCCTGCCTACAACTTACTAGCAAGGTACAGTAGGAAAACACTTAGTGTAGGTAAGTGCACCACTTGCACCTCACTAGCAGTCATGTCTGGCACAGAGGGAGCTCCTGGCTCTCAGCCTGTGACAGTTGACCTTACCAAGGCAACTTCCAGCTATGACAAACTTAGCCATAAAGACTTGAGTGCCTTATGCATTGCAAGAGGGCTAAAAAGGGGTCACAACCCCACCATTCCTTCCCTGATAGCCTTCCTGGAAAAGGATGACTTAGCTAAGGCAAGTGCAGTTCCCTTAGATGCAGGAGATGGAGTGAACCCCCCTGAGAATGAGGACACCCCAGTGGTGGACAAAGAAGAAGAGGAAGAAGAGGAGGAGGAGGACTCAGAAGTAGATGAGTCAGTTCAGAATCAGAGGGGTAACCAGGTCGTAGTTGGCAGGCTTAACCAGACCAACTTGGACCTACATGGGAATGGAGAGGGCCAGCACCTCCCCAGATCCTATAACATAATTCCCTTGGGTAATAGAAGAGTGAGATCACCTTCCAGGGACTCTCACATTTCTAGTGCCTCCAGGGAATCTCAAAGGGGAATGATTTCCCCCCAGAGGAAAGAGCATAGGGCCAGGATGAGGGCTGTCCAACTTCAGATAGAGAGGGAAGAGATAGCCTTGGCTCAAGCTAAACTTGCTTTAGCAAGAGAACAAAAGTTGCGTGGATTAGATTCCACTGGTGGCAGCAATATTCCTAGAGAGAAAGACAGGGCCTATGATATTAGAAACCTGACAAAAATTGTGCCCCCCTACAAGGAAGGGGATGACATCCACAAATGGATGACTGCTCTGGAGAGAGCCTGCATGGTACAGCAGGTTCCTCAAGATCAGTGGGCTGCAATTTTATGGTACTCTTTTTCTGTGAAAGGGAGGGATAGGCTCCTCACAGTTAGACCTGAGGATGCCAAAAACTACTCTGTCCTGAAGAGTGCTCTTATTGAAGGGTTTGGTCTAACCACTGAGCAATACAGGTTGTTGTTCAGAGACACCCAAAAAGCACAGGCTCAGGACTGGACTGATTTTGATGATTGTGCCACTAAGGCTCTGGAGGGTTGGCTGCAGGGAAGTAAAGTCTCAGACTATACAGGATTGTACAATCTTATAATGAGAGAGCAGATCCTTAATAACTGTCAGAAGTTGAACCAGCTGTTGCATCAATACCTTATTGACTCTGATCTGACCTCTCCCCAAGAATTGGGAAAGAAGACGGACAATGGGTCAGAACAAGGATTAAGCAGAAACCCCAGAACCATGGTTTTTGACCAGAAGAAAACAGACCAGAAGGGTGGGGATAAGAAAGATAAAGAAAAAGACCAGAAGTCTTCTTCAGGCCCACAAAAGTCTAATAAGGAGGGTGGTTCCCAAAATGGTAACAAAAAGAAGAAGAATGATGGCCCAAAGAAACCTTGGTGCAATACCTGTAAGTCCATTTCCCATTGGGGGATTGAATGCACCAAGAAAAATCCAATCCCTACCACTGCAGCTCCTAAAGCACATGCACCCCCTAGTACCGTCAGCAGTGGCAGTACACAACTAAAGGGTACAGTAGGGTTAGCCTGGGTACTGAGATGGAGTCTGGCCTAGTCAGGATCCCTACTCAGGCAGTTCTGCTCTATGATGTGGACATATCCATCCCCACTACTGTGAGTCCCAGTAACCTGGGCAAGTATAGGCAGACGCCTTTGATTAATGAGAAACTGGCTCAGGCCTACAGGGACACTTGTGCTAGTGTCACTATGGTGACACCTAACTTTGTGGACCCTGGACAGATTGTGCTAGGTGAGAATTACCTGGTGACCAATGCAAGCAATTCCACTACTACACATAGGGTGGCTGTTGTGAACTTCTCCTGGGAGGGGTAAATGGCCTAAAGAAAGTTGTTGTGAGTTCAGACCTCCCAGTAGACTGTCTGTTAGGCAATGATCTGGAAAACTCAGTTTGGTCAGAAGTGGAGTACAGGACTCATGCAGAAATGCTAGGGATTTCCGCCCATGTCCTTGCAGTGACAAGGACTCAGGCTAAGAAGTGTCTTCCTGAACCTGTGGTGGATCTTGGAACAATAGACCAACCACAACCCAAGAAGAAGAGCAAGAGGGTTAAGGCTGTGCCTTCCCACTTGCCCCAGGTTGAGGATCAGACTTCACAGGAAACTGATTCTGCAGTCCAAGAGGAGACTGTCTCTGAGGAGCTTGAACCTGATCAGGTTGAGTTTCTGGGGACAGGGGGGGCCTCAAGGGCAGACCTGGGGCAGGCCCAATTAGATTGCCCTTCCCTTGAACCCCTCAGACAGCAAGCTCCTGCTGAGGCTGCAGGGAATGCTCAGGGTAACCATAAAGTATATTGGGATGATGGGCTCCTTTATTCAGAGGCTAGAGACCCCAAGCCTGGTGCCACCAGGAGGTTGGTCATACCTTTGAAATTTAGGGGCTTCCTTCTTACCTTGGCCCATGATATTCCCCTTGCAGGACACTTAGGCCAGAACAAGACTTGGGACAGGCTTGTCCCTCACTTTCACTGGCCTCATATGTCAGAAAATGTCAAGGAGTTTTGTCGCTCCTGTGTCACTTGCCAAGCCAGTGGTAAGTCAGGTGGCACAACGAAGGCCCCCCTGATACCACTCCCTGTGGTGGGGGTACCCTTTTAAAGAGTTGGAATAGACATTGTGGGTCCCATGGATCCTCAAACAGCATCTGGGCACAGATTTATACTGGTGGTCGTGGATCATGCCACCAGGTATCCAGAGGCAATTCCCCTGAGGACCACAACAGCACCTGTTGTGGAAAAGGCCCTTCTTGCAGTTTGCTCAAGAGTGGGTTTTCCAAAGGAGGTTCTTCCAGACAGAGGCACCAACTCCATGTCTGGATACTTAAAGGCAATGTAGAAGGAGTGTGGAGTAAACTACAAGTTTACCACACCTTATCACCCACAGTGCCATGGGCTTGTTGAAAGGTTCAACAAGACCCTCAAGGGAATGATAAAAGGATTACCAGAGAAGCTTAGGCGGAAATGGGACACCCTTTTACCCTGCTTGCTGTTTGCTTACAGAGAGGTCCCACAGAAGGGGGTTGGCTACAGCCCTTTTGAACCTTTGTTTGGCCACCCTGTGAGGGGTCCACTATGTTTGGTGAAGGAAGGATGGGAGTTACCTCTCAAAAAGCCTAAGCTAGATGTTGTGGACTATGTACTTGGTCTCCGCTCCCGGATGGCTGAATACATGGAGAGAGCATCCAAAAACCTGGAGGCCAGTCAAGAATTACAGAAAACTTGGCATGACCAAAAGGCTGTTCTGGTTGAGTTCAAGCCAGGCCAGAAGGTGTGGGTGTTGGAGCCAGTGGCCCCAGCAGCACTCCAGGACAAGTGGACTGGACCCTACCCTATTGTTGAGAAAAAGGGAGAAGTCACCTATGTGTTTGACTTTGGTACCCCTAGGAGCCCCCACAGGGTGCTCCATGTAAATCGTTTGAAAGCATTTGTTGACAGGGAGGACATGAGCTTGCTCATGGCCAAGGATGGGGAACAGGAGGAAGAGAGTGACCCTCTCCCAGACTTGCTTTCCCAGAACCCTGATGATGGTTCAGTTGATGGAGTAGCCTTGGCAGGCAGCCTCACTGAGCAGCAACAGGTGGACTGCAGACAGGTGTTGCAGGCCCACAGGCATATGTTTTCACTCACACCCAGTCAAACTAACTGGTGCACCCATGAGGTGGACACTGGTGACAGTCTGCCTGTGAAGAATACAATCTACAGGCAACCTGACCACGCCAGGGATTGTATAAAGGCTGAGGTGCAAAAGATGCTTGAGCTTGGAATGATTGAGCCATCAGAGAGCCCATGGGCCAGCCCAGTAGTCCTGGTGCCAAAACCTCATACCAAAGATGGAAAGAGAGAAATGAGGTTTTATGTGGACTACAGAGGTCTCAATGCTGTCACTAGGACAGATGCACATCCCATTCCAAGGGCAGACGTGCTCATTGATGAATTGGCTTCTGACAAGTTTCTCGCACATTTGATTTGACAGCTGGCTACTGGCAGATCAGGTTAGCTAAAGAGTCGATAGCCAAAACAGCATTCTCTACCCCTATTGGACATTATCAGTTTGTGGTAATGCCCTTTGGTTTGAAGAATGCACCTGCTACCTCCCAAAGGTTGGTGAATCAAGTCCTTGCTGGGTTGGATGACTTTTGTGCAGCATATCTAGATGATATTGCTGTCTTTAGCTCCACCTGGGAGGATCACCTGATCCACCTGAAGAAGGTTCTGGAGGCCCTGCAAAAGGCAGGCCTGACTATCAAGGCTACTAATTGCCAGATAGGGCAGAGCAAGGTTGTGTACCTGGGCCACCTAGTAGGTAGGGGTCAGGTTCAAGCATTGGAGAGCAAGATCCAGACCATACCGGACTGGGCTCCTCCAACTACCCAGACACAAGTCAGAGCCTTCTTGGGCCTGACTGGGTATTACAGAAAGTTTGTGAAGAACTATGGGTCCATTGTGACACCATTAAATGACTTGACATCCAAGAAGATGCCAAAAAAGGTTCAGTGGACAGTTAGCTGTCAAAAGGCATTTGATGACCTGAAGAAGGCCATGTGCTCTGCACCTATCCTGAAGAGTCCTGACTACTCCAAACAGTTCATTGTACAGACAGATGCTTCTGAGTTGGTGGTGGGAGCTGTGCTTTCACAACTTAATATAGATGGTCATGACCAGCCCATTGCTTTTATTAGCAGAAGGCTGACCCCCAGGGAGAAACGTTGTTCAGATATTGAGAGGGAGGCCTTTGCTGTGGTTTGGGCCCTGAAGAAGTTGAGGCCATACTTGTTTGGAACTCACTTCCTAATTCCGACAGACCATAAGCCCCTCTTGTGGCTAAATCAGATGAAAGGTGAAACCCCCAAACTACTCAGGTGGTCCATTTCCCTACAGGGGATGGACTTTACAGTGGAGCAGATGGTCTCTCCAGGTACTTCCACTTAGAACATGAAGACTTATCTGGTCAAGGTTAAGTTTAATGTCCCTGCGTTTGGGGGGGGGGGGTTGTGTAGGAGAGTAGGGTCTGCTATCCTATGGTCACCCCAATTTTGCTTTTTGCTTCACTGGTTTTCTACTTAATGTGGCTGTGGGCCTGCTAATCAGACCCACAGCCTGCTGTTCTCTCTCTAAATTCACATACATGTACTATAGGTACATAACCCAATTGGAACTGGACTCCTTCTCAGCCCCTGTACCATGCACTATAGGTGCTCAGGGCATAGGTGCCACCAAGGCCTACCAGGGGCTGCAGCATAGCTTTTGCCACACCTGGCTGGTTCTTAAATTGACACAACTGGCTGATCACTCAGCTGGGGCAAGTTGGTGTAATCACCTCTTGCTTAGATATAGTATACCTATATCTAAACCTATATCTGGACACATATAAACCTGTGAGTCACTCCTGTGGAAGGCCTTATCAATCCAGGAGGCAGAGTGCGTGGTTTAACGTGAGATGGAGCTCGAGCATGAGCTGAGCCTGTCTGCAGCTGTCGGGAACAACTCCCGAGGCTGTTCCGGGATAATGCCATACCATATACTATTAAGTGCATTCAAGTCAAGTCAAAAGATCTTTATTCGGAATAAAAAACATCCATAAAAGTACAAACAAAATACATTTTAAAAACATTCAATTCAGTAGTTACAATTGGAGAATAGTCCGAGGACAAACGAGCATAATCAAAATCCATTTATAATTTCACAGCTATACAAAATTTGTCCCTTCATAATGATACATTTTTAAGTTTTTAAAAGAAAAGAATATTTTACAGCACTGTTTGAAAGACGCTGTTTAAAAACACTGTTAAGAACACAATTTTAAAACCATTGTTAAAAAGGATGGGCATCACATTATCATAATTTTATCTATATACACATGAAATTTTTGTATTACAAAAAGATAAAACAGGTAAATAAAAAATTCTCTAAAAAATGCAAAATAGAAGGTGCAGTGTGCGATAGTTATACCTCAATATTAAGAGTGATTCTCGATCTAACAGCAGCTTTGAGAAAACAACTCATCCTAAAAATGACTTCATCTGATCCCAATACCAGGAAGGACCGAAGTGCCAATTTAAAATCAGTCAATCCGTTTTTCCTACAATAGGGCATAAGATAATGTACAGTGAGCTTTTTATAAAATCCACAAAAGAACAAGAAATGCATAAGATTTTGCTTCATGTCAGGGTTACAAGGGCAGTTTAAAGTTTCGAGGTGTTTGTTATATCCCAGCGGGAAGTTCAGTAGATTAACTATACTCCCATCTCGGAAACGAAACAATAAACCCCTTACCCATCTACCAAGATGCAAGCGTAGATATCTGTATGGTGGGCCAGGTTTTTTAGTGTGTGGTTCAGAGTAGGCCAAATATTTTGCAACCGTGCATTTAGTCAGGTTCTTTCTATCACGCTCTTCGCTATATAAGTCATACAATGCCCTTAAAATGATGGTCTTATGGGAGCGATTTATTAGGTTTGGTGATGTAAACAGAGAACCCAAACCCACACTTGCAAGGCACTCTTTTACTGCTTTCAGCCATGGTATGTGGTGTCCCCTATCACACTTTAGGCAGTCCAAAATAATTTCACGGGTCAGGGTAGCAGCTGTGTTGTTCCATATCTTTATCCAGAATAATGCTGGTCTAGATCTCACAAAATCCTCTATGTAAGAAATATTTAATTCGTTATGACATACATAGTTAGGAGAACAGATAACCCCCCCCAATACCTTACGACAAAATCTATTTTCTTCTATTTGAATATGGGAGCAGTTGGTATAACCCCAAACCTCAGCGCCGTAAGTGCCGGTTGGCATACATTGGGTTTGATATATCTTAACCAGGGGAGTTATTACATCAGCTTGGTTGGGTTGTCTCAAGGAGGTTACACAGTTAATGGCCTTGCCCAACTTATTCCTGGCATAAGATACATGTGCATGCCACGTACCACTGTTTGAAAATAGCAGCCCTAGGTAGGGAAAAGTGCTAGTGCTTTTTAAAACATTTGACCCTGAAATAATCTGGGGGATTTTATGATTTTTTGGACCGCAACTCATGATCAGTGATTTTTTAAAATTAGTTGTTAGGCCTAAATCGGCCATAAAAAGGACAAAACCTGAAATTAAAATACGGAGTGCCTTGGGAGTGCGGCCCATCAGGACCGCATCGTCTGCATAAAGGAGGGTGGGTATGGGGACTCCATTGATGTGGGGCACATCACTAGTTAGAGTACTCAGAGAGCCGCTTAGCTTATTGATATACAAAATAAACAGGAGAGGGGCCAGCACACACCCTTGTCTGACCCCCCTACCAATGCTAATATCATCAGAGACTTCACCCATTTGATTCACACGTACACATGCTTTAAGATCACGATGTAAAAAAGCTAAAAAATGTACCAGATGGTCATCTAAGCCGTATTCAAGAAGGGTAGACCAGAGGCGGGAGCGGTTAACGAAATCAAAAGCCGAGCTCAAATCCATAAAACCAAAATATAAAGGGGATTTCTTAGCAATGTTATATTTTGCCATGATCAGGTTCAAATTCAAGCATTGTTCCACCGTTCCGACACTACTACGGAACCCAAGCTGGCTAGGGTGTAGGATGTTGTTCTCATCGGTCCAAGTTCTTATCCTTTTAAATATGATCCGTCCCAAAACTTTCAAGGTGTTATCTATTAAGGAAATTGGGCGGTAACACCCAGGATCCAGCCTGTCGCCCTTTTTAAAGATGGGAACAATAATGCTACGTGACCATGTTTCCGGGATTTGCCCGTCGGTTAAGTTGTTAAAAACATTGCATAGCAATGGGGCCCAAAAATCGGGCTCACATTTTAACTGGTCTATAGAGAGCCCATCGAAACCGGGCGCTTTATTCCCGGCGCTTTCTAAAATAGCATCAAATACCTCAGATGTGGAAATAGACATTGGGTGTAGAGGGGGTAACAACAAAGGAGGATTATCTGGTGTTGCGTAGATTTTACCAAAATGTGCAACCCAGGTAGGACCAGTAATGTTACAATTGATTTCAGTCAAATTAGAACCAATAGATCTTATTTCCTTTACCTCCTTCCAGAACCCAGTGGTATCTTTCAGGTCAGCAGATCGTGCCAGGGAATCCCAGTGGGTTTTAAGTAATTCATTTGATCTGGTGCGTAGAGCACGCTTGTACTCTGCTCTGAGCAACCTTACTCGAGGTATATCCCTCGGTTCAGCTTTTAAGGCAGCTCTAAGCATCCTATTTGCTTTGGAGCATGGGGCATCAAACCATCTAGGCGTTTCCTCAGCCTTACTAGAGACTGGTCTGGAAATCTCACCTTTAATTACGGTACAGAGTTCAGAAAATGATTTAATCACGTTAGCCCCATGGTCCTCAGTGGTAAGACAATCTTTGATCAAAATTGGGTGTTTTTTACAAATTCCCGCCAGGATTCCCTTGTTGTCTGCTCCCTTCCAGATTACCCTCAACTTGTCTGTCGAGACTTCCAGACCCCTTGCGCCTATTTCATGTCTTGGACACTTACCCTTCGGCAATGATAAATGGATGGCAATTGGGTAATGATCGCTGTAGATTTCACACACTACTTCTGCCCTTATTAATGCCTTTGCAACGGCGTGTGAAACGAAAACATAATCGATTGTTGTACCACCCCCATGTCCAATGAAAGTGGGAAATGGGGATGCACAGTTTTCCATACCTGCATGTTCCATGCAATTAACAAGTTCACCAGTAGCAAGAAAATCTAACAGTTCTATACCTCTTTTACATGGGGGATTTCTTGGATGTACGTGTGCATTAAAATCCCCCCCTAAACAAATGCCATCAAATTTCCCGTGTACCTGTCCATCCATAATTTCATTAATAAAATCAAATAAGAGAATAAAATTTGGGTTAGGTTGGGACAAAAAATCATTGTTATAGAAGTTGATTAAACACAGTTTTATCCTCTGGGTATATGAGAGTGCCATAAAACTAGGACAATTTGTTTGTAGTTCGTCAATTTTAGCTTCAGCAGAAATTT
Organism: Lissotriton vulgaris; assembly: GCF_964263255.1. Classification (NCBI taxonomy): domain Eukaryota; kingdom Metazoa; phylum Chordata; class Amphibia; order Caudata; family Salamandridae; genus Lissotriton; species Lissotriton vulgaris. The sequence goes on from NC_141687.1 coordinate 1,184,772,056, forward strand.
TTATCCAAATGGACAATCCACCACTAGGACGGCCAGCCAGAGGGACCGGAACAGTCCTGTTGTGGCAACTATACCCCTCGAACAATAGGTCCTCAACACACCAGGTTTCTTGAAACATTAATATGTCATAACAATTGACACAGTCCCTCCATGAAGGAATTCCCATCTTGGACTTCAGGCCCGCAATGTTCCAACTTTGAATTATTAAGTTATTGTTTTTATTATTCCTCAAACAAGGACCCTGGTTGATTCTTGAGGCGGATTTAGTTGTAACATGCCCCTGTTGATCGCATAGTGTACTAGATGGGGAGATCTCCAGTGTTAACGGGGCCGCCTCTGGGGGTGATTCCACTAACTGAACTGCCTCAAAGCACACGGGAAGTGGTTCGGTGCTTTCAGAGGGCAGTCAGTCCAATGTGTCCAGGTCCTGGAATATTCCAAACCTATTCTGTAATGGAAAAACTGGAGGGGGTTGCATCATCTTGTGGGGAGGACGGTAAAAATATTTTAATGGTAGAGGGGTCACCACAGTAGATGGGCCATGTCGACCAGGGTTGTAGTTCAACAAGAATTTTGCAGTGCCCGGGTTTCTAAAGTTAATTACAATACAGTCCCCATTGATGTTTTTGTAAAGGGGACCGACCCAGGTTACTCGCCGTGTGGTTATGATCTCTTTTGAAATATCATAACCCACCCCCTTGTGTTTTGTTAACCAGTCTATACACTTATTGTGCAATTGAACCCATGATTCTCCTTGACCTTCCCTAAGCGGTGGGATACCAGCCAGAACTAAAACATACGGACAAGCCTCGGGTGGAAGATGTAGGGCCAGGCCTTGATGTTTGATAGGCCTGTTGTCCTCATGCGTGGTCTTTTTGTCGTGCTGGCTGGGGTTAACAGGACCCTTCTGTACTAAGGTGGTCTGCATCGCTGTGTTACTCTTTTTAGTAGAATTAATTGATGATCCGCTTGCAGCGTTAGCAGGGACAGAGGGTTTGGACGAAGCAACATGTCCATGTGTAGGGTTGCATGGGAGTAAGGGGGTGTTGGTTTGATGATCAGGCGGATTACTGCCTGTTGTGCCCTTACTTTTAGTCACCTTAGGTGTAACAGACTGCGTTGGGTTAGTAGTGGCTTGTTGTTCCACTACCCTGATGTTACCATGGTCACCAATAGTGGGGACACGAGTAGTGGATTCAAGGTCTTTTAGCAGACGTTCTACTCTCATTTTGTCCAAGTTCGCTATACCTTTTCTCTTTGCATCCTCGTTTTTAAGTAAATTCTCCAATTTGTCAAGTCTTTTAAAAATATTATTAAATTGTTTGATCATTTGACCTTCCAAATTTTTTTAAATGGTATCTGCAATAGTCTCAATAAGGTTCCCCTCTGACTTGGAATAATGACTGGATTTGTGAGTTCCGTAGGGGGATTCAGTCTGGGTGGAAATAGATATGTAATTTGACCCGTCGTTGTTTATAACCACGACGTCACCCAGATGCGGTTGTTCCTGTGTGGGTACTATATGTTGGACCATCTTCTGACTCTTCCCCTTATTCCACATACTTTGTGGAGTAGGTTGGTTAACAGTCCTTGGTGGCTGCTTCCGTTTGTTGTGGGTTATTTTAGCAGGGCCCCTCTTTCTCTTGGCTACAACTTTATCGGATACCTTGTTAGCAGCCTCTGTAGATGTTATTACTGAGGCATGGCCAAGAGCCACTTCTGGAGCTATGTACGTGACAGTGTCATCATCGTCTAAGACAATTGGTACATCAACAGCGGGATGTGAGGGTTTTACAACAGTTATTTCAGGGTTTATATGGGTATTGCCATTGAGACTGCTCATGGCATGTGGTTGATTAATGCTCATTGGACCCGTAGAGAATCTCCTTTCAGTCTCAACAATCTCGTTGAATGCAGTGTCTATCAATGCCTCAAACGACGTTAGCAGTGTTACAGGGGACTCTGCGTCCTGGATAAGGATATCAACATTATTACTTGTAGCGGTACAATCAGCCATTATAGAAACCTATTGGGAGACTGACCTTATAGAGAAATGTTGGTGGGGTGGCCCGCCCGACCACTGTTGACCTCTGAGGGCCTCAGAGGGCCCGCCCTTTGCCCGGGCTTCGCCCCGGGCGTCCCGCGATGCGGGGATCTCCTTCCTTTCAAGGGCTCTGGCGCCCCACGCAGCGCGACCCGCGTCACTGCAGACACGCCGCCGCGAGGCCTGCCGGGATTTGAGGTCTCCCGGAGCGGCGGCGCGGAGTCCGGTGTCCAGGGACTCTTGGCGGTGGCTGGCTGCTGCTGCTGCTGGCTGCCCTCTGACTCTCGTGGCGGTGGCGGCGAAAACAGGTGAGTTTTGGTTCCCCCCGCTCTGCCGGGGATCTCCTTCCTTTCAAGGGCTCTGGCGCCCCCACGCAGCGCGACCCGCGTCACTGCAGACGCGCCGCCGCGAGGCCTGCCGGGATTTGTGGTCTCCCGGAGCGGCGGCGCGGAGTCCGGTGTCCAGGGACTCTTGGCGGTGGCTGGCTGCTGCTGCTGCTGGCTGCCCTCTGACTCTCGTGGCGGTGGTGGCGAAAACAGGTGAGTTTTGGTTCCCCCCGCTCTGCCGGGGATCTCCTTCCTTTCAAGGGCTCTGGCGCCCCCACGCAGCGCGACCCGCGTCACTGCAGACGCGCCGCCGCGAGGCCTGCCGGGATTTGTGGTCTCCCGGAGCAGCGGCGCGGAGTCCGGTGTCCAGGGACTCTTGGCGGTGGCTGGCTGCTGCTGCTGCTGGCTGCCCTCTGACTCTCGTGGCGGTGGCGGCGAAAACAGGTGAGTTTTGGTTCCCCCTGCTCTGCCGGGGATCTCCTTCCTTTCAAGGGCTCTGGCGCCCCCACGCAGCGCGACCCGCGTCACTGCAGACGCGCCGCCGTGAGGCCTGCCGGGATTTGTGGTCTCCCGGAGCGGCGGCGCGGAGTCCGGTGTCCAGCGACTCTTGGCGGTGGCTGGCTGCTGCTGCTGCTGGCTGCCCTCTGACTCTCGTGGCGGTGGCGGCGAAAACAGGTGAGTTTTGGTTCCCCCCGCTCTGCCGGGGATCTCCTTCCTTTCAAGGGCTCTGGCGCCCCCACGCAGCGCGACCCGCGTCACTGCAGACGCGCCGCCGCGAGGCCTGCCGGGATTTGTGGTCTCCCGGAGCGGCGGCGTGGAGTCCGGTGTCCAGGGACTCTTGGCGGTGGCTGGCTGCTGCTGCTGCTGGCTGCCCTCTGACTCTCGTGGCGGTGGCGGCGAAAACAGGTGAGTTTTGGTTCCCCCCGCTCTGCCGGGGATCTCCTTCCTTTCAAGGGCTCTGGCGCCCCCACGCAGCGCGACCCGCGTCACTGCAGACGCGCCGCCGCGAGGCCTGCCGGGATTTGTGGTCTCCCGGAGCGGCGGCGCGGAGTCCGGTGTCCAGGGACTCTTGGCGGTGGCTGGCTGCTGCTGCTGCTGGCTGCCCTCTGACTCTCGTGGCGGTGGCGGCGAAAACAGGTGAGTTTTGGTTCCCCCCGCTCTGCCGGGGATCTCCTTCCTTTCAAGGGATCTGGCGCCCCCACGCAGCGCGACCCGCGTCACTGCAGACGCGCCACCGCGAGGCCTGCCGGGATTTGTGGTCTCCCGGAGCGGCGGCGCGGAGTCCGGTGTCCAGGGACTCTTGGCGGTGGCTGACTGCTGCTGCTGCTGGCTGCCCTCTGACTCTCGTGGCGGTGGCGGCGAAAACAGGTGAGCTTTGGTTATAAGTGCATTATAATCCTCGCGGTTATATGTTAACCTTGATTTGGCTTTATCAAAACATGTTGTGTAAGGTGTCATACGATTTGGAATACTATCCCCTCGACGGGGATAGCATTCCACCCCTCTAGAGGGAGAAGACATGTTACTTTACTGAAACGCGGTTGATTTTAAGTGTGACCTCCTGCTGCTGACCGAAACTCAGCCAAGGAGGCCTGGACAAAGGCTTTCCTGTCGCGGGGAGGTGTCACACCACCCCAGACAGGAGATAGTGGATTGTAGCAGGGAGGTTTGAAAGAAACCAGACACTGCCTGGGGAGCACAAGGCTTCCCCTTGCATAATCCGGTCAAACCGGTTCCTGACTGAAACTTATGAAATGAAACTCTGGACCCTTCGACATCCTACTCGACGTAGAAGACTGAAGAATCTCCTTTGTGGTCAAGGAGTGACCACCCTGTGCAAACAGGCACCATCCAGCACCTCGACATTTGCTTTGTTGCAGTTACCGCCGGAACTCGAGCAACAGAGTTCGACAAGACCAAGCGTGCCTGCCTTCTAACAGTCCGATCCACAGTCTTCGAATCCCGCGTGGGTTGCCCTTGCCAAGGGTTGTTTGCTCCAATCCGGATGCCGACACCGCCGACAGCGAGAGCCTGTGTGGGACAGCTCGTGATCCACTCCTGGATATCCTCGGTGCCCCAGAGTCCATGTGGCAGTGTAGAGAAGCAACCTGTCAGCGACCTGAAAGTGCCCGACATTGCCTGGTTCCTTCTGGTTCCACCCTGGTCACTGCTAAGTGACCCAGACTCTGTCCCCTCTGCTTTCAGATCATCTTTAACTTCGATCCACCCTTGGATCACACCGGACACTTCTCGTCTCGACGCCTGCAGCATCTTCAGCTCCAAGCACCAGCAATCTGCGTGACAAAACCCAACACTAATTCGCACCTGTGCACCCGCTTCCTGTGGGTGAGGTAACTCAGCAACGCCAGTGTTCCCACACTGGTACACACCTCTAGTGTATGTGTCTTAAGTTTCGTCCTTCTAGGTTGAGCGGAAGTATTCTTAAACTATAACTTTATAACTTTTACACACCATTGACTTTACATTGGTGCATGCCTGTGCTTTAAGCGCTGCACCCGAATCCCGCGGGCTTGTCCCGACTTCAGCATTGCTAGTCCCGACTGCTCCCACCGATTCCCTAGGCCCTAGGCCTAACCACTGTTCGATTGGTAACTCTTATACCACTTTCTTAATATATGGTCTACGTGGCCCCCCGGCCTCATCCATAATTGTGCAACTTTCATATGTTTATCTGTGCTTTTGTTTAAACGCTTGTGCCTCTGCACTCATAAAGAGTACAGAGGATTATTCTAGTAATAAATACATATATTTTTATAATATATACTTGTGTGGTGTCCTTTCATTTGATATTACAGGATTGTTATTGGTAAAACAGCTTGCTTAACACGACCTCTAGAGTTAAGCCTTTAAGGCTGCTTAGTCCATGCTACCATTAGGATAGCTTGTCTATAAGGTTGACTTACAACCAGGCACCATAAGGGATTGTTTGGACTGATACAAGGTGGTTCCAGAATTGGAAACATCATATATCAGGCCAACTTCTCACAGGTTTTAAGCCACAATTCTTAAAAAGCCACTTTTAGAAAGTTGACATTTTCTTGTCCCAAACATTTGGGCTTTCTGCCAGTGTTCTGGGTCACATGACTGTAAATTACCCTGCTGTTTGGGTTTGTGTATTTCTTCCAGACATGACACAAAGGTGGCTTAGGTGTGGACAGGATGGGCCATCCAAGTAGGTTGACTGGGGAGGAGCTGTCCCAAGCCCCACTTACACCTCAGACAGACAGTTTGGAGCCTTGTCAGAGAAAGGGCAGGAACTTTCCAGAATCAGCTGTGGGGTAGGATAGGTACTCCCCACACAAAGGATGGTGTCATATATAAATATTTGACCTCCAGAGTAACTCATGAGTACACTCCTCGGCCTGTCGAATTCACAGAAGAGCGACTGACCTTCAATCAATCAATCAATCAACAGCATTTGTAAGCCACGCTACTCACCCATTAGGGTCTCAAGGCGCTGAGGGAGGTGTGGGGGGAGGGTCGCTACTGCTCGAACAGCCAGGTCTTGAGTTGTTTCCTGAAGGAGAGATGGTCCAGGGTCAGCCGTATGTGAGTGGGGAGGGAGTTCCATGGCTTGGCTGCCAGGTAGTAGAAGGATCTTCCTCCGATGGTGGATTTGCAGATTCGTGGGACGGAGGCGAGGGCAAGGCTGGTGGATCGGTGCTGGCGGGTGGGTGTGTAGAATGTGAGGCGGTTGTTGAGGTACTTCGGGCCCGTGTCGTGGAGAGCCTTGTGTGCGGGGGTGAGGAGTCTGAACTTGATCCTCTTGTTGACGGGGAGCCAGTGTAGGTCTTTCAGGTGAGCAGAGATATGGCTGTGGCAAGGGATGTCCAGGATGAGTCGTGCTGAAGCCTTCTGAATGCGCTGGAGTCTTTTCAGGAGTTTGGCTGTGGTTCCAGCGTAGACGGTGTTCCCGTATTCCAGATGGCTGGTGACGAAGGCCTGGGTGACCGTCTTCCTGGTCTCGGTGGGGATCCATCGGAAGATCTTTCAGAGCATGCGCAGTGTGTTGAAACAGGATGACGAGACGGCGTTGACTTGCTTGGTCATCGTGAGGGGGAGTCCAGGATGAAGCCCAGGTTGCATGCGTGGTCCGTTGGCTTGGGTGCGGTGCCCAGGGCAGGGGGCCATCAGGAGTCGTCCCAGGCGGAGGGAGATGGTCCGAGGATGAGGACTTCCGTTTTGTCTGAGTTCAGTTTCAGACGGCTACTCTTCATCCATTCCGCGATGTCTTTCATTCCTTCCTGGAGGTTGGTTTTGGCGAGGCGGGGTCGTTGGTGAGGGAGGGGATCAGCTGGGTGTCGTCGGCGTATGAATTGATGTTGAGGTTGTGTTGGCGTGCGATGGCTGCAAAAGGGCTCATGTAGATGTTGAAGAGAGTGGGGCTGAGTGAGGATCCTTGTGGAATGCCGCAGATGACTTCGGTGGACGCGGAGCGGAACGGGGGGTTCTCTGGGTTCTTCCGTCGAGGAACGAGATGATCCATTCCAGGGCCGCTCCTTGGATTCCGGTGTCTGCCAGAGCACTGACCTGCTGCTTGATCGAGTACCTTGCAGTCTGAGAAGAAAGCTTGGACTTGATTACCTTCATTCCAGGCTACCCAAAGTTACTCCAGGGGGCAGTTGACTGACCAACTGTGTGAGCTATAGTGACACAACAAGCTCCAGAGACCTTCCTGCAACTGTCCAGCTGACCTGATGCAATTGGACCTGCCTGGGCCTGCATAAGGACCTGCCTGGACCTGCAACTGAACCTGTCTGAACCCTACTGGCCTCTGCTGGACTGAGTTCCGGATCGTCAAGAGGGGCCTCCCAAGGCCCCAGACCCTTGGCTGACATCAGGTATGATCCTCCTGTGTAATCCTGAAATGTTGAACTCTGCGCACCAGACTTTGAGAAGATAAGGTTTTCAGCAGGACTGATCTGGTCCCTGTATACAGCCTGCGCACCATTGCGTTCTGCCGGAACTTTTGACTTTGTCTATCATGACCAGATACCCTCAGTTAGCGCTTTCTGCTTCATGGCGCTATTTTTACTCAAACAATTAAAATTTCATATTTCCTGTTCTACTGATTGGATTTTTCTTGCTTTGGTCTTATTATATTTAATACAATGTATACTATTTTTCTAACTTGGTTTGGGATTTTTATTGTGTTGTGTTTTCACTTTATTTCTGTTTGTGTGCAGTATAAATACTTAACACAGGCCCTCTATGTTTAACCTGACCGCTTTGATGCCAAGCTACCAGAAGGTTAGGCATAGATTAATTTAGAGACTTTAGTGGTTCACACTGACAAGGATTGTGTTTGTTAATTAAGAAGGGTTTTTACCACCCGCCTTCCAGCCCCTAACCAAAGACCCAATTTCTTACAGGGGGCATATTGGTGATTCTAAGTGACTGGTCACATAGTTACCCAGCACTGGCCAGGCAAATGTATTTCTGTACTGTCTAGGGCTCATTTAGGCTCATTAGAAGTACAGGAATGTAATACTTGCTACACCCTGTGGACATTGCTGGGACCAATGAGTGTTATTATTCCAGGGGATCAAAATGGTCACTGTGACTGGTGGGGTTTCGTTCATGCATTGGGCCATTATTGCTTTTTGGCGGCAGTGCCCATTAATATATGTCCGTGCTCTGAAGGGAGCTTAGTGATGTATTTTGCTTCTTAAAACATCTAAATAAAGAAATACATGAATACAATAAATACGTGAGGGCTCTTACTGGCTGGACTCATTGGATCTACATTGATAAGCATTAACGCCTGAGTGCTTATGGTAAGGCACACATTTAAATACTAAAGAAAACCGATAACATTCACAATAGAATAAACCTATGCAAAATTTCGTGATGATTGATCGGATGAATAATGCCTCCAAGACAATACATCAAAAGACAGGAAATAAAGCAGTTCTAACAACCTTCTACCTCCACCTTCCATACCTGCCATTCCGCCTCTATAAACCTCAAACCATTCCTTTACACATTCCCTGCCACATTATCAAAATAGCTATCTGATACATTTTTAGCTTTGGATAGAAACACATTTACAGATGGATGCAATGATGAACACAGCATACAATACAGAAACAAACATCATAGTGCTGCAAGGGGCATTGGACGAGATGGGATGGCAGGTGATCAGCAGATGGCAAACCCTAATAATATCTCGGCAAAATGTACATGCATTAAGCAAATAACAGTATGTACTCAGGGAAAACGTGCAATTGCGCTAGTACATATAACATTCATTTGTCACTCCACGCTATTACCTGAAACATTCAAAGTCTCACAAGCTCAGTGGCACACGCTGACTCCATCTCTGACTGCCATCCACTTATCACTTTTGAAACATAATAGTCGGAGTAGCAGTTAAGGTTACATTTAGCTGAATTTAAGAATCTGATATCTTAACTGCATTCCGTATTCTGCATTCTTATATTCGGGCTTTTCAGAACTTGGTATAAATCACAGGAGCAAAACCCTCTGTAGTAAAATGTGTGTACAAAGGGAGACACTCACGTTTTTCACCAGATATAGACATCAGGGAAAATATTGGAAATAAATTACACAAAAAGTATATAGCTGCATTTTTATTATTACAGGTTTTGCCCTCGCTGTTACTACCAGATAGAAACTTTGTTCATTTTAAAACTGCTTTCGATCACGCTGATAGGCATCTTTTAGGGGTAAATCAGTCTACACCCGCTTTTCACTAAATGAAGGACCCTCATGGACGCCTTCATCCCACTGGGAAATCACTCTGGGACGTGTATGAGGGCTCATCTGAGTCAATTATTTTTGGCCGACTTGAACAGCAATTTTAAGGAGGATCAATCGTCACCTGCTTAGAACAGGACCCTGCACGCCTTCAGCCTCCAGAATCACATTCTGTAAAGGACCTGGTGCTGCGGTCATATACACAGAGTGGGAAGCGAGGTACTAGTAGTGCACGTTCGGGTTTCCGCAAAACTAACCACGTGGAAGGAAACTAAAGTTTGGAAGATTAACGCAATGAGAAACGAGTGTACGAAACTTCAGAGGTGGACGGCCAGAGGGGACATTTCTCGAAAGTTCATGTCTGTGGCTACTTCGGACTATTAATCTCGAATGATTACAGTGAAGACAAAATGTGGCCGTAAAAGGGCTCAGTCAAGAACCAATGTGCGTGGATTCAATGACTTCAAAGAAGAAGCATGGCTGACTGGCATTCCAGCCACTTGAATTGGCATCTGCAACCAAAATCACCCCAATAGTTGCCCATAGAGCACCAATAACGTTGGGGCATATTACCAAGCAATAGCGATAATTATCGCTATTGCTTGGTTAGAGACAAAAATTTACCGATGAGCTGCGGCGATTTTTATCGCAGATAAACCTTGGTATTACCAAGGTTTATCGCAAATGCGATAAAAATCGGCCGCAATGCATAAATATCGCTGAAAAGTCAGCCATATTCATGCATTACCGAGCTAATGCTCTTACAGCCTTATTCATCAAGGCCGAATCGGCTCGCAAAGGGCCAGATTCTGAGAATCTGGGGGCATATTACCAACAACTAGCGATAATTTTTGTCTCTAACTTGTTTAGAGACAAAAATTATCGCCGCACATCGGCGATTTTTATCGCAGATAAACCTTGCTATTAACAAGGTTTATCGCAAATGCGATAAAAAACGGCCGAAATGCATGAATATCGCTGAAAAGTCAGCGATATTCATGCATTACCGAGCTAATGCTCTTAGCCATGTTATCCACCTCCCATTGGATAACATGGCTAAGAACTGCTCAGGGCAGGTGTTAGCTTTTGGAGATATTCGCGCTTAGCGCGAATATCTCCAAAAGTTGGTAATAGGAGATAGCGATGTTAGGGACTGTTTCCAGTCGCTAACATCTTGGCACGCCCACTTTGCATGTCATTAGTGATAAATATCACTGACATGCAAAGCAAGGCCCAAGATGGTCGCTATCTCCTATTAGCTGTCACTAACTGGTGTTAGCGACAGCTTGGTAATAGGGAGATAATTTTATCTCCGCTTTCTTGGCTTTTAAAGCCAAAAAAGCGGAGATAAACCCCCTTGATAATATGCCCCCTGGCCCTTTGCGAGTGCGATGTTTGCGTTTGGGATTCAACATCCCAAATGCAAAAATCGGTATTTGCTAATTCGCATATTTGCGAGGTTTTACATTTAAGGAATCTCTATTTGAGATTCCTTAAATGTAATTCTTCATCCATTTTACAATTGCGAAATCGCAATTTCGGGCCGCAATTTACCGCGAGGTCAAACCTCGCGGTAAATTGCGAAAACTCAGAAAAATGCATTTAAATGCATTTTTCTGAGTTGCACGTTACACACACACATGTCCTTTGGACATGTGTGTGTGCAACACCTGTGTTAATTTTCATGCAGGGGTGCTACAGGGTGTCCTTTGGACACCCCTGGCACCCTTGTACTCGCAATCTCATTTGCGATTAGCTAATTGCTAATCGCAAATGAGGAATGACTCTCCGTGCATTCCTATGGGCCTTTTGGCCCATAGGAATGCATGGGGAGTTATTCCTTATTTGCGATTAGCAATTAGCTAATCGCAAATAAGGAATCAGTGGGAATCACAATTACTATTGCGATTCCTACATGAATACCGTTTTGCGAGTCTCAAATAGCGATTCCTTATGATTCGCTATTTGAGCCTCGCAAAACGGCCCGTTCATGAATCAGGCCGTTAGCCCTGTTATCCACCTCCCATTGGATAACATGGCTAAGAACTGCTCAGGGCAGGTGTTAGCTTTTGGAGATATTCGCGCTTAGCGTGAACATCTCCAAAAGATGGTAATAGGAGATAGCGATGTTAGCGACTGTTTCCAGACGCTAACATCTTGGCACGCCCACTTTGCATGTCATTAGTGATAAATATCACTGACATGCAAAGTGGGGCCCAAGATGGCCGCTATCTCCTACTAGCTGCCGCTAACTGGTGTTAGCGATAGCTAGGTAATAGGGAGATAATTTTATCTCCGCTTTCTTGGCTTTTAAAGCCAAAAAAGCGGAGATAAACCCCCTTGATAATATGCCCCGTTGTCTTTCTGGACAGCAGAGGATGAGAAGATGGAAGAAATGAGTAAGTGCATATCTCTGTCGTGCAGAGAATCCGATTGAATTAAGATTTTAATTGGCAGGAGCTATTTTTGGGCTCATTTTTTTTGCCCAAGATACCCTTTTAGCACTAACCCTTAAGGTGTAGCCAGGCACGTGATGTTCCCAGTCACAGATGAATGAATGGGACTGTCAAGATTTAGATGCAAAGAATACTAGGACTATTTTTGTTTAATTGAAGTTGCAGCAACAAATTAGAAAACAGCAAAGAATGTGGCTAATTTGAAGACTTTTTAAATCTTACTTACGTTTAGTTTTTTTCCAGACACTTGCACACTGACTATTTGTGTGAACACTCTGCCTCTCAAAACGAAAGGATTGCTCTCTTATCTCGTTTGGTCAAACTTGCTTTTGGGAATGATGGAAAAAGGCATGAAAGCAAAGTATCTACTATGTGGCACTAGATAATGCTCTTTTAATTAACCAGTAATCTTCACTACTCCGGGTCCCGTTGTCCTCGTCCCATTCATTAACAAAGTGGAGATAACCATCTCTCGACAGAAAAAAAGACCAGAGGGATGCTGGGACCCTAACCCTACCCCTCCCACTGGGAGTAGATAGGCAGCACTAACCCAGCATTCTGCCTGAACCACCAAGCCCCCCAGGAAGGCCTGATGTCCAGAAGAGAGGGCGGGCGTATGAACGGAACGAGGACAACGGGACCCGGAGTAATGAAGATTACTGGTAAGTAAAAGAGCATTACCCCCAGGTCCCTTATGTCCTCGTACCATTCATTAACAAAGTCGAGAATACCAAAGCAGAATATCCTGCCTTCCAAACCCTCAAGCACATCCAGGAACCCCATCAAAGGCAGCAACCCAAGGCTAGCAAAAAGGTGGGAACCGCAGGAAGCAAACGATCAGCAAACCAGAACAGGCCAGCAGGGACACAACCAAGGACGGGAAATCGGGCCAAGGAAAACAGAAGGCCACAGCCACAACAAGGAGTCAGCCAACCGGAGAAACTGGAAACAGAGCAACCAGGCCAAAAAAGGAAAACCCCAACCCAACAGGACATGGCCAATTGAACCCACCAGACAAAGGCCGACAAGCCCAGCACCACCAGGAAGGCACACAGGACCCGGCAGCAGCACAGACACAGAGCAAACCTCAACATCACTGGAGAAAACAAAAAGTAAGAGGCCAAGGCTGGCCAACAGGGTGCAGGCACAATCACCCAGACCAAACCAGGAAGGAGGGAAGCACTAGCCAGTCACCAGCCCCCTCCCGTAACCAGAACCCCGCGGCCCCCAGAAAGCCCAGAGGACAAAGTCCCAGAAACCCTGCAGAGGAGTCCCAGGCCCCAGGAACGAATGGCCAGCACCACCAGGGCTGCCAAAGGACAACCACCAAGCACCCAGCCCAGAAGGCAGAGCCACTGCGAGAGCCCAGGAACAGGTGAAGAGTCAGGAAAGGCCAAGGGACACACAAGGAAGCGGGGGAAACAGGATCACAACCCCAGGAACGTCACTGCACAAGGCCCACAGAGCCAGCAGGCCCGTGAACCCAACAGAGACCAGCTGCCGAAAGAACAAAACACCAACCAGGAAGACCAGACAGCCAGACTCCAACCCAACAGAAAAGGACAGGGAAAGAGCCAGAGAGCAAAAACCAGAAGGTCAAAAGCCCAGCAAAGAACATGGCGCAAACCGAACCAGGGCCCAACATGAAGCCCCATAGCAGCAGGGGCAGGGGAGGCAAACCCCAAAGACCACAGGACAAGGACACACCTTAATGGCATAAGAACAAGCCAGCGAGAGTTGCCCCAAAAAGACCCGGCAGACAGCCGACCAAACAACAGAGAGGTCAGCAAAGACCGGGGACCAACAACCCAATCCCGCACAGGCACAGAAGGGGCGGCACAAGTCCTACAGCCACAAGCCTGAAACCCTCAACCCCAAAGTGAGGGAAAATGAGCCCTCGAAACCAGTCAAGCCAAAGAGGCAACGGAAGCCAGGGTGGAAGCCAAACGAATTGCACAGGCACACAAACTCCATGGTCCAGCATGCAGCAATGGCTGGTAGGAGCAGCGAAGAAAAAAAACAGGGCACACAGCACCTCGACCAGGAACCAACCAGGCTCGACCCCACCCAGTTCCAAAGAGGAGACAAGAGCAGGAGCCGGCAGGGACGATGGACCGCAGGACCAAGAAAACAGCCACAACCAGTGCAAAAAACGCAAAAGGAACCAGGAAGCCAGAGCTGGAGCCAATCAACCCGCCGAAGCAGGAGGACCCACTGGCCCAAACCGCACCTGTGAAAGACGTGGCCACTCAAGTTTTCTTACAACCACCTGCAATGCCTTCCCAAGAATGAAGTCGGTCAGACAGTAGAGAATACAAACTTACATGTATATTAGAAATGCTCTGCAGAGGAGTCAATCCTGTCCTGCACCCTCAGAGCTCTGTCGAGGGATTGGCCCCCCAACTGTCTACGGTGGATAATCATTCCTCCCAAGAATCCTCCAACGATGCTCATGGTGGAAAACTACCAGCCTGGTCCGAACATGAACAAAGAGGCACAGTAGGATGAACTAACACCTGCCAAATGGATACATACTATCAGGAATCCAAGGCCACAGCGCTGGGTCTCAGCTTCTCCTAACATGGGAGCAGGAACTACACATTCAGATAGGTATGCAAGGACAGAATAGCCTATTCATTGGTGGGTCGAGAAATAGCCTTGAATAGAAGAGAAAATAATAATGAAATACAGCGTTCTGCTGAGGCAAGCAATCTGAGCAGTGAGGCCTAACTCGAGCACAGTCTAAGCAGCCTAATAGGGATTACATAATGGAGTCACACTCACTAACTGAAACCTGCACATTATGGGGCTAACCCAGCGGGTTGCATAACGTGAATACAAATGGCATCTATTTAGCCACTGCTAACATAATATAGAATGAAATGAGTGCATTGCAGGAATGGGAAAATCAAACTTAACAGACCCTCCTTTTAGCAGAAGAGACTGAGGGGCATATTATCAAGGGGGTTTATCTTCGCTTTTTTTGGCTTTAAAAGCCAAGAAAGTGGAGATAAAATTATCTCCCTATTACCTAGCTGTCGCTAACACCAGTTAGCGGCAGCTAGTAGGAGATAGCGACCATCTTGGGCCCCACTTTGCATGTCAGTGATATTTATCACTAATGACATGCAAAGTGGTCGTGCCAAGATGTTAGCGACTGGAAACATGCGCTAACATCGCTATCTCCTATTACTAACTTTTGGAGATATTCGCGCTAAGCGCGAATATCTCCAAAAGCTAACACCTGCCCTGAGCAGTTCTTAGCCATGTTATCCAATGGGAGGTTGATAACATGGCTAAGAGCATTAGCTCGGTAATGCATGAATATCTCTGACTTTTCAGCGATATTCATGCATTGCGGCCGATTTTTATCGCATTTGCGATAAACCTTGGTAATACCAAGGTTTATTTGCGATAAAAATCGCCGCAGCTCAGCGGTAATTTTTTGGCTCTAACCAAGCAATAGCGATAATTATCGCTATTGCTTGGTAATATGACACTAAATGCTTTATTTGGCTATCCGGTAAGGTCTTTACAATTCTAAGGTAGTGGCAAATGCATAGGTACTCATGTGACAATCATGTAGCAATGGGAAAGAAGCAACACACCTAATGTGAGAATCCATCCAATACTCAAAGATGCCCTCATCTATGAGCAGTAGATCCCTGTCATAGTGGAGACTTTATTATCACGTCATGAGAATCTACGAGTACTTGGTCACAGTAAGCGCAACATGCCGGGAGGTAATGAATACATGAGCAACAGGTAAAGAGGACACCTGCAATAGCTATTGGGAAATTTAGTATCTTCCAACCTCATTATGTCAATAGACCCCAGAGCCACCCTGTGAGGGACCATGAACCATTATCTTGGTGGACTTCTGAAGCAAGTCTGTGTAATTTCTGTTTTGCATAGTAGAAAGTAGAGGCGCTATCAGGAATGTATACGCAGCAGCCGATGTCGCTACAGACTCCACACCTATCAGCCAAGATGACGTCTAAAACCATCCGATTTTGAAGAGAAACGAGCCTCGTAGCTTGAAGCTCAACCATGATATTGGTCAGTATACCTGCAGTAGTATTAATAACTCCCTCAACTACCCTGGCCAGACGCTGAATATTAGGGCTATTGAACATCGGACCCCAGAACAGTGAATTGCAGCAAGGAAGTATCTGTCTGTGTTGACTACTCACTGAACTCTGGTGGCTATGATACCCCTAAGCTGTAGGCAATGAGTTTTGTGGCAGTTGGGAGGGGCTATATAGACTTGGGGGAGGCGATATGTAAGGTAGCACCTCCCAGACCATCCCTCAGGAAGCCACACATAACCACGAGCACCACAAACAAAATAAATGTTAGGTGGTGGGATGAAGGGCAGACTTTTTGGCATCCTTAATATGGAAGTGGTGTTGCACCTACTGTCCCCCACCTCTATGTCTCCCGCCCCTTGAACACAAAATGGAGCCAGTATATCTACCACCCCCAGAGGTATAGGCTTATACTCAGTGACATTACAAGCCTGGTAGGATTCGTAATATTCAGATACATTGAACTGCGAGAACATATCTCTGTCCATCTCTCTTCTGTTTGCCTTTCTGCCTCTATCTGCCGCCCTGAGGCAAGAACTCAAGAATACTTGATCAAACCAGCCATCTCCAGGGGAAACACCAGGTGGGGACCTATGTTGGGTATACACATGCATGGTCAAAGAACGGGAACTGGTGCCTCTGTGTTCCAAGGAGTCATTTTGAGAAAATGGGTGGATCAAACTAAGTAAGGTGAACCATTCCCCACAACTATTGACAAAGGACAAGGGCATAGGCAACAAGTTCTCACTTCAATGTGTGACAGAAGGCAACAACCCACACACCCAACATTTCGTAGTATTATAAACAGCATGCGTTTGGTGCAACGTCTGAATAAAAACATTATCCTTATAGGACTTCCGGGGTTCCTCTTTGAGAGGCACTAAGGTACCAACAAGATGTTTAGGAGGTGTTGGTATAGTACGTATCCAAGAATGCACAGGACATTTCTCTTCTAGGAAAAAAAGCATCCCAAATACTACCAGCAGGGAAAGCAAAATTGTTATGACAAACACTATTTTACTCTTAGTGGACCAAGAGGACCAAGCTGGCCTATCTGAAGTGGCACGCCGAGTCGCAAAGGGCTGTTCCTCATCAGGGATAGGACAACCAAGGGGATACATTTATAAAAATTCAAGGGCAACTTATATGTGTCACAAGGGAGAAAATCATGAGCTAGAGCCACTGTTGCATCAACAGTACCAGGGGGCACATATCACTCAGCGTCCGTTAAGAGCCTTGCCGACAGGCTCCTATTCTTCATCAACAACCGTGCTATGATGCACTCCCACGGAGGAGCTGCACGACAGTAGCCCTTGCAGAAAACAAATCTTCTTCTTCCAAGATGGGCACCCTCCCTCCTTGGCAAGTGCCCTGAACTATCCTGTACAGTGTCCAGGGCAGTGCACCAGTGTAGCTCACTCTAATCTAATACCGGAACCCTAGGCACGGCACCTGCGCCCTAAGCTCAAGTCTTCCCCTGACTCCTGGACGGTTTGGCTGGTGCACCGTCCTTTTTCCGGGGCCTCAGATTATATTTTGTCACTCCAGGCACTGTTTCATCAACAAAAAGGAGCATAAACTCAGGATCAGGTGGGCATCGAGACTCAGAGTGAGCTGTGTTGGAATTGGAAACAGAGTTATACGAGGCAGCGCTTATCTCTGGGGGAATTGCCTCAAACAGGGCTGCGTCACTCTCTTAGTCCATCTGGGCCCTCCTCAACCTGGCATCAGAGAAGGGAACGAAGCATGGCACCCTCCCACATTCCTGATCAGCAATGCCGTCGTTGATCCAACAGTCATACGGGAGCGGGAGAGGCTCCCGCTTCACATGTGATGCATAAATCCAGTGCTTTCTGCTATCTACCTTGACTGCTGTGCGGGTGACAAGAAGAACGATGAGAGGCCCCTTCCACCTTGGCTCCAAAGAGCTTTCTCGTTGGAAGTTTTTAATTAACATGTAATCTCCCGGCTGTATTCGGTGCCCGGGCCCCTCTAGTACTGGCTGCAACGTGCCATGTATCTGTTGGTGAAGAGAACGGAGATCTTTAGACAACTCGTTCAAATAGTCTACAAGCAGGGGTTACTCTATCTCGCAAAAGCGCTTGGATCTTGGGATGCCCCAGACATTACCAGGGCGCCCGCAGACCACTTCATATGGCGACAACCTTGCTCTAGAATGCGCTGTCACTCTGGTAGATAATAAAGCCAAGGGTAACGCATCTGGACATAGCAATCCTCTGCTCTCTTGAATCTTTGCTAGTTTCAGCTTGAGAGTACCATTGTACTTCTCAACCAGACCTGCTGACGGGGGTGATTCGCTACATGAAACCTCTGCTCAAAATGCACACCTGGGCACACCAATTCAATGACTTTTGTATTGAAGTGACTTCGGTTGTCACTCCGAATCACGCATGGCAATCCATGGCACAGGAAGTACTTTTTAGAAGTGCCTTTGAAGTCACCATGGCTGTATTCTCTTTGGTGGGGTAAGCCTCAATCCATTTACTGAATGTGCAAACCACTACTACCACATACTTTAAGTTGTGCACATGTTCCATTTCAATGAAATCCATTTGGAAAACCTCGAAACGTTACCAGCGGGTGTAGGAGTACCTTTCCCAGGGTTATGCTTCAAACAAATGATACAATGCTTCATTAGTTGTGTGGCTACCTTAGCAATATTATTATTCTGCCATACTAGGTCTAGTAGCTTACATATTCCTTTGGCGCTGATATGCGCTGGGCAATGGGCCATTGTAACAACTGGGAGCATGTAGGAATTAGGCAGTAACCATCGCTGTTTCCTGGACAAATCAGCCCAACACCCATCCTCGTCCAAAGGACCTGTTCTCCCCTCCCACATTGCCAATTCATCTAGAGTCACCTCACTGTGAATTTCCCTGACATTTTCCAATGTCTCCTCGAACATTCCATTGTCTGGGACCAACCTAGCGGAACCTGCCACAAACATCTTTTTCATCTTTGATTGAGATATCTGGTCTGCAAACGCATTTCCCCTCCCAACATCATCTGTTATGGCTTTATGAGCGCTACATTTTACTATTAGTAACTTATCAGGAAGTGTCAATGCGGACAGCAATCTGTGTATCAATGGGCCGCTCTGTATTCGCAGTCCGTGTGAAGTTAAGAACCCTCTCTCTGCCCAGAGGAGCCCGAAGTTATGGGCCACCGAAGGTTTACTGGCTGTCAGTGTAGATATTAACAGCCAGTCCCTCCCTCAACTCACACGCCCTGGGAAGGGCAACCAACTCTGCAGCTTGGGCCAATTGGTGTGGGATATAGTATGACTCAACTAAAGTGCGTAACGTTGTGATTGCATAGGCTGCAGGGTTGTGCCATCTGGTAGCTTGAAACGAGCCGTCAACATATAGTTCCCCTTGGGGGTCAGATAGGGGAACAAACAGCCAAGTCTACCCATTCCTTTGTCTCTTCCTCAGTCCGAAACAAACAATCATAGGCATCATTGTCCTTTTCTTTTGAAGGGAGGGGTAGTAGCATGGCTGGGTTCAGAGTAGCACATCGTTTGATGGTAATCTGCGGAGCAAACAAGATCAATTCATAACCAGTCAGACGCTCACTAGAAAGGTGCTGCGTCTTTGTCTTATTCAATAGCGTGTCCACAGCATGAGGTACCATTACTGTGAGATTAGTGTGAAGGATGAGCCCTGCGGATTGTGTGATAGAAACCGCCACCGTCGCTGCAGTTCTCTGACAGCTCAGGAGCGCTATGACGACATTATCATGCATGGCAGAGAAGTAGGCACAGGGTCTCTGCTTACCACTGAAACCCTGTGTTAGAACAGAAAGCATGCAACCGTTTGCCTCATGCACGTAGAGCACAAAGGTTTCTAGTAATCAGGAGTATCAAGCACAGGAGCAGAGCAAAACGCAACAATTAATTGTTTAAAAGCTTGTTGGCATGCAGGTGTCCAAGGCAGGGTTTCATGCACATCTTTGGTGGTCAGATAAAGAAGGGTTTTTGTTAGTAGGGAAAAGTTAGGGATCGAATGCCGACAATATGATGTTATCCCGATAAACACTTGTACCTCGCGTTGGGTCTTAGGAACAGGCATATTAGTAATAGCAGTTATGCGCTCAGGTGTTAGTCTGCAACCCTCCTTTGACAGTAAAATCTGTGGTGCCTGCGATTAGCACGTGACTGCCCAAGTATGGGGTAAAGGAAAACAATGTCTGCACAGACTAAGAAGCCAACAAAGAAAGGAGAATATTCACGCCAGTCGTTACTTAGTTGTTTGACTGGAGCCGTAGGTGTAATAGAGCGACAGATTACAACAGTTGAAGAGGCTTTAAAACCACGGCGGTACAAAAGGGGGTGGTGATGGACGGAGCATCTGAATCAATCAAACACTCACACCCAGTGAAAAGATCTGGGTTTAATCCATCACCGTTCTTTAGCCCACTCTGCCACCCCAGTTCAGACATGGCTATATGCAAATCAGTCTGACCCTGTGCCTCATGGGAACAGTCCAGACCGAACTGCCAAGCCATGTCTTCCCTGGACCGGAAACAAGCTTCCGAGGACCGGTTTCTGGCATTCCAGCCGTCTTCAGCCCGGCTTGCTTGAATCCAGTGGCAAAGTGAGCAAGGGACTCACGTCTGAGCATACCCTGCCACACTTATGGCGGCCAAAAGCGGTACAAAAGGGGGTGGTGATGGACGGAGCATCTGAATCAATCAAACAATCACATCCAGTCAAAAGATCTGGGTTTAATCCATCACCGTTCTTTATCCCACTCTGCCACCCCAGTTCAGACATGGCTATATGCAAATCAATCTGACCCTGTGCCTCATTGGAACACCACGGTCAGATGAAACCATCATAGGGGAAGTGAGTTCTGATACTCATGTTTTACAGAGCAGCAAACAGGATAAAAATGGCTGTGTGGTTAATATATCAGATCATTTTTCCTGTAGCGAGCAGGACTTTGAGTTGCAGCTTCAACCCCCAAATAAGCGTGCACGAAACCCTAGTGAGTCATATTACCACTGAGGATGAGGTTATAGATACCACTATACCAGTGAGGCTCTCACCCAGAAGGCGTAAAAGACCTGCTAAAAGGACAAAGTCCACATCAGTGAATAAAACGGAAAACTGGGAAAAATCGATAGTACCAATAGGCCTATGCAGAGTGAGGTAGGGAAATTAAAAGTAAAACTGGATGACCTGGACACCTTGATTAGGGACAGTTTAGGTAGCCTGACAACCAGAATAGGTTCCATTGAGGAGTCTCTGGCTAGATGCCTAGATACTCTGCAACAATTTGTAGCAAGAAGAATGAGTTTGCCATCGCATACTACTAAGGAAGTTCATCAAGTTGTTAACTCAAGTAGTAATCCCCCAGGCCTTACCAGAGTTACTCCTAATATCCCTAGTTATCCTCCTAGTCACCCACATCATAATGCATTAGAAAAACCTCCTACAAGTAAATCGAATGGTCATAGAATTAGCATTGCACCTGCTGTGGCTAACCCCGTAATTACTCCATCCCTACCAAACCCATAGCAATTTAGACCTGACTCAGGGGGCAGACTGCAGTATACGTTTAGACCTACCTCCAGCTGACACACCGTATGTAGTGATTTTAGTCAAAGTTTCTAAATTGGAAGATGATACAGGAGAATCATGGGAGAATTTAAGGAACAAATAATTACAAGGGTTGGGTTTGAGGACTGGCCTAACTGGGAAGCTTTTTGAAGAGTTTAAGATGGCAAGGAGAGTGGGATGGCTAGGAAAAGGACCAAAAAATCAGGAAGGGGATTGTGTGTTGTTGTCATTTAAAACACCACATTTTGTAAGACTAGTGCTGAGGAGAGTGGGAGCCAGCTTCTTAGGAAACTCATATATCAGCATAATTCCCTTAGGGTATTTTTATCAGCCCCAAGTTGGAACCTGCCCAGGTATAACTGGGAAAATCCTACTCCACTTTACAGGAGACAGTTTAACATCCCCCTGCAAAATCGGTTTGATAGTTTAGCCCTCCTTAATGAAGTGGATTGACTAAATTCTGTGGTCCACATGCAAGCAGTTAGAATTGGTCCATTTGATGATCCTAGTCGCAAGGGCGTTTCACCATCTAGCTCTGATTGTAACGTGGCAGTACAACTTGATCATAAGGTATTAATTTGTATGGGTAATAAATCTGTGGATAAGTCGGAGGTCATTGTCCACATTCCCACATCTAAGAATGAATCTATTTCCGCTTCCCGGACTGATGAGGGTACTGGTGGTATAACAGTTAGTGAAGCAAATAAAACTAAAGGTGAGATTATGTTCTGGAATGTGGCAGGACTGAAAACAAAAGTAACCAACAAATTGTGGGTGTATTTTGTGAATAATAATGAGATATTCTGTGTACAAGAAACCTGGGTTAAGGAAGCAGTTCACTTGTGTGGTTATAAAACATTTCATACCCCAGCAATTAGGTCATTCCATGATAGAGCTAAAGGGGGACTTTGTACCTATATCTCTAATTATCTAAAAATCAAGAAAAATTGATTTTGTGGCTAGTATTAGTTACTATCATATTGTTAGTATGCATGTGGAACAAAAATTATGTTTGTTTATAGTGAATTTCTATAATAATGTCTCCCCTGTAATGATGGAGGATTTGTTTGGAAATTTGGGTAGGGATATGAACAGTTTGCAAAGTCTCAACACCAAGGATGCTTTTATTATCTGGGGTGGGGACTTCAATTGTCTTTGATGACACAAGGTTTGTGGGATTAACAATGGTAAAGACACTAGCTTGCCGCATTTCTCCCACCTTCTGCAGGGTGATTTTCTGAATGACATTGTATTCACCAGTGACATGAGGTTTGCAAATAGCCTTTGCTCACCAGAGGTCCCATTTAGCCCAACTTTTAACAACCAAGGTGTTTTTCAACAATTAATTACATCCTGATATCATGTAGACACTGATCCAGAGTTAAGAATTTTACCACACACGATATAGCCATAAGTGACCACTTTCCGTTAAGCATCGACATTTTGGTGTCCAATCAAGACTTTAATACTAGAGGTAAATCTGGGGAGTTTGTAAATAACATCGAGTTGAGTAGCCAAAATGGGTATGCATTGAAGTGGATTAAGGTGAATCTAGAAGATTTTCTCACAAAATTAGTGAGGAAGTGCGAACAGAGTTTTCACATATGTCTTGATGAGAACCCCTCCTATACATTATTAGCAGAAAATGTAAAGAAACCCTCTGGATTAAAACAAAAAAAGTCATAAACATAGTGAGAGGTGGTTTGATTCCACTTGCACCAAGGCCCATACCAGATTGTAACATGCCTTAAAAGCTAAAGTTAAGGATTATGATCTTATTAGGGATGCCGGAAGGGGCTATAAGAGGGCACAAGCAGTAATAAAAAATGCGCTAAAAAAGGAAGCTTGGGACGCCTTGCATGAGGCGTCATTAAATCATGACCCTGCTGCTTTTTGGAAGGCGGTTAATACACCTTTCTTTATAGATAAATTTAAAGCAACTATTGAAATTGCTATTACAGAGGAGTGGGTGTTACATTATTCGAAATTATATACCACTCAAATTGCAGTTGAGCATGCAAGAGAGAAGATCAAGGTTGATGCAAAGTTTTCAGTTTCAGTTTCAACTGAAACTGAACTGAAACTGCAAAGTTTTCTCCCGCCCAGTGTGAACTTAGTATGGATTTTACCGTGAATTAGGTGACCAGGGCCATACAATCTAGCCTGGGCGGAAAGGCACCGGGCCCGGATGGTGTCCCGGTTGACCTGTATAAAAACAATGAGGACTTATGGGGACGACTCCTAACACAGCTATTTAACGCCTGCTGCCACACAGGGTTCTTAACGTCCTGGTATGAAACCCTTATTGTACCTATTTTTAAGAAGGGCGATATGGCAAATCCAGCCTGCTATCGCCCTATCTCATTATTGGATTCTACAGTAAAAATTATAGGGTGTGTGATTTTAGACAGACTTCACACATGGGCGGAGGACCATTCCATTATAAGTGATGTACAATATGGTTTCCGTAAGGATTTAGGTACCATTGATCATGGCCTAAACCTTCATATTCTCCTGGAAAAATACACAAAGGTTAAAAGGGAAGGACTGTTTTTAACATTTATTGATCTAACCTCAGCATTTGACTGTGCTGGGCATGAGAAGCTCTGGGCGATTCTAGAAGGGCTGGGGGTGGATGATTCTATAGTTCTATTTCTAAGGCAGCTTTATTCAGGGGCTAGGGTCCGTATCGGACAGGATGGGGACTGTACTAGAAACGTTTCAATCATGAAAGGTGTGTGGCAAGGCTGTGTCCTTGCCCCATTCCTATTTATGTTATATATTAATGAACTTGAAAGTACCTTAATCAGGGAGTGCAGGGATTTGCCAATGGCAGCTTCACGCCCTATCCCTGCACTCCTTTATGTAGATGATGCAGTCTTTATGGACCGTACGCCAATTGCATTGTATTGCAAAGAGTCGTAACCTCCTTTACATAGATTATGACAAACCTTGGTTCAACTATCAACTGCTCCAAAACATTTTCTATGAGTTGAGGGTTAGGGTCAAATAAGAAGAAAATCCCTATTTTTATCGGCCCAAAGTCAATTGAGAATACTAATATATTCTCGTACTTAGGAATTTTATTTGAACAGACAGGCACCTGGTGTAGAGCAATTAAGGCGAGAAGACTCCTATTTTGCAAATCATTATTGGCACTAACTAATTTAATTAGAAAATGGGTAGACGTCCACCAAGGGAATTGTTGAATATTTATAGGGCAAAATGTGTGGCAATTGCCACTTATGGGGCAGGTATCTGAGGGTTTGTCAATGTTGACTCACTTTAAGTGGCTGAAAACACCTTCCCCAGATACCTCCTGGCAATACCGGAAAGTACTTCTACACTTATTTGCCATTCTGAACTGGGTATGCCTTATGTTGAAGATGTGAATAAGATACAGCCTGTACTGTTGTAGCACTGGGTTTGGACCACTGAACAGTCCGTATTTAACTGGCACATTATAAAGGATGTTTTAAGTGTTGATGGGGCAAAAAAGATAAGATGGCTAAATTATGTTGCGAAATTTTTTACTCAAATAGGCCACAAGAAATATTTTAATGACACATCTTCCATGTTTCGGCTATCAAGAAAGGACCTCAAAAATATATGTATGTCATACCTGAGCGAGTCTAGAATTACAAGTGAAATGACCAAACCATCGGTGGCGGCACATCAGCTTACCTTGATACTGTTAACATACAGCCTTACATTTTGTTATCCATTAAGGAAAGATTTGTGTTAACTTGCCTCAGGCATAATGTCTTGCACAGAATTTTAAGTTTTCAGGACGTAAATGACTGGTCAAGATCACTTTGTAACTGCCCATGTGATGATATTTCAACTCAGTCGTCCATACACATCATGTTCTTCTATAAATTATATTCCATACCAAGAAAAAGGTGGATTTCCCTGTGCTAAAAAGATTGCAATTAAGACAGTGCCGTCCTGCTTTCTTGGCGACACAGAATTTAGACAATGTATTTACTATCGCCTCTGTCATTGCTTTTAAAAAAAATATTTTTAAATCCTGTAATTCTTTTAGGATATGAATTTATATAATACTTTTTATCTATTATTTGAAAGCAATTTATATAAACTGTATTTTATTACTGTACTTTTATGGTTATTTCTTGTAATATAACCAAATAAAGTTCTTTGAATGATTGATTACAGTATCTGTGGAGTCGCGCAATTCTGGTACCTCAGGGTGGTAAATGGGATAGACTTCCCTCATGGGATGCTGTGTCCCCATTTTCGGAACATTCTGGAGCAATCTGCCTCAGTAACCCACTAGTGTTACATTGTTAAATACCTCATTGGGACCCATACCTTCAGCATATACCTTGTCTTATATACAATTGATGATTTGCGGTGCAACACCTTCAAAACACTCTTCCCAGCGTAGCTCACATGTGCTAGAGGGCCTGCTACTGTATAAACATCTCATAATCTTTCATCACACTCCACACGTCCTCCACACTATAGATCGGGGTCCGAGCCCACTGAGCTGCTGATAAGCCACCATGTGCTTTTCGACATCACCCACCGCAGATCGCAAAAACACTATATCCATTTGATCTTGCTCTGCTGCCCAGTTCACCTCATATACCCCACGTGCAGGAGTTTCAGCATTCAACAGTGCTTGGGGTGCCACACTCACAGGGGAAAGAGCAGATGCAGAGACGGTACCATCATGTAGGGAGACAGGGTGGTAGAAGTGTAAGGGGGTGTAGCAGTTGATACAGAACTAATGGATTGGGCGTGGGAGCTAACAGCACCTGCCCCAGTGACTGGTGTGAGTAGAGGAGAAGCAAGTGGGGCCGGGGCTGAGGAGGTAGTGCTGGAAACAGAAACACTAGAAGAGGCAATGCTAGAGGCCGAGGACTAAGATGTCGGGACTGTCGGGTATATCCGTTCAGGGGTTAAGGAGGAGGACTACTATCCAAAAGCTCTTCAACAAAATCATTACCTTCCTCTATTGTAACATAGCATTTATCTGTCTGTAACCAAAACTTTCTATCTGCGCATTATATGCCCTTCCCTATCTTCCCTCTTTCATAGGCTACTTCTTTCTGTGTTATAGTTTGCATCTGTCTCTTTCGAGCCTCTTTCTCCGCCCTCATGCATCGCTGCTAGGCTTCTTTCTGCCATACTCTCAGAGAATCAAACATCAACTGCCTACTCTTTTTAGCAAACAATTTATCCTGCAAGAAATTCAATTTTTGTTCATCAAACAAACCTGTAAGTGCCCATTGTAACTCAGCATTATCCCTCGTATATTTCTACCACAATGTGCTAAACATAATAGGGCCAATGCCATGTTTAACATACAAGTCAACATTTGGAGAACCCTCCGGAGGCGCAGGCTGGCTCTCTTCAAATCGAGCATCAGGAGAACACCAACATCCAAAACACCTCAATTTGCTTAAACAAGGCTTCTTAATATAAGACACATGCACTGTCCCTATCAAACAAGTATAACGCTAGCAATGGTAAATAAAATAAATAAATAAAAATAACAAGTACTATTTACAAACCAAACCAAACGGTCCGGGGACCGCTCCCTACAGTCAGAGGACTGTACAAAAGTCAAGAAGGCGGGCTTCAGCCCCAGACCTTTTCAAGCATTGGCCAAATTACCCGTTGGTCTGACAGATTGTTTGCGAACAGTCCCAAACCTTTTCAAGAGCGGGCCAAATTTCCAGGCTGTCCGGTAAACTGTTTGCAAACACTCTGTATCTTTTCAAGGGTCCGCAAACCCACCATGTTCAAGACAAGACAATCGTGTCATCAAAACAAGGCAGTATGAAAACTGCAGACAAGACAGCCGGGGTGCAAAGACATAATATCGACTCCAAAATATCGTTTGGACAGAATATCGAGTTTTAAATATCGTTTGGACAAAATATCGACTAGACAGAATATCGACAGCCAAAATATCGTTTTTAAGGTAAGTGAAGTAATATCGACTGTAAATAATATAGACAGTGAAAATATCCAAGTATATAATCTAGATATTAAAAAATATAGTTTTAAAAATAATATTTCATTATTTATAGTGTTTTTATGTAATAATATGTGTGAAAAGTGTCATTTTATTTCATAATTATTTTTAATTAATGATTTTTTTTAATTATTGTGTAATTTTATTATGTAGCGGGTTGTGGGTTTATAGGGGAATAGGGTGGGAAGTAATTTAATTATAATTAATTAAATATGTAAATTTATTAATTGGTAGTAATAATTAATTAATTGGTAATTAAATAATATATGGTATTTAATTAAAATGTAATTGGTAATTAATTTAATTTAATAGATTAATTGCTAATTATGTTAAATTAAAGGGGTATTTTTAGGGTTCAGGGTCAGTTTTTAGTTTTTGGGTAAAGGGGTATTTTTAGGGTTCAGGGTCAGTTTTCAGTTTTTGGGTAAAGGGGTATTTTTAGGGTTCAGGGTCAGTTTTTAGTTTTTGGGTAAAGGGGTATTTTTAGGGTTCAGGGTCAGTTTTTAGTTTTTGGGTAAAGGGGTATTTTTAGGGTTCAGGGTCAGTTTTTAGTTTTTGGGTAAAGGGGTATTTTTAGGGTTCAGGGTCAGTTTTTAGTTTTTGGGTAAAGGGGTATTTTTAGGGTTCAGGGTCAGTTTTTAGTTTTTGGGTAAAGGGGTATTTTTAGGGTTCAGGGTCAGTTTTCAGTTTTTGGGTAAAGGGGTATTTTTAGGGTTCAGGGTCAGTTTTTAGTTTTTGGGTAAAGGGGTATTTTTAGGGTTCAGGGTCATTTTTGGGTTTTTGGGGTACATATACAATATTGCCTATTATTTAATTAAATTTTGTTACTATATATATATATAGGTTTTAAGAAATATGATTAAAAAAATATTATTTTTTTACTTTCATTAATTATTTAATTATTAAAAGTTATTTTAAGTATTGTTAATTATATTTTAGTAATTAATTTTTTATATTAATGTAATTAAACATTGTTTTTAGTAAAGTCGATATTTTTTACAACGATATTTTTTACAACGATATTTTGTACTCGATATTTTTGTACTTACCTGTTTGTACATACAAACTCGATATTTTGGTTGTAGATATTTTTTCCTCGATATTTTGGGTAGTCGATATTTTGGTAGTCGATATTATTTCAGTGATCCGACAGCCGGGGACTATATCAAGACACAGCCTGTAGGCTTGCGTCATCCAAGAATGGTGCCAATTTCCAAGACTCTGATCACTCACCTGGAGCACATAGGTCAATTCAAGCTATTTTCCACTGCCGACTCTTTGGACCAAACGGTCAACTCCAAGGTTTTGCCTTCTCAGGACACCAGCTGGTGACTACTAGATGAAGATTAATTCAATAACAACAAGGGACCCCAAAATTAGTCAGCAGGGACCTCGGGAGCATACTTTTATCAAACAACATTGGTGCCCAACATTGAAAATTTTCGCACAAAATGAAATATAGACAGAGTCAATCTATATTTTTAGAAAGGCATGTCCAGCCGGACAGTGGTTTTTCAGAGATTTTTACTCAGAATTCATGTATTCAAATCACACGAAGTACCTTCCATAAATCAGCCAGAGTGGACCACAAGCCTGTGTCCAGTACTAACAGAGTAGGTACAAAGGGTTGATATAAACAGCAAAGAAGGGCTTTGTAAGGCAAAACAAGTTACTCTATCAACAATACAATTGTACAGAGTATCACAACTGAGCACTTAACATCCAATAGTAGTCCCAGTTCGGTTTCAGTGCTTTTAAAGTCGACGGCGTTTCGGACCCTTAGTAAATCACAGGGTCCATCATCAGGACAGATACAATGAAAAGCCTTAAAGTATTTAGCCTCTAAATGCCTAAAGGGAGGAAGAGGAAATATTCACATTAAGTACAAAAACAGCGTCCACATAGTAAAACCAGTGACTTATGTGTGACCAGTGTGCAAAGCAACACTAGTCAGGTATACAGGGTGAACTAAGGTGGTGCAGTAATGGTTTGGGATCAAGTCCTTGTGAACACATGTGATTCAGGTGGGAGAGGGCGGATCTTCTGTCAATACGGTAGTGAAAGTGCTCAGTGAAGCGGACTATGTGATCGAGCCCGTCGTGGCTCAAAGCAATACCGCAATGACTTCAAGGGTGTCAGCGCGAAATAGGGAATGACGAATGGAAGCGAGAGTGAAGGTGCTCTGTGAGGCGGACTACGTGATAATGCCCGTCGTGGCTTAAACACCACGATATCAAGGGAGTCGGCGGAGGGAGTCAAGAATGTTAGCTTAATGCTCACCGGAAAGCCTCATGGGTTAGAGGCTTGTTCGCCGGGTAGCGGAATTATATACGTCCACCCTAAACACACAAAAGGAATAATGAATAACGTAGCCAGCGAGAGGGAAACCAATAGGTAAATGCCGGGGGATCTGACTTACCACAATCGGGTGGCGGGAGCCGCGGAAAACAGTGGTGTCCGTCGGCTGCCAGGAGACCTGGGGGTAAGGAAGGAATTACTCAGGAGTATCAACAGCGGCGGCAGGCAAGGGTGTCGAGGGTCAAGGAGATCTGCTTACCGGGTTAGTCGGTGAAGAGTCTCACTTCCTGGCGTGCTCACAGCAAAATGGCAAAGCAACCAATATAGTTGCTTCTGGTTGGTCAGAGCGGTGGGCATAAAAATAGTGGACGGACTCCCATAGGCGCCATCTTAGGTCAGTGAGGGAGTGAGTGAGGGTGTGACTAGAGATAAGACTGTAGAGGATAGTCGGAGTGGTGACGTGAGGGGACAGTGACATGCTTAAGAACAAGCATTTTAACAGTAGAATTAAAATGCATATTTACAACAGAATACAAGTCTGACTCTATTCAGCACCAAGTTCTAAATAAGGGCAGTCCATTCATTCTGAAGGTTTAGACCAGAGTTAAGACTATCAGTCTTCAAAATCCATTTCAGTTCCTCTCTGTTCAAGAGGCGGGTGAGATCCCCACCCCTGGGTGGAATGATGATTTGTTAGATAACAGTCCAATGGATATCATTCTCCGAATGTCCTTTCTCCAAGAAATGTTCTACCAACGGGGCGTTGGGTGTTTTACACCGGATGCGGCTGCGATGTTGAGAAATCCTCAGCTTCACCTTCTGTTTAGTTTGGCCCATGTATATCATGTTATATGGGCCGAGAATGGCATATACAATATTCTGACTGTTACAGTTGGTAAACGTTTTTAGTACATTTCCTACATTTTTATACACAAACTCCTTGCCATCAACTGAGAAGTCAAAAACAATGCACGAACCACACCGAGAGTGACCAAGGAGTGGGGGTAATTGCCAGTGGTCGTGAAGAGTTACATTTCTAACAGATGGTAATGCTGCCCTCACCAGTTGGTCCTTAAGATTTTTATTTTTCTTGAAGGCAAAGAGGGGAATATCCCAATTCAGCACCCCTGAGTTTAGGATGTGTCAGTTCTTTTTGACAGATTGTTTGACCCGGTTGGAAATTGGAGAGTAGGTAGTAACACACACCAATTTTTCTGCCGGTTGTTTTGGTTTAGGTTCGAGGAGGGTTTCACGTGGACAATACCAGGCTCTTTTCATAGAGTTCTTAATTAAACGCCTTGGGTATCCTCTGAACTGGAGTTTCTCAGATAGTGTGTTGGCCTGACAGAAATATCTTCCTTTTTATAGCAATTTCTCCTCAGTCTCAGGAACTGGGAGTATGGCAAACTGTCCCTCAGAGCCCTGGGGTGACAGCTGTCATAACGTAGTAACGTGTTTCTCTCCGTTGATTTACGGAACAAGGAAGTATATAAGGTGCCCTCTTGGTATTGAATGTTCAAACCAAGAAAGGAGATACTGTTTTGGTTGTGAGTAATAGTAAAGGTAAGACCATTACAATTGTGGTTCAGCCAGTGCAGGAGGCCATGGAGCTCAGAGACAGTTCCACCCCAAATTAAAAAGATATCGTCTATATATCTCTTCCACTTGTTCAGTCCTTGGTGAAAGGGGTTTGTAGGAGACAAGATAATGTTAGTCTCCAACCAGTCCATGTACAAAATTGCTAGAGTGAGGGCAAAAACAGCCCCCATAGATGTACCACGTACCTGTTGGTAGTACTGGGAATCGTACATGAAGAAATTTTGGGTTAGACAGATTTCTAAGAGTTGAATAATGAAACGGGTAGGAACTCTGTGGGGGCTGGGTCTGGTATTGAGAATGCTCTCCATCACCAACAGGGAATCTCTCTGAGGTATGTTCGTGTACAAAGACTCTATGTCTAATGTACAAAGGATCTCAGTTTTAGGGTCAAATGCATGATTTTCTATGATGTTTATCATGTGCATACTATCTCTAATATAGCACTGGGTTGTTGGTACAAAGTCCTTTAGAAAATGGTTGACGTAAAGGCCTAGTGGTTCTAATACCGAACCACAGGTTGACACTATTGGTCTACCTGGGGGTTTATCCAGTCTTTTGTGGATCTTCGGTAAAGTATAGATCACTGGTATTCTAGGGTTGGTGGTGTTCAAAAAATTATACTCATGTTGGCTAATGATGCCATTGGACATGGCCTCTGTAGTAACAAGTCTGATCAGAGTCTGCAGTTCCTTTGTTGGATTACAAGGTAGCCTACAATAATGATCAGTATTAGAAACCTGACGTTGTAGTTCCTCTTTATAATTATCAATGTCCTGTAGGACAATCCCACCACCCTTATCAGCAGGTTTAATTATTAGCTGATTGTTGTTTTTCAAGGTTGAAATGGCATTCTTCTCTTCAATCGGAATGTTAAATGGTATAAAGAGATGAGACTTTTCTAGCTCAGAAATCTCTTTAAGAATAACCTTTTCAAACGTGACAATCTCTCTTGGTATCATATTGGTTGTAGGGGAGAAGGTGGACGGTGGTCTAAACGGTGTTACAGTGATTTTGGGTTCAGACGGATTGAGTTCAAAATAGGAACGTAGTCTTAACTTGCGGA
Source organism: Lissotriton vulgaris (assembly GCF_964263255.1). Classification (NCBI taxonomy): domain Eukaryota; kingdom Metazoa; phylum Chordata; class Amphibia; order Caudata; family Salamandridae; genus Lissotriton; species Lissotriton vulgaris. The sequence continues at coordinate 1,184,804,265 of NC_141687.1, forward strand.
AAAAGGCCATCAATTCAGATTGTAGGTCCAAGAAATTTGGGTATGTCGCTGGGACAAATGATAGTCCTCTCTGGAGGAGTGATGACTCGTGGGCCGTAAGTAAATGGTTGGAAATGTTGAAAATCGGTATAGGGTTAAGAGTACAATCAGAATTTACCATTAGTAATATTTGTGCCTCGTCTGGCGTTCCCCAGGGGGATTTTGCCATCTCTGCTGTTGTTTGACCCTGCCTTTCTTTTGGGGTTCTGAGTTGCCTCTGGATAAAAAATGAGAGGGATTACGTTGCTGGCCACTTGCTCCTTCTCCTGGATCCGAACTGTCAGAGGATTCGGCTGACGAGTCCGTAAATCCTACTACTGTATTCCTTTTATTGAAGCGTTCCCAAGGTCTAGGGGTCTGCTGGTGTGGGTTAAAGTTACCGTTAAGATAAAAATCTTTCTGTTAATACGGATAAGTACGCTCAAGAGAGAAGAATTTGATATCCTTCTTCACTTTGTTCGATTTTTTATTTTGTTCTATCCGGTGAAACTCAGCAACCGTTTTGTCAATTTTTACTAATAAGGACTTTGTATCAACAATGGTTTTATCATCAACGATCTGTTTTTCCAAATCCTTGATAATTTCGTCAAGTTTCTTGAGTTCCTCAACCGCAGTATCAATCCCTAGTACTAGCCAATGACGGGAGCAAGTAGTGCCAATACCGCTAAACCCTGTGATGTATTTGGGGTTATCAGTAAACACTCCCGGAATATTTCGCACTTGTAGGCCAAGAGGAATGGTGTTAGATTTCAAATACTGAGTCAGCATAAGCATCATTAATTCTAAACGGGCATGTTTTTTCTTATATTTTTCTAGATCTTCTGGTAAACTAGTGTTTCCTGTTGGGGACGGTACATCTGGGGTATCAAACAGGGAAGGACCTGTGCAGATTTTATTTATATATTGAGTATAAAATAAAATCTGCGCAGGTCCTTCCCTGTATTTACAGAAAGATTTTTATCTTAATGGTAACTTTAACCCACACCAGCAGACCCCTAGACCTTGGGGCCGCTTCAATAAAAGGAATACAGTAGTAGGATTTACGGACTCGTCAGCCGAATCCTCTGACAGTTCGGATCCAGGAGAAGGAGCAAGTGGCCAGCAACGTAATCCCTCTCATTTTTTATCCAGAGGCAACTCAGAACCCCAAAAGAAAGGCAGGGTCAAACAACAGCAGAGATGGCACAATCCCCCTGGGGAGCGCCAGACGAGGCACAAATTTTACCAATGGTAAATTCTGATTGTGCTCTTAACCCTATACCGATTTTCAACATTTCCAACCATTTACTTACGGCCCACGAGTCATCACTCCTCCAGAGAGGACTTTCATTTGTCCCAGCGACATACCCAAATTTCTTGGACCTACAATCTGAATTGATGGCCTTTTTCCGCAAGTTAAGACTACGTTCCTATTTTGAACTCAATCCGTCTGAACCCAAAATCACTGTAACACCGTTTAGACCACCATCCACCTTCTCCCCTACAACCAATATGATACCAAGAGAGATTGTCACGTTTGAAAAGGTTATTCTTAAAGAGAATTCTGAGCTAGAAAAGTCTCATCTCTTCATACCATTTAACATTCCGATTGAAGAGAAGAATGCCATTTCAACCTTGAAAAACAACAATCAGCTAATAATTAAACCTGCTGATAAGGGTGGTGGGATTGTCCTACAGGACATTAATAATTATAAAGAGGAACTACAACGTCAGGTTTCTAATACTGATCATTATTGTAGGCTACCTTGTAATCCAACAAAGGAACTGCAGACTCTGATCAGACTTGTTACTACAGAGGCCATGTCCAATGGCATCATTAGCCAACATGAGTATAATTTTTTGAACACCACCAACCCTAGAATACCAGTGATCTATACTTTACCGAAGATCCACAAAAGACTGGATAAACCCCCAGGTAGACCAATAGTGTGAGGCTGTGGTTCGGTATTAGAACCACTAGGCCTTTACGTCAACCATTTTCTAAAGGACTTTGTACCAACAAACCAGTGCTATATTAGACATAGTATGCACATGATAAACATCATAGAAAATCATGCATTTGACCCTAAAACTGAGATTCTTTGTACATTAGACGTAGAGTCTTTGTACACAAACATACCTCAGAGAGATTCCCTGTTGGTGATGGAGAGCATTCTCAATACCAGACCCAGCCCCCACAGAGTTCCTACCCGTTTCATTATTCAACTCTTAGAAATCTGTCTAACCCAAAATTTCTTCATGTACGATTCCCAGTACTACCAACAGGTACGTGGTACATATATGGGGGCTGTTTTTGCCCCCACTCTAGCAATTTTGTACATGGACTGGTTGGAGACTAACATTATCTTGTCTCCTACAAACCCCTTTCACCAAGGACTGAACAAGTGGAAGAGATATATAGACGATATCTTTCTAATTTGGGGTGGAACTGTCTCTGAGCTCCATGGCCTCCTGCACTGGCTGAACCACAATTGTAATGGTCTTACCTTTACTATTACTCACAACCAAAACAGTATCTCCTTTCTTGATTTGAACATTCAACACCAAGAGGGCACCTTATATACTTCCTTGTTCCGTAAATCAACGGAGAGAAACACGTTACTACGTTATGACAGCTGTCACCCCAGGGCTCTGAGGGACAGTTTGCCATACTCCCAGTTCCTGAGACTGAGGAGAAATTGCTATAAAAAGGAAGATTATTTCTGTGAGGCCAACACACTATCTGAGAAACTCCAGTTCAGAGGATACCCAAGGCGTTTAATTAAGAACTCTATGAAAAGAGCCTGGTATTGTCCACGTGAAACCCTCCTCGAACCTAAACCAAAACAACCGGCAGAAAAATTGGTGTTTGTTACTACCTACTCCCCAATTTCCAACCGGGTCAAACAATGTGTCAAAAAGAACTGGCACATCCTAAACTCAGGGGTGCTGAATTAGGATATTCCCCTCTTTGCCTTCAAGAAAAATAAAAATCTTAAGGACCAACTGGTGAGGGCAGCATTACCATCTGTTAGAAATGTAAGTCTTCACGACCACTGGCAATTACCCCCACTTCTTGGTCACTCTCGGTGTGGTTTGTGCATTGTTTGTGACTTCTCAGTTGATGGCAAGGAGTTTGTGTATAAAAAAGTAAGAAATGTACTAAAAAAGTTTACCAACTGTAACAGTCAGAATATTGTATATGCCATTCTCTGCCCATGTAACATGATATACGTGGGCCACACTAAACAGAAGGTGAAGCTGAGGATTTCTCAACATCGCAGCCGCATCCGGTGTAAAACACCCAACGCCCCGTTGGTAGAACATTTCTTGGAGAAAGGACATTCGCAGAATGATATCCATTGGACTGTTATCTCACAAATCATCATTCCACCCAGGGGTGGGGATCTCACCCGCCTCTTGAACAGAAAGGAACTGAAATGGATTTTGAAGACTGATAGTCCTAACTCTGGTCTAAACCTTCAGGATGAATGGACTGCCCTTATTTAGAACGTGGTGCTGAATAGAGTCAGACTTGTATTCTGTTGTAAATATGCATTTTAATTGTACTGTCAAAATGCTTGTTCTTAAGCATGTCACTGTCCCCTCACGTCACCACTCCGACTATCCTCTACAGTCTTATCTCTAGTCACACCCTCACTCACTCCCTCACTGACCTAAGATGGCGCCTATGGGAGTCCTTCCACTATTTTTATGCCCCCCGCTCTGACCAACCAGAAGCAACTATATTGGTTGCTGTGCCATTTTGCTGTGAGCACGCCAGGAAGTGAGACTCTTCACCGACTAACCCGGTAAGCAGATCCCCTTGACCCTCGACACCCTTGCCTGCCGCCGCTGTTGATACTCCTGAGTAATTCCTTCCTTACCCCCAGGTCTCCTGGCAGCCGACGGACACCACTGTTTTCCGCGGCTCCCGCCACCCGATTGTGGTAAGTCAGATCCCCCGGCATTTACCTCTTGGTCTCCCTCTCGCTGGCTACGTTATTCATTATTCCTTTTGTGTGTTTAGGGTGGACGTATATAATCCGCTACCCGGCGAACAAGCCTCTAACCCATGAGGCTTTCCGGTGAGCATTAAGCTAACATTCTTGACTCCCTCCGCCGACTCCCTTGATATCGCTGTGTTTAAGCCATGGCGGGCATTATCACGTAGTCCGCCTCACAGAGCACCTTCACTCTCGCTTCCATTCGTCATTCCCTATTTCGCGCTGACCCCCTTGAAGTCATTGCGGTATTGCTTTGAGCCACGACGGGCTCGATCACATAGTCCGCTTCACTGAGCACTTTCACTACCGTATTGACAGAAGATCCGCCCTCTCCCCCCTGAATCACGTGTGTTCACAAGGACTTGATCCCAAACCATTACTGCACCACCTTAGTTCACCCTGTATACCTGACTAGTGTTGCGTTGCACACTGGTCACACATAAGTCACTGGTTTTACTATGTGCACGCTGTTTTTGTACTTAATGTGAATATTTCCTCTTCCTCCCTTTAGGCATTTAGAGGCTAAATACTTTAAGGCTTTTCATTGTATCTGTCCTGATGATGGACCCTGTGATTTACTAAGGGTCCAAAATGCCGTCGACTTGAAAAGCACTGAAACCGAACTGTGACTACTATTGGATGTTAAGTGCTCAGTTGTGATACTAGATGAAGAGGCTTCCGATCTGCTGGGTGGGGCAGCTGCGGGCAAGTCGGATCACCTTGCGTGGTTCCGGTTCGGGCGCCAATTGAAGGATGTGGTGCTCTGGGGCGATTCGGGTTTTCTTACAACCACCTGCTATGCCTTCCCAAGAATGAAGAGTCGTCAGACAGTAGAGAATACAAACGAACATATTTATTACAAATGCTCTGCAGAGGAGTCCATCATGACCTGCACCCTAAGTTGTCTGTCAAGGGACTGGCCCCCCAACTGACTATTGTGCATAATCATTCCTACCAAGAAGCCTCCAACCATGCGCACAATGGAAAACTACTAGCATGGGCCGAACATGAATAAGAGGCACAGTAGGATGAGCTAACACCTGCCAAATGGGTGCATACTATCAGGAATCCAAGGCCACAGCGCTGGTTCTCAGCTTCTCCTAATGTGGGAGCAGAAACTACAGATTCAGATAGGTATGCAAGGACAGAATTGCCTATTCATTAGTAGGTCGAGAAACAGCCTTGAATAGAAGAGAAAATAATAACGAAACAGAGCGTCCTACTGAGACAAGCAATGTGAGCAGTGAGGCCTATCTCGAGCACAGTCTAAGCAGCCTAATAGGGATTACAAAATGCAAAATTGATTCACACTCGCAAACTGAAACCTGCACATTTTGGGGATGGCTCAGCGGTTCAATATACAAAGAGGTTACCTGCCTATATAGAATAATTCCAAAAAGGCCCTAGGAAGAGGGTCCCAAGTATTGCTCACAACACCAGCACTGACAATTGCAAATATTCAATAGTCCAGCCATCAAATGATTTTATCAAGATTGTTTTTCATATTTATTTTCATGTTATCAAAACAAAATTATCAAACTTTTTCAGGATAAATATATACGAAGTATGATACTCAACAATAAATACACATATACATAGTGTCCCACACAACTCAATCAGAAATATCTATCATACTAACATACATTCCAGTTAGCACATACATTCATACTACACAACTAACAAATTCATAACATCACAAATACATCAAGATGGTGAAACTGCCACAAGATGTTCGGATGCCAAATTCTCGTGTGTCATCCTGGTGGTAGGAGGAATTACAATCCACAAACACGAGATAGGTTAAATGCCAACGCGCGTTTCAGTGCCGAGGCAACAACTTCATCAGGGCGAGGAAGAAAAAGGTGTGGAACAAACAAACACACCTAAAATCACGAGAAAACACATCATCAATAACATATTATGATATAGTTTTAACACATCAATCTTTATTAAAGAAAACAGGTTGTGGCAAGAGTCGGTCCCGGTGCAACACAATTTTCAAATTTATACATATTTATAAAATTAACAAGACCAAACAATCTAAAAAATGGAATAGGGTGCACCATGAGATTTCAAAGGACAGAGTAAAGCACGATCCGTGAAACAGACATGTCAGAGTTTGTCTTAAAAATTGACTGCTTAACATGCAGACTAATAGAAGATAACACAAGAGCCCGTGAATTGAATCAAGAATTTGTAAATCAAGAACCACAAACATGCAAGAAAATAGTAAGGAGAGAGCTCTCACGCAAACTAGGAAAGGTACCTGGGGTAGTTGCTATAGTGTTTCCCACTAGTACAATCAGGGGAGGTGACCAAAGAGTCCACTCAATTTTTTATCTATGGTGTTAATCAAGGAACAACAGGTTTATGGGAGTGGGGCAGGGAGGCCAACCTCAGAAAAACATACAGTGAACATACAAAAATGTATAGTATAGAACACAATACCTACCCAGAATCCTCCAGATAGCAACAATTCAATATTATACTGAAGCAGACACTGATGGACGACTGCTAAAGGAACCAACAGCCGATAACTGCTGAGGTTGTATAACGGATGTATCATGAGATAAGGCTCCACAGGTGTTTCACAAAGAGTTAGGCCTTTCTACATAAAACAAGAAGGAAAAGGATGCAATGTAAAAACACACGCTGAACAGACGGGGTCAAGCAAATATTTCTCCTTTCCTTATCAACATTTTTATATACGTATCATGCTCCCTCGTAGTCTGACCACCCGTCGTCAAAATATGGAGAGAAACGGAAAGATATCTAAACTTATATCACATGGCCCCAAGTCCTGATAGTAGTCGACAGACTACTCAGAGCGATCACAAAAAAAGAGGGGGGTGGGCGGGCAGATAAGTTCCTAAGCACAAGGCATAATTTTGACAAAGACAGTGTTTCAGAACATCTATAGGCATAGGGGCGACTAGCAGAGTAACATACGTGACAAGCCCACCTCCCGATATCATCGCAATCAAGAGTGCTATATTCATCAGGCAGGGAAGCGAATCAACAGCGGTAGAAAATGATTGAAATCCACGAAATAAAGAAGGGAACATGAAATTAAGACTCCCACAGAGCGGGCCAGCTTACTGGGTTTAAAGGATAGCTGCTTTCAAGACATACTCTTCCGGGATGCAGCGTGGCAGGAATCCCTGGGTTCAAATGCGTAAGTGGAGGACTGGTCAATTTAAATCGTTCCCGAGCTGTGAGACCGCCAATGAGCGAACTACGAGTTACGAGTAGCACAATAGAAAGCGGACTTGAGCGTACTAGACTTTCCAAATACAGATGGCGTCCATCTTAAAAGGGGCGAAAAAGTAATCACAAAGGGAGATCAATCCTTAAGGTAGTAGAAGGCAGATAATATGCCCATAGGCTGGATGGTATCGCCTAAGCCGAATACAAGCTCCTGCTCCATATAGGAAGGGGCTCATGGGACATTAATACATCAGATTGATGATAACTCAGCGGGTTGCATAACTTGAATACAAATGGCATCTGTTTAGCCATGCACTGCTGACCTTTTATAGCATGAAACAAGTGCATTGCAGGAATGGGAATTTCTAACCTAATACCTGTAAGAAGCCCACGCAGCGCACAGGCCGAAGCAAAGGGCAGGGAGGCCGACCGAGACCCCCAGCACACAACCGCCGGGCCACACAGAAGGCCAGATGAAAACAAACAGAGGCAACATCCAAAGCGGAAACCGGAGGAAGCAGAGAAGCCAGAGGCACAACAAGCACCAGATCCCGCACACCCGGCAGCAAGGAGGGCAGACCCCCTAAAGTGGCAAGACAAACACCACAGGACCGCACGCCAACAGGGGAGGGGGGCAGAGGGGTGCATGCCAAACAACAGACAAACACTGGGAGCAGGACCAGAAAGAGCACACAGGGAAGACAGGAGCGGGGCAGGACAAAAGCACTAGGAAAAGGACCAGGGATGCCAGGCAAAACTCACCCCAGAGCCACAGTACAGCCAGCAAAACCAAGGAGGCACAGCCAGAGGCCAAGCCGAACTAGCAGCATGGCGGCAGACCATGAGCGACTGGAGGCAACCCCAGACACGCTAACCCAGAAGCACAGAACACCAGGGCCCCACACAGGCCCGTAACAAGGCCAGACGCAGCCCAGGGGCAAACAGGGCGGAAAGGCCACCCGCCACAAGAAGGGCCAACGAAGAAGGAGCTCAGGGGCAATGGGGGAAAACCCCGCAACCCAACACCAGCCAAAGAAAATGCAGCAGAACTAGGGAGAAAACGCAGGCAGACAACCAGAGGCTAACCAAGACCCGGAATAGAACAGCCGCCGGGAGTAGGCCCTGGAGGGCACGCAACGGCATGGCCAAAACTATAGGTGTACCACCCCAGGACACCCAGAGAGTGCACAGGCAAGGATGCAGGGCAGATGAAGGCGACCAACAGGTGCCGAAAAGCCCACAGGAGCAGGAAAGCCCAAGCGGGACCCTACCCAGGCACCAGCCAGGCTTGACCCTGCCAAATGACAGAGACCAGATGAGACCGGAGCCCCCAGGGAGCAACCGCACCAGGATCCCAGGTGGGCCCCCAACAGGGAGAACTGCAGACAAGAGAGGAAACCAGGTGCCAATGACCAGGACAAAGCACAAGGGAAAGACAGCTTGGCCCAAACAGCAGTTGCACGAACCCCAGGGACCACCAGAAAAAGGAATCAAAACAGGTGAACCGCCACACCGAATGAACCCCAGGGGGGACGGGTTAAAACAACAATGCCTCCCCATCCCATGGCACGCCACCACGCCAGAACAGGAGGAGCAAACACCTAGGCACCAGGCACACTGGTGGCAGAAAAGACCAATCCACAGCCAACAGAGAGGGCCGGAGCACCAAGGCTCCCAACGGACTACCAAAGGCAGACCTCAAGTCACACCGCACACCAAAGAAAGAGCAGGAGCCCAACTCACATCAGCGACAAAAACATAGTAAGCTACAGCACCCGGTAGGCCGGCAGACACCCAACCAAGCACCAACCAGGCAGGATACCGCTAAAATCTGAGATCAGACAAGGACAGGTGCATTCAGGGTGGGATGGCCGTAGACCACCGAGAAGCCCCAGCATCACAGTGCAACAACCAGCACCAAAGACACAACCTCCAAAAGGATTCTCACAGAGCGGGAACACGTCACGAAGGGAGCAGGGGCCGAACACCAGCGCCAGCCAGTAAACAGAAGGACACAGGCACCAGGCAGAAGCACCCAGCAGAAAGGGGCTCTCAGTAGGAGTAGCCACAGATTGAGCAGCACTGCTGGGGGAACCAGGAGAAAGGCTAAGCCAGATCTAAGGAGAAGGGTGCGGTCAGGACCCACTGAAGCAAGCCAAAGGCAAAAGGCATGCACAGGAAACAGAGCAAGGCCAGAACACCCGCTAGGGCATCCCTTGAGAAGCAAGCGGAGCACAACAGCAGCAGGGGAACACAAGGACCACACCAAGGAAACCACAGAAGCCAGGAACAGCATAATGAAAGTGCCAGAGCCACCAGCATCCAAGGACAGCAGCACACAGCACTGAACAGACAAGCAGCAGACACTGTACCAGTCATCCAGCCCACATGAAGCAGCCAAAAGGCAGTGGACAACCACACACGCAGTAGGCCCCGGGACAAACACAGGCATCCCCATGCCACACGAAGCCAGATCCAAGGAGAAGAAGGAAGAGAAGGGCTCCGTACATTCAGGGCGCCCTGGGCACAAACCACGCATCCCCAGGCTGTACAGGGCTCAAAACAGGAGCATACACAAGCCCCAGCAGGGGAAACACGCAGCGACAGAGGCAGCGTAACGGAACCCCACAGGCTACAGGACCAGCCACTAGGGCAAGTGGGAGGAGCAGAACAACAGCACTCTGCAGGATTATCATTGTAAAGAAGGAGCAGCCCAGTCCCCCAATGAGCAGACCGACCACGCGAAAGCACACCCAGCTGGCACAGCGGCACACCCCGGTAGGGACTGTCATGTGGCATGAACCCAGAACCAAAGCAGCAGGGCTGGGGCACCCGATGACCGGGCCTGGCGCCACAGGAGACATGTGCACAGAGCTTCAGAAGCTATGGGGCCGAGGGACAGTCCTGCAGGGCTCCAGAGCAGAAAGCACGCAAACCTAGTGACCTGCCCAGAAACACAGAAAGCGCAGTGGACCCGAGGCTCTAACCCTGGTCTCCCAGCTCCAAGCTTGGCAGTCTAGCCGTCAGCCACATCCTCTTCCTCCGCAAAGAGCCAAAGACCCGAAGGAAGAGAAAAAATACCACTATGTAGAACTCACCCGGAGTCAGGGCCAGGACACCACCAGAAACAAGGCCCCCACTCCAACAGCCAGCCCAAGGCAACCACTAAGAAATGACAGACCCGGGAAGGCCAGGAACACCTCAAGCGATGTGCGCCTTCCACCTGGCAAGGCCACTGGAACACATGCATGCAACCCAGAAGCACCCGAGAGGCCATGCACCAGCAGCAAAGGGCCAGCGGGAATGGCAGGATCATCCATGAACATCCCTGCCTCCCAGCAAGCCTGGCAGGCCAGGAGGCAGCCCACGAACCCTCCCCCCCTGCCCACACAGCCAGGCAGCCGGGTGGGAAGGAGAGAAGAAACGCCACCCCAGTACAGCAGGAGCAGCACCAGCATCTATGTCCATTCTGTTGACAGACAGAAAAAAAAGAACAGGCTGGGTAAGTGCTGCTTATGTACTCCCAGTGGGAGGGGAGAGGTTAGGATTCCAGCATTCCTACGGTCTTTTTTTCTGTCGGGAGATGGTTATCTTCACTTTGTTACTAAATGAGACGAGGACATAAGGGACCTAGGGGTAAGAACTATTTATCTATGATGAACAGCTAGTTAATAGAAATAAAATGATATTACTATGGTTTAGAGCAGAGCTTTCCTAACTAGGTGTCGCAGCACGGTACTGTGTTGCCTGACATGCGTGGGTGTGTCACGCGACGGTGCTCTAATCAAGCATGTACGTCTTTCTTAAATCTTTAGACAGACGTACATTATTGTGCATCGGTGACGCAGTACAGTAGGCAGAAGCAGGAGAGGAGCGTGTGTGCACGGCCAGTTCCTTTGCAGCGCGTGTTGTTCTGTTGAGGGTGGAACGCATGGCTCAAATATTCGAGATACAGTTCTCACGACAAATATGTTACTTGGTCTAAGTTAATTTATCGAAACTTGGCTCTGCTGAGGGACTTGTCAGTTTGCAATAGAAATGCTGTACAGACATACGGACTGCTGAGTAAGTACATTTTATTCTATGATTTTAATTTATTATCATACGGCTTCATGCTGTGTATCGTGGTGGACCTATAAACTAATGAAGCAAAAAAGGCAAGATGGCCGCGGATGGGTTGTGATGAGGGGTCGCATCAGACCTCTCTCCCATCGACACCAAGATGCTGCGATTTTTATAACATGTTAACGACCCTCGATGGCCCCTGAGTGGCGGTGGCATGCTCAACTAAAATCCTACGCCTTGGGGCACCCTGTCAGTGCGGTGCTTGAAAGTAGATGGCTAGCGGAACTCTTGTGGCTAAAACAAAAGCTCATAAACCTCATGAGCTCCTTCGGATCAAAGAGAGTACCGCAGCAGCAGCAGCCCAAAATGCCCCTGCGTCCTGCTAAAGTCGATAAGGGGAAGGAAAGGGCAAAAGAACACGCAGATGCTGGAAAAAAATGCCCCAGTAGGAGAGGGAGTGCTTGCAGAGGGGCCTGCGAAGAATCCAGGGGCAATAAGGAATACGGTCGCCCCACAGCTAGAGAAGAAGACGGAGCCACGGGGGAAGCCCTGTATGACTGCCGGTACTGACCAGAGCAGCCCTGCCGAGACGCGGATCACGACGCCGGGGAAACTAGCTGACAGGACTGAGAAAGGGAAGTTCAAGGAAACCCCCCTCAGGCAGCCTACCTTGTCGGAGGTTTTTACGGTGCGATCCGCCGGTCTAGGAGATGGATTTCCCAGTAAACTCGGCGAAAACAGTGCTCACTCAACCGTCGCTAGGCAACAGCGCAGTCAGAGCACCGTCAGCCGCGCCCGCAGCAGCAGAAGAAGCGATCCAAGGGGCCCAGGATGCAGAATGGCTACAGCAAGAGAGAGTCCTGGTCTCAGGTTCGGTATTCAGAGACACGATGGTGGAACAGGAGGGAAATCCACCCAAAGGTGAGCTGGGTAGCGCGGACATGATGGGTGCTATCATGTTACTGGAAGAGGAGTTGCTTGCCTCAAAAAATCACAAGACCACATGGGGGAGTTCGGTTAGTCTCGCAAATAGAGAAAGGCATACCGATGGGGGCTCTGCAGACCGGGAAGTATTAAAGAAGGGTGATGTGGGCTCTGTTGAAGGAGAGCACTTTTTTTCCCTTAATGAAGACTCGGACTCAGTGCAGCAAAGTGAGGAAACTTCAGAGGAAGAGGAAGATGCTGAGGGGGAGTTATCGTCAGGTTCCAGTTCTTCAGGTACCGATATAGGCAAAGACACTACTCAGAAGAAAAGACACTCAAAATTGAGTAGACAGCTTGCGAGGTCGCCAGGGGGCACGGAGAAGCGGCTACTTTGGGATTATTCAGCGACCTCACAGACCTATCAGGACGAGGATGCAGCTGGGTCTTCAAAAGCACAGTGCTTCGTTTGAAATTTTGTTTAATATGTTAAAACAAATGCAAGCTGAGGCTAGGTCAGAGAGCCGGAAAGCAAGGCAGGATGCTAAGAAAATACAATTGTCATTGAGGAAGACGAATAAGCTCTATGATGAACTCGTTGGTAGAGTTACGGAGGTGGAAGAGCGTATGGGCAAGCTGGAAGACGATCTTGGTAACTGGCAGTCCTTTAAGTCAACGCAGGAGAAGATGTCAGAAGACCTCCAGTGGAAAATGGAGGATTTTGAAAATCGGCAAAGACGTAACAATGTTAGACTTTTGGGTGTGGCTGAGGGGCTGGAAGGGCAAGATACCAGGCGCTATGTGATTAACCTACTTAAGGAAGCGTTTCCGGAGTCCCTGTGGCAGTGGGACAGGGAGATTCAAAGGGCGCATAGGTTCCCCTTTACGCAGAAGAAGGTGCATGGCGCAGAAGGAGGGGGCCAGGCATCCTTTCCTAGAGCTATCCTAGTCTACGGAGGGAATTTTTTGTTACGGTAAGAAATCATCGAAAAAGCTAGGCCCAACAGTAAGAGATCTCTTGAGGGTACCACTTTCTTTGCTAGGCCGGACTTTTGTCATGTGACGGTCGAGAGAAGGTGGAGGTTGAGGCAGATGATTTCACAATTTCAGGCTCTGGGATCGGAGGCCTACCTATTGTTTCGTGTCAAGATGAAAGTAATCACGAAAGGGAGAGCCAGAATGTTTTTATCAGAGATTAAAGAACAGCAGTTCATGGAAGAGCTGAAAAAATAGGATATATAAAGAATAAATTGAATTGCTGAATTGCTGAATTGCTGGGATTGGTAGCACACTAGTAATATCAAGAGTCATGAGGGTCTTAAAAGGTACAAGGGGTGTTGAGGGTTTATGAAGGGGGTATTAGTTGGAGGGTGATGATGGGAGAGGGGTGCGACTGACGCAACCCAAAAACGATGACGTATAGGTCATATCTGACCTATTTGCCTGTAGTGGAGGGGGGGTGGGAACATCAGGGAGGGGAAGGGTAAGGGAGGGGGTAGGGTTTTTAAACACTGTAAAAAATGTTGGTCTTGGTTTGATAGCGCACATGTTCACTGGGTGAAGGGTACAGTACAGGCAATACAGACAGCGCATAAAGAGTATACGATGTTCACATACTTTTTTTGTTGTAAGAAGGTCTACGAGCTGGGATTTATTTGATGTCCTTTAATGTCTTGTAAGATTGCTTCAATTAATGTATGTGGCCTTAATGATTCTAATAAGAGATCAAAAGTAGCAGGATTGCTGAGGGCCTTCCAATTAGACCTGGTATGTCTCCAGGAGACTCATATTGAAGCAGCACAGGTATACCTCTTGGATCAGTTTGGGTTTGCAGTATTAGCAGCCAGTAAACAAAGAACTAGGACTAGAGGGGTGGCAATTTTGGGGAGAAGTAGGGATGCAGCAGTTTGTAGGAAAAAAGAGGATGAATGGGGCAGGTGGGCTATAGCGGAGATATGCTTTAAAGGGGCAAGGTTTACCTTGGTTACAATATATGGTTCCACCGACGATGATCCTGATGTCTGGCAGTTCATGGATACGGAACTTGCTCAGTGGCCTGAGCCCATTGTATGTTGCGGGGACTTTAACATCCATGACCCAGAAAGTTAATTCGCAGAATCGGGGGGAGATACACAGGGAGAAAGAAGAAGTCACACAGTGCCCTGGCCAGTATGATGCAGCATAATTTATTAGTTGACCCTTGGGTGAAGTTACATCCCCTCCTGGATGGTAGCACTTTCTTTTCCGCCCCACATAAAATCTTGGTCAGATTAGAATATTTCTTAATTTCTAAGTCCTTAATTCCTGGTGTACAGGTGGAAAAGCAACCTAGGATTATTTCAGATCACAGCCCCCTGGTATTAACATTTAATATGCCACTGGTCCAGAATAGAAACACGCAGTGGACTTTTGAACGCATCCTATTAAAAGAGGTGTAGAACCAGAAGCATATGGAAGCTTGGATAAAAAATTTCTGGGACATTAACAGAGGCTCTTCATCTCCAGGAGTGGTTCGGGACTGTTTCAAAGCTGGGGTAAGGGGGGAGACGCTGAGCTATGTGTTGGCAAAACGGAAAAGGGAAAGAAATAAAACAGAAGAAATTCGACAAAGGCTAATTGTAGAAGAGAATCTAGCTACAGCGATAAGACAGAATGTACCACTGGAGCCCTTTTTGCTTAAAATCATAGCTCTTAAAGGGGATGCTATGGAAGGTATTTCCAGGAAAGCAGACGAGAACTATCTGGCTAAAAGGCAGGATGCGTATGAATTAAGTGAGAGTATTGGTCACATACTGGCAGTGAGAACAAGGCAGCGTACAGCTGCAGCTGATATCAAGGAGATTCTGGATCCGCAGGGAGATTCTGTTACAGATCCGGATTTGATTAGAGAAGTTTTTAGGAAGTTCTATGAGGAGTTATATACCTTGGGTGATGCAAGAGGTCTAGACGAGATAGAGAGATTTCTTAGTGATATCCATTCCCCCTCCTTGTCTTCAGAGGAAAGGGAGATATTAGATGCTCCACTGCATTTGGAGGAATTTACTGGGGCTTTGGGTAGTTTGCCCTCAGGGAAGGAGGCTGGGCCGGATCAAATTCCGGTAGAATTTTATAAAGTGTTTCAAAGTGTACTGTTGGTGGATATGTTTGATATTATGCTATATACACAACGGGGTGGTCCACCTCCAGAGTCTTGGGGCGGGGCAGATATTATGGTTATTCCAAAAAAAGGGAAGCCTCCAACACTCCCTGGCTCATATAGACCCATTACCCTGATGAACTCAGACGTTAAAATATATTCTAAAATGCTGGCAAAAAGGCTTGCAGGGAGTATTGAACATCTGGTAAGCCCATCACAGCACGGCTTTATACCTGGCAAAGGTACTACTCAGCATATTAGAACGGTGGTCACTATGTTTGATGCCGCAGGCGTCCTGGGCGACCCTATCGCAGCACTTTTTCTAGACGCTGAAAAGGCTTTTGATAGAGTCGCCTGGGAATACCTTTGGGCAGTCCTCAGCTGGAGCAGCATAGGTAATGGCTTTATAACAGCTATACAAGCCTTGTATAAAGATCCAACCGCGAAGATCAGAGTGAATAGGGGGCATTCAGATGCAGTTAAAATACGAAGGGGGACGAGGCAAGGGTGCCCGTCATCCCCACTGCTTTTTGCATTGTACCGTGAACCATTGTTATGTAGATTAGAAAGAAATGAATGGATTCCTCCAATGATATTGAATGGCTGCATAGTTAAATCTCTAGCTTATGCCGATGATGTCGCTATACTGACCCCTAACCCAGACACAGCTATCATCGGGGTTGAAGTGGAGGCTCAATTGTTTGGACAACTGTCGGGCTATAGTTTAAATAAGTCCAAGACTCCGATAGTTAGGAATCATTACACTACGAGTTTTTATACCAGGGTGGTTAGTTCAGCAACATATTTGGGGATATTAATCTCTGCGAATTTGGATACTGTGGTCGAGATTAACAGGACTCCATTACTGGATAAAGTTAAAAAAGATTTAGAAAGGATGAATAACCTGCATCTTTCTTTGGTGGGTTGCACTAATGTTGTGAAAATGGTGATCTTACCAAAGTTTCTTTATTTATTCAGATCGATTCCCCTTTTTTTTAAGCCAAATGGTTTAAAACTCTGGAAGGTCTGCTAAACAGGTTCATATGGGCTCATGGAAGAACTCGGAGGGCCTATAGATTTATGTCTCTACCAAGAGAAAGAGGGGGCTGGGGCACGCCAGATTTTAGACTGTATAATCTTGCGGCAGCTCTGCAATATATGCAGGGATTGATTGGAGGGGGTGGTATTTTGCAGAAAATAACAACTATGTCCACGCAAGTTTATGCAGCAGTGAAAGGACAAGAGGCAGAAAATTGTTTCTTATACCACACTGTGCTAGGATACTTTAGAAGGAAACCGTTCAAGACCCTCAGTGTGGCTCTTAAAATATGGAATGCCTTCCTGAAAAAGATGGACCTGGGTAGATACAATAGATATACTAGACTAAATAATAATAAATCTTTTCCTTCAGAACTCTTTTCTGATTCATAATGGCTGTCTGGGAGGATAAAGGAAATACGCAGATTGGTGATCTAAGGAACTCTGAGGGAGTAGTTCAGTGTGGGGACCTTGTAAGTAGATATAACGTGGACAGACAGGATTTTTTTAAGTATCTACAGGTTAGGAGTTTTCTGAGCAACAAATAGGGGGGCCCAGCAGAGTACAATTCTAATGAGTTTATGGAGAGTATAACTACTGGTGGGGAGCTCACGATTAGATCAGCATATGCGTTCCTAGCAAGAGGCAAGCCAGAGGATATGGACAAACATAGTAGTAAGTGGGCAGAGAAATTAGGGGTTGAACTTGAAGCCTTCCAGGAGTCATTGGACTTGGGACGCACTATCCTGTGTTCAGCCCCCCTGCAATCCCAACATTATAAGACCTTATATTCACTTTACCATACGCCAGCTAGGTTAGCTAAATGGGGGGCTCTGAGGGGACGACGTGCCCTAGATGTAATTCCACTGAAGCAGATATTGTCCACATTTTCACTTCCTGTCCACAACTACACACGCTAATTAAAGATATAGAGGGCTTTTTGGATAGGTCACTAGGGATACAGATAATTTTAACACCCACTTGGATATTGCTGGGAATTGGACCAGATGGAAGTAATATTGTACAGAATGAATTTATGTTTTTGGTAATGGCAGTTTATAGATTAACTTTAGCCAGGGCTTGGCTTGATAAGACTCCACCTCTTATGCAAATTTGGTTGGCAAATCTAATAACTGCATATAATTTGGAGAAGCCTATCTATGCTAGAAAGAGTAGGATAGGGAGAGCGCAGGGTGTAAGAATATGGGAGCCTTTAGCTCGTTGGAGGGATGGGATATGGTAATAGGATTTTGTTCATTTTTGTTTTTGGTTTAATATTGTGGGGTGTTAGGATAATTAAACTAGATTGGTGTGGCAATAATTTAGGATTTGTTTAAACTTGGAAAATGTATGTATTGTATTGATTAAATGATGTTTGTGGAGTAAACAAACTGTTGAATGTATAATGTGTGTGATGAAAAGTATAATAAAAACAGATTTAAAAAAAAAAAAGAGAAATGCTGTACAGACAAACGGACTGCTGAGTAAGTACATTTTAGTCTATGATTTTAATTTATTATCATACGGCTTCATGCTGTGTATCGTGGTGGACCTATAAACTAATGAAGCAAAAAAGTATTTGTAATCACATCGAAGTATGATCTGTCATATTACATGTCCTCATCAATAATGTATTTATATTCTGATATAGGATGCAGGAAAAGCATTAATTTTAATAAGCTTAAAGAATGTTTTCATTCACAGGACACCAGGCATGTTTCAAGGCATTTATAACAGAACAATGTTATTGCTACCGCCTGCCTCTCAAACTGTATATTCAAGGTGAAGATGTGTACTAAAGGACACATTCATTATTGTGTAAAAGGGAATCTTTAAAGTCCTCCTAATTGTGCATTGAATTTCGAAAGAAGAGAAGCACACCTCTAAGGGAGATTTGTGCTCTCTGCAGAAGTTCTGCTTTAGAAAGAAGTTAGTTAAATACATGAAATTAAGAGCATCTGCTCTGAGAAAAGTGCAGCGCTGTTTTTCAAAGTACTGGAGTACCTCGTCATGGTTGAATAAACAAATAAAGTTTCTGCTTGAAGACAGATGAATAGCTGAGGACAACAAGGACACTCCTTGAATATAGAGTGTTCTTATCCTATACTCACACCTGGCCAGTCGCTTATCTGGAAGTGAAGGTGAGACCTTCTGCATGGAGACCATACCTGTTTATTTATTTTGTAGTAATTGCTGCCAAAGTTCAACCTAGCTCCTAACTGCCCCGCTGAATCAGAAACAATCTTAAGACTTAAGAAATGTATTCTTCAAAAATTCTGTAATGTGTTGTAACTGGACATGGCTGCGCATGTCACTGCTGTCCTGCATCCTCCTTCCACACCCTGAAGATAATGAGGAAGATCTTCAGATAGTGCCCAAGCAACACTAGAAAACTGTTACTTACACCCTAGTCCTGAGCTTTCTAAACTAGGTGTTGTGCCAAGACACCATCCAGTCTAATAAAATGGACAATTATGCCATCAACAAGTTTGCCACGAGCACAGAGGAGTAGGAGGGAGGAGCCACAAAGCCCTCATTGACCGCCATGGCAGAGATCCAGGACGTCAAAGAGTCCCTGGAACCCAAAGTCGACTCAGTCTCCATAGAAGTCACCCAGAGCGGGACGGACCTATCCAAGCTGAGAGACAGGGCCGTTTCTGCCATTAGGCAGTACTAGGCGGCCGCCTAGGGCGGCAAAATGGTGAGGGTGGCATTGTGTTGTGGCAAAAAATCATGCAGTGGAGTGCACCGTGCAAGCGCACCTGCTGCTTGTGACATGTTGCACAGTTTAGAGCTGAGCGCACACCCTAGAATAGTGGCGGGGGCGGGTGGGCGGCGTGCACCCTAGATAAGTGGCGTGTGTGGAGCGGGACACTCACACTAGTGTAAGTGTGGGTCCCAGAGCCGTCAATCTTGTAGCGCTTGATAGCGCTACCAATGACCCCCCGGGGCAACATTTTTGGCCAATCCGTGAGCAGTGCTTCTGCCAGGGAGGTCAACCCAGTGACGGTGACTCGCACGGCGCACCTGTATCACCATCTCTCTCGGCGCACGGGGGATGGACTGTGTGTGTCGGCTGGCGCGCTGCTAGCCGTGAATTAATTACTAATACTGCAGCTGCCACCTGCCAGTGCCACACAGTCTTGTTGTCCCGACTCCCGGCCCTCTTTTTTACTGTCTCCGACTCCAGCACGCAGCACCACGAGCCTGCAAACAGCACAGCCGTGGCCCGTGGCCCGTGGTGGTCGTGAACGTACGTGACTTTCAGAGCAGAGCAGTTCACCTGTGAGTCAGTCAGCACAGTCAGTGAAGGCTGCTGGCTGCGAACGTGGATGTAAAATAAATCTAAATATATACTTTGGATGCAATCTAAATGTAATAATGTTCACTCAGGCCTGCTAATGTTGTAAAATGAGGCCTGTGAGTGAATCGTTATCTCCGAGCTCGTCCTCGCGGCCGGACTGGCGCACAACCACAACACTAACTGAGTGAAAGCTGGGTAGCAGCCAGGCCTGTAGGCAGCACTGTGAGGGGTGACGGGTGTCGGGTCAGTGAAGTTTGGATGGTGGCGCGGGCGGGTCTGTTTGTTGCAGCAGGCAGGCAGGCTAAAGATCATAAGATGGTGGGTGGTGGCGGCCCCCTGTCCATGCCTCCGGCCTGTGACTGGGGTCAGGTGAGGTGATGGAATCTCCCTGCATGTGAGCGAGGCTGGAGGAGTAGTAGGACACAGAAGAGGGGGTCAAGGAAGCGCGAAGAGAGTGTGCCTTGAAGAAGAGGACCCCTTACCTTGAGCTGTGTGGTGCAGTACAGCAGTGCGTGGACGGTGGAACTGGGCCTGGTGTCAAGACCGCAAAAGCATTTCACCACAGCCAGCAGGCCCTCATACCTTGAGAAGAAGAGGCCCCCACCCCCTGGGCCCTTCCCTTCCCCAAGCAGGCAGGGAAAGCATAAGTCTGCACTGCCCCAGGCATGTTGAGGGGAAGATATGGTAAGGTGGGTGATTAGCAGTGGCGTTGCTGGAGATAGCTCCAGATATCCACTCTCTCCTGGATGACGGGGGAGAGAGTGATGGTAGAAAAAGGGAGGGGGCTGCATTTTTCAATTCTCGCCTAGGGCGGCAAAACACCTAGAAACGGCCCTGCTGAGAGAGAAGGTGTCCACAGCAGAGACTCAGATATCCCAGCTCCAGTCAAAGGCTACAGGAGAGTGCCATTTCTGTGTAAGGCATCTCTATGCGCCCCTTGTTCCCTTCGCAGGAGGACTGGACTGGGGAGGGGCATGCATAACATACAATTGTAGAGATGATTGTCCTTAATGAAGTCTAACTTTTCACCTAGGGGTTCCGAGTATAACCATTGACCTTTTATTCCATAAATCACTGGGGCATGTGTCAATGTGTGCATGATTATATTCTTGTTTCAGGCACAAACCTAACCTTACACCCAGTTTTGCCATTCACTGTCTTTGTCAGAACAGAGTCACAATGGCTTTAGTAACCTTCCTGCTTTCTCAAATTTGCTGGAACATGCACCATGTGTCCACTTTTGTTCAAAATGTTCTTCCGGAGAAGAAACCCCCCCTTAGGTGGTTCGGCTCGCTCCCTACGTGCGCTCACTACACTGCCTTACTGTGCCCCGAAAATGATGCATCTCCAAAAAGTGTGTCACCAACATGAAAAGTTTGGAAAGCCCAGGTTTAGAAGGATGGCAGTGAATGCAAGACTGTACGAATTACCTTAAGAATATGTCTGAACCATGTTTAAATTAAAATGTAACATTATTATGAATATTGTTCGAGTGTGAAAATGAAGGGCTTCTAGGCCTTATTTTAAGGCTTTGTGTACTCCAGCAAAAGCACGTAAAATATTAAAGCGAGCCCCTGTCACAAATAATGGCAACTGGCACTTCGCTCCTAATTGGTAGCTGTTCAAAAAAGTGAACAAAAGTGCCATCTACACCCTGTATTGAATTATCCACAAAGTTCAATAGACCATATTTATCTCTAATATGGTACAAGTTAATGTGTGCTAGTGGATTTCTTTTTCTGTTTTCATAAGGCATTACAAAAAACATAAAACAAACTATTGCATTGCATACCCATTAACACTTCCTCGACAGAAAAAAAAAAATATATATATATTTCCCAGCCATGCATGGAGTGACAAATATACTTAGAACTCAAGCTGGCTGTCAGAATTGTAATTATCAAATTATATACAGGCCTCCCATGAACGTGTGAAGGATTTGATGAAAATGTAAACCATAGTGCAAAGTCTACAGACAGCCACATATCCAGGAAAATGAGTAAATGTGTCAGGCCAAGAGAACCACTCGCTAATCACACAATTATTCTGTTAAGTAAATGACAATAGTGAGAAAATCCAGAAGACGAGGTAATGCTTCTGGCTAATTCCAGGGGATAATTGACGGCTTCAAAACGGGGATTAACACCAGGCACAAGGACCCTGACAGCTCAGCATTCACATATCATCCCCGTGTAGAAGAGCGCCACAATCCATAGGACTGCCGCTGAGCACCTCAGGCAGATCTCGGGGAAATCTTAGGCAATACAAGCAGGTATTTTTTTACGTGTAAAATATTTTCAGGAAGGTAAACTTTGGAGAAAAAAGTGTTGTTATGGTTCACAGGGATTGGGCACTGATGGTGAAGCTGAGCATATCTTATGCCGTGCTTCTCTTTGCCTGAAATAGTGACTTAATGTGCATTGTACCCTGATCAAACCGGTCTGTCGTTTGGCCTCAGGTCAGAAGCTATCCACTAGAGAGGGTGGCTATGGGAAGGGTAAAGTGTAACCGTGTTCATAGCAGTTCAGAGCGGCCAAATTCATGTCAGGTGATCAAGACACCAATTTGTAAGCAATTCCATCCTTCATTCTTTGTTGGGAATTTTATACCATATATGATTCTGAGAATGTGGCGTACGTTTGACCCTGATGGACAATAAATAAAACCCCTGGCAGTGCTTTGCACGAAAGGTGAGGTGAATCTATGTTGCACAGAACCATTGCAGGGAAGAACCATTGCACAGTCTAAGAGTCCGGACTCTGGCACACACTTCCTCTAGAGCTGCAAAGCACTATGAACAAAGGGGGTTTAGGATACGTTTGTCAAACGCTTCTCTTCCTCGAAATATGTTTATCACTTGCTTTTCGGCACTTGAAACCAAGATGCCCCACCAAATGTATGCCTTACAGGTAAATATATGAGTTAAAATATAAAGTTTTGGGGACAGTTAAATATCTCCACCGCTTTAACAAATGAGGCACTAACAAAAGCATGACCAAGAACAATGGAGAAAATAGAGTGATCCATGTGGAAATGTAAGGGACTCAACACTGTATTATGGACTGAAGGGTGATAAGGTCAGTACAACTGCACTCATCTCTAGGATGGAAGATATTGTATCCCTCCCCCCACAATCAGTTTAACTGGTTATCCGACAGTATTCCTCCTTAGATCAGATATTCATTGGGAATGGGAAATGCTAAGCCTCTGAATATCTTCCCTATCAGTGGGAGGGCAGTCAGGGTGACCTTAAGCTTTACACTCACAGAAAGTACCCATTAGAAGACAACGGGTAGGAAAGGTTCTGCATTAGGTTGTTTTAGTGAATTACTTGTACCAATTCATTCCAGATGACTTGCTGAAGTTAGGCCTGATTTTGATGAGAGATGGCATCACCATGTCAGACCTATAATTGTCATGACTGCTCTCCACAGTCACAACTTGTAAGCCACCAAGGCATTTAGAGGGCATTGCAGAAAAAAAGATGCAGTAAAAGTTTTAGACAAGAGGACTAAGTCAAGGAATCAAAATTCATAATGTAGGCACAGAGGGGCATATTATCAAGGGGGTTTATCTCCGCTTTTTTGGCTTTAAAAGCCAAGAAAGCGGAGATAAAATTATCTCCCTATTACCTAGCTGCCGCTAACACCAGTTAGCGACAGCTAGTAGGAGATAGCGACCATCTTGGGCCCCACTTTGCATGTCAGTGATATTTATCACTAATGAGATGCAAAGTGGGCGTGCCAAGATGTTAGAGACTGAAAACAGTCGCTAACATCGCTATCTCCTATTACCAACTTTTGGAGATATTCGCGCTAAGCGGGAATATCTCCAAAAGGTAACACCTGCCCTGAGCAGTTCTTAGCCATGTTATCCAATGGGAGGTGGATAACATGGCTAAGAGCATTAGCTCGCTAATGCATGAATATCGCGGACTTTTCAGCGATATTCATGCTATGCAGCGATTTTTACCGCATTTGCGTTAAACCTTTGTAATACCAAGGTTTATTTGCGGTACAATTCGCCGCAGCGCTGCGGTAAATTTTTGTCTCTAACCAAGCAATAGCGATAATTATCGCTATTGCTTGGTAATATGCCCCAGAGTGCTTTCTCTGGTAGAGCATTGGTTGACGTGTGTTGTTATGTTCGGTGTAAGGGTACCTGGCTGGCTTGCTTAAACTTTCCAAATGAGTACTTTTAGCCTCTCTGCTAAGAGTGTCCAACCATAAGGCACTAATAGGCTCCTGTGAAGCCCGAAGAGGAGATATATCATTGGCTTTCAGATGAAGGTGCAGGCTTAATAGTTTTGAAACTACTTGAACATTACATTGTCGATAAGTTTAAGAACAATGATACATTCATCTAACATCTTATTAAACACCTGCAATTGCATGTAAAAGTGTAAAATGAGAGATGTCCTGATCCGGCATTAAATATTTTTCTGAAGGTACCATAGAATCCTCAAATGGACAAAGTGGAAAGACTACTGGAAGTTCAAGGAGAACTAGAGAAAAGTGTCATTTAGTCAGAAGGTAGCCATTACAGAAATGGGGTAACCCAATAATGGTCAAGGACCTGGGTGCAATGGAATACAAAAAACAATTGTCCTAGACCTTCATTTCAAGAAAGGAATATTAATCCCTACTCAGTGATATCACTCAATAGTTATTAGCTTTTAAGAACCTGTTTGATATCTAATGGTATTAAATACACTACTCATTATAAACCAAGGAAAGTGCAACAATCCATAATCTCAATCACCATGCATTTATTTTCATGACAATTGGTAAAACACACAGTTTTCTTTGTACGTTTTTCCGGCAGTTTTAGTACTGGAGGCTGCTCCAGAGGGAACGTGCATGAAGCAAGGGTGCTCAAGGGTGAATGGGTGAAGAAGAATATTCAGAGTGGTGACATAGGGAAGCTAGACACATTTAAACAATTGAACTGGGTTTCAATCACCGTCCCAGAGTGCCTTGCCGCGTTTTACAATATACAACCCAAATCATACAGTTTCCAAATTAGACTAGACATCTATTCTAGTATGGCACGTGGGGAGATTCCGGGGTCCAGGCTAGACAAAGTGGGGCATCGACGTTTAGACCCGTCTTGAGGCCTTGAGGGTGGTTTAATCCTCAGCCGTGCGGGTCTTCATCAGGACAGGATGGGGTAACCTGTGAGGGTATGGGGCCTTCTCTTATGCCCGCTGTTGATTGCGGGACGGGGATCTTCAGTTTAAGGCGAGGGGCTAACAGCCTGATTCATCAAGCTTTTTTCAGCATCCCAATGTAAAAATCGCTAATTGCGATCTCGCAATTTTGCGAGGAATGACATTTAAGGAATCTCTATTTGAGATTCCTTAAATGCAATTCAACATCCTAATTAAATTTGCGAAATCGCAATTTCTAGGCGCAATTTACCGCGGGGTCAGACCTCGCGGTAAATTGCGAAAACTCCGAAAAATGCATTTAAATGCATTTTTCTGAGTTGCATGTTACACGCACACATGTCCTTTGGACATGTGTGTGTGCAACACCTGTGTCACAGATCATTTGAGGGGTGCTACAGGGTGTCCTTTGGACACCCCTGGCACCCTTCAAATCGCTATCTTATTTGCGATTAGCAAATTGCTAATCGCAAATAAGGAATACTCACCATTCATTCCTATGGGCCTTTTGGCAAATCGCAAATAAAGAATGTGTAGGAATCGCAAAAAATATTGCGATTCCTACATGAATCCCGTTTTGCGAGTCCTTAATAGCGATTCGCTATGAATCGCTATTAGGACCTCGCAAAACGGGAGAATGATGAATCTGGCGGATAATTCCTATGGCATGCAGACTAATCTGCTCAGAGATACGTTTTGGAGCAGTGGCTGAAAACTTAAAGCAGAAGATTCAGTATCCACTTCCGCCAGCAACTCGAGGCGTTACACGGATGTGACCACTGAGCGGATTAAGTGCTGGAATTACATTCCAGCTGACTAAGACACTAACACGTCCGTCCGTCACTTCTACTTAAGTGGATGCGGAATCTTCTGCTTCAAGTTTTCAGCTACTGCTCCAAAAACGTATCTCTGAGCGGATTAGCGCGCATGGCCATAGGGATTGTATATTGTAATATGTGGCCCGGCACTGTAGAACGGTGATTGAAAACCAGTCCAATTGTTTACATGTGTCTAGCTTCCCTATGTCACCACTCTGAATATACTTCTTAACCCATTCACCCATGAGCACCCTTGCTTCATGCACGTCCTCTCTGTAGCAACCTCCACTACTGAAACTGCCCAAAAAAGTACAAAGAAAACTGTTTGTTTCACCAATTGTCATGAAAATAAATGCATGGTGATTAAGATGATGGTTTGTTGCACTTTCCTTGGTTTATGAAGAGGAGTGTATTTAATACCACAAGCTATCAAACTGGTTCTTAAAAGCTCATAACTATTGAGTGATATCACTGAGTAGGGATTAATATTCCTTTCTTGATATAAAGGTCTAGGATCATTGTTTTTTGTATCGCATTCAGTCAGAAGGAGCATACGATTCAGAAAGATATTATGATGTATATTTTGTAATAGGCGTTAACTTGGGACTGGCCTGTTGGGCAATCTAGCACTGCCAGAGGGGCCATCTTGAGTTGACAAGACAGTATGTGGGCCGTGTTTTCTCCTGTGGGCCAGTTTTGCAGCACCCAACTTGTTGTGTAGCTGCACAGTTAGCAGGTGGTGTCATGCGGACCACTGTGGGTATGCTTAGGGCAGTGATCTTTGTCCCAGCAGCGTCAACTGTGGGGGAGTTGGGCCCCACGCACGGATGCTGTCCTCATGAGAAATTACAATAACAATCCACAAACCATGCCACTACCAATCAGAAACATG
Organism: Lissotriton vulgaris; assembly: GCF_964263255.1. Classification (NCBI taxonomy): domain Eukaryota; kingdom Metazoa; phylum Chordata; class Amphibia; order Caudata; family Salamandridae; genus Lissotriton; species Lissotriton vulgaris. Next base: position 1,184,830,838 of record NC_141687.1, read on the forward strand.
CGTTCCTGTACCTATCAAGGACTCTCAAGAAGATATGTCACAGAGTTCTGAGCTGTAACAGTTTAACAATGAGTGACATTGGTACAGCTTGGCCCCTATTCATTGACTGCCTTGAGGGAAACGGCCAACAGGAAAACAATCCCCAGCTCTCCAGAGCTGTTGCTGGCAGTGACGCCGTTTCCTGTGCCCGGATGAGCGTTAAGGGCTCCAGCGGCCTTGCACAGCGTGGGATGCCCGTAACCTCCGTGACTGCTGAGAGGGAAACGACCAATAGGGAAACTACAATCCCCAGCTATCCAGAGCTGTTGCTGCCAGTGACGCCGTATCCCGTGCCTGGAGGCGCGTAAAGGGCTCCAGCGGACTCCCGCAGCGTGGGATGCCCGTAACCTCCTTGACTGCCGTGAGGGGAACAGCCAACAGGAAACTGCAATTCCCAGCTCTCCAGAGCTGTTGCTGCTAGTGATGCCGTATCCCACGCACGGAGTGGCGTTAGAGCTCCAGCGGGCTCCCGCAGTGCAGGACGCGCACGTCAGCGACCGGAGGAGGCTGGGCTGGGCCCCCTTTCTTGGCCCTGTTTTTTAACTGTCTTGTAAAGTTCAATGTACGGATTAGAGGCTTTTATAATATATATTTCTCTTTCTTTTTATTATTTTTCTCTCTTTGAAATGGGAAGGAAGAAAGCCATGCCCGCTCCTAAAAGCACTGACGCCACTCTAGATGCCTTTTTGCAGCAGGCAGTGGGGGCTATTAACAAAGAAATTGAGCTTGCGGAACGCAGACTCTCGTTAGCCCCACTGTCTGTTTTGGATACATCTAACACTCTGTCCAGTCAGCCTCCCACTTGCCTACCGAGATTTCCAATTTAATGCCACCTGTTATATCTCCTGTTCTAATGGCGCAGCCTTGTCCCCCTCTTCTCCCGCTTACTCCTGCTATTATTATCTTGAGCCAAGGAGTCTCAGGTGGAGAGTCAAAAAGCTCAGAGGCACCAACATGTATATCTACGGGGGAGCTTTCCATGGTAGGAGGTAAAAGGAAACGTATTGACCTGATCAGCGTGCCACAGGACATTTGCCAAAGGTTAAGAGATCAAAGCAGAATTGTTAGAACCGGGGTCACCGATTCCGACACAGTAGCTTGGCGCGAGGCAGGAAGGCACCCGAAGGCAATGTGTAAAGCAGTGGTGCAGAACACACTCACACTGACTCAGCACTACGCACTCAATGAAGAGACACCACACCAGGCTGGTTTTATAAAACAAGACTCTTTATCTAATTCAAGTCAGAGCAGTCGATAGGGGAGATAATCTCAGAGCATCAGTAGATCCACTTCACTTCGGAACATGACTAAATTCCTTCAAGTACATCAGAACAGCGGAACTTCCTGCAGGTAACATTTCTTATATCCCTGGTCAATATCAGCAACACTTCTTACACAGGCCTAGATTCAATACAGGTAACCGTTTCTATATCCTTGGTCAACATAGGCAACATCTCCTAGCGACACATTCATGCAAGGCAACACTGTGCAGGCATGTATTCCACATCAGGGACATCTCCTATGCAGGTGAATAATACAGGCAACATTCCTTATGTAACTTCAGTAAAGCAACATCACTCCTGCCCCTAGGCATTACAGGCAACATGTCCTATTCAGCAGGTCAAGGCAAAAATCATTGGGTATCCAGGAGTGTTAGCAAAGCATTTACCATAACTTCTGTGGCATATATCCCACGCAATTACACATCCTTAGACATTAATGCAGCAAACATGAACATTCCTCCACCCCCACATACTGGTGTCAGTGCTCTGTCTGTAGGCAGTTCCGGGAAAAGAGAACCAGCCTCAGGCCGTGTGGTCAGGAGCCTGAAAGTCTAGCACTGCCCAGTCTAGGGCCATGGCCCTCATCCCGGTAAAGCGGCAATGCTGGCCAGATTCCTTTAGGAGGAGCAGTTCCCCCCTCCCCCCAGCGGGAGTCTGCAAGCATCTGGGCCTCGTGTTGGCGTGGGCCCCAGCTGTCCCTCACTCACTAACCTGTCTCCCGGGGGTGGCGCCGAGACCCTGGTAGGCGCGCCCTCCCCAGGCAGCCCGCTGCTTCTCTCTTGCTGGGCTCTCACCTGGAGGGGCGGAGGGATGTACTCTCTTCGATGGAGTCTACGCAGGCGGGGGAATCAAGCGAGGGGCTCCCACTGGCAGCGGAGCCCCTCCGGTAATGATCGGGACCAGCCCCGGGCCATAGCCCTCCTCGCTGCTCAAGAGCTAATGAGGTCGCGGCTTCCTGGGGGGCGGGTGCAGGAGCCAATAGGAGGGCGGCTTCCGGTGGGTGCTGCCGCAGGAGCCAATGGGGCCGCGTCTGCTAACGAGATGCGGCCGATGGCGCCGGCCACGAGTAAACGCTTCAGGGCCTAGCGCGGTCTTCTCCACTACTGCGGAGGCCCTCCCCAGGCTTCAGGCCGCAGCAGGGGTCTTCACCGGCACCTCCTCCTCCCTGAGTGTGGCACCACCCGCGCAGCTCCCTTCACGCTCCCTGGGCCACAGCGCTCCTGGCATACCGCGCCTCGTTCTCCAGCGACCCCAAGGTCGCGGTTGTGAGTCTCGCATACAGTGCTTGATATTAGGGCCACAGCAGGTCTGGAGTTCACACCGTAGCAGCACCAATTAGCACAGCGCTAGTGGAGGGGCAGCAGACTCTTCAATATAGCGCTTAGGGGGCCCAGGGCTAGCTGCAAGCAGCCAGTTACTTGGGGGGACAGCGCAGCAACCAGGGACAGAACCTTGAAATACAGCATTTGGGAGGGCACAGCGCTTTACCTAGTGTTCCCTGTAGTGACAGCAATAGCAGGTCCTTTAGCGCTTAGGAATCACAGCGCTTTCCAGCCTCAGTGCTGGTAGTGGATGGCAGGTCTTAGTTACAGTTTCTTGGGGGAAGGGTAGGGGGTTGAGTTGGCAGGCACAAGAGGCAGGATCGTTCCCTGCGGCACACTGGAGTTGGTCTCCTGGGTTTCCCCCTCACTGGGCTGATCAGAGGCTGGCAGAGCCCCTCAGCTATCTTGGGTAAAGCAGGGCCTAAGCTCAGTCTGTCTCAGTAGTGTAGGTTCCCTCCTAGGCACAACCGCCTATACTCCGGCAGAGGTTCCCCCAGGTCCAGTGGTGCCCCAACTGACTAGTTAGGTTTCCCTCCTTTCCTCTTATACCCCTAGGTCAGGTGACCCTCCTGAAAGGCAGCAAAGTATAACTCCTCCCTGGGCTGGAAGGTTCCAGGGGCTTCTACCATGTCTGTCTATGTGACAAAAAGGCGGCAAGGATACAGTAGCAGTATGTCCCAGCCTGCTCCTAACTACTGGTACGTGCATGTACAATGGCCACTCGACAGTAGCAGGAGCCTGTGGCAGACATATTATTAGGCGAGAGCACCTGCACCTCATCACTGTTTGGCAGTGGTAAAGCGCCCAGAGGCCTAAGTCCAACAAAAAGATGGTCGCAAAAATGAGGCGGAAAGGGGAAAAACAGGGTAAGACCACCCTAGGGCTGACAGGTCTAACAAGAACCCTACAGGGACCGTGGGAAGGTCTTGCGGAGTAGGAGGGCTGATCAGGTCACTGAATGAAATGGAAACGGGACAGCTCAATTCGGGAAAATGTTGTCCCACTCCTTGGAGCCCATCTTGCAGTGACTAGACCATATTAAAGAACAGCTTGGCCGACTGTTGCTGGTCTCAGGGACTCTAGGTGATTAAAGTAAACATGCTGGGAGTAAGATTGCAACAATCAATTCAGGGGGGAAATGGAGATAACAGAGGGAATTCTGTAATAAAAGGCCCCATTGCCATATGCAGTGAGCCTTCCCAGACTGAGAACGTCCCCCCTAGCTATCTTGTAGCTCAGGTTGCGATTGTTTCTGGATAGAAGGGCATTCCTTAAGGCAATGGTGGGCCCATTTATTCATTAAGACCAGACAGATGTTGTAGGGAGGGACTAAAGAGACTTTCAATTTAATGCCACTCATTATATCTCTCGTTCTGATGGCGCAGCCTTGTCCCCCTCTTCTCCCGCTTACTCCTACTATTATTATCTCAAGCCAGGGAGTCTCAGGTGGAGAGTCAAAAGGTTCAGAGGCACCAACAAGTATATCCACGGGGGAGCATTCCATGGTAGGAGGTAAAAGGAAACTTATTTACCTGACCGGAACTGATCAGCGTACCACAGGACATTTGCAAAAGGTAAAGAGATCAAAGCAGATCCCTACAGGGACCGGGGGAAGGTCTTGCAGAGTAGGAGGGCCGATCAGGTCTCAATGTTGTCGGACTCCATGGAGCCCATCTTGCAGCGACTGGACCATATTGAAGAACAGCTTGGCCGACTGTTGTTGGTCTCAGGGACCCTAGGTGGTAAAAGTAAACAAGCTGGGTGGCAGATTGCAACAATCACTTCGGGGGGAAATGGAGATAACACCACCATTGGTGGCATTAAGGGAGGGAATACTGTAATAAAAGGGCTCATTGCCATATGCAGTGAGAGTAATCCACTTGAGCCTTCCAATACTGAGAACGTCACCCCTAGCCATCTTGCGGCTCAGGTTGCCATGTTTTCTGGACAGGAGGGCAGTCTTAAAGGCAATGGTGGTGTAGGGAGGGAAAAACAACAGCGGAAAAGCCCCTAGAGGGTTTGATGCTCGGTAATCCAAGAAGACAAGCAGCTGATGTCACATTAAATCTTTCCCCTGAATGTTATGTTATGTTATAAACATTTATATCGCGCACGGATACTCAGGAGTGTCCCGGCTCGGTACCTTATTAGTGAGTTGGGGTTCAGACTGAAGAGATTATATAGAAAGCAGTGTTTTCAGCCATTTCCTGAACAGCTTAGCATCTTGAATACAGCGGAGTTCAAGAGGAAGAGCATTCCAGGCCACAGCAGCCTTAGAGGCCAAAGAACTGCCGCCAATTTTCACACGACGGAAGCGTGGAATCACTGCGAGGGACTGTGCCATAGAACGCTGGTGTCTGGTGGGCACATGGAACTTAAATCGATTCCTAAGATAACCAGGGTCAGAATGGTACAAAGCTGCATGGTACATGGTAAGGGCTTTAAATCTCACCCTTTCAGCCACAGGCAGCCAATGGAGATCATGCAAATGTTGTTTTATGCTTGATCTTTGAGGGCTATTCAGTAAAGCCCCAGCTGCGGCATTCTGAAAAAACTGGAGTTTTGTCAGCTGGTAACCAGGTATGCCAATGTAAAGTGCGTTCACGTAATCAATATGTGACAATATAAGGGCTTGAGTAACCATTTCTCTGGCAGGCTGTGGTAGAAGCGGAAGACATTTCCTAAGTGATCTTACGGTGCCAAAGCAATGACCTGCTAACTTTTTAATCTGAGTGGTGAACCTAAGATCCTCAGTGAACCAGATCCCCAGATGTTTTACAGGCTGGCCATCAGAATTTGGTAAAGAATATTCGGCCGGCCAGAGGTGTTCTTTAAACTGAAAAGAAAAGGTGCTGTGCCGTACAGGAGGATCTCGGACTTATCCTCGGAATCTGTGCCCTATATCATGGTCTTGATGGGGGTTCCATCCCCCCCACCAGGTTTTTCTGAAAGTTGCAAGAGACTCATAAATAAATCTGCTTATTGGTGTACTAACAACATTCAGTCCCAGATAAACTGGCACAATCATATCATTATGGCAAGGCAGTTGAGTTGGCTGGGAAAAACACAAAAGAACATAGAAGGGGACTGTGTGATATTACATTTTAATGACAGGAGGTGTGTTGATTTGGCTCTGGGTCATTTTTGAACATACACTTTCGAGGAGATACAAGCGCGTCCTTTGTTTTTTTTATCCGCATCACCAAGGGCCTCTCTTTGGCCCACATACTCACCAACGACCCTTGATTAGACATCCCCGTCCCCAGCTCCCTTTCATCCTAATCCCTAGGGGGCACTTTCTGGCCTAGAAGACAACGATTGACTACTTTATCATTCTTGTAGAGCAGACAGGATAGTAACAACAGGCAGGCGATTAAGGAGAGGTCCTTGTGTTGTGGCTAGAATAACATGGAATTGGCCAGTCGAAAATGGTATCGACCTTTCCCTCCATAAAATATCTAGTAATCAGACTAACATACAGGAGTATGAGCCTTGCCCTGACCCGGTTATTCTTTCCCCTATACCTAATTCAGTAGTAGAGGGGAATGATTTAAAGTTTGTGCTTGGTGAGCCTCTTTTTAATGATAACTGGAAGGCTCCAGTGTCAAGGATCCATAACCCATGCCCTCTTAGAATCCTATCCTGGAATATTGCAGGACTCCGCCGGAAACTAGAAAATAAGAGGTGGCTAGAGTATGTTAAGACCTTTGACATTGTCTGTGTTCAAGGAACATGGTGTAGGAAAAATATTGAGTTAGATAGTTATTATAGCTTTAATGTTTATGCAATAGCCTCTCCACCAGGGAGGGCAAATGGTGGGGCTGGGGACATTGATTTCTGTTAGTTATGGATCCATTGAGGCGGAGGTCATTATTGATTTGCCTTGGTATCAACTTATTCTCATCACAAAGTTGTTTCAGGCCAAGATGCTATTGAATAACTGGTATTATAACATCTTTGATCATAATATATGTGACATCATTGTCGCTCTTAGGGAGTAAATTCACAAGATTGCTGGGTTGTGGCAGCCCCTATATGTTTACTGGTTGGAGGATTTTAACTGTACCTTATGTCGGTACAGCTCTGATTGGGTGTGTGGGCTTTTGAACACGGAGGGCCAATCAATGACACACTTCACACACACCCCGCAGGGTGATGCCCTAAACGCTATCATTACTATAAATGATGTTGTTTTTGTGGATACCCTGGTTAGTTAGTAGCCCCTTAATAGAGTACCCAACTTATTTAGGTAGAGGCAGTGAAAGTGTTATTGATTTCATGTTAGTATCCAAAACCTTTGCTTCTATAATTACTAGTTTTAAAGTAGAGCCTAATAACGCCAGTGATCATAACCCTCCTACAGGTGATCGCTCAGAAATCGGCCGGTGATGGTCAGCCCTTCCAATACAATCCAAATCAAGTGGTGAGACTAAAATGGAGCAAAATAATTCTCTCCCAATTCGAGGAGAAAATTGTTAAAGATAACAAGAGCTCCATTTTACAATGTTTGGAATAAGAATCTCCCCCAGATAGGATTATACAGGGTTTCCAATCAATGTGTAGGGATGTGTCTGAAAAACTGACCACCTCAATAGGAAAAAGGGAACCCTGGGAGACAAAATGGTTTGATGCCGTATGTACTAGAGCCCAGAGGGATCTCAGGAGGATGCTGCATATATTACCGCAAGACAAAACCTTAATTAAAAACGCGAGGCAGGCATATAAAACACAATTAATCAAAGGAAGGAAGATTTAAGAAGAGTGGCATGGGAAGATCTAGAGAGAGACAGTGAGCTGAAAGATTCTAAGAGTTCTTGGAAGGTAATAAACCGCCCCTTGTTCTCGAAGGATGTAAGGGGTATGGATTTAGTGATAGTTGGGATGTATGGGTATCTCACTTTTCAAACATTTGTAACCCAAAGGGAATTACCCACCAGGAGATAAGTCTAGATGTCCCATTTGATTTAAGTTCCGCACATCAACTGAGTTCTACCCTGACAGTAGTTGAGGTACAGGAAGCTATGGAGAAGGGGATACGTTTGAAAGCCCCAAGTCCGGTTGGGGTGCCCCTTGATTTGTTTAAGGATAATCTTCCCCTCTGGGCAAACATCCTGACAAATGTTTTTAGAGCAGGAATATTTGGACACATTCCATCATCTTGGAAAGAGGCCATAGTAGTGCCGGTGTTAAAAAAGGGAAACAAGGCTGACTCGGCCTGCTATAGGCCTATTTCTCTAATCGATGCGACTGTTAAGGTTCTGGGGAGGGTTATTTTGGCGCATGTTGGGGCTTGGGTGGATTCCATTGGCTTATGTCCCAAACACAATATGGGTTTCGGAGGGGCAGGGGGACAACTGAACAGTGCTTAAATTTGTCATTGGTCATGGGCAAGTACACAAGGGCAAGGAAGGGGTCACTTCACCTTGCCTTCATGGACTTGTCCAGTGCTTTTGATATGGTCAATAGGGAGAAATAATGGGCCCAGATGATGGAAATGGGCTTTGAAGAGCCCCTTATTACCTCCTTGCGTAGGCTACAAAAGCGCCACTATGGTCACCATACAATTTGGCCCTGGAGGAGAGAGGAGTAAGGCTATCGCTTCTACTAGTTCGTCAGGGATGTATACTGGCCCCCTTTTATTTTTATTTTATATACAAATGGGTTGGAGTCATCTCTAGTAGAGCAGGCCCTTGATTTTCCCAGGATTGGAGGCAAGCCGGTTCCCTTGTTATTGTATGCCTACGATACGGTCCTAATGGCTTTAACAGCCAACAGCCTGCAGAAATCTTTGAATGTTTTTAATGGTTTTATGACAGCACTTGACCTAAAAGTAAATTTTACCAATTCCTATGTAATGGTGTGTGGCCTGAGTCAAACCAAAACTAGAAATTTCATAGTCAAGGGCAAGACCATTGACAAAGTGTCCAATTGTACATATTTGGGGAATCTTTTTAACAATAAATGAATTAGGACCAGCTCATTAGGACCAGGGTAGAGTACACTAGCCGGGCAGCTGAAGGTTTATTTCATTTCCCCTGAAAGTTGGGTCATAAGCCGGTTGCGGAACTAGCTATCCTATATAAGGCAAAATGCTTGTCTGTCCCCACCTACGGGGCAGGTGTGTGGAGGCAACAAAAAAGCACCCAGCTTCAAATCTTAGAAAATAAGTTCATAAAATGATTGCTGATGACCCCAAAACGTGCTCCCACGGCCTTTTGACACTCTGAGGTAGGGCTGGGTTTTATTGAAGACCGAATTAACATTGCTCCACTGGTCTTCTGGGCCAGGATTTGGTGGTGGGAGGATCTACAGTTCTCAAGGGATATTATCAGGGACTGCACGGAAATGGATAATGCCTTGGCCATTCCATGGCTCCGATTTGTTAAATTATATAAATAGGGTTAGGGTATTAATATGCCCACCATGCCAGTATCCATGCAAACTCGAAATTGATTATAAAAGATGCATATTTTGCAGAGTCAACTAAATATCGCCAACAACCGGGTTTGCTTGGTCAGTACCCTTTGCACCAACAATTTTACTTGTCTTTCACTATGAACACACAGTAGCGATTTCTTTTGACTAGGTTTCGCCTTGGCACATTGCACTTTCTTGTGGCCTTCCCCAACCCGGCTGGCTGGTGTGAGAATCTTATTCACTGCCCTTGTAATAATGTGGCCCATCAAAGCACTTTGCACTTCATGCTATTTTGCACACTCTACAGAGAGTCAAGGACAAGGTTTCGTGTCCCAATTTTAAGAGAAAAGCGCCCTGTTAACTATCAGGAGGGTTTTCATATCCTACTGAGGCGCTTTGCACTGCTGTAATAAATTTCATTAGATCCTCACTTGCTATAAGGAAATGGTATGGATAGTAAATGCAAATTGTGTTTTATTGGTTTTAAAACAAATTGCTTTTAAATCTGTCTTTTTTTTATCTCCTAGATTTTAAGTTGCCGAGACATGAGCTATAATATTGTATAAATTAGACATGAAATTGAAAGCTATTTGTTTGTAAATTACTTTAAGGTCCTTATTTTTTAACCAAATAAAGTTATTTTTGATTCTGAGTGACTTTTTGTTTTTTAAGTATGGGGCCACTTTCTTGTTGGTGACCAGGCAAATGTTATGTTCCTGTCGGACACTAATAGCCCATCATATCTTGGATTCAGGTTTTTGCAAAGCTTGCCTTCAAATGTACCAGAACTCCCATCACTTAACTTCTTTTTCGCTTCACATTCAGACTCTTCCTCTCTGGAGCTCAAAAAAATATTACAAAACCAAACAGTGCTCTATTCCCATTATTCCAGCCCAGTGGCTTTGATGACGGTTCTTTACAACAAAACCCGGAGTTAATTAAACTCTGCTCCATTTCATATGGTTTTACAATGTGATTAGGCAACCCTCTAGATGCAGGTGCAATAGAAAACATTGATTTGCTAAAGCAAATGTTGCTGGTAAAAAAGAATATTCGTCAGACATCGTGTAAAATCTGTTGTCATTTTTCCGGGTCTTCAGATAAACTAGAATGGAATGGAAATGATGCCTCACATTAGCACTGTAGGAGTCACACGTTAGAGACGATACCTAAAGGTCTCTTCTACAGAATGTTTTCTATAGCATAGACTGCCTTCAAGGTACCCGCTCACTAACACTATCCATTGCAGAACCCTGTCTGCAACGAAAGTTCACTTTTTTAAGGATTAAATACAGTTTTTTAAGAGTCCTCTTATTGCCATGAAAGGGCGGTGTAATTCATATTATTCAGGGTTTATAGACTTTATGCTTCCACCACCTTCATGGGAATAGGACACGTTACAACGCAAACCTTTACAACACATGCCTTTACAACGCAGTTTTTACAGCTCAACATCCATTACAACGCATGGTTTTACAACGCATGACATCACAATGCATTTTTAGAAACTACACTTACAACACATTCCATTACAACGCATATCATTACAACAGATACAATTACAATGCATAACACTTTTAGGGTAACAGTAGTGTAAGGGTTGCATATGTGGAGAAGTGTGGCTCAGGGGTTAGAGGCGGCAGACCCGGAAGCTGAGATCGGCCCTGGACCAGGGTTCAATTCCCCGCCTCTGTGGGTCTTGGGCTCAAAAATTCCATGGACTCGATAATTCTTGCTCCGGTGCCTTCTCGACTCACGGGTTCCCCTGCGACTCTGGGCAATAGCTTGCTTAATCTCCACAATGGCCCCTCGCGGTGGGATGCCTGGCTTTCACCTTGTAGATACCCTGCCGGGGTTATCTCACAGGGGAATACCAGGATGGGTTCCCTAAGCAAGCGCCGGGAAACCCACTGTGGGTAGCTGTGCGCTATATAAGCTCAAATACATTTACATATTAGACAACAGGATGTGCGAGCACACAGCTGACCTCTCAGGCAAGGTTTGGCCCTGGTAAATGCAATCTCTTGTAGCTCGCTCCGATATTTTCGAGTGTTTCGCCAGGATTGGCGAGGATAGTGCTGATCTCTAGACATGTGTTTCTGGTTTATTAACCGTCATCAGTAGAGAATACAGTCTTTCATTTTGGGGTTTACTGAGTTGGCTGCCAAACATTATATCAGGTCCCGTAACACTCACTGGCGAGCAGGTGCTTCATCCACGAGCTCTTCAGCTCAATGACTCATACGAGTACTTTAAATGGACAACAGGATGTGGGAGCACACCGCCGACCTCTCAGGCAAGGTTTGCCCCTGGCATTCTGGTAAATGCAGTCTCTTGTAGCTCGCTCCGATATTTTTGAGTGTTTCGCCAAGGTTGGCACAGATAGTGCTGATCTGTAGACAAGTGTTGTAATATTATGATATAATGTTTGGCAGCCTACTATGCAAACCCCATAAAGACTGTATTCTCTACTGATGACGATTAATAAAACAGAATCACTTTCTGCGCTAACCTTGGCGAAATAATCGAAAATATTGGAGCGAGCTACAAGAGACTGCATTTACCAGAATACCAGAGGCGAACCTAGCCTGAGAGGTCAGCGTATGCTCCCACATCCTGTTGTCTAAGGGTTGGATTTTGTTGGGGTAAAAATTACTATTCCCACTCCAGTGAGTGCAACAGTAGGGTAAGTGTTGGATAGTGTAGGGGTAAAAATTACTATTTCCCATTAGTTTCCTTATAATGTGTTGTAATGGCATGCATTGTAGTTGCATGCGTTGTAATGGCATGTGTCTTAGTGACATGAGTTATAATGTCTGCGTTGTAATGGCATGCAATATAAAGGATGTTGCTTTGTAATGACTGCGTTGTAAAGGTAATGCGTTGTAATGGGTGTTTCCCCTGAACGCCCATTGCAGAATATCGTATTTCTCTATCTTGTTAAACGATGCCACTGCTGCTTGCACCACACATTGCTCCTGCCAGCATTACCAACTACAGTACTTACACAACTACTAACAATCACACTCCCTAAAGTGTTACAATTCAGACTACTACAGGCGCGAGAGAATATGAGAATTAGTATGGCAGCAGGTATTAATCCCTTTAGTCCTGTAAATTGATAAAATAAACAACTGTTGTTCTCATTTGTACATGTGGTTAACTATCTTAAGTGCTGGTGTTTACAACTAAGTGCCTCTCCTGAATACCAGAAACCACTGGCTCAAATTAAGCAATGTTATTAAGAACAGGCAGGGACGATTGTCCATCCGTATCCATGTTTATAAAGTATCTTCTTGAAATTGACATCTGGATGTGATCCAGCGAAAGGCCAAGATAAACTTTTCACACATCAACGTATCACTTTTAATGGGCCCATTTACACATTTAGATTTCCTGACTTTCCCTGGGGGTCAAGTTTGATTTTCTTTGATCTGAATTAGACTATGCCTAACTAATCTTCACAGATCAACACTCTTTCTTTGTTCAATGCACCATTAATCAAGTAGTTGATGGTGATATTAATAAATTCATTAATTTATCTTATAACTTCACAGTAAAAATAATCACAGACTCCAGGTAAGATTCAATAGATTTTATCTAATAATTCTATCAAAATGAATGTTCATTTGTACAGATTCACAGTGCAAACTCCAACTTTCATGAGAGAGAAAAATTATTTATCACAAAACATACACAGATGCATTCAACAATCTCAACTCATTAGGAGTAATAGATGAATAGAAAAAAGGACATAGTATCTCATACTTTGCAATGAAACATTTAAATTCATGACTGAATTCTATTTACCTAATAGTGGAATAGGAAACCCAACCCCTGGCCATAAGGGTTAGTGGAGGTCACCTGATAAAGTCAGGAGACAAAGACTGTAAGACAAGTGCAGGATAGGTTTATACTTACTACACTTCTCTTGAACCTGACGCACTGGAGCACATCCCTCTTCTTTCGCTTTCTCCCTCCTCGATATTCTTCCACAAATCTTCAATCTAATCAGGTTGTCTTTCAGTATTGAATCTTCCCAGTCTATTCTTCTCAGAAGCAGTTCTTGCCTACTCCTCACTCAGCATCAACGACTCTTTGTAGCAACAGCTCTCTCGCTTAACCTTAAGTCACTCAAATTATACCCTTTAATTTAGCATGTCCCACCCTCAAAGGTTGCAAATATGGGTGAATCCTGAACTGTGATTGGGTGGGGGCAGGGGAGTTGTCATCACCTCATACCGTCATCCCAAAATTCTTAACTATTTTTTTGTCGAGTAAATCCTTCCCACCTACATTATTCATTTCTTATGACACTTACTTTTAACATGCATCTCACAAAATAGATGGATACCATTTTTATATAATTTCTTCAGTTGAGGATCTTTTCCCAAGCAATCATCCTTGGGTCTTGGCAGACGATCAATGTCCCGATCAGCAGGTCATTCCAGGACTCCAATGCGCAGACTCAACTTGTGTTACGTCTAGCCCACCATCTTTTCTTTCAGCTTAGTATTTCAGGCCCAAAACGTTCACTATTGACGAAAGAATCATAAACAGGTGTTAATTTCTCAAATATATTATTATCACTGTTTAGCTCCCCCTTCTACTCTATCCCATGTTATTTTCTTCTTTGTTAAGCAAAGCATTAGTAGCAAAAAACTTCTTTTAAAATCCAGGCAAGCATATGCCAAGCATGTCGTACTAAGACTTACAGTTACAATGTGTGAGAGTTTTCTTCTCCATGGGTTAATAATGTGAATACTTATGCAGAATGGGTGCGCACATGCGCAAAGCGATTTTCGGTTTCAAGCGGGATTTCGGTTAACTAGCAAATTATTTTCTGTTATTTAAACAAGCAGAAAGCCTTTTCCCCGTATATGAATGTTGTATGTATGGTAATTTTCTTTCAACTCTCTATTCCTACTTGTTAGTACATGTTAATGAGAGGTTGTTTGGAGCAAGTTTCTTTTCTTTGCATTCTTGCTCCATCAATCCCCCCTCTGATGGTATTTTTTGAGCCATCATAAAAATACCCATCATTACCAATTGCCAATTAGATTTTAGTGTCTACATATGTTTTAATACTTTCTTTATTTCTTTCTTTTATATTCATCCATTTCATTCTACCATACAGATTGTCTTTCATTTCCCCTAATTCAATCTCTTCCCATTTTCTCTTTCTTCCCATGCTTTTGTTTTTCATTTCAATCTTTGACCTTGTCTTTAATTTTCTCTGGCAACATTTATAAATCATTGTTATCATTAATATCCCTAATGCTATTCAAATCAATATTATTACTATTTTCCCAATAAAGTACTTCCAAAGGTGAAAAACCAATTACCTAATTTATAAAGACTTTTACTAAATCTTTCCCATGCACAGTCAACCTCCAGTTGGGTCAAATCATTATGAATCTTCAAAATATTCTTGATATCTCCCTAAATACCTTTACTTGTATCTGGGATATATGTACAGCAGTGTTGAACTTTCAACATGCCACAAACTCCACCCTCTTTGGCCAAAAGAATATTAAGGGCAAGTCTATTTTGTAAAACCATAGATCTGATCGTAACCATTTCAGTATTGATCATTAAGAATCCTCCAGCAGTATCAGTTGAAAATCGGTCAACTACAGCGGACAACAAATGTATTTTATGAGAATTTAATGTGACTGCAACTGACGGTATCAATGCACCAAATATATCACCTACTATTTCAGTAAAACTTGCTCTCTTATTTCTTGCTAGCCCTTTACTTATATCACTCATTTCATTGTTCTTAGTAATGTCATATATCTTCGGGGGTACAATGGCAATGTAACAACTGCCGAACCATCTTGCAGGTAACCTGTAATAGACATTTTTCCCACATACATAATAAATTCCTGGAAATACAACATGAGTTCCTCCTTTTAGTCCCCATCCCCCCATTATTTGGAAGGGTTGTTCACATTTACTAGTACCAATGAATATACTATTATACTCAGTTCTCAATCTATGAAGACAGAATTTCCCCATTTTTGCCAAGTCCAGGGACATTGCAGCATGAGCCTTGCATTTCTTATATTCTCCTTCTAAAGCAGCCCATGGAGGTATATGGGACTTTTGCTCAACCGCTTTCTTTTGAAAATCCTGCTTCCTTTCTTCCACTAAATTAAAAAAATCTCTTTTCTTCTTCTTGCAAAAGGCACGTCAAACAATTTCTATGTGCGTATGTTATGTCTATGGGGTTCGTTGTTAAGAAGAATTCCACCATAAACTTTGCATTTCTAGCACTCAGTACTGGATTCATATTTCTTCTAATGGGAATTTCAGAAAAGACCAAATCCATGTCACTATATAAATATTACCAGTAACATAATACAAACTTGTTACGACACTACAAGACACACCATATGTTAATGGAAGGTGGTGATAGGTTACACCTTCCAAGACAGAAGTAGGACGTTTCATGCAAACATAACAATCACTCACATCCATTGTCTCTACATAGTGATAGAGAAATTTAGTGTATACATTTATTGGCAAATCACTATTTGATTTATCATGATAATACATGCTTTTATCCACTTGTGTTAATTCTGTAATAGTAGGTTTTGTTGTAATCACATCCACTTTCTCACTTACATTTGTGTTATTCTTATTATTAGTTATCATTAGAACAGGTATTACAAGTGTTAATAACAACCACATCAATATTAATATTGTAACACTACATAGACAACATTTAATACATCGTTGTTTCAGGTTAGATTTCAGAGGTTCAGTCACTTTTACTTCTGCCATTTTACATTTCTAAAGCTAGGCATGTAAATCCTTTGTGTGATCCCACACTTCAAAAGCTTTCCGCCTTTGCTTTTCTTTCTGGGTCCTTGTTCAATGTCTTTAATAGAATTCACATGCATGTAAAAGGAAAGTCTTTCTTTAGGGTGGTCTCAATTCCCTTTCATCAGACCCTTCAAAAGTGCCACTTTTTGGTTCTTCATTTAGATCAAGATTTTCAAAATCTTCAAAAATGATGTAGGTCCACTCTGGAGCTTTCTATTTTCTCCTTGGAACCTTTACTCTTTTTGATGACCTTAACGATTTTCTTCTTGTTTGTCTTGTTCAGCCTGACTTGATACCTCATCTACTTGTTCTAGTCTCTTCTATGGTTTTCTTCTTAGAATGTATCTCAGTCTTCTCACTCCACTAGGCCAGAAATCATCTTTTATAACTCTCTTTGTCTGTACTGCCCTTTCACCTTCCTCACCTATTCCAAGTGTTCTTTTATTTTCTCTTTAGTTTAGTTGGGTTTGCTCTGAATTCCCTACTTTTACTTCTTCTGATGTTTTTTTCTGGTCTTGACTTTCTACTCTCGTTTGTTCTTCTTCTGACTGACTCTAATCTAAATTTTCTTCAGTGAATTCTTTCCCTTTTCCTAACTAGGCTGAATTTGAATATTCCCTTTTTTTCTTCTTGTAACTAAACCTGATCTAAGTCTTCTGTAATGTGTTCCTCTTCTATTTCTGGCTGGGATTAATCTGTGATTTCTGCAACGTTTTTTTCTGGATTTTCTTGCTTTGTTCTGGTCTTTCAAGTTCAAGCTCTCTTCTGTCCTTTACAAAAGTTTCTTCATTCCCAGTAACTGGTGCTCACTCTACTTGACTCGTACTTGGTTGTTCATTGTGAATGCATTCTTCAGAGTCTGCTCCTCTGATCTCTTCAACTTCACAACTCTCAGTTTCTGATTATTTTCTTTGTTCTACCAGTTGCTGCTTTGGTCAATCAGGTGGACTTGGGACGCTTTGAGTATGGCTTGCGTGGATCTAGTTCGGAATCCCAGCACACTGTAATGATGTTGTCGTGACCAGTATGACTTGATGATGTCCCTTCCACCTGGGTTCCAAGCACGATTTCCTTGTATACTTCTTTATTATGACTAGGGCTCCCGGTTTTATGGTATTTATTTTTTTACCATTTCCATCTGTATTTATCCATATTTATTTTTTTGTTGTTTTATCTGTATATATCTGTATTTATTTTTGTCGCAAGCAAAAAAGACGTTGCAGCTAGTATTTTTCCACATTTATTTAAATAGACAGTGCAAATGGTTGTCACTGGTTTAGCTATCTGTTTTAATTTAATTTTTTTAATTAAAACAGTGTTTTAAATGGATTTTTTAAAAATAAAGCACTGCTCTCGCTTTAGATGCTTTGAATAATGCCATGCACAGGCATCTTTTAAAAAAAAAAAGTTCCTCCTGACAACAGTCCTGATGCCTGTCTAGTTGTGCCTAAGGTGGCAAGCGCTGCATCTTCTGTGGTGCGGAATGTAGAGCCAATTGTACATTCAAGAAGGCGGCTCCAGATGCCAAATCACACAGGATCATAGTTATAGCTGCTAAGGTCCTGGTTTGTTTATGGGTGATAATTACAGGTTTTCTGTGGACATTCCAAAGTATTATGTCTGACACTTTGAGTGACACTTTGTGACCAGGATAACAAAGTTTGAATGTCAGAAATGACAATTTTTCCCAAAAATATTAGTAGTCTTTTAAATTCTGGGGAGAATTGAAAGTCAAACAATTACAAAAAAGGTTTGCACTTTCAAACTCGAGATTATCTGGATTATTCTGTAAAGCGATATGAGCCTGTTGTTTGGGGCAGTCTTGTGGAGCTTGTTCCCTGCCTCTAATCGGCGATTCCTTGATTCAGGAGTATCAAAGTCACTGCTGGGGAAGGCAACATAGAGTTTGCACAGCACACGAAGTTGCCAACAAATGAATTTAGTGCAAGCAAAGGGGAGCCGCTGGCCCAGTGCCCTCCAGGGGTTAGAGAGCCTGTCGGATTCATCCCAGGAGTATAAAAAAAGGACCTCAGCCTGACACTTGCATGAGGCAGGAGAAGAAAGGGCTTTACCGTTTTATTAGCTGTTTAGCCCTGCCAAGTTGACAATGTACAGTCTTTGCGGGGATGTGCATATTTCACTAATATGCATTAGTTAGAGACTAAGTACTTTACTACCACACAGTGTAGCTGCGCCCACAGTTCTTCCTTGCACAGTGAAAAAAAGAACGATTTAACTTGAAGAAAAAGGGCTGTCTCTGTCTCAGGAATGTTTTTTTTCTTCCTGCCGCATCAGGTCACGGAGGAAAATTTCAATTTAAGGCCTGAATGTATATGAAAATGAATGCAGCCTAATTTCCCTAATGTGTTTATACAGCCGGTCTTTATGACCTTTTTGGGTCACACATTTCTGCCGGTCCTGTTAGTGCCAATTACTCGTGCTATTAACCATTCCCCACCTCCTCAAATTTGTAGAGCTGTAGTGGTGCAAATAGCGAAATACAAGTCCACCCCCACCCTTTCACTTACCTGTGACCTAAAACTGCATGTGGTGCTGGCTCAGTGCTCACTAGATAGCCAGCGCTCCGGAGATGTCAAAGAAACAACTGATTGCTGGGCAGGGGGCAAGTTCGAGGGGGGGAAGAAAGTGACATCAATCGTCCGGCAAATGTATTTCCTCAAGCAGGGTGAGCCGATGGGGGTCGTAGTGAAGGCAAAAAGGTGAAAGGGGATGAGGCCCAGAATTTCCTGCGCCTACGAGAGATTAATTGCCCAGCAGGTGTTAATGTGACCAGGCAAACACCGCAATCAGGAAGAGGGGCCTGGCAGGCAACCCTGGGCTGGAGCACGGACTGCCGAACAACTCTTGGAATCAGAGAATCCAATTTGGTTACATTTTTCCGCTTCTATGTATAAATACAGATGGAAGAAAAATATTTTTACGTCTGTATTTATATGTAAAAATCAGTTTAAACGGAAAACCGGGAGCCTTAATTATGACCTAGTCTCCAGGACACAAATCGTTAGCTTGATTTGGCTGTGCAGCATTTTGATCTTCTCCAACCTGGTGAGACACAGAACGTACCAGATCAGCCAGCCCTTTGCAATAGTCCAATATTAAATCATCAGTTATATTCATGAATTTGTTTCCAGGTATAAATGCTTGTCTCATTGCTCTTCCCATAAGGATTTTGTGAGGGCTCAATCCTGTTCTTTGATCAGGAATGCTTCTAAGGCTCATCAATACAATAGGCAAATTAGCAGGCCATTTCAGTGAAGTGGATGTACACACTTTTCCTAACCGG
Source organism: Lissotriton vulgaris (assembly GCF_964263255.1). Classification (NCBI taxonomy): domain Eukaryota; kingdom Metazoa; phylum Chordata; class Amphibia; order Caudata; family Salamandridae; genus Lissotriton; species Lissotriton vulgaris. Next base: position 1,184,850,034 of record NC_141687.1, read on the forward strand.
GATTTTATTGTGCCATTGAGCTGTTCCACCACTCCAGAGGCTTCTGGTCTGTAGGCACAATGTAACTTTTGCTCAATTTTGAAAGCTTCACAAATTAGTTTGATTATCTCATTATTAAAATGAGGTCCTCTATCTGATTCTAAAGTGACTGGAAATCCGAACCTCCACCCATCGAGAAAACAGACAAATAATGACAAGGACATACTTCAACCCATTGCAAGGTGGCAACTCAATAAAGTCTAGTTGCAATCTTGTGAATGGTCCTTCTGCTTTTCCAATTTTACCCCAACTAACCAAAGTTTTCATTCCTGGGTTTTGCAATTGGCAAGTCAAACATCTTTGGCAGAGGATCTCTGCAACTATCCTGAACTCGGGATTAAACCACATCTGTCTGAACTGCCTGATCATGGCATCCCTCCCAACGTGTGCAACTCCATGATACACCCTAGTCATTTGTGACAACAAGCTATCTGGCAATATTGGTCTACCATCTGAACACACCCATACTTCATCATCATCCCTTCTTGTTCAGCCTGTTTTGATCCAACACTCCTTCTTTTTCATGTTTGCTTCATCCTGTAATTGTAATTCATCCCATGTTTCAAAGGCACAGAAAAACATTTGTTGGCAATTGGAAACTTTCTTTTCCATTCCTCTGTTCAAAGACATTTTATTTCTTGCACAAAACTGTGCCGCGTGGTCTGCGTACTGATTACCCAATGTCACATAATCATTTCCTGACTTATATGTGGCATATTTAACCACTGCAATTTATTTTGACAATTGTAGTGCTTCCAATAGTTCTTTAACATATTTGCCATTTCGTATAGGAGATCCCGAAGAAGTCAGAAATTCCCTTTGTAGCCATAATTGACCAAAATCATGTACCACCCCAAAACCATATTGACTGTCCGTAAATATGGTTACTCTCAATTTTTTCCCAACTTTGCATGCCCTTGTCAATGAAAACAACGCAGCAATTTTGATGGACTTTACTCCTCTTAGACATGAAGCTTCTATAATACCTGACACAGTACATACAGCATAACTCAACATCAGTTCTCCATTTTCCCTTCCCGCTCATGAACCATCAACAAACAGCACAAAATCAGATTCTTCTAGGGAAATGTCAAGGTGGTCAGGCCTGAGCTTAGTACACATCTCTGTCACATCCAGACAATCGCGATCCACTTCTTCTTTCACCTCTTCACAAAAAAACAGGCAAAAAGGTTGCTGGATTCACCATGGTGCATCTTATCACACTTACATTCTCAGCACCTAAGATTACTCTTTCATACTTAGTCCGCGACTAGCGGTCAAATGTTGAGTACGAGTCCTTGTCAAAAGGATCTCAACTGAATGTGGGACATACACTTTGATGGGATGTCCTATCACAATCGATTCACTTTGGCTCCAAGCTCACACAAGTAGCAGCTACAGCTTTTAAACAGCCAGGTAATGCTGCAGCCACTGGGTTAAGTGTAGCAGAAAAGTATGCTATGGGACGTCAAGACAATCCATGTCTCTGGGATAACACTGAGAGTGCACACCCTTCTCTTTCACAGCAAAATGATGCACATTATTTTGTGTAGTCTGGCATTCCTAAGGCTGGGGCCTAACACAAACAACTTTTCAGTTTTATCAATGCCTCTTCACTTTCATCATCCCACTCAATTGGATCTGTAATCTCTTTTCATGTCAACCTTATTAAAGGTTTCGCCGGTAATGAAAATCCACGTACCCATTGGCAACAATATCCTACCACTCCCAAAAACATTTGCACTTCTTTTTTTAGTTTTAGACATAATCATTTGTCAAATCACGTTTATTCTTTCTGGTGTCACCTTTCTGACTCCCTTCTCTATATTATGTACAAGATATTGAACTTCTTGTTTACAAAATTGTAATTTGAGTGGGGATACCTTGTGTCCTCTTTCAGCCAAATGGTTCAGTAAAGCTATTGTGTCAGTGACACAAGCTTCTCTTGTCTTTGATGCCACCAATAGGTCATCAATGTACTAAACCAAAACAGAATTTCCTGGCATCACCAATGTCTCTAACCACTTTTTCAAAATTTGAGTCAATATCGACGGACTTTCTGTGTACCCTTGTGGAACTCGGCACCATGCCGAAACAAGGTCCTCAAACCGGAAAGCAAAAAGATATTGGCTATACGGGTGCAATGGAATTGATAAGAATGCGCGGCACAAATCAATCACAGTATACCAATGAGCATCCCATGGTATTTGATAAAGAATCACTGCTGGGTTCGGTACTACAGGACAACAGGGTACCACTATTTTATTGATTTTACTCAAATCTTGTACTAGTCTATATTTTCCACTAGGCTTCTTAAGTCCCATGATTGGCAAATTACAAGGACTGCCTAATATTTCTTTTAGGATTCCTTGTTCAATCATTTGATCAATTACTTAGGCTACTCCTGGTTTTACTCCAGGGCTCATTTTATATTGTGGGGTGTTTGGGTATATTGCGCCTTCTTTTACCACAACTTTGACAGGGTCAACCTCAGCCATTAGACCAATTTCCTTTCCTGTAAAATCCCACACATCAGACCTCACTGTATCTCTTAGCTCATCAGGCAAGTCTCTTTCAGTAAGAAGTGAAAACATCTCATCCACCTCTGGTCCCTGTTTAGCTAGCATAATTTTAAATGCCACGTTGTCATCCGGTGTTTGAAAGGCTACACCATCAGGCATACAAAAGATGGTACAATTCATTCAGCACAATAAGTCTCTTATCACATACCACAAATCGATCCATATCTCTGAAATTTCCAATATTCACTTCTATTGGTTTCGTGATCGGGGTCCTAATCTGCTTATTTGAAACTCCTACAACTTGGATAGTTTCTCCCGAGAGGGGTAGGTTTGGGATTTCTGCTGTTCTCACAGTAGAACAGTTAGCACTAGTGTCCACTAAGAAAGTGATATAATTGCCCACGACCTTCCCATCAATAAATGGACCTGACTAATCTACTGCCAAGGATGCGCCAAGCATGCACTCCTCCTCCTCCCTCGGCCACCATCAATGCGCCATTCCCAATTCATTTGCATCACTCTGCATTCAAAACTGTTGAACGGTCTATGAATTCTTACCACTTTCTCCTCAAAATCTGATGTTCACACTGTATCTCTGCACCTGAGCATTCACATTGTTGGGCAAAGGGGCCTGGGGCACCTGTAACTGAGGAGTATCTATCTGCTGCTGTTGATTCACAAACACCCCATTCTGCATCTGTGGATTTTAAAATTTGACTTTCCCCATTATTCTGTTGAAGGTTTCTACACTCATTCTTCCAATGTCCAAGCTTTCCACACCCATGACAAGGATATTTCTTTCTCACTACTTCTCTACTTCTTCTTCCTTTTCCTTTACTTTCATTCAAAACTTGACCACTCAGATTCTGTCCATTCATCTGATTATCAATTTGGGAATTTTAATTTGCTTCTTGGCGTTCTGCTATCTTCACTTGTGCCCACATCATTTTCTCCTTTAACTTTTTATGCTTTGCATCAATGTCCTCACTGCAGTATTTTGCATACTTCAGAATGTCTCAGATCAGCTTGCTATGCCAACTAAGCATATGCTGCTGAATCATCTAACTTATTTCTGATCTTAATCCATAGACCAATCTATATACAAAATGTCCCATATCTTTATCACCGATATTCTCAAACCCACTACACTGTTTAAACACCTGCAGTAACCTTTCGCAATAGGCATGCATTGACTCTTTAGGTTCTTGAGTTGTTCTGTCTATTTTAACCCAATCTGTTCCCTTAAGGGGAATTTATCTTTTTAGAAACGTAATCACATGATTGTACTTTTTCATTACTTCCTCTGAAGGTGCTCCTGGTATCGTATCTCTAGGATGTTCTCCGGTTGGCCAATCAACTGTAATCTTACATTCCATCCGCAAATCTGTCGGTACCACTATATCAAACAAACCATCCAAATTCTTTAAAAAAAACTTTTATACCTTAACAAATCACTTCACCGGTTTGTACCATTCAACGTGTTTCTCTCTCAACCTCGGGAAGTCATTTGTAAAAGACAAAATATCCTGTCTGCTCCATGGAACATGAACATATCCACCACCTGGAACTTCTCTCATCGGTCACATCTTTTTGACCTCATTGGAAATACAGATAACTCCTTAGCATACGCCTCCTTTCTTTTCTTAGGACATCTACTTTTCCAATGATCTACATCGTTCCATTTCTTTAAAAGGTGTATCAATCCCTTTATTTGCAATCTCTTTCCTGGCCCATTCAAGCTTTCTAAATCATTTTCAGTAAATTCTGCTCTATAGTGTTTCTGCAGTACTTTTGATTGTTCTATACTTATTCCAAATTCTAAGGCCACTTCCGCTATTTTTTCTTGCAAATTCTTTGCCCTACAGGTTATACTTTTACATAGAAATAACACTTCTTCATAGGAGCCCAATCTATCAAGACCTATTGTTCCAATGATAATTTCTTCCAAGTCCACCCTTAAATTACCTACATCTATATTGTTTGTTTCTTCTTTTCTAATCCTTTCACCCATTCCTCTAGATCTTCAGGAGAAAATCCAGTGGAACCCCCTGTCACTGGAGTGACAGTTGGTACTTTTCTTTTCACAATTGTGGTAGAAATTCTTTTTGGGGTTTCTGTCACAGCTTCAATATTTTGGCGATCCATTAATGAAACATTAGACTCACACTCACTAATTTGATCATCTATCATAACTATCTCCTTTCTGGCCCTATTCTGTGAAGATGCTGCAGTTTGGGGGTTTTTTGTACCTCATTTGTCTCCATTCAATTGAATCACAGGACCAATTGTTACTGGTACTGTCAGTGCTTCCACATTTAAGCCTAACTGATTTATCTTCTGAATTATCTCCTCTTTGGTTTTGTTCAATGCATCCCTTTCTTTTTCGTGTGATGGTTGAATTACTGTTGGATCAAATAGGACTTGTGGAACCAATGGAGTTCCCATCATGGGGGTACTTGGAGTGGTATCTCTAGCACTTTCTTGATAAGGCGGAGGTCTCTTTATCAAGATGTCCTCTAATAACTCATCATTAGATTCATTACACCCTATCCCTTTCATACCCATATGGTTCGTTTTCTCCTTGTATTTACTCCCTTCTTGATATTCAGACACTTATACTGGATATAAACCCTTGGTTACTACAGCCGTTCTTCATCTTCACATCTGATCTCCTCGAGTATCAAATGGGTATCTAGCCAAAAATACTCTATTGATTCTCATACCTCCTCTATATTTCTCACGCTCAAATGCCTCAACTTCCCATTCTTCTAAAGCCTTATACTGTGTTAACCTTGGATTTGGTTCCAATGAATTCACCCTGTTTGTCAAATTGATGTAAATAATTAATTTACTCTCTTAATTTCTATGCAGGTAAGTACTTAATCAATAATAACTCAATCGGAATGAAGGAAAACAGAGTCCGTGGTGTAAGAGTTTCTAAGGGTTTTATTCCTCATAAAGGAATCAGGATATCATGTTCTGACCACCACACAGGGTGTCAGAAGGGATAGATGATGAGCGCGCCAACGTTTATTGACAATACATAGCTTATATACTTGATTTACATCATAGTGTTCAATGTAAGAGGCGTAACAGCTGAGAGAAGACAAGATAACAGTATACACGTGGTGCTAGTACATCATCAAGAGGCGTAAACTAGGCGTGAACTAGGCGTGTGTGCTAGAAACGTCACTGATAGGTGACGCAAGTGGGTGGCACCAAGGGGTGGTGCTAACAGAATGTTGCAATGTCAGCAGAAATCGGAAGCTTGGATGCGCGCGCAGCTGCATGACGTGTGATAGACGGGGTGCAGGGGACTTGACATTTACACTGACGGAAAGAGACAGAAGTCTGGCATGTCAGATCAACTTGTGCTTCTATCATATCTGATATCTGATGTTTAGGAACTAAGCTATCTGGGCAGAAAGGTCTCTAGAGCAGAAGCTATTCTATACTTGCTGTGAGTGCGTGTATAAGCGCCTGAATGTCTGTATGAGAAGCGTGGGGGCATGGGGCCTTCCATGGAAGCATGGCAACAGAGGCTATGAATTACTTGCATAAAGACAGATCGGCCCTTTAGCCCTGTAGCTGGGGAGGGATGTTTACTGAAGCTAGCAGGCTGGAATGTATCTTCGGGGAGGAAAACAGATAACTCGAAGGTTATAGTCAATCTTGGCAGGCAGCAGGCTGAGCTGAGCACGGAGGGCCGCGCTAGAAGTAAGTCAGAGTTCACGGGTACGGGGGCTGCTTGGGCAGAGGCCCTCGCAGTCAGAAGCCAGAAAAGAGGCTCGATGGCAGAGATTCAGGGCCTACTTTCAGCCAGGCTGAAAAACGTAGGAGTACACTTCAAAAAGACGTTGGCATAGCATACTTAGGAACGGACCATCAAACCCATTCATGGTGGGTCTGAAAGAGGACAAGTTGACGTTGGACGCAAATGTATTTGCGTCTTCATAGCTGATACAGGAGGGAAGTTACATGCACTTTTAACTCGTACATGGAGTCGGTGGGGTACTCGCTAGGGAACACAACATGACCATAAAATTTATATTACCTCATTCCCTCCTTGTTCCCTACGGACCCTTCATGATATATCGATCCTCATAAATCGATCTGTTTGTTCTTGTAACATTATATGTTCGTCTTTCTTTCTTTGACTGTTTGAGAGACAACTGGAATGCTCAATGCAGGATGTGGCACACAGTCCACATATCGCTGGCCCACACTGCAGGCATAGGCAACAACTGAATACTATAACAAGGCCAATGCCTAGGAAGGATAAGATCTTCCATCCCCAAGCTGTTAACGTAGTCCAGAACCAACCGGACCAAGTCCAGGTGCCTGGATTCTGATGTATCTGATTTGCAATTTTATGTAAACGGGTGATGGCTTGATAGACAGATGGTGCGTTTTGTGGAATGAAAACACAGCAACTTGACCCGATGACCTTACAAGCTCCACCTCTATCTGCCAAGATGACGTCAATCACAAGACGGTTTTGAAGGACAACAGTCCGTATAGCAGACTGCTCCTCTGTTAAGTTACCTAGAGCGGAGGCAGTTTCGTTCACTACTGCTTCAAGTGTTCTCGTTAATCTGCGTATTAATTTACTGTTTTGGACGGGTCCTAGGAAGAAAAAGAATCCTTTATTGAAATCAGTGTACTGTTCCCATGCCGTTTCTGTGTAGTCGACAAGGGGAATATCTCTTTTGGGTCTATTCGGTGCTAGATTCGTATTTCTATGGTAATCAGGGGGAGCTAGGAAAACAGGTGGCAGAAGGAAGGCAATGTAACAGGTACCATCCCAATCTGGGGGCAAACGTATGTATGCGGTATGACCACAAACAAAATAGGAATGACTGGTAGCTTTAAAAGATGATTTACCATGGTCACTGAACTCGACCACAGTAGTGCATTTACTATGACCTACGTGTACTGAACCTTTCTTGCTAACACATAATTCACCTGTGACTGGTAGTACTAACATATGGGGCAAAACTGGAGCAGTTTCAGATTCAACAGTGAGGATCATAAGGCTAATTGTGTAATTACCTAATCCATATACTTCATTTTCTAGATCAGTTCCTATTCGAGTGGGAAGTCCTTCTTTATCAGGATAACAGACGTTGAGCAGGACTAAGTTCAAGTTTCCCCAAACCCAGCCCCCATCGAAAACAGCAATATCAGGATCTAAAGAATTAATTATTTTAAACCATGCTCCACAGGAGCCATTGTGAGTGAATGGGTACGGAAAGAGGGGCAGAGCTCCCTTGTAATTCTGGTAGGGAGGGAGTCGACCACATATCCAACAGTCTGTAGCATTACTTGTCTGATGGGAATGGTGTAACATACTCATGAATGTATTGTTGCGCAGCGCAAGTCTGTAAGAGAGTTCATGTGCAGGAAGTTCACTAAAAGAGTGTTCAGCAGAGACATTGTAAGCAGATTGTTCACGCCTGAAAATAGGCCAGTACATAGGAAGCAGAATGCTGGCAATAATAATTAGAATACTCAGAATAAACATGATTATTAGTGTCACTATGCAGTGACTACGAAGTGATTTGCAATATGTTCTTCTCTTTTCCTCTCTCTCTCTAACTCGATCTAGGGGATACATGTCAGAAACTATTTAACCGATTCACCTAAGGGAGGACTTAAACAATTAAACTGTCTGACTTGCTAGATCGAAGCTTCATTCGGTAAAGTTCTTGAGGAGTCTTTTCTCTTTTAGGCACAGTAACGTCTTGTGCTTCAACACAGTCTTTGGTGGGGGTGGACGAGTCAGAGTCCTGTTTCAGTCCGTCTTTTAGTTCATTGCATAGCTTGATGTGACTCGTGTGGACCCACCCCTTTCTCCCCTCGATTTTCACGGCGGTCCTGGTGGTAAGCAGAACGGTCTTTGGAGACTTCCAGCGGGGCTCCAGCGGACTTTTCCGGTCGAAATTCCGGACGACTACCAGGTCACCTGGACGGACCTCATGAGCCTTTACATCGGTGCTGTCAGGGAAGGCTGCGGCAACCTGTGAACGACATGATTGGAGTGCAGACATCAAGGAGGCAAGGTAATCTGTCAACATGTTACAATCAATATCAGTGATCTTTTTCGGAACGGGCGTCCCCCACATATTCGGTGGTCTGCCAAAGACCACTTCGTACGGGGATAGCCCTGATCTCGAGTGGGCGACCATTCTCATGTAGAATAGTGCCACGGGCAGGGCGACTATCCAGTCGACCCCTTTTTCCTGACAGATCTTGGCAAGACGGATCTTTAGTGTCTGATTATGCCTTTCTACAAGGCCAGCTGCTTCGGGATGTCGGACACAGTGGAACCTCCACTGATATCCTAGCAAGAGGGAAACTTGTTTCATCAGCTCGGACGAGAACGGCTGTCCGTTATCTGAGTACACGACACGGGGCAAACCGTACCGTGGGAAGAATTCACGAACCAACTGTCTGGCAGTGGTCGGAGCAGTGTAGTCTGGGACTGGGTATGCTTCGGTCCAGCGGGACAGAGCACAAACAATTACAAGGACATACTTAAATCCTCTACAGCTATTCATCTGGATATAATCCATCTGGAGGACTTCAAAAGGGTGATCGGGAGGATGAAATCCACCTTGCTCAACAGGAACGCTTTTACCTGGATTGAACTGACAACAGATCATGCAAGTACGCACTTTCTGTTTTGCTGCTGCTCGTAAGTGTTTGTTGTACCAGAGATTCTGTAAACTGTCTAACATGGCTTTCTCTCCAAGATGGGCAGGACTATGTGCTGTATTTATCATGACTTGAACCATTGAGTCGGGGAGAAACCATATAGATTTTCCCTTCGTCACCCAACCTTGATCTGTCTGAATCCCTCCTAGTTCAGTCCATTTCTTTATTTCCTCTGGAGTAGCATGTGTCTGGATGTCAATTACGTCTAGGGCGGGATCTCTAACTGCCATACACTGTGTTTGTACTATTGTCTTTGTCACATCAGTAGTCTGGGTGTGAGTCAGTGCTGTATGTTTTGCTGTCTGGTCTGCCAGGTCGTTACCCTGGGAAACAGAATCTGTGACTTTAGTATGTGCCTTACACTTCATGACTGATATGCCCGAGGGCAAATGTATTGCTTCTAACAGTGCTTGAATGAGGGGGCCATGTTGTATCTTGGCCCCATGAGAAGTCAGAAAACCTCGTTCTTGCCAGAGGACTCCGAAGTCGTGTACAACTCCGAAGGCATAGCGGGAATCTGTGTATATGTTAACATTTCTGTTCTTTGCTAGAATGCAAGCTCGGGTCAGAGCGATGAGCTCTGCTGCTTGAGCAGACAGGGTGTCAATACGATGTGTTTCTTTAATTTCAGTTTCAGTGGTCACGGCGTATGCGGCCACTAATTCTCCTGTACTTGTTCTCATGCATGAACCGTCCACATAAAGTGTCAGGTCTGGATTTGTCAATGGGACATCTGTTAAGTCTCGTCTAGGCTTAGTTACTGCATTAATTATTTCTATACAATCATGCGGAGCTGGATCTGTCATAACTGTAGGTAACAGTGTTGCGGGGTTCAGGATGCTGCAACGTTTGATTTCTATGTGTGGCTGGAATAGTGTTAATTCATAACCTGTCAGTCGTGCTATAGTTAAGTGTTGAGTCTGGGTTCTGTTTAACAAAACCTCTACAGAATGTGGTACTTGAACTGTTAACTGATGACCTAAAACAATTGAATCACTTTGTCTTATTGCTAACGCTGTTGCTGCTACTGACTTTAAGCACGCAGGGAGTGCTTGAGCTACTGAGTCCAATGTACTAGAAAAATAAGCACACGGCTTATGTGAACCTGCTTGGTCTTGAGTGAGGACAGACAACGCTGTGCCATCACGTTCTGTAACAAAAAGTGTAAACGGTTTGCTGTAACATGGTGTCGCTAAAACTGGTGCTTGGCATAAAACTTTCTTTAATTCTTCAAAAGCTTGTGTGTGTTCCTGAGTCCAAGGGAGGACAGTCGAAGTCGCTGCCTCCTGTGTCGTTAACTGGATGAGTGGTTTAGCTAAGAATGCATACTGGGGAATCCATTGTCTGCAGTACGAGGTGAGGCCTATGAAGGCCCGCACTTCCTTTTGTGTCTTGGGTTGCGGCATGTTCATAATTAACTGAATGCGATCGGGAGTGAGCTGTCTCCCCACTTTGGACAGTAAGTGACCCAAGTACACAACTTGCTGAGCACAGAATTGTAGCTTCGAAGGAGACACCTTGTGTCCCTTGTCGGCCAGGAAATGTAAAACTGTCAGTGATGCTTTTTCACATTCGGGCTCACTTCGTGCGGTGATCAGTAGATCATCGACGTATTGTAGTAAAGCGGTGTTAACTGGCATTTGAATACAATCTAGTTGTCTTTTCAGTGCTTGACTATAGATGCTGGGGCTTTCTGTAAATCCTTGAGGTGCGCGCGAAAATTTGAAACTGCGTCCATTTAAACAGAATCCGAAGAGATATTGGCTCTCGGGATCAATAGGCACGCTGAAGAAGGCGTTCTTGAGATCAATTACAGTGAAGAACGTCGCTTCTGAATCAATAGCAGTCAATAGAGATGATATATCGGGGACCACAGGATACTGTGGGATAATGCATTTATTCAATTCTCGAAGATCAATCACCAGCCGATATACTGGCGGTGCATTGGGATCAGTACGTTTAAGAATCGGAATGATGGGTGAATTACAGATATTGGAGTCGGTCTCGACGACCACTCCTTGGGCAATGAGCTCTTCAATTATTTTCAGTAAAGCCGCTACAGCATCGGGTGGCAACTTGTATTGTCTGATTCTGGGTAATACAACACCTGCCTTGAGGGTAACGCGGTATGGTGTAATGTGCATACATCCTACATCAGTTGGGCCTTTTGCCCACAAGTAATCAGGTACATTTTTCAATCTGCTGTCAAACTCACGAAGGACGTAATGACCCTTGAAATCCCGCAGAAAGAGTCTAACTCCCTCCGGGGAGCAGCATATTATAGCTCCTAGAGCTTTCAGTGTTTTAATTCCTAACAGATTTTCCGGACATGATTTTGTTAGTAACAGGTCTGTAACGCGTGATAATGGACCCACAGCCAGGGGAACTGGTTCTGATACTTCATTTACAATAGGTTGTCCTGAAAAACCAAGGGAAACATTTTGTGAGCCTGAGAGGGGTGCCCCTGGAACTTCGTCATGACTTATTGTAGTGCGACTTGCCCCTGTGTCAATTAAAAACTTTCTATCTTTCCCCAATACCTGACTGTGTACATAAGGACCTTCTTGATCTACAGGAATCTCGATAAGAGGCAAGCCACCTTCCCTCTCTAGGCTGTTTCATGTATATCGGGAATATTCGGGGTAAGCAGACTGGGCATACTGGTACATCTGTTGTGAGACTTGCTGAGTTGCAGCAATGGGCTGTGGCTGTGGTACTGCTACGGTCTGTGCTGTCTGTGCGGATGCATGCATGGGCTGTGTATTTGGGGTAGACTGATGCTGGTTATGGTCTTGTCTAGGCGGATGCGGTCTCTCTTTAGTTTTACCTGTTGCTATGTTATGTTTCAGAACTGCACATTCGTGAACGTAGTGACCTGGCTGTTTGCAATAATTGCATGTCCCTTTAACAGGAGCTGCAGCGTGACTTGTCTGGGTCGTACCTTTCCTGTGACTGTCGGATGGGACCGTCTGGGCTACTAACATTTTCATTTTCGTGTCTTTCATGCGTTTCTGTTCCTGATCTTGTTCTTCCCTAATTCTATTCTGGTGATATTGTAACATTTGTAACATCTGGGATGGCGTATTTGCTTGCCATGTACTCTCGACTTTATACACTCTATTTTTAACTAACGGTAGGGAATTCTCGACTAACTTTGATACAAAAAGATGTGGGTACGACTCGCTACTTGGCTGGAGGCCACTATTGATAATAAAACATTTCTCGAATCTTGAATAAAAGTCGCTAGTATCTTCATCATGTTTCTGTTTACAGGACGAGATTGCATCCCAATCCTCCTTTCTAGTTGTCAATAATCTGGGCAGGACCTGTACTATCAAACCTGGTAATGCTTTAGTTTTGTCCCCAAGGCCTAACCCTGGAACCCGTTTCTTTTCTTCATCCTCTATTTCTGCCCAGGCAATCTTTGCGTCTCCCACCTCCCAGTCCTTTTCCTTTAATTTCTCGAATATACCCGTAGGCAATAATACTTTCAACATTTTCATGATATCATCATATGTGTAGTCCCCCATCAGTAACATGTCTTTGAGCTCTCTATGGAAACCTGCAGGGTCTTTATCATGGCACGGTACTAATTTCTTCATTTCTAACAGTTCTAATTTAGTCAGAGGCGTGTGTACATACACGCGTTTCAAAATTTTATCCTCACCCATAACAGGGTGCACTTCTCGCAAGGGATTCTGACTTTCAATACCCCTGCACTGCATATGGTACATTTTCCTTTCTGGAGGTGGGGCGGGAGCATATTCAGGATTTACAAAGGTGTCACATCTGCGTCGTTGTTCTAGAATTATTTGAACTAATTTAGTGCTTAAGCCTCTCCATCTATCCATCAGTAGTGCTTCTAGTGTCTCATGTAAGGGACCTGGATCGGAATAATGTTTTCTGTACTTAATGAGAAGGTGCTGAATCATATATACCCCTGCTAATTTCTGTTCGTCGGGGGAGAGGTTCAGAAATGTCTGTGCTACGGTGTCATCATTATATATGTCTGCATTTTCGGCCCATGATACCGCTGATCGGGCTAATTCTTGTTCATCCATAGAATTGAGTACATGGTACCCAACTCGATCTCGAAGCCGTTTATCAGTTTCCTGGAACTGATGTTCAGTAGAATTCGGATTCGTTAAGGCAGAGAAGAAAACTCTCTTGCTTTCCGGACGGACACCTTTCCTAAGGTAGTTTCCCCTACCTACATATGCTATAGTACTTGTAGTCGGTTCTGGTTCTTCAGATTCTTCTTCCTCCTCGGAGGGAGCCTTTTCTTTCTCTTTCTCGTGTACTGCTATCACTGCTTTCTTAATCTTTTTATACATGGCCTCTATGCAATTTTGTCTGTCATGTTTTCCATCGGCTATATTTTGACCCCACTTGTTCAATGCATCTAATTCACTCTGCTCTGTTCCGGGCCTGTCTCGTTCTCTTATTAGACAATTTATGAAAAATCGTAGTATCAGTGCTTGCATGGTAACTTTCTGTTTCTCCAGGGCATCCTTAATACTGTCGGGGTCCTTTCCCGTTTGAACGAACTCATATATTCTATCTAAGTGCTCCTTCATTCCTGCATAACATAACAAACTATCAGTAGCAGATCTTAACCGTAAAGACGCTAATACCATTAAGTCGTCCTGTCCAGGTTCTGGATCATATCTACAAACTGACATATTTTCTTTTAGTGCATCAAGACGGGATGAATTAGAAGAACGGGGGGATCTGTGCGTAAGAGGACTCTGCAGACCTCTGAGATTTAATCTGTGAGTCGGTGGCGGGGTCTGTAGACCCGCGGTCGCACCTCCTGAAGCGGAAACTTGGGCATTATCTCTGTGTGTAGTCAGTATCTGAATTTGTCTTTTAGTAGGATCTGATTGAAGTGGTTTCGGTAAATCAGTTTTAGGTGAGGGAAGTGGCGGAGCTGGCGGAACGGGACTAGTCTTGTTCGGTGTCGGCTGAGAGTGATCTTGGGGGGCAGTACCACCCCCGGCCCTGTCAGTAGGCAGGGCACGAACAGGCAGATTGGTGTAAGCTGGCGCTACATCTTCGAGATATGAATTTAGGAATATGTCTTTAGTAGTCTTATGTATTACTTTAGTTGGAACTAGTGGTGACGGCAAATTTTTCGGTATTTCTGAAATGGCGTCAGGGGTACCATCGGCCAAAAGATACATGTTGTTCACTTTGCCATTTAGGATACGATCTATTTGTTCTGCTTTTACTCGAATTCCCTCAATAACTAATTCATTTTCTTGGGCCTTTTCTGATTCTTTAAGTCTGTCTTCTCTACGGAGTGTTCTATCAGCACGCTTACGTGATTCCTTACGCCAAAATTCTATGGCGTCTTTCTGAGATTGTCTAGCTTTCTTTTTCCGTAATATTTCTTCTACTTTTATGATGCACTCGGCATCCCATGTTCCGTTAACTGGCCATCGGTATCTTTCCTCTAAGTGCTTGGTATAATCGGTCCATAACTCTAGATACAGGATGGCGTCTATGCCATGCTTATTATACATAAAATTTCCTGGAGTGTCCCTAGGGGGGATCGGAATCTCTTCCTCTAACATCCCTTTCCTAGTTCCTATCTGCTTTAATTTGTTGAAAAACGGCATTGTGCCTACTTGATACTGGAATGCTTGATCCTTGATACTTAATGTCAACTGTAACTATTTATACAAAAAAACAATAATGCACAAAAACAATCACATTCATACCACGACATTAATCACATGAAACATTTAAAGACATAGCTAACTTCCCCTTACTCTGAATGTACCGCTCAACGATACAGATACACTGCTGTAACAGTGCAGAAATTCGGAATACTTTATATACTGCTAAACAGTACAGATACACTGCCTAAAAACAGTGCAGACCGGACTTGCGTACCCAAACCCGTCTAGATACGACCCAGCAATGGTACTCACCGGGAAGCACGGAAAACAGAAGGCCTCGGAAAACTCGACTGGACTCGACTCGGAACTTCGGAAAACTTCGGAAAACTTCGGAAAACTTCGGAAAACTGGTGGGCCTCTTCACACCTCGGACCTTGCTTCCTTCGGCTGGGCTCTGGTCGGGATCCTCCGCACTCCTCACCGCCTCGTCTGGGCACTGATCGCAGTCTTCGTCACCTCCGTGTGTCAGAGGGGGATGCAGGAAATCCTGCCAGTACACGTGTTGTCCGTCTAACTGATGGCAGGGGACACGGATTGCAACGCACCTTCCGGCGCGTGAGGTGGGGGAGGGGCCCCATGTTGGGCGCCAAAATGATGTAAATAATTAATTTACTCTCTTAATTTCTATGCAGGTAAGTACTTAATCAATAATAACTCAATCGGAATGAAGGAAAACAGAGTCCGTGGTGTAAGAGTTTCTAAGGGTTTTATTCCTCATAAAGGAATCAGGATATCATGTTCTGACCACCACACAGGGTGTCAGAAGGGATAGATGATGAGCGCGCCAACGTTTATTGACAATACATAGCTTATATACTTGATTTACATCATAGTGTTCAATGTAAGAGGCGTAACAGCTGAGAGAAGACAAGATAACAGTATACACGTGGTGCTAGTACATCATCAAGAGGCGTAAACTAGGCGTGAACTAGGCGTGTGTGCTAGAAACGTCACTGATAGGTGACGCAAGTGGGTGGCACCAAGGGGTGGTGCTAACAGAATGTTGCAATGTCAGCAGAAATCGGAAGCTTGGATGCGCGCGCAGCTGCATGACGTGTGATAGACGGGGTGCAGGGGACTTGACATTTACACTGACGGAAAGAGACAGAAGTCTGGCATGTCAGATCAACTTGTGCTTCTATCATATCTGATATCTGATGTTTAGGAACTAAGCTATCTGGGCAGAAAGGTCTCTAGAGCAGAAGCTATTCTATACTTGCTGTGAGTGCGTGTATAAGCGCCTGAATGTCTGTATGAGAAGCGTGGGGGCATGGGGCCTTCCATGGAAGCATGGCAACAGAGGCTATGAATTACTTGCATAAAGACAGATCGGCCCTTTAGCCCTGTAGCTGGGGAGGGATGTTTACTGAAGCTAGCAGGCTGGAATGTATCTTCGGGGAGGAAAACAGATAACTCGAAGGTTATAGTCAATCTTGGCAGGCAGCAGGCTGAGCTGAGCACGGAGGGCCGCGCTAGAAGTAAGTCAGAGTTCACGGGTACGGGGGCTGCTTGGGCAGAGGCCCTCGCAGTCAGAAGCCAGAAAAGAGGCTCGATGGCAGAGATTCAGGGCCTACTTTCAGCCAGGCTGAAAAACGTAGGAGTACACTTCAAAAAGACGTTGGCATAGCATACTTAGGAACGGACCATCAAACCCATTCATGGTGGGTCTGAAAGAGGACAAGTTGACGTTGGACGCAAATGTATTTGCGTCTTCATAGCTGATACAGGAGGGAAGTTACATGCACTTTTAACTCGTACATGGAGTCGGTGGGGTACTCGCTAGGGAACACAACATGACCATAAAATTTATATTACCTCAAAATTCTGAGGAACTCTTACATTAAAGGTACCATGCTCTGGAAAAGCAAAAACACCATCATCTTTGGTATACACCACCCAATTTTCGAACCATACACATGTATGATATTAACTTTTCATCATCATATAAGAAGCCAGTGTATTATGAGGTGGCATAAGGATTCCCTCCCTAATTATTATGCGCTTGTCCTTCTTAAAGAAGTTCTTAAATTTATTATTCAACTTCATTTTTCTTTGTTCTCTTATTTTATTCGCTCTTCAAAATCAAAAAACAATTCCGTATATAACTAAACCTATTTTTCAACACTAGTCCAATGCTTGCGTGACTCACACCAACAACCCAATCAGAGCTTACTACATATATTCTTCTTCGCCCAATACCAGCACACTACCGGTCTATTGACCGATGAGACCTTTCAACACACTCTCTAATCTGACCAATGCCAGTGCGGCACTTGTGACATCAATATTACTCCTTCTACTGACCCTCCCTATACAATATGCAGTTTTCTCACATCCGCTGCTTCAACCAATACCAGCACGGCTCTCTGTGACTTCAGTATAGCTCCCGCTACTGACCCTCCCTTCACAAGGTAATACAACAATATCTGTTTTCGTTATAAATATTTTGTTAGTTACAATGTAAAAACAGCGCTACTCTGTCTGCTCCACTAAACCAAATATAGTTTCTTCAGACGCCACAAAAGAAAATTCCTTCCTGTCACTGTGAGTAAAAAACACTGTTCACTTAAGCTCGGGGAGGACCTGTTACTCCTCTAGGGATACTCTTCCTACGGCTAAAGCCAAAGTTTCACAGGCAGACATTCTGCTGTCACGCAAACTCTACTCTTATACAATATAGTCCCTAATGTGGTACTGCCAGCCCTCTGTAGCTTCTCAGTATCACGACAACAGATAAGTAACCTTCTGCAGTGTGACTTCCATTTACCACACTCTTCTAAATTCCATTCCTGGGATTCCCAGGTATCTCTGTACCTGTGCTTCCAGACAACATAAAACGCAAGACTAACTCTTAGTGTTAAACATATAGTCAATTAGTCAGAACAATAATCAATAATCATCAAATGAATCGATAATAACCATGATTCTACTACCAGGGAAACTTATCCAGCGAAAGGCCAGGATAACCTATTCACACGTCAACGTGTCACTTACAATGGGCCCATATACACATTTAGATTTCCAGACTGGAGTGATAGATGAAGGGACAAAAGGACATAGTATCTCATACTTTTCAATGAAACATTTAATTTCATGAAAGAATTCTATTTACCTAATAGTGGAATGGGAAACCTAACCCCTGGCATGAAGGGTTAGAGGAGGTCACCTGAAAAAGTAAATAGACACAACTGTAAGACAGGTGCAGGATAGGTTTACACTTAATACTCTTCTCTAGAACCCGACGCACCGAAGCACATCCCTCTCTTACACTCTCTCCCTCCTCGATATTATTCTGCAAATCTTCAATCTAATCAGGCTCTCTTCAGTAATGAATCTTCCCGATCTGTTCTTCTCAGTAGCAGTTCTCGCCTACTCCTCACTCAGCATTAACAACTCTTCGTAGAAGCAGCTCTCTCTCTTAACCTTAAGTCACTCAAATTATACCCTTTAATTTTGCATGTCCCACCCTCAAAGGTTGCAAATGTGTGGTAATCCTAAACTGTAATTGGGCCGGGGCAGGGGAGTTGTCATCACCTCATGCGGTCATTCCAACATTCTTAAGTAATTCTTTGTTTAGCAAACCCTTTCCAGTTAATTTATTCAATTTTCATGACACTTCCTTTTCACATGCATCTTTCAAAATAGATAGATACAATTTTTATATAATTTCTTCAGCTGAGGATCTTTTGCACATGCGCAAAGCGGTTTTCGGTTTCAAGCGGGATTTCAGTTACGTAGCAAATTATTCTTTGTTATTTAAGCAAGCAGAAAGCCTTTTTCCCCGTGTATGAATGTTGTATGTATGTTAATTTTCTTTCAACTCTCTATTCCTACTTGTTAGTACATGTTAATGAGAGGTTGATTCGAGCAAGTTTCTTTTCTTTGAATCCTCTTGCTCCATCAGATGCAACTTAATTGGATGAAGCTGAACTTTAATGACCAGTGGCGAGAGAAGTTGCAAAATTATCTTTTTAAAGCTTTTCGAGATGTGCACACCTGGCACACGTAAAGCAAAATAGGGGCATAATGTGGATCTCTAGGAAAAAAAACACATCAATACATTGAGAACAGATAGCAGCTGAGATCTTTCTTACCTATAGCAAGGGACGAAAGCCACATCAGATCCCTAACACGCAGCTGTGAGACACAAAAAAGCACACCAGGCCTAACACAAAATACCCTAATTGGAAAACAAATATTTGGGACCTGAGGTGTGAATTATCTTTTCACAAATAGTGCTTGCAAATTGTGCATGGATGTTTTGCGAATGGGAAAAACATTTTGCACACTGATCTATATACAAATAGGTCTGCTCTCAAAATACCAACCTGTAGAGGGTGGCAATCTCATGTATCTACTCGTTAGTCATGAGATAGATCAGAACTTGCAATACACTTCAATTTGATGTCATCATAGGAATGGTTGCCTTCTAGTGTCAGCAGACCAATATGTCTGTGATTGCATTTTAACAAAGATCTGTTTTTTTTAAATTGCAGTCCATTTTTCTTAAAGGAAAACCTACTGCATTTTAAGAGAAAAGTTTATTATTTTTAAAAGTTTGTCCCTTAGACCACTACATGCTCCTAAACAAACTGTTTTTTATGTTCAGAAAAGGGTAAGAGGTTCCCTTGGCGAAGGTGTTTTCAACCTACTCAGGAGTCTGTAATAAAATATTGATGTATCCCATTATAAATCACTATTTGGAAGCAATGTGAAGTAGTGTGGCTCACTGGTTAGAGGCGGCAGACCCGAGAGCAGAGGACGGCCCGGGACCAGGGTTCGATTCCCGGCGCGGCAGGTTTCTGGACCAGGGTCAGCGGACTCGATAATTCTCTCGCCTCGGTGCCCACTCTGATCAGCGATCACACTCGGCAACTCTGGGCATTAGCTTGCCTCATCTTCACTAACGGCCCCACCAGACCGCCGGGGATGCCTGGTCTCACCCTGGAGATACCCATTAAGGGACCATCTCTCAGGGAAGCCAGGAAGGGTTTCGCAGCGGTCGAAGCGCGGAGATACTCCCCCGGGAGTGATTCTAGCGCTATATAAACACGCAAATTAAAAAAAAAATGTCCTAAACATGCACCTTCAAAGTAACCATTCGTTTTGTTTCTAAATCCATTTTTTGATTAGTTAACCTGCTACTGAATTGCTAAACGGGCATTTTTTTCAATAGAATAGAATTCTTTATTGTGTGATTATTTAAAATCATTACAATGAAACCAATAGTTAATTCCTACCACCATACTGGGATTTACAGAGCCAAAGGGGGAAAACATTGTAGAAGATGTGGGTCAAATGCTTGCTACGCCACTGGATTCAAGCTAGTCTGCCTGATGAAGGGTAATACCCAGAACTGGTCCCAGTATCCTTATTTTCAGTCCAGGGAGGACCTGGCTTGGCAGTTCGGGCTGGACTGATCCCATGGGCAGCAGGGTCCAGACTGATTTGCATATGAATGGGTCCAAACTGGGGTGACGTGGTGAGTAAAATTGTGAAGGATTGAATCCAGATCTGTGACTAAGTGAGTGTTTCAAAAGTTCCAACACTCCATCCAACTATGCGCACCCTAAGTTGGCAGGGTATGCCTTGACGTGGGTCCTTTGCTTGCTGTGACACTAGATTCAGGTTAGCCTCGCTGATGACGGCAGATACCCCAAAACTGGATCCTGGTTGCTTGTTTCCAGTTTAGGGCAAGGAGGGCCTGGCTTGACAGTTTGGGCTGGACTGTTCCAATGGGGATCAGCATAAAGACAGATTTTCATATGACTGGGTCCAAGCTGGGATGGCGTGGCGAGTAAAACAACAATCGATTAAACCCAGATCTGTGACTGGGGGTGAGTGTTTGAAAGGTTTCAACACTCTGCCCATCGTTTATTTTGTAATGATTTTAGTATGGAAGATGGTTACATCCAGATGGTCAACTCGAGAACTCAAGATGTAACAAGGAAGTGTGGAAAACACAGATGGAATAAGAGTATATCATGTAATTATGCTGCAGGCATGATAGTATCTCTTATTTTGCCACCTTTAAGGACTGACCAGAATCTAAAGTAGTGTGCAGGAACTGTGGAAAGTCGTAAAAACAGTAAAGTGCTGTAAGAATTGTGCTAAGATGGAGAAGCTGGTGATGGAGGAGAACTTTAGAAATGCCATTTTGTCTGCAAAAAAGGGGACAGGAGGGGCCATATGGTAGTAAGGAATAAATTATATTATATATACATATATATATATATATATATTTTAAATCCACAAGTTGCTCATAAGCATTACTCGCACTCGGTAGTATATATGCTCAGGTCGTTTTATTCCTCAGTAAAACATTACGTTTTTCTGAGGAATAAAACGACCTGAGCATATATACTACCGAGTGTGCGTAATGCTTATGAGCAACTTGTGGATTTAAAATTACTTGTTCGGCATTTCGGGTTCGCCCAGGTACGCGCCACCTGTCGATGGGAGTAGGATCCTGGAAGAACCCTTCTTTCGGAGCAGACTGATATATATATATATATATATATATATATATATATATATATATATATATATATATATATATATATATATATATATATATATATATATATATATATAATTACCTACTGGCGGTCGCCAGTAGGTATATATAGTTACGATTGTTTTCTCTATGGGACTTTTGAAAATTCTATGTCTAATAACTTTGGCGTTTGTGGATGGAATCGGCTGAAATTTTCAGGAAAATGGCACATTTTGTTTCTAAGCAGCCCCTGAAAATTTGGGGGGGTTTCGTCAAGGGGGGGCCGAGAAAAAAGGGGGGTCCCAAAACGCGTTTTTAACATTGAGTTTTCCATAGGGCGTTTGGCCTCACTTTTAGATCGAACGGCTGAATGGATTTGCACGAAACTTGGCAAAATTGTAGGGACTGTTAGCCCGATGTGCCTTTGCTGGGTCTCAATATATGTGCTCCAGTGGATTTTGAGAAATTAACGTTTTAAAAAACAGATATATCTGTGACAGCGTCCCGGATAGCGCTCCGGTTCGTGAACTTTTCGCGTAACGGAGCTTTGCGAAGCGAAGCTGATTGGCTCTCCGGTGTCTGTCAACATTCTAAACAGTCGGGAGCGGCACCCATCTTCTCTCTCGGTAGGATCGAGAGACAAGAGGAGGCCAAAACGAAGGGGCAAATGACCATAAGGGGGCATAGTAGATCCTCCCTGACCCCTATGTTTGATGTGGAGGCTTTAAAAGGGCCCCGCGGGGCCAAAAAAAAAAAAATCGTTTTTTTTCATGGGGTGCGCCCGGTACGCGCACCGGAAAGCGGTCCGGGGAGCGTACTATAAGGAAACAAGAATGATTGACTTTTAAAATATTGTATGTTTATTGATTGTTCGTTTTTTTTTGGTTTTTTTTATTTACGTAGCAACATGTAGGTACCAATGCAGAGTCTAAAAATCAATAAACACCGTCTCCTTTGTAGATATCTTGCAAGTTGTTTCTGAAGTTTTTGTGGTATATGGAATTCATACCATAGTCTGTCTGGAAAGCCGAAACAATATGGAGGTAGGAGATGATAAAGAGATGTTAAATACACATTGGAGATAATATAGTGGAAGAAAGGAAGTAACTATGAGCAAACTTAGTATATAACACAAAAAGCTGCACAGTATATTTAAAGTCTGACTTTACATTATAATCAATTTGCTACTAGTTTACAAAATACATATAAAAATGAATAATGTCTCAAACTATTTTTGAATTATTTTTCTGATTCTTTTTCAAAATTTAAAAGAAATTCTAATAATTCATTATCATTTTTTTATTTTATTTTGAAGTAGGAAATCTACTGCTTCCACACATTGCAGAAGTTCAAAGTCCCGTGAATCATCATTGAATTCATGGTCAATTTCTGTATCTGTTTTGCTTCCTGCAACAATTTCCAAGTTATTTTCCTGTTGTCCTTCCATTTTGTATGCTGTAAAATGAATTTTAAAAAAATATATCAGTACAGATAGGGCACTGTTGGGTTTATGTACAGACAGGTTGTTTGGTTTTTTAAACAGTGATTTTTTCGTTGGGCAGTGTATGGCATCAAACTGGAAGTAGAAATATGAAAAAAATTATGAAATAAACTCTAAGCCAATTCTTAATTATACAAGACAAGTCTAACTCCATCCATAACTAAAACAGAGAAGTCTATTTTATTCTATAAGTATTATAGAGTGATAGAATATAACTATCAGAAAATGTTTTCCTAATTAGCTTACAGTACAGAACATACTTCAGTTTTTAAAATAATATCTTACCTTTCAAATAGAACTTGAAGTTATCAGTTGAAATGTAGTTGATATGTACTTCAAGAAGTAGTAGTCAAAATGGCTGTGTTTCTCTCTCTTTCTTTATATATATTCAGGTACATAACCAATCAAATGTCATGATATAATAGTAGAAATTGAAAGTAACATTTTAATTGGTTGTCAATTCTAACACTTCCGATGTGTTTTGTGAAGTAATTTACCTCAGGGAATTTAGAGAGTTCTACATGCTAAATGGCTAAATGGAATTCCAACCAAATTTGTGAAAATGGTAGGGATTGGTATGTAGTATGAGCTAATGTTTAATTGGTGAAAGTGTCTCCAGTGGTTTTTCTGTAAATTACTTTCCCACCTTTTTTGAGCGAGTGCTTGTCAGTGCGTGTCCCGGTACGCGAACCTGCAGCGTTACGGGAGTCCTCCATTTTGTGTTTCGGTAGAATTGAGATACAAGATGGAGGGTAAATAATGTTCAGAATGGGTAGAAGGGGGTACTTTAGACGAATTCTGACCCCCTAGGTTTTCTGAGCGTGGCTGAGGAGGCTCATATATGTCGAAATAAAAAATTTGAATTTTTCGCGCGGTTAGCTGCCGGTACGCGAACCGGGTAGCGAACCGGGAAGCGAACATAAGTGAAAATTAGTGAAAAAAGGTACATTCGAAATTTCAAAAGAGTAAATAAAGTTAAGGTAGCTCTGAAAAGAGCTTTTGTGTTCTGTGTAAGTTCTATGTACTTATAAGTAGGAACCAATACACATTCTTAAATTTAGTATGAAAACTCTGTTCCCCTCATCTGAGAAGTGCACGCCATCTCCTCTGTAGATATCTTTCATATAGTAGCGCAAGTTATAGTTGTAGATAGCACCCATTCCATGGTCTCTCATGTAAGCTGAAACAAACTTATTTACATGCTTCCTCGATTTCTCAATTGGTGGACAAAATTGATTGGACCACCTCCATTTTTGTCTTTGGCATATATTGGAATATACCAAGGCAGTTTGAGGAAAAAGTGTCATCAATTGCTCAAAGGTGTCTTATAAGAGCATTTCCAGACCTACCCCAGTCAAAGTGCCCAAATCATTTCCTCCACAGTGTACTATTATGAGGTCAGGGTCTGGCAAATGTAAAAAGGTTTTCACCAATGGTATCAATTGGTGACATTTCAATCCTCTTCGGCCAATCCATTTGATTTCCACATTTTGTAAATTGAGGTTGTGTAAATTTCTGTTATCAGCATACCTGTGAGCCCAGTGGATGTAGCTATGTCCAAGAATCCAGACTGAAAACATGGCTAGAGGAGTTTTTGCTGCAGTCAGATGAAGTGTGGGAATGAAATGGCAGTTGAAATAGTGAAGTTTGTAATGAAAAAAAACTGTGGAGTTTGAGTGCAAATGATTCATAAGTAGTGATTGGTGTATTTCCATCGCTGAAAACAGAAAGTTAGGGTGCATGGATGTGTTCTTTGAAAGATGTAATTTGAATGGTTATTTAAAAATGATGTTATGAAAGATTGCAGTGGATTAGCAGGTGTACTGAGAGTTCAGAGTTCATTTGAAACATTGTTTTGTGAACTTGTAAACATGAGAGGTCTGGCAGGCGGTAGTTGCTATGGAAAAAGGGCAGAAAGGGCAGAGGGGGGAAGGGTGTTGATTTGAAAATAGCGAGGGAAGAGTTTTGATTGGCTGACATGAGAGATATGTGTGATGAATATCAGCATTTCAGTGCCTTTGTTGGTTGCAGCCTCCGGAGTGCATACCTTTAATTCTGCTAAAGAAAAATTGGTGTGTTTCTGAGACTGTTTTGAAATTCAAAAAGAATTTGTAAAGGTGAGTTATCGTTTCTATATTTTAGATAAAGACTAGTATGCTTTTTTGCGTAAACAAGAAAGCCAGCTGTGTATTATAATGATGTTTTGAGTCAAGTGTTTGCATTATGCTTTCAAAGACGATTTTGCATTCTTTTACCAATTGTAATTTAAGATAATGTAAAGTATTAGTACTGACAAGGTGTGGTTGTACATAGGAGCTGTGCTGTGTTTTCAAATTATGATCAGAAAATCGTTTTTAAGGAAAAGGAATGCTTTAAAAAATTATAAGAATTTATTTACTTGTGATGTGACTTCTGCAATGCGTCGTTTTTGCGGAACAGATGCATGATGCATCTGTGTTGTTATTGCCCCATGCTGCTCTACAGTGTACATGTAAAAAATTATGCATAAGTGTTGCACGGGCATAGTAAATACTCTCCTATGTGTGCTTAGCCATTTCAAGTCACTTCCCCCTGGTTCAAGGGCCTTGTAAATACGTCCCCATGTGTGTCTGGTCATTTGTAGTCACTTTCCCATGTGGTGCAAGGCCCTTGTAAATACGCCCCCATGTGTGCTTGAAAAATTTGATTTTGATTGTTTGAGTTACATAGCCATGTTAAAAGTTATTGAAAAAAAGGTGCAAGTACCTTAAAACAACGTTTTCATGTGTATTAGGGCATTTTAAGTCAGTTCCCCATGAATGTAGGTATATAATAGTTTTACATAAAAGGTTTAAAAACGTTTTTTGAAATCAATTAGGTTTCTTGATATGTACTGCTAGTGTTTCATAGGTTGTTTGGGGCATATTTACAAGGCCTTTGAGTCCCTTTGATGTAATTTTTCCAATTTTAATTTAAGACATTTCCCCTGGAGCAAGGTCCTTGTAAATACGCTCCCATGTGTGCTTGGGTAATTTAAGTATTGATAGGGTGTGCTTCTACATAGGACGAAAACTACATCTGCATAATGAGATAAGTAAGCTGAAGAAATACAGGTGATGTGATTGTTAAATGTGCAAAAATATTTGCACGTTTGTCAATTATATCACTTGTGTTTCCTAACATTACGAATCTGTGTGTTACTCCCTCTATTTGTCTTTCTTTTAACATTACTCTCTGTTTACTTACTCTTGTTTTGAAAAAAAAAATTTTTTAGTTCGCTTCCGGTTCGCGTACCGGTGAGTGAACCGGGAAGCGAATCAAAAGAAATAGAGGTTGCTAGAGTGCTAAACATTCTAGCAATTTTTCATAAAGGGAAGGTAGTTCTGAAAATAACTTTTTTTTATTATTTTTGTTTTTTTTAATTTTTTTTATTATTTTTCAGAACATTTTTATACTTTTTTGGTATTTTTTGAACGTTTTTTTGTGTGTTTTTTTCAGGGGGAAGAACGAAAAACAGGCATTAGAAACGGCTCAACAGGAGCAATAAAAAAAATCACTTTCTGGGGCGTTTTGAGCACTTGTGATTTTCAAATGCTCTGTTCATTAATGTAAAGCTCATTTCGCGGTAACAAAGCAAAATTAGTTTGAATAGCGGGGACCATCTCCCTCGCCTCTGGTCCCGAAAGACTTTCATGGGATGAGGTGGTGGCCTCAAGAGTTGGTGGATTTTCACGTAGGTTACGCACCTCCGCCATACTATAATTTATTGGATGCCACCTTTGCATGTGGCGATGCATTGTATAGTTTCCAAAGCTATACTTTTTATCCGTGCCTCGGGACAGAGGTTCTTTACATATCAGGCATGTAACATAACGTGCATTCACCTTTTTTTGGCCTGCAGGAATTGAAAAAAACTGCCAAATAAAATTGGCCTTGCGGTGTGATTTCCGGTGCTCTTCAGGGAAAATTTTTATTTGATGTACATCTTGTTCTTCTTCTTCTTCCTCTTCTTCAGGGTTCGGAATAAACTGGGGAGGTGGTCCATCCTTCCTAGGAGGTTGTGGTGGTGGTGGGGGTCCACCAGCTGCAGCTACAATTGAAGCCATCTTCCAATAATGAAAATAGTTCTTCCTCTCACAAAGTTGAAAGTCAGAGTGAGAAAAATAGGAGGGGGCTTTCATCATTTTGGAAAAAAAATGTTCTAAACCAATGAAAAGTGTAATTTTTAAGTCACATGACCTAGCTTTACATCATTCAGAAATAAAAAATGAAATCAACCAATAAAAAGTGTTATTTTCAAGTCACATGACCTGTTATGCTTACGTTACGCGTCCCATAACGCGACCCGGATCGCTTCCGAGTAGCTGCGCTTCGCGCCTTGGTTCGCGTTCCAGAACATTTCCGGGTGCGCTAACGCGGCGCGTCATAAGACGTATTACGCGGTAACGCAATACGTCGTGCTTACGCGCCGCGTCACGATGTCGTTTTCTAACGCGGTTTGCGCTAATGGACCGTTTACCGGTTTGCGGACCTGGTCGCGGAACCTTATTAAGCTAACAAATAAATATAAAAATAATATTACAAAAATATAAAATATATTTTTGAATTAGAATAAGAATAC
Organism: Lissotriton vulgaris; assembly: GCF_964263255.1. Classification (NCBI taxonomy): domain Eukaryota; kingdom Metazoa; phylum Chordata; class Amphibia; order Caudata; family Salamandridae; genus Lissotriton; species Lissotriton vulgaris. The sequence continues at coordinate 1,184,877,593 of NC_141687.1, forward strand.
ATTTTACAGCTTTTGATATTTGCTATTAAAAAACCATTGAAATTCACTGAAAAAACCATAGGTTATAGACCATATATAGTTAGGGATTAGCATTCACAAAACCTTATTTTACTCGCACAAAACCATTGAAATTCGCATATATAGTTAGTTGCACTAACTATATATCGCGCACCCGCATTCCACTGCTGATGATGTCACATATTACATCATTCATGACATGGTCAGTGAAATCACTGATAACATCACTGATGACATCTCAAATGACATCACTGATGACATCACTGATGACATCACTGATCACAACATCCAGTGACTGTGTGTTTCTGTAAAGTCAAAATATGTCTTACATATTGAACAATGAGTGGATGTATAAGTGTCTGGATGAAGGATTTAGTAGGTGCATGACTGACTGTATGAGTGAGTGATTAAATGTGTCTCACTGGGTGCATGGGTTAGTGACTAAACTGTCTTAATTTGTGCATCATTATGTCTGTTGTTCTGTAAACTGCTGCATGTGTTGATCAGTAGCTTTATGATTAAGTATATGGGTTATTGATTGGTTGCCCAAGTATTTGTATGGGAGACTGAGTGTGTGTGTGGGTGGCTGGGAGGTGTATGACTCTGTGCATAGATGTGTGAGCAGTTGATTCACTAGATGTATGGGTTCAAAAGTGCATGTGGAAACAGCTGTATGGGCGGTTGACTGTGTGCTTGAGTGTATTGGTGAGTGAATGGATATCTCAGTGCTACATGTCAAAGTAAGTACATATGTAAAACACAGTACATGTGAGAGTTGACATATATAAATAACAGTGCATAAGAGCCAGTGAATTTGTGAGTGGCTGTATTGATCATTGTGAACTTGTATCAGGGATTGTATAAGAGAGTAAATATGTGTTAGTATATGTTTGAATAAGTAAGGTGTGTATAACTGTATAGTTGAGGAAATGGAAGTGTAATTGATTCTTTGCATGACTGACTAGGTGTGTGAGTAACTCCATGGTTGATTGACAGTCTGTGAGTGTCTATTTACTCTGAGTGTATCTAAGATTATATTAGAGTCTGAAGAGGTTCACCGTATTATCACATAATAAGACATATTTTAACTTTACAGAAACATACATGTTGTCATCAGTGATGTCATTTGAGATGTCATCAGTGTTGTCATCAGTGATGTCATTTGAGATGTCATCAGTGATGTCATCAGTGATGTCACTGACCATGTCATGAATGATGTATTATGAGACATCATCATCAGTGGATTGCGGGTGCGCGATATATAGTTAGTGCAACTAACTATATATGCGAATTTCAATGGTTTTGTGCGAGTAAAATAAGGTTTTGTGAATGCTAATCCCTAACTATATATGCTCTATAACCTATGGTTTTTTCAGTGAATATATATATATATATATATATATATATATATATATATATATATCCTACTGGCGGTCGCAAGTAGATATATATAGTTAGGACCTAGTTACCATAGGAAATTCCAAACATTCTATTGGGAATAACTTTGGCGCCGATTGAGGGATCTGCCTGTAATTTTCCTTAAATTTGCCTCGCTGCGCTCCGCTCCTTCCCCGAAAGTTTCAGGGGGATTCGTCAAGTGGGGGCCGAGAAAAAAGGGGGGTCCCAAAACGTGTTTTCGCCATGTTAATTTCCATAGGGACATTCCGACAAGGCTACACCTCAAACGGCTGAACGGAATTATACCAGATTTGGCAAAATGGTAGGGACTGGTATGCAGCAGTGCCTTTTGTATGTTTGGTGTAAATCCCTCCAGTAGTTCTTGAGAAAATTGAATTTGAAATTTTTCAAATGGCATTTTCTATGGGACATTTAGACACGGCTACAGCCCGAACGGCTGAACGGAATTACACCAAACCTGGCAAAATGGTAGGGACAGGTGTGCAGTAGTGCCTTTTCTATATTTGGTGAAAATCCCTCCAGTAGTTGTTGAGAAAATGAATTTGAGCAAATTATATATCTATATGCGCTCAACATTCTATTGGGAATAACTTTGGTGCCGATTTTCCAGAATTTTGGCCAGCTCCGCTCCGCTCCTTCCCTGAAGTTTTCGGGGGGATTCGTCAAGCGGGGGCCGAAAGGGGGTCTCAAAACGTGCTCAGGTGGTCCCAGAAGGATAATTACATATATAAACGTTATCCGCTAATAGAATTAGCATTTACAAAACCTTTGAAATTTATTGAAAAAAATATTAGTTTCACGCCTGATATAGTTAGGAATTAGCATTTAAAAAACCTTGCACATTCACTTAAAAAACCATAGGTTTCAGGACTTATATAGTTAGGAATTAGCATTTAAAAAACCTTGCAAATTCACTTAAAAAACCATAGGTTTCAGGCCTCATATAGTTAGGAATTAGCATTTTAAAAACCTTGCAAATTCACTTAAAAAAAACATAGGTTTCAGGCCTTATATAGTTAGGAATTAGCATAAAAACCATTGATATTGCTCCTATATAGTTAATTGTACTAACTATATTTCGTGCACCTGCAATCCACTGCTGATGATGTCACATATTACATCATTTATGACATGGTCAGTGACATCACTGATGACATCACTGATGACATCTCAAATGACATCACTGATGACATCACTGATGACATCTCATTTGACATCACTGATCACATCACTGATGATATAATTCATGTGATAATACGATGCACCTCCTCACACTCTAATATAACCTTTGATACACCCAGTGTTAAATACAGACTACGATTCTTGAAACCATTGACACACCAATACCAGTTACTACATACGCACTCACTGATTCCTAGGTCTACACAGACATTCACTCATTCACCCATAGAATCACTCATACATACAGTCACTCATCAATACAACACTATCATATGCACTCATACACCTATTCAGACATTCACACACTGCCACTCATCCATGGAGTTACTCACACACCTAGTCAGTCATGCAAAGAATCAATCACACTTCCATTTCCTCAACTATACAGTTATACACACACCACCTTACCTATTCAAACATATACTAACACATTCTTACTCTCTTATACAATCACTGATACAAGTACATAATGATCCATATAGCCACTCGCGCATTCACTGGCTCTCATGTATAGTCATTTATATATGCCAACTCTCACATGCACTGTGATTTACATATGTACTTACTTGCACATGTAGCATTGAGATATCCATTCACTCACCAACACACCCATGCACACAGTCAACCGCCCATATAGCTGTTTCCACATGCACTCTTGAACTCATACACCTAGTGAATCAACTGCTCACACATCTATGCACAGATTCACACACCTCCCAGCCACCCACACACACTCAGTCTCCCATTCAAATACTTGGGCAACCAATCAATAACCCATATAGCCACTCATATAGCTACTGATCAACACATGCAGCAGCTTACACAACAACAGACATACTGATGCACACATGCAGACAGTTTAGTTACTAACCCATGCATTTAGTAAGACACATTTAAACACTCACTCATACAGTCAGTCACGCACCTACCAAATCCTTCATCCAGACACTTATACATCCACTCATTCTTCAATATGTAAAACATATTTAAACTTTACAGAAACACACAGTGACTGGATGATGTCATCAGTGATGTCAAATGAGATGTCATCAGTGATGTCATCCGTGATGATATCAGAGATGTCATCAGTGATGTCATCAGTGATATCACTGACCATGTCATGAATGATGTAATATGTGACATCATCAGCAGTGGATTGCGGGTGCGCGAAATATAGTCAGTACAACTAACTATATAGGAGCAATTTCAATGGTTTTTAAAATGCTAATTCCTAACTATATAAGGCCTGAAACCTATGGTTTTTTAAGTGAATTTATATATATATATATATATGGACCTTCCGGCCACTTGTGCAGTAGTGACGGATTTGGTTTTCAGCCTCCCGGTAAATAGGTGTTTTAAACTGGTTGAATAAGTTGATATTATATCATGACTAACCGCAGTTTTCATACACATTTTTCCATGGTTTCAGGGAAGCTTAGTCTTTTTATCTTTGCAATGAAATTGAATATTTATATTTTAAAGCATTTTAGAACAGTATTTATTATGTTTTATCATTATTCTTAATTGCAAATGATAATCAATTTTACCATACATTGTGGAAATAATGTGCAATAGCAACAAATTGTGACCATAACAATTGCTACGCATTTAAAGTTGATGTTAAAGACATTATGTCATGAAGTATTTTCTCTATGTCTATGTTTACTAATGGCACAGTGCACTTTAAATTTGCTAGTCCGCCTCCATGACGTTGTCATGTGATCAAGGCCTCGCCAGGCCGAAACGCGTCATGGCAGAGTGGTGTTGGGTTTGAAATAAATTAACACGCACCAGAAATTGGGTTTGCCTCGTCTTTGGACCAAACTAATGGTTGATGGGACGACAACGTACCGAAAATATTTCCGAGAGTGCTTCCTCGGATTTGGCTTAACCCCTCCACATTTTGGGCAGGAACGGCTTGAAGCAACAATTCCGGCTTTGGAATTTTCTTACAGCTCCGAGGAGGAGTAGCCGTCAACGCCCCGGGAGAAGTGGTAGTTTCCGACGCGAACACAGGGAAGGTCTGGAGCAGTTCCGGGTTGAAGGTCGGCGGTGAGCTGGTCAACGACGGGAACGGCATCGGGAGTACCTGAGACGCGGCAGGGAGCACCGCAGTAAGTCCCGTGTGGGGTGTGCGAGTAACTGAGTGTCCTTGATTCACTTGGGACTACAGTTACGGACTTTGTTTACTTTACCCAAACTCACCATGTCTGCAGACACGTTAAGGGGGCGAATGGAGGCATCCAAAGGCATGTTTACCGATTCCCCGGCTGGGGAATCTGCGTCGACAATCACCTCAAGTCCACAGCAGGAACAGAATAATACTTTAAAGGACTTGTTCAGAGCTTTGGAGAAATGCATGAAAAGCGAACAGGCTAAATGGTGGGAGCATAGCTCTCTCACAGGCTATTTGGAAGTGGGAAGAGTGCCGAGGGGCTTACGAATTATGCTGACGCCATCATATGAAAACCCAGACCCTAACATGTTAAAAGATTGGGCTCAGTGTAACTTGGACTCGTCGCGCCGCTTAATTGAGATCTTAATTCAATATGCTGCAAGCGATAGAGTGAAACTGCTCACTGAGATTGATAGACTTAATGCTGAAATTGATAAATTACCAAGCTCTCCCCTAATTGACAAGTATCGTGAAGACATGGCTGTGAGATTAAGGCGGGAGGAGGATGTAATTAAAAAACGTAAAGCCTATAAATTCCAAAGGGATAGGCTGGATTATGAACACGGTCAAATTTTTACATTCACCAAGAAATACGATAGCCTTAAAACTAACCAAAAATCCACAGCCAGCTCTAATGCACAAGCGAGACCGACGAGTGAAGCCCAAACGGATGCATCATCAATTTCAGGAGAAAGTTCTACAATCGATAGTGAACCTGACAGTGAGCAAATTAGAGGCCAACGTTTGGGGTTTTGCAGGCTGACTCCGGCACAGGAGCTAGAAGTTGTGCAACAAGACAGAAAACAAACGCTCCAGTGCCAGGGGTGTAAATTCCGGCGCAGGCAAAACATCAACTGCAAACGTGCAGAAAGGAGAAAAGCCCGCAAAGCCAAACGCCGGAAGGAAACAAAGGAAGAAACGCGGCATGTGGCAACAGAACCCGGCCAACCAATAAACGATAATAATACAGTGGTCAATCTTACGGACATAACGCTGACCCCCAGTGAAACTGCAACACTTTCCTTGGGTTTGTCTTATTGCGCACGTGGCAATTTTGATTATGCCAATACCAAAATAGATCTTTTTAAATACGTCCGCAAGATTAAACTAAAAAAGTACCACAGTTTGCACAAGACTACTGTCACAATTGAGCCTAACCCTGCAACCAATCCTGATTTTGAGATGGGAGGGGCCCTAACGCAGGAATTGTTTGATTTACAACAGGAGGAAATGTTAGCCACACCAGTCCCCGGTGGGGATTTGGCTTCAGCCCTGACCCCCAGCATATTCAAGCCAAAGTCTATATTTTGTCCTCTTATGATTAAGGACAACCTCAACGCTTTTCACGACAAAGTTGTATCAGAATTGAAATCACTGCATACCAAAGTGTCAAATGCTGCCAAACGGAGAAACTACAAAGACATGGAGTATCACAAATTGATCAAGAAAATAAAAACTAATGTCAACATTGTAGTCAGACAATCTGACAAGGGCGGCAACGTGGTCCTGTGGCCGCGTAAAATGTACATGGAAGTGGCCCTTGATCAATTGAATGATCGTGAGTGCTACAAAAGGACAAATTTGAATGAGGTTCAAACGGCACATAATGACATCTATCTGAAACTGATGGCCTGGAGGAGTAAAGGTTTATTAAGCATGGACGAGTATAAGTTTTTAAAGAATGACAAACCGACCATGCCTGTGATTTACTTTATTCCGAAAGTGCACAAAAACAAATTGCAACCACCTGGCAGGCCAATCATTTCAGCCAGAAACAGTATCCTTGAAAATGTAAGCAAATATGTTGACTATTACTTACAAGAACATGTGAAAAATCTATCTTCTTTCATATTAGACACTGGAGACTTGTTAAAGAAATTGTCAACGTTTAAATGGGAATCAGGATACTTACTGGTTTCAATGGATGTAACATCCCTGTATACGAGTATTTTTCACAGGGACGGTACCAGAGCCGTTCAATACTACTTGAACAAGAGACCTACCACTCAAATTGAACATTCTAAAATGATCATTGATATGATTAATCTATGTCTGAACAACAATGTTTTTTTGTTTTCCAACCAGCTTTTTCAACAAACCAGGGGTGTAGCTATGGGGGCCTGCTTCTCCCCAAGTTATAAGAAAACAAAACATGTATGTGGAGGGTCAAGGGGAATATTTAATGACCTCTCTGCTCGCTCCCCTACTCTAAGATACAAAATACACAAGAGAGCAGACAAGGTCTGGAAGAAGGTGTACAGCTGTGTTGGCGAATGTGCAGCAATGGGTGCATGCGTGAACGTATGTTGTTGCAAACATAGGCTGGAAAAATCCCATCAGACCACCCTTTATGGTGGATTTCGCGTCATGTGGGATGTTTTGCTGATCATTCCATATCACAACTGACCATATAGTGCCGCTGTAGAAATGGATGTCAGTAATCTAGCCGTGATGTCCATTGTGAAGTAGTGTTTCCTCCCCAAGTTATGCCTGCTTGCATATGGGGTATTGGGAGGAGCAGGTCCTGGCCATTGACTTTAGTCCCATTGTTAACACCAAAATAAAGAGGTGGTTAAGATATAGTGACGACCTCCTCTTTATTTGGGACGGGTCTGTTAGTGAGGCTGCAGAATTTGTAGAACAACTAAATGTAAACAATTTGAACCTACAGTTTACCAGCAGCATCAGTGCAGAGTCAGTCAGCTTCCTGGACGTTGAGATAGTTGTAGTTGATGGCAGATTAGAGACCAAACTTTTTTGGAAACCTACGGCAGGTAATTCCGTCCTACATGCTACCAGCCAGCATCCAGCACACCTAATACGGAGCATACCCTATGGGGAGATGCTCCGTATTAGGAGGATATGCAGCAGTGACACGGAATGCCACAAGGCCCAAGGAGAATGTCAGATCAGTTTTCTCAACAGAGGGTACAACAACAACACTCTGACTAGAGCTATCAACAGAGCGAACTCTAAAGATAGGCAGCAGTTACTGTTTCCTACAGTGGACAATACTCCCATCCCAGTAGCTGACAATGAGACACGTATCATCTTTGGTTTCAGTACGCAACATAAGGCCATTCACAGGATTGTGAAAAACAACTGGTCACTCGTAACCTGTGATCCGGTTGTTGGCCATTTAATGAAGAGTACTCCTAGTATCACCTATAGGAAGGCCAGGTCCATGCAGGACAGCCTTGTCTCTAGTAGCCCGGAAATCAGAACTAACACATCATGGCTTGATAGCAGTAGGGGCTTTCTGAAATGCTTTGCTTGTAAAGCCTGCAAACATGGTATAAGCAAGAAAGAATACACAACCCCATTTAGTTCTGAACCTATACAAATTCGACACAAACTCAATTGCAGAACCGAATACGCTGTTTACATTCTGGAATGTCCCTGTGGCCTCAGGTACGTGGGAAGCACCAGGCCACAGGTGTACAAACGGATTCTGCAACATCTTAGAGCCATCACAAATGCCGACGCAGCATATCCTGTTGCGCAGCATTTTGAGGAGTGTCATGCTAAGAACACTAGCGGGCTCAAATACTTTGTAATAGACACAGTGCCACCACAGAGAAGGGGTGGGGACCGTGAAGCCCAACTACGTAAACTTGAGACGAGGCATATTATCTTGCTTGATACTAAAATACCAAACGGTCTCAATGCGAGTGAGGATTGTTATACTTATCTATGAATTTGGTAACTGAACAGGAGTAATTTTGTACGCAATTATGTAATTTAACATCTTAATTATTTATTAATGCCTAGTTACAATGAAACAATGCCGTCCATATTAGATTTTAGCACACTATTTATTCTTTGTTATTTTCACTGGTAGCACTTTCCATTTCACTTATATAAATGTATTTCACATCATTTTATTTATATGCCATTGCTAATAGACATATACATGTATTTGATATGACTTGCGTTATTTTGCACATAACTTCAGGTTAGCCCACTTGGGCTCAATGGACCTTCCGGCCACTTGTGCAGTAGTGACGGATTTGGTTTTCAGCCTCCTTGTAAATAGGTGTTTTAAACTGGTTGGATAAGTTGATATTATATCATGACTAACCGCAGTTTTCATACACATTTTTCCATGGTTTCAGGGAAGCTTAGTCTTTTTATCTTTGCAATGAAATTGAATATTTATATTTTAAAGCATTTTAGAACAGTATTTATTATGTTTTATCATTATTCTTAATTGCAAATGATAATCAATTTTACCATACATTGTGGAAATAATGTGCAATAGCAACAAATTGTGACCATAACAATTGCTACGCATTTAAAGTTGATGTTAAAGATATTAAGTCATGAAGTATTTTCTCTATGTCTATGTTTATTAATGGCACAGTGCACTTTAAATTTGCTAGTCCGCCTCCATGACGTTGTCATGTGATCAAGGCCTCGTCAGGCCCAAACGCGTCATGGCAGAGTGGTGTTGGGTTTGAAATAAATTAACACGCACCAGAAATTGGGTTTGCCTCGTCTTTGGACCGAACTAATGGTTGATGGGACGACAACGTACCGAATATATATATTCGATGAACCTGGTATGCATCTTAATTAAATATGCTGCGAGTGACCGTCTCAAACTTTTAGATCAAATAAAAGTTTTGGAATTAGAAATCAACGCTCACCCAGATCAACAAGAAGTCAAAAAGCTCACAGACAACATGACTGAGCGCCTGCGCAAGCATGAAGAGAAAATAAAAGAACGCAAGGCCTCCAAATTTGCACGTGATGCGGATGATTATAGCCAAGGCCGAATTTTCACATTTTCTAAGAAATATAACAACGCCAAACGGCAGGCATATTCCAATAATACAAATATCACGGAAAATTCCAGCAATAGTGCTTTACCTGCTCCCAACCCACACACAGGCTTTGATGGTACCACAACCTTTGCGACCGACGACAATAGTAACAACTCTACACCATTGCAGAGTGACTACAGCAGTGATGCTCTATGCTCGTGCTCCTCCACGTCGGATTTAAACTTAACAGGACTTGCAAAATTAAATCTGCAGCAAGAAATGGATTTTGTGGTGGAGGAGAGGTTGCAGACCTTGCGATCATGGCAGCCAAATCCGCAAACAGACAAAAGCGGAACCAGCGCCGGAAAGCAAGGAAGCGCAAATGGAAACAACGCCGGAGGGCAGCAACAGAAAAAGAAAAGGTAACCATGGGTGAAACGCAGATAATGGACAACACCATCATCAATTTATCTAACATCACACTTACTAAGGCAGAGGAGCAATTACTTTCCCTTGGCTTAAACTTTTCACCCATACATAGTTTCACCTACGCAATGACCAGGGTGGATCTATTTTGTTTTATAAGAAAACTGAAGTTGAAAAAACATTTTGCTTCTAAATCCACCAAGGCCACATGCGAATCTGATATTTATAATCCTGTTACTAGTACAAATGAAATAGCCCTCTTAAGTGCAGCAGACACCCACACTTTCTTGGATGCCAATGATTTACTAGTTGACACTGATACAACAGAAGTAGATCCTGATGTAGCTACACAAAACCGTTTGCGCAAAATATCCATCCAACAAACTGGAGCTGGTTTAAGTCCATTCCGCAGCAAATCTAAATTCATCCCCCTCATGCCTAGAGATGCAGTGGATGTGTTCCATGATTGCGTAGTTAATGATATAAAAAAACTGTATACTAAATCAAACAACAAATTTCGTAAAAAAGAAATTCACAGAAAAAGAGCGTTTGATGAATTAATGAAGAAGTTGAGTAATATTCATGACATAGTCATCAAAAAATCGGACAAAGGGGATAACTTGGTAATTTGGCCAAAAGCGGACTACATCACTGAGGCCAAGCGACAACTCGACGACTCTAGTTGTTATATAAAAAGTTCGCATAAAGACTACGAAATTGCCAAGAACAAATTGCACAAAATGCTAGGCCAATGGAAGCGGGAGGGCCTCATTTCTTCTGAAGAATTCAAATTTATGTGCATTAACTTTCCCGTGTTGCCCTCTTTGTATTTAATACCAAAAATCCATAAAGCTGTTGTACCCATACCCGGCAGGCCTATAGTATCTGCCATTGGAAGCGTGGGAGAAAAAGTAGGAGAATATATCGATTTTTTTCTCCAAGACTTTGTCAAAGAATTACCCAGCTTTGTAAGAGACACCAGTGACTTTATCAGCAAAATTGAAAACATTACATGGAATTCTGATATGTGGCTCATTTCCCTTGATGTGGAAGCGCTTTATACTAGTATAGACCATGAACAAGGACTCTTGGCAGTCAAACATTTTCTATCTAAGCGCTCCATCACATTTTATGAACATAATAAGGTCATTATCAGTCTGATGGAGTGGTGTCTCCACAATAATTTCTTTTCATTTGGCAAGGAAATTTTCCGACAGCTCAGAGGTGTGGCAATGGGGGCCTGCTTCTCTCCCAGCTATGCGTGTTTACACGTTGGCTGGTGGGAGGAGCAGGTCCTCATGACACGCCACAAAGCATGGATGGACAACCATGTTATTAGTTCTTTGCGTTATATTGATGACATTTTCATAGCCTGGCGTGGTACAAGGGCAGAGGCACTTGAATTCATTGATAACATTAATCACAACGACCTCAACCTCAACTTCACTGCTTACGTCGAGAAAGTGAGAATCCAATTTCTCGATGTGGAAGTGTATATAAAAGACAACAAAGTCAATACCACTCTACACAGGAAAAAGACAGCTGGAAATGCCACATTGCATGCCACCAGCATGCACCCTAGGCATACGATCACTGGTATCCCTTATGGCGAGATGTTAAGGCTCAAAAGAATATGTAGCTCTCCTTCTGATTACGAGCAATGCCTTAAAGACTTAACAATCCGTTTAAAAGCCAGGGGGTACTCTGAATCTATATTGAAAAATGCCTATGACAAATCCCTATCTCGCACGAGAGAGAGCCTGTTTCCGACTAACATCTCTGAAACAGATAACCCTGTCATTAGTGAGTCCCCAGTTTCTGGTCCTCGCATGATCACTACCTTTAGCAGGGAGGAAAGGAAAATCAAGGCCATTCTCAACAAAAATTGGCCGATAGTACTCAGTGATCATGTCCTCAACACTGTGTTACCCTCAGCTCCCCTTGTCACCTTTAGAAGAGCAAAAACTATGGGCAACCATTTGGACACCGCTGCTCCTGAATTAAAAACCAAAGCAGCTTGGTTACGACCATCTAGCGTTTTTTTCAAATGCTCCAGCTGTCAGGCATGCAAATTTGGCATCTCCACTGCTCATTACACGACTCCTTTTAGCACTGTAGCCAAACCAATATTGGGCAATTACTCCTGCAAAACCGATCACGCGGTGTATGTTCTTGTATGTACCTGTGGACTTAGGTATGTTGGCAGTACCAAGCTCCAGGTACATATGCGAATATTACAGCACCTACGAGCAATACTCCACAATGACCCTGCATATCCGGTCGCCAGGCATTTTAATCAGGTCCACAACAGGGATCTGTCTTGCCTCACTTATTTTGTGATCGGATGTGTCCCCGTGTCAAGGAAGGGTGGCAACAGAGAACTCTTCTTGAGAAAGTTGGAATCTAGATTTATTCTAGAGCTCGATAGCCATTGGCCTAATGGGCTTAACAACATCGAAGAAATGCATCATTTTCTAGAATAAGTCTCCCCTTTCCATTGACCTGTACATTAATTATCTTGCTCTCTGTGCCTTGTTCCCTTTGGCGTAAATTGAAGCAGAAGTATGCATATCTCAAGTTAGGCTCCCTATTTGAGATATATATGTTTATTTGCTCTCTGTTTTCCATCTCTTAGATTCAATTTTCTGCAGGAATATTCATTTTCACAAGTTAGGTTCCCTATTTGTGTAAAATTGTTTGTTAGCCTATTCAATTACAGTTGCGTATCACTTCTTGAAGTACTAGATACTATGTAGATTGATCATTTTGACTTTGCACTTCATTTGCACTTTATTCATCTAATTTTGTACATCTGCACCTATTTCGTATGAATTTAGTGTTAATTATGTGACCTGTCTACTCATCTTGTAAATATATGGGATATAGTGTTTTTTATATATATTCCCGTTTTTAACATTTTTTGATACTGCATTTTTGATACCAACTTTTACCATTTATGACTTTGATTGCCATGATTTATTGTATTTATTGACCATTTATATTCAGGATTCTGAATTTCGGTGTTCATCTATATACGGCATATCTGGTCCGGGTATGATGCGGCTTACATTGCACTGTGACACTTTTTTTCGTCACAATCACTTTTTTTGCACTTTATCCACTTATGCACTTTACAAATGTCCTTTGCTGCTATTTAATCTTGCTATTTTGCACATTACAGTCAGTGGTTAACATGTTTCCTAAATTTCAGATTTTATTAACTGAAATAGGGTACACAATATATATACCGTTGTTATTCTTTTGTGATGTTGTTGTAGTAATTGGTCAAGAAGATCTTTATGACTCCATGCTATTAGAAATAGTGGCATTTTAAGAGTTATCATGGATTTAACCAGTCATTTTCTATTAATGTGTACACTCAAATGCCACCACCTCACAAATTTCGGATTTAACCTGTGACTGTCATGTAAAATGTGCTGTTTACACATCATTGCTGCAGCAAAAGTCTGTTTTCACTGTCGTTACCCACGTGACACGGGAGGCTACCACCAGGGGGTGGTAACACACTATTAGCATTGCATTTAAAAAAGGCTTGTGATTGTTTCATTTTTTCACTGCAGCGTGAACAAGGGCACTCGTGCTCGAAACGCGTCGCTGACCTGGCTTTGTGAACTAAATAAACAAGAACTTTTGCTGACTTGGTGGTCCGTATTTCCTTTTGTGGATGGCGTGGAGGCTTTGACCACGTACGCAGATCCCGTAAAGAGGGAACTTGGGCTCTCATATATATATATATATATATATATATATATATATATATATATATATATATATATATATATATATATATATATATATATATATATATATATATATATATTACCTACTGGCGGTCGCCAGTAGGTATATATAGTTAGGATTTTTTCTCTATGGAACTTTTGAAAATTCTATGTCTAATAAATTTGGTGTTTGTGGACGGAATCGGCTGATATTTTCAGGTAAATGGCACATTTTGTTTCTGAGCAGCCCCTGAAAATTTGGGGGGGTTCCGTCAAGGGGGGGCAGAGAAAAAAGGGGGGTCCCAAAACGCGTTTTTCCCATTCATTTTTCCATAGGGCGTTTGGCCTCACTTTTAGCTCGAACGGCTGAATGGATTTGCACGAAACTTGGCAAAATTGTAGGGACTGTTAGCCCGATGTGCCTTTGCTGGGTCTCAATATATGTGCTCCAGTGGATTTCGAGAAATTAACGTTTAAAAAAACAGATATATCTGTGACAGCGTCCTGGATAGCGAACTAGTTCGCGTACTTTTGGCGTAACGGAGCTTTGCGAAGCGAAGCTGATTGGTTCTCCGGTGTCTGTCAACATTCTAAACAGTCCGTAGCGGCCACCATCTTGTCTCTCGGTAGGATCGAGAAACAAGAGGAGGCCAAAACGAAGGGGAAAATGAAGAAAAGGGGGCAAGGTAGACCCCTTCTGACCCCCTAGGATTGATGAGGGGGATATTAAAGTGCCCCGCGGGGCAAAAAAAAAAAATTGCGATTTTTCGCCATAGAGGCGCGTCCCGGTACGCGAACCGGGCAGCTAACTGGGCAGCTAACCGGCAGCGTAACGGGAGTCTGAGGAGAAGCTGATTGGCTGTCAACTTTGTAAACAGTCCGGAGCGGCCGCCATCTTGTCTCTCGGTAGGATCGAGAGACAAGAGGTGGTGAAAAACGAAGGGGGAAATGAAGGAAAGAGGGCAAGGTAGACCCCTCCTGAGCCCCTAGGATTGATGAGGGGGATATTAAAGTGCCCCGCAGGGCAAAAGGAAAAAAGAAAAAAAAATTGCGATTTTTCGCGGTAGAGGCGCTTCCCGGTACGCCAACCGGGTAGCTAAACGGTAGCGTAAGGGGAGTCCGACATCTTGCGTTTTTGGAGCGTCCGTTTTGCGTACCGGGTAGCATTCCGGTAAGCGTAACAAGGGGAAAACCATGAGAAACAGTAAAATAAAATTTAAAGGAATAGATTTCCACCAAACTTGGTAAAATTGTAGGGACTGTTTGTTTGATGTGCCTTTGCAAGGCCTTAAGATATGTGCACGTGTGGATTTTGTCTAATTAAGGTTAAAAAAAAATATATATATCTGTAAGCGTGCTCTGGCGCGCTTACGTTACGGGTTTTGTTTGCGCTGCAGAGACGATACGTCACGTTTATGTGACGCGTCATGAGGCGTCTCACGTGGCTACGTGATACGTCACGTAATAAAGAATATATTTTACAGCTATAGATATTAGCTTTTAAAAAACCAATGAAATTCACTGAAAAAACCATAGGTTATAGACCATATATAGTTAGGAATTTGCATTTACAAAACCTTGAAAATTTACTGAAAAACCATTGGTTATAGACCATATATAGTTAGGGATTAGCATTTTCAAAACCTTAATTTACTCGCACAAAACCGTAGAAATTCACATATATAGTTAGTTGCAATAACTATATATCGCGCACCCGCAATCCACTGCTGATGATGTCACATATTACATCATTCATGACATGGTCAGTGACATCACTGATGACATCACTGATGACATCTCAAATGACATCACTGATGACATCTCAAATGACATCACGGGTAGTTTAGTCTGCCCTGTTCCCATGATGCACTGGGCCAGGGACAGGCTGATTTGCATATAGCCAGGTTCGTAGCTGGGATGGTGCAGTGAGATAAATAACGGTGATGGATCAAGCCCTGATCTTTGGACTGGGTAAGAGTGGTCTGCTTAATTCAGACACTCTGTTCATCACCACCCCCTTTTCTGAATCGTTTTTGGCCACTATAGGTGTGGCAGGGTATACTCAGAAATGAGTCCCTTTCTCACTGCACCATCAGGATTCAAGCAAGCCGGGCCGAAGACGGCTGAAATGCCAGAAACCGGTCCCCGGTAGCTTGTCTCCTTTCTGGTGAGAATTGGCTTGGTAGTTTAGTCTGCCCTGTTCCCATGATGCACTGGGCCAGGGACAGACTGATTTGCATATAGCCAGGTTCTGAGCTGGGATGGTGCAGTGAGATAAATAACGGTGATGGATCAAGCCCTGATCTTTGGACTGGGTAAGAGTGGTCTGCTTAATTCAGACACTCTGTTCATCACCACCCCCTTTTCTGAATCGTTTTTGGCCACTATAGGTGTGGCAGGGTATACTCAGACATGAGTCCCTTTCTCACTGCACCATCAGGATTCAAGCAAGCCGGGCCGAAGACGGCTGAAATGCCAGAAACCGGTCCCCGGTAGCTTGTCTCCTTTCTGGTGAGAATTGGCTTGGTAGTTTAGTCTGCCCTGTTCCCATGATGCACTGGGCCAGGGACAGACTGATTTGCATATAGCCAGGTTCTGAGCTGGGATGGTGCAGTGAGATAAATAACGGTGATGGATCAAGCCCTGATCTTTGGACTGGGTAAGAGTGGTCTGCTTAATTCAGACACTCTGTTCATCACCACCCCCTTTTCTGAATCGTTTTTGGCCACTATAGGTGTGGCAGGGTATACTCAGACATGAGTCCCTTTCTCACTGCACCATCAGGATTCAAGCAAGCCGGGCCGAAGACGGCTGAAATGCCAGAAACCGGTCCCCGGTAGCTTGTCTCCTTTCTGGTGAGAATTGGCTTGGTAGTTTAGTCTGCCCTGTTCCCATGATGCACTGGGCCGGGGACAGACTGATTTGCATATAGCGGGGTTCTGAGCTGGGATGGTGCAGTGAGATAAATAACAGTGATGGATCAAGCCCTGATCTTTGGACTGGGTAAGAGTGGTCTGCTTAATTCAGACACTCTGTTCATCACCACCCCCTTTTCTGAATCGTTTTTGGCCACTATAGGTGTGGCAGGGTATACTCAGACATGAGTCCCTTTCTCACTGCACCATCAGGATTCAAGCAAGCCGGGCCGAAGACAGCTGAAATGCCAGAAACCGGTCCCCGGTAGCTTGTCTCCTTTCTGGTGAGAATTGGCTTGGTAGTTTAGTCTGCCCTGTTCCCATGATGCACTGGGCCAGGGACAGACTGATTTGCATATAGCCAGGTTCTGAGCTGGGATGGTGCAGTGAGATAAATAACGGTGATGGATCAAGTCCTGATCTTTGGACTGGGTAAGAGTGGTCTGCTTAATTCAGACACTCTGTTCATCACCACCCCCTTTTCTGAACCACTTTGTAAACCCCTGCGCCACATTATACCTACATCAGGTGTAATGTATGCAAAAGAGACGTATTTACTCAAGAAAGGGTCGTAGAGGTGACGCAGTGAAATCTATGAGATATCACTGCGTCACTTTTATGACGCTGTTGCGTCCAAATCTTAATCCTGTTTCACAGCAGGCGTAAGACTGATGCATGCCCTTTCACATGGGGCCTGGCCCCATGTGAAAGGATGCATTGCTGGAGTTGCATCATTTTTGTGACACACTCCAGCAATGCATCACTTTTGCGCTTACAGATACGTCTGAAATACTAACATATCTGTAAGGACTTGCAACATAATACGTCATATATTTAATATGACCCATGACTAGAAGAATGAAGGCCTCATTTATGAGGTCATGCGTCACTTTTACGCCACCGGTGAGTCACCTTTTGTGATGCAGCGGCAGCGTAAAACATGGACCTTATTGAGTCATATTTACAAAGTGACGCATCTAGGTAGATGCGTCACTTTGTAAACCCCTGCGCCACATTATACCTACGTCAGGTGTAATGTATGCAAAAGGGGTGTATTGACACAAGAAAGGGTCGTAGAGGTGACGCAGTGAATGAACTGTGTTTTCCCCATGCTACGCTCCCCGGTACGCTCTCTGGTGCGCGTACCGGGCGCCCCACCGCGAAAATCGTCAAAAAATAAAAAAAATGTTGCCCCACGGGGCCCTTTTATGGCCCCCACATCAAATCTAGCGGGTCAGGGGGGTCTACCCTGCTCCCTTTTGGTAATTTCCCCCTTTGTTTTTGCCACCTCTTGTGTCTCGATCCTACCGAGACACAAGATGGCGGCCACTCCGGACTGTTTGGAATGTTTACAGACACCCGAGAGCCAATCAGCTGTCTGCGCGCAAGTCGCGTAGCGTGCCCGGAGCGCTCCCCGGTACCGGGGCGCTGCCATAGATATATATATTTTTTTTAACTTAAAAAACTCAAAAACCACTGGAGCACATATCTTGAGACATAGCAAAGGCACATCGGGCTACCAGTCCCTACAATTTTGCCAAGTTTGGTGGAAATCCATTCAGCCGTTCGGGCTAAAAGTGAGGTCGACTGCCCTATGGAAATTAACATGGGGAAAACACGTTTTGGACCCCCCTTTTATCTCGTCGGCCACGGCTTGACGAATCCCTCCCAAACTTTCAAAGAAGGACCAGAGCTCCGCAAGGCAAATTTGAGGAAATTTTCAGGCAAATTCGTCAACCAGCGCCAAAGTTATTCACAATAGAATTTTGAGATTTTGCATTGAAAAAAATCCTAACTATAACTACCTACTGGCGACCGCCAGTAGGATATATATATATATATATATATATATATATATATATAATCCCAAGATGGTTCCACTCTCCTCTTGTATTTGGGCGCTGCTGGCAAGTGCGTCGCTTCACGCGGTAGAACCAAACCGCAACGTATTTAAACTGTGTTTGTCCCCAGGACCTCCCGGGTCCAAAACAAAAGAAGCCGCCACTGCAGTCAATGCGTTTTTCAGAAACTCGTAGATTTATTATTCGAACCTCTACAGCATGTAGTCACAGCGAAAACCAACGCGTTTCGTGAGCTCCCAACTCACTTGATCACGGTTGTTACAAACACTGTTTGCTGAGAATAATTTAAAAGGGAGTCCCTCCCCCCATCGGTCACATGATTTCGACCAAGTGTCTCCTTGACACTATGGCCTTCTGGGATTCGTAGTTTTTGCATTGCACAATGTTATTTCATGTTATTTTCACAGAAAAATCGGTTAAGCACCCATTCCCATGTTGATTGACATTTTTTTAAAACATAAATTCCTTTCATGATATTTACATTAAGGATTTCTTGTGAACTGGAAGACCTTGAGATGAAAATCAACTTTTCAGTAAAAATAAAGGCCCTCAAGTGGGCTGACTCTGTCATATGATACCTTATACATTCATTACTTATAATTTACTTCAGGTCTCTCATGCCTTGCAAATTTAGTGTTTCCAGTGCTTGAAATTCAATAATTTTCAACATATAATTATTCAAAATTAAACAAACAAACAATACGGTATTTGTGTTCAGGTCTTATTTCTTAGACTTATTTAAAGCCCTCTAGTGGGCTGACATTAACTAGGGTGTTGAATTATGGCCCAAAATCGCTCAGAGTTTGGTTATCATGTATCTTGTGCCGTGGTTTTGTGGAGGGAAAAAGTTAGTTATGGAGTACGTTCAGAGAGGCGTTCCTTGTTTTTAGATGTGTACATAAAGTTCTTCGGACTGGTTCAGACCATAAGGGGTCATTGTTCGAAAGTTCAAGATGTGGCGTGATTCCTTTTGGCGCAATAATTTTTCTCGATGTCCCCCCCGTTCCGTTGGTGCCAATGTTTCCAATCCTAGAAATTTCAAAAGTCGCCAATTGCCATCGTGATTTGTCTCCATGTGTTTGGCCACTGCATTTCCTCTGTCTTTGTTAGTTGTGGCCCTAGTGTGTTCCAAGATACGCTTCTTAAGTTCACAGATAGTGCTTCCAATATAGCGCAGCTTGCACGGACATTCAATTAGATAGACTGTATACTGACTTTTGCAGGTGATTAGTTCTTTGATCTTCCAAATTTTGCCATTAGCCATTTCGATTTGTTTCGTTGGTTTGGCTATCTCGCAAACTTTGCAGTTGTGGCATTTGTTAAATCCAACTGTTTTTAGCCAAGATGTTTTTTTGCGGTTCATAAAATGGCTATGGATCAATTG
This sequence comes from Lissotriton vulgaris, assembly GCF_964263255.1. NCBI lineage: Eukaryota > Metazoa > Chordata > Amphibia > Caudata > Salamandridae > Lissotriton > Lissotriton vulgaris. The sequence goes on from NC_141687.1 coordinate 1,184,897,484, forward strand.
GTCCTTCAAATTTTTGGTTCTGCGGTATGTGACCACAGGGTGATCGCCCATTTTTTTACCAATTGTCGGATCCAGTTTCAATAATTTCCAGTTTTTTCTTAGAATCTGGATTACTTCTTTTGCTTCTTTGCTATAATCCAGTATTAGTCTTATAGGTTCTTCCAATTCTTTTTCTTTGATTTGGGGTTTCAAACAATCTGCCCTCGATTTCTCATTGGCTCTTTCCCAACATTTTTTCGTCAGGTTTTTTCCATATTTTCTCTTGCGGAATCTCTCCATCATTGTTGCACTGTGCTTCTCCCATTCTGTTTTTTCGCTACAGATTCGTTTCACACGGAGAAATTCACCATATGGTATACTTGATATTAGGGCAGGTTGATGAAAGCTTGTGGCTTCCAATGTTGAATTTGTGGCCGTTTTCTTCCTGTGTAAAGTAGTTTCCACTTTATTTTTTTGGATATATACTTCTGTATCCAGAAATGTTATCGATGGCCTGCTTTTCGTGTAGGTGAATTTCAAGCCTCTTGTACTATTGTTCAAAAGTTCAAAGTATTCTTCGAATTCACTCTCACTGCCCCCCCACACTATAAATAGGTCGTCAATGAATCTTTTCCATTGTACGATGTGTTGGGTATATTTGACATTTCCTTGATTCCAGGCTATCTCTTCCTCCCACCACCCCATTGCTATGCAAGCATAGCTTGGACTGAATGAGAACCCCATTGCCGCGCCATTTCGCTGACGATAGAGTTGTTCTCCAAAGAAGAAGATGTTGTTTGAGAGTAACAATTTGATCATTTCATACAACATATCATTGTGTTCCTTATAATGTATGTTGCGTTTTTCCAGGAAGTATTTGCAAGCCATCAATCCCAAATCATTGTCAATATTTGTGTACAGTCCGATAACATCCATGGATATTAGCAAATAGTTATCCTGCCAGACCAAATCAGATATTGTGCACACAAAGTCTGTAGTATCTTTCAAATATGATTTTAAATGTTCCACATAAGGTCTTAGAAAGAAATCAATAAAATCTCCCATTGGTTCCATCAATGAACCGTTTGCTGACACTATTGGTCTTCCTGGTGGTCTAGTGGGGTTTTTGTGAATTTTTGGCAGGAAGTACATGGTTGCCATACGTGGAAAATCGACTGTTAGGTATTTCCTTTCATCATAGTCGATTAAATTCCTATTTTCCCATGTTAAGAGTTTTTGGTCTAACTCTCTCTTTAGTTGATCTATTGGGTTCTTCCCAAGTTGTTCATAATACTCGGGGTTCGATAGTTGGTTCATCGCTTCCTCCATGTAGAGGTCCTTATCCCAAATCACCACGTTTCCCCCCTTATCTGCCATTTTTATTTCCACATTTTTGTCATTGATGAGGGTTGTCAATGCTGCTCGTTCTTGTGGGGTTAGATTGTCTTTGAATTTTGTTTTAGGAATGTTGTATAATTCCTGTATGACCGCTTCTTGGAAGATATTGATTTTATTGCCTGGAGTAAGTTGTGGATAGAATTTGGACTTGGCTTTCATTTTGCTTATCCCAGCTCCTAATTGTGGTATAGCTGTGCTTAGGGTTATTTCATTTTCTTCCTCTGTATTCAAGTTGAGAAGGGTAAGATACCCGTCTACGTCTTTCACTGTTAGATCTGAGGATGGTTTCATGGGATTTCTGTGGATTTGAGGTTTATTTTGTCTCTCTAGAAAATGTTTAGCCAGTTTGATCTTTCGAATATATAAATATAAATCTATCCTCGTTTGTGCTAAATCCATTTTTCTTGTGGGACAAAAATTGATGCCCCTTTTAAGTAGAGTTGTTTCCGCTGGTGTCATTATCCTTTTGGATAAGTTGACTACTTGTAATTCTTCCATCATTTGCCCCTCTTCTGTTTCATGCCCCTTGTTTCTGGGCCACTTTGTTGATTTTGTGCATTTTCGTCTCCTGCCCCTTCTGGTTTTTTTTGTGTTGTTGTTGTTGTGCAATGTCACTGACCATGTCATGAATGATGTAATATGTGACATCATCAGCAGTGGATTGCGGGTGCGCGATATATAGTTATTGCATCTAACTATATATGTGAATTTCAATGGTTTTGTGCGAGTAAATTAAGGTTTTGTAAATGCTAATCCCTAACTATATATGGCCTAAAACCTATGGTTTTTTCAGTGAATTTCAATGGTTTTTTAATAGCAAATATCTATAGCTGTAACATATATTCTTATTCTAATTCACAATTATATTTTATATATTTTTTTAAGCAAAGGACCCAGATGCATTTACAGTTTATCACCAACAATGTTTCAGCACATATGTTAAAATTTCACCACAATATGTTGCTAATGAGTGAGCTTCAGAATTATACTTCAAATTATAAATATCATTTCTATTGATGACTGCTACCCCCACAAAAAAACAGACGTATGTACTTTTTTAATTAACTTTTATTAAAAGAATAACCGGAACTATAACTAAAAGATAACACTACAATAAATAACTAGAACTATAAGTAACAAAGTAATATAATAAACAACATATAATATGGAGTCCAAAATAAGTATTGTAGTTAATCTGCAAAACAAAAAGAAAATTAGTGTTTAAAATTAGATTGAAGTGACTAAATGAGATCAAACATCACAAGTCAAAGTAAAACTTGACAATATTTATATTTTTTAAAATCTTCGCAGTGTGCCTGAAACGCTTCCACTGGCATTCATCATGCAGACTTTGCTCCACCCTCTTTATCAATTTTTGCAGTTTGAGATATAACGTCCTACATGTGTTATTCATCTCCTACTTTCTCCTTTCAAATTCTCTTGTAAAGACCTTAACAACAAATAAAGGAAACATTTTCTGCATATTTTTAATAAAGCATTTGACACAATGCATAGTAACACCGTATTTATTGAATGTTTTAAAATTAATTTTCACAAGTCTTAAAAAAGGTGAATGCAAGAAAAGTTACTTGCCGCATATGCAAGACTGCTTTCAAGAGGAGACCCCAATAAAAAGGACTTGTGTGGAACTGCAAGTATGCTGAAGCAGTTGCAAACTAAGAATCCGGTCAACTTTGCAAGGGAAGAGTTAAGGAGATTGAGAGCGGCTCCTTCTGCTTCATGAGAAGGCCCGAGTACCAGTGGAGCAACACCGTCAACCTCTAGAGCACAGCCTAATATTTGTCCCCAATTTGAAACCCTTTAAGAGAAAAAGTAAGAAGGTTGGGAGCTTTGTATGCCATCCTAATATCTAATTATCCATAGTTATACAGAGATCCGCCCTGTATCAGACTCATATGTACAAGTGTATATTGTAGATTATCTGCCACCGAAAACCTCTCAAGTACCTATATCCGTTACTTTTTAACTTCGTTGAGTAGTCATATTGTGAGTATTTACCATAAAGTTGTTAATTTTTTATTGATTATTGCTCTTTGAGATATTCCCTGTCTACAAACAGAGAATAGAAATATTCTGTCTCCCTTTGCAGATAGTGAAGGATAGGTAATGCAGACTTTTGTCCCCCGTTGTAATCCATCATGCCTATTTTTCTCCCCACTGATTGATTGATTGGCTGGACATTTATTGTTCAAGGAATAGTTCTTTCGAGGTATTCTCTGTTTACAAATAACGTGGAATAGAAATATTCTGTCTAGTCTTTGCAAGTAGTGAAGGGTGGGTAATGCGGACCTTTGTCCCCCATTGTAATCTGTCATGCCCATCTACTCCCCACTGATTGAGAAACTAGTTCCACCCGGACCATTTATTAGAGGTACATCATCTGGCTCAACCGGAAAGTACCCTTAATAAAGAAGACATATGTAAAATACGAAGTAATCACTGTATCCTGTTAAACAGAAACTTTAGCATGAAACACACTTGAAAAGGAAGGGAAAGAAATCGAACAAAATCAGTAGGCCACTGATGAGTTTTTGACTTCGCTAGAAATAAGAAACATGGAAGTGGTGAAAGAAGGCAAGCTTGACGTTACGGCAGCCAAGAGGTAGCTAGGCTCAGCCACCCCCCCCACTGCTCCAAGCATGTCTGTCCCACCGCCCGCCACGCCCAATAACGGTAACATGAAATAGATACAAATCAGCAGATACATACCCCCATTCCGGAAACTCCCGAAGTGCAACAGGTCCACGGTTACACCCATCCGGAAGATGAGGCCTCGACACGTGCAGAAGAAAAAAATTTTTGTAAACAAATATCCGATTGGCATGTATTATTTAATGACCAATGTTTTGTGAATATCACGTGCAATACAAAACTTGTGTAAATAAAGAGCCCCAAAGGGGGGGAGAGAAGGGAAGGGGAAGGTAGTGTTCGGGGAAGTGTAGAAAGGTTTATGACACAGTTATAAAGAGGTAACAATACAAATTGGCACAGATTATCAAAGGATAATCAACATACACATGTCCCAAATCAGGACTAGGAATTAAAACACACATATAAACGTTGCATTTCAACGGTCACATCTGATTGTTAGAAAATTAAGGGCTGTGCCGGAATGACAAATTAAGGAAGAACAGTCGACGTTTCGACCCCTATCTATAGGCCAATTGGAGTCCTTTTACGGGGTCTTCATCAGGACGTCAAATTAGGGAAGGGGGATGGGGCCATTCTCTATAAAAAATGTAAACAAATATTTAGCTACAATTCATAGGGAGGATGAAGAGCATCACCCTATCTACAAGTTAGACACAGATGAAATGAATTAAATCTGATTTACCATGGTTGAAGACCCAAACGGGTTCAATACATAAGCGAAAGAACCACGCTGAACGTCGTGGTCGATCTGATAGGGAAGACGAATAATTAGAAGAAACACCAATCTGTAAGAGATAGAAAAATCTTGCTAATTGGTATCTACACTCAACATAACAGAGGACACTTAACCTGAGAGTACATTTTATCACCTTTCACACGGTGTAGTACAACAGTGTAGTACAACATTGAGAATAACCAGTTGGCTATGAGGGACTAATCAGGGCTACATGGAGAAAACAAAGATTTAGAATAATGCCTGGGTCACTCTGATTGGGACCTGCTGTCTACCTGTAATTAACTATGAAGATATATATATATTACCAATTGCGAATGACCATCATGTATTTTAAATAGCAGGTGAAAGAGTACTCACGATTAGGAATGCGTGGTATGCCGTTGTAAACTCGGCTGGGGCTGTGAGTAGTGTGGTCTCAAAGTTAAAATCCAATCCGGAAGAAATGTATTATTTCATTTCGACCTGATAGAAGAGGTGATGTTTTAGAGATCTACGTATAGGTTTCTACATTATTGACAAAAAGCACTAGAAAGGAAAAATCTTACTTGCACAGAATCGTGCATGAAAACACCGTTCTGAAATCAGCTGGGGCTGTGGAAGGTGTGGTCTTAAAGTGGCAATCGAATCCGGATTGGTATGATCATTCAACCTGGTGAAAGAGGGAATTATTTTGTATTTGTATTTACCAAACACGGACTTCTACATGTACAACAGTCCAAATGGGACGAAAGGGTCTTACTTGCTCGAATGATTAAGCTCGCTATTTCGAGACGGCAGATCAGCAAAACGGCGCCTGTCCGTGAAGTCTGTAGGGTCATATGTTGCGTGGAGCACCTTCGGAACGCTTTATGCACACGTAATCTGGAGATTTATCTGTGGCAAAATGGGACTGGTTTAATGTCAAGGCAAGGGGCCTGCGTGAACGGGATAAAGGATGCGAGTATCAAGCGGCTTGGGACGTACTTACATAGTGCAGCAGCAGCTCGCAGCCCGAACGCGAAATGCGCAGTCTGAGCTCCGCGGAGTTTGGGGCGGAGCTACACTCCGTATTGATAGAGCTCGAAGAGTTACTATCGGGAGCCTCTAAGTTTGTATAGCATCAGTGTGCGTATTGGGCAGCTCAAATTTAGAATTAGGGAGGACATTTCTGGGATACCTTAATGCAGTGTCAATGGCAATTATAATTGAAAAGTGGCAACAACATCACCTAAAAAATAATAAATACACGCAATGGTGCAGCTCTCATACAGGAGGCTGAAAACCATTTACTGCATAAAAGCAACAGTGAAAAATGCACAAACACAGTTCCATGCGACTCTTAACACAGAAGGTCGTAAATGGAAGGGACATGTTCTGAATTGATGACAAAATTCATGAGAGCATTTTAAAGAAACCAAGCTGTTTTACCATTATGCAACCTTGACTTAATCACTGAATTAGAATTAGTCAGCATTGAAACATATTATTCTCCTGTAACATGAGTGTCATAGTTCAAGATTGAAACGTTACTACAGGATGTTTCTACTAGCCAAGTGCTGCCAATTGGGCTAAGCTGCTGTCGTGTTCATTCAAGCCATTTTTAATGGAGTCCAGAAGGGACATCCATTTGGACTCTCGTGTGTTAAGTACTATTGGCAGGTTACCACCTCTTCTACCCAGCGTTACTTTCTCAATGACAAACCAACATAGGTCTGTTACAATGTGACCAGCTGTTCCCCAATGTTCAACAAGGGGCGCCCCTGCCACTTTGCACCTCAATCTACTGGAGTGTGAGGAAATGCGAGCTTTGATCTTTTGCTGAGTTTGCCCTACATAATTCCGTCTGATTATTCGATCAACCGATATACGAGGCCTTGTCTCAGGATTAAGAAGGGAATCTCATGGGTTGTACCAGGCTCGTTTCCTGGCTCGTCTAACCATCCGTGTTGGATACCCTCGTGAGACCCTCGTGAGACTAAACGTTCACTCAAGATTTCGGACTCTCTCAAATAGTTGGCTCTTGTGGAACAGTTCCTCCTGATTCGGAGGAATTGTCCAACCGGTAGGTTGTCCTTAAGGCCTCTAGGATGGTGGCTCTGATATTGTAATAATGAGTTGCGTTCCGTAGGCTTACGAAACAGCGTTGTGTGTAAGAGTTCATCTTCCTCGTAGATAGAGATATCTAAAAAGGGTATGGTGTTATTACTAGATTCCATCGTAAACTGGATGTTAGGATTACGGGAATTGAGCCAAACATGGAATTCTTTGAGATGGTCTGGATTGCCTTCCCAGACCCACGAGATTCCCTTCTTAATCCTGAGACAAGGCCTCGTATATCGGTTGATTGAATAATCTGCGTTACAACCTTTTCCACACGCAGTAACGATTTCAAAAAAATCATCAATCAAAACTGGCCTTTGGTTGCAGATGTGATCGCCCAGACGGAATTACCCCTACACTCATTTAAGAGAGCAAAAAACATCAGGGATATGGTGGTCCACTCCTATTTAGAATCTGCAAGCCAACCCACCCTGACAACTCTTTGGAATTTACCCCCTGTTATCGGACACTACAGATGTGGTGCCTGCACGGCGTGCAACACTACTATCCAGACTAAATCATTTGCACATGGGGGCAGGACCTACCATTTAAAACACTACACTAATTGCAACACTTCCGGAGTAATTTACATCATTCGATGCCCTTGCAATCAATTATATGTAGGGCAAACTCAGCAAAAGATCAAAGCTCGCATTTCCTCACACTCCAGTAGATTGAGGTGCAAAGTGGCAGGGGCGCCCCTTGTTGAACATTGGGGAACAGCTGGTCACATTGTAACAGACCTACGTTGGTTTGTCATTGAGAAAGTAACGCTGGGTAGAAGAGGTGGTAACCTGCCAATAGTACTTAACACACGAGAGTCCAAATGGATGTCCCTTCTGGACTCCATTAAAAATGGCTTGAATGAACACGACAGCAGCTTAGCCCAATTGGCAGCACTTGGCTAGTAGAAACATCCTGTAGTAACGTTTCAATCTTGAACTATGACACTCATGTTACAGGAGAATAATATGTTTCAATGCTGACTAATTCCAATTCAGTGATTAAGTCAAGGTTGCATAATGCTAAAACAGCTTGGTTTCTTTAAAATGCTCTCATGAATTTTGTCATCAATTCAGAACATGTCCCTTCCATTTACGACCTTCTGTGTTAAGAGTCGCATGGAACTGTGTTTGTGCATTTTTCACTGTTGCTTTTATGCAGTAAATGGTTTTCAGCCTCCTGTATGAGAGCTGCACCATTGCGTGTATTTATTATTTTTTAGGTGATGTTGTTGCCACTTTTCAATTATAATTGCCATTGACACTGCATTAAGGTATCCCAGAAATGTCCTCCCTAATTCTAAATTTGAGCTGCCCAATACGCACACTGATGCTATACAAACTTAGAGGCTCCCGATAGTAACTCTTCGAGCTCTATCAATACGGAGTGTAGCTCCGCCCCAAACTCCGCGGAGCTCAGACTGCGCATTTCGCGTTCGGGCTGCGAGCTGCTGCTGCACTATGTAAGTACGTCCCAAGCCGCTTGATACTCGCATCCTTTATCCCGTTCACGCAGGCCCCTTGCCTTGACATTAAACCAGTCCCATTTTGCCACAGATAAATCTCCAGATTACGTGTGCATAAAGCGTTCCGAAGGTGCTCCACGCAACATATGACCCTACAGACTTCACGGACAGGCGCCGTTTTGCTGATCTGCCGTCTCGAAATAGCGAGCTTAATCATTCGAGCAAGTAAGACCCTTTCGTCCCATTTGGACTGTTGTACATGTAGAAGTCCGTGTTTGGTAAATACAAATACAAAATAATTCCCTCTTTCACCAGGTTGAATGATCATACCAATCCGGATTCGATTGCCACTTTAAGACCACACCTTCCACAGCCCCAGCTGATTTCAGAACGGTGTTTTCATGCACGATTCTGTGCAAGTAAGATTTTTCCTTTCTAGTGCTTTTTGTCAATAATGTAGAAACCTATACGTAGATCTCTAAAACCTCACCTCTTCTATCAGGTCGAAATGAAATAATACATTTCTTCCGGATTGGATTTTAACTTTGAGACCACACTACTCACAGCCCCAGCCGAGTTTACAACGGCATACCACGCATTCCTAATCGTGAGTACTCTTTCACCTGCTATTTAAAATACATGATGGTCATTCGCAATTGGTAATATATATATATCTTCATAGTTAATTACAGGTAGACAGCAGGTCCCAATCAGAGTGACCCAGGCATTATTCTAAATCTTTGTTTTCTCCATGTAGCCCTGATTAGTCCCTCATAGCCAACTGGTTATTCTCAATGTTGTACTACACTGTTGTACTACACCGTGTGAAAGGTGATAAAATGTACTCTCAGGTTAAGTGTCCTCTGTTATGTTGAGTGTAGATACCAATTAGCAAGATTTTTCTATCTCTTACAGATTGGTGTTTCTTCTAATTATTCGTCTTCCCTATCAGATCGACCACGACGTTCAGCGTGGTTCTTTCGCTTATGTATTGAACCCGTTTGGGTCTTCAACCATGGTAAATCAGATTTAATTCATTTCATCTGTGTCTAACTTGTAGATAGGGTGATGCTCTTCATCCTCCCTATGAATTGTAGCTAAATATTTGTTTACATTTTTTATAGAGAATGGCCCCATCCCCCTTCCCTAATTTGACGTCCTGATGAAGACCCCGTAAAAGGACTCCAATTGGCCTATAGATAGGGGTCGAAACGTCGACTGTTCTTCCTTAATTTGTCATTCCGGCACACCCCTTAATTTTCTAACAATCAGATGTGACCGTTGAAATGCAACGTTTATATGTGTGTTTTAATTCCTAGTCCTGATTTGGGACATGTGTATGTTGATTATCCTTTGATAATCTGTGCCAATTTGTATTGTTACCTCTTTATAACTGTGTCATAAACCTTTCTACACTTCCCCGAACACTACCTTCCCCTTCCCTTCTCTCCGCCCCTTTGGGGCTCTTTATTTACACAAGTTTTGTATTGCACGTGATATTCACAAACCATTGGTCATTAAATAATACATGCCAATCGGATATTTGTTTACAAAAAATTTTTTCTTCCGCGATTTCTAAATAAATTGTTGTGTATGTAATTTACAATACACCCTTCTCCTCTACGGGGACCCCCCTTCATATGTATCATATTGTGCCCAGGTCCCCGTGACTGCATGGGTTTAACCCCCTTTTTTGTAAAGTCGACACGTGCAGGGCGGGGCCCGACTAGCCGCCATCAGCCGGAGAAGTCGTGGGATGGTCGGCCCGGAATGTGCTGGTCCTCCCTTTCTCTGGCCTACCGCACGGCGCGTTTGCTGAATACTGTAAAGGTCTTCCTACACTTGGCGACGTGCTCGCTGCCTTGAATTCCTGGGGTGAGTCCATGAAGTTTCAGTCCGCCAGGCCAGAGGATGTTCTTCTAGAAGGGGCTCGCTGAACCGCTTCCCACGTGTGCTTGATATGAGCTCCCCGTTCGGGCCTGAAGCGGCGCCCTGCAGGCCACGGGGGGGGATGTCTTGCCTCTGCCTCCGACCCCCCCCCTCTTATCGCCTGGTCCGGACATCACGGATATCAACGCCAGGTGTCGGCGTGGGGTGCGCTGGGAGGGAGAGGCGGCGCGAACGAGCCTCTCCCACCCCCCCAGGTGGGGGCCCCTCAGCTGCACCCCCAACGCTCCACTCACCCGACAAGGGTTCCTCCACTCTTGCGATGCAGCGGCGCTGCACTCACCCAACAAAAGGTCTCGTCCACTATTGCGAGGCAATGATGCTCCGCTCACCCAGCGGGGGTCTCGTCCACTGTTGCGGTGCAACGACGCTTCTGAGTTCAACTAGAAAATGAGTCCTGCGTCCAGAAACGTTCTCCTCAACTTTGAAGATTCTATAAGAGCCACGGGGGCCCCCGACCCCCGATGGGGAATGACTGCCATGATCACCCTCGGAACGACCACGACATAGCCGCGGGACGTCGGCGCGCTCATGCCGGCACCGGCCTCAGTCTTGAAATGACCAAAATCCTGCATGACTACCAACTTGATCAGTTCCGGTGGGACACCAGTATGACCCGGTAGGAGAGATTGTTGCCTCCCACCCCACTTTGACTGATGGTTCATGTCGGCAGTCCCCTCTGCTACCCTTCAACGAAAACTTTTGGACTGCCGAAAGAGGTCCCGGTCCAACCACGAGTTGGTGGAGACATTTTGACTATACTTGGACCTTCCTGACCTCACCCAAAATGGCGCCGGTACAAATGAAACTCTCAACTCCTTGTTGTGCCCGATTGCTCAGCCTTGATATCATGAGATATGTATGCAGTTTTTAGCACATGAATTGATATGGGATAAGACTGATTATATGTTCGGACAATGAATTGATCCGGGATGGGTATTGATTATATGTTCGAACAATGAATTGACATGGGACAGGTACTGATTACACGTTCGAACAATGAATTGATATTAAGTTCTAATGCATCATTGATTACTGTATTTATTATTGAAGGTTCGAATTGTCGACACTTTTGGTACTTGCTCACAATGAATTATCAATATGATTTTGTTGCACTTGTCGCACTTTTTACTATGAAACAACGACCACTGACTCTCTGTTATGTTTTCCACAAATAAATACCCCCCCTTTTCCCCCACCATTTACAGTTCCAGCCTGCTCCGTGGCCGGCCCACGGGGTTGTAGGCCCGTATTTGGGCACCAACATTTTTATTAAAGGTTTTTGAAAAAGCAAAGTAGTTGTAACGCATAGATTGGTAAGTTTCGAATAAAAGGCCACTGTTTCCGATTTTAAAAAAAAAAAAAATTTTAAAGTAGGTGAAATGAAGCAGCTCAATTAGTTAAGGGTTAAAAAGTATAGTACGCAGAAACATTGAAAATATGAATGGTCCAGGTTTGTTGTGTGTTTTTCATTTTTGTACAGCATAAAGCAATCGATAAAGATCCTGGTATTTAGCCTCTACTTTATATGCTACCTGTATCAGGGAAGTTGTTTTAAATGCCCCTAAGCCACCCCGAAGGAATGCCACCTGGCCCCCCTAGTACGAACGAAAACGACCCCGTACCACTGTAGGTTATCTCTCTTCCTCAAAAATGACAAAAATTACTTTCTAGGACGTTTTGGACATTGATGATTTTCATATGATCTATTTATTAAAGTAATACTCATCTCTGCGCATGAAATTAATTTTTCACATGCTACACAGGTCAATCTCATCTGCCCAAAGTTCTTTTGCAGATTTGGGACCGTTTCCCTTGCCTCTGACTCACTTATTGCTAAGTCATTGATGGATGTTTTTGCCGGTCTGGAGTTATCCACCAAATCTCGAAGTTGTGCTTTAGAATAATTAGGAGGGTGCCACCTCTCCATGTGCCGATGCATGGTATGATTACCATAGCTATATTTTTTTTCGGTCCCTCTCGAGAGTTTTTTTTTTGCAGATGAGGCAGGTAACGAACCTGGCATTAACTTTCTTTTCATGAGAAGGAAAAGAAAAAAATTGCCAGATAAAATTCACTTTCACATGGGACGTTCTTGCCATTTCTTTCAGAAACTTTTACATCACTGTGTCATTTCTTTGTCTATCCTGGTTAAAGCAATGTCATATAAATAGTTGTTTAAAAAGTTTTTTTTTAACGTGTTTACTTTGTTGGAGCGTTGTATATATTTATAAGTTATTAAAGTGTTATAATCCTACTACTTTGTTAGAGTGCTATATATTTTTAATGTGACACATAATTGTGAAGACTTTGATGTACAAAAAGGCATCCCTGGAATCTTCCGCTTCAGGCTCGGTCCCACACACCCTTACAGTGACAATCCCTCCCCAATCACAATACAGGATCGTTATCAGATAGTAGGAACGCGTGTGGTGTGACGGATCTCATGAGGTGGCGACCTTGATCTACTGTAACTCCTTTGAACAGAGGTGATTCTTTACAGTTGGGGCCATAAACTACATCCGCAGGGCTAGGTGATAGCCTGGGACCGGCCTGGACAATCAGACACAGAGGAAGAGGAGTGTCAGAGGGTGCGGTAGTGAATAGGGTGAAAGGGAGGTGTCGGGCGGGCACAGGGTGTGATACTCAGGGAAGAGCAGCGCAGATGGGGGGAAGTTTATGGCCCATGCATGAGAGAGAGAGCAGGGGTGACCAGTGCGTGGGGGAGATGCTTGCGAGGGTGGGGAGCCATGCTGAGGATCGGCGGCGTGCAGAGAGTGGGTCTGGTCAAGGCATCTAAAATGGCTGCCGTGCACGACAAAAGTGTGGCATTGGAAAAAAAGCAAGATGGCGCAGACAATGTTTATCAATACGGATTAATTTATAACAATTATTTTTAGCAATATATTTACTCGCAGTGTCAAAATGGCTATCAACACTTCCTAATTTCCTTAGATTCGAACGTTAACAGAAGTCAAGCAGCAAAAAAAAAAAAAAAAACGCTCACGCGCAACCGCTGGAAGACAAGTATCAACATATATGAACCTCCTCAACCACCCTCAGAAAACATAGGGGGTCAGGATACGTCTCCCATACCCCCTTATACCCAATACTCACATTGCTTTTCCTCCATCTACTAATTTATTCAAATCGAAACACAAAATGGCGAATTCACATTTCGCTACCAGTTTGCGACCCGGTTCGCGAACCGAGAAGCGCTTCTACCGCGAAAAATCATTTTTTTTTTATTTGCCCCACGGGACCCTTTAATAACACGAACATCATTCCTAGGGGGTCAAGAGGGGTCTACCTTGCCCCCTTTCATTAAATTCCCCCTGCGTTTTACTCCTCCTCTTGTCTCTCGATCCTACCGAGAGACAAGATGGCGGCCGCACCAGACTATTTAGAATGTTGACAGACACCAGAGAGCCAATCAGCTTCGCTTTGCAAAGCTTCGTTACGCGAAAAGTACGCGATCTGGAGCGCTACCCGGGACGCTGTCACAGATATATCTGTTTTTTTAAACGTTAATTTCTCAAAATCCACTGGAGCACATATATTGAGACCCAGCAAAGGCACATTGGGCTAACAGTCCCTACAATTTTGCCAAGTTTCGTGCAAATCCATTCAGCCGTTCGAGCTAAAAGTGAGGCCAAAGGCCCTATGGAAAAATGAATGGGAAAAACGCGTTTTGGGAACCCCTTTTTTCTCGGCCCCCCCTTGACGGAACCCCCCCAAATTTTCAGGGGCTGCTCAGAAACAAAATGTGCCATTTTCCTGAAAATTTCAGCCGATTCCGTCCACAAACGCCAGTTATTAGACATAGAATTTTCAAAAGTTCCATAGAGAAAAAATCCTAACTATATATACCTACTGGCTATCGCCAGTAGGTAATATATATATATATATATATATATATATATATATATATATATATATATATATATATATATATATATATATATATATATATATTTCCTACTGGCAGTAGCCAGTAGGTATATATAGTTAGGACCTAGCTACCATAGGAAATCCGCAACATTCTAATGGGAATAACTTCGGCGCTGGTTGAGGAATTTGCGTGTAATTTTCCAAAATTTAGGCCAGCTCTGCTCCGTTCCTTCCCTGGAAATTTTGGGGGTATTCGTCATGCGGGGGCTGAGAAAAAAGGGGGGTCCCAAAACGAGTTTTCCCCATGTTATTTTCCACGATAGGACACTGCTACAGCCTGAACGGCTGAACAGAATTACACCAAACTTGGCAAAATTGTAATGACTGGTACGCAGAAGTGCCTTTTCTATATTTTGTGAAAATTGCTCAAGTGGTTTTTACGAAAATTAACTTCAAAAACACATATATTCTATTTGCACGCTTCGAGCGCTTACAGGTACGCGTACCGGCGAGCGCACCCGGCGCGACACAGAAGTATGCGAGCGGACAGCTGATTGGCTCTCGGGTGTCTGTGAACATTCCAAACGGTCTGGAGAGTCCGCCATCTTGTGTCTCGGTAGAACCAAGACACAAGTGGTGAAAAACAAAAGGGGAAAACTATAAAAGGGGGCAGGGTAGAGACCCCCTGACCCCCTAGGTTTTATCAGGGGGGCCTAGGAGGACCCCGAAAATAAAAAAAAATGAATATTATTTTTTAAAATTTCGCGGAGTGCGCGCTGGGTGCGATGCAATGTACGCGTACCCTGAGCGTACCAGAGAAAACCAAAAAAAATAAATTATTCTTGGGCCTGAGGGGGTTCTTGTGGGACCCCCTGAGCAGGCCTAGGGGGTCAGGGTGCTTCTACCCTGCCCCCTTTGCATGTTTTGCACCTTTGTTTCACTGCTTTCTTGTGCCTTGGTTCTACCGAGGCACAAGATGGCTGCCAACACTTCCTGGTTTGGAGTGTTGACAGACAGTGGCAGCCAATCAGCATGCATTTCGCAGGAAAGCAGCATGCTCATTGGCTGTCAACGCTTCTAACCAGGAAGTGTTGGCATTCATCGTGTGCTAGGTAGACCGGGCACAAAAGAAGCAGAAACACAAACGTGTAGAATGCAAAAAGGGGGCAGGGTAGAAACAACCTGACCCCTAGGGCTGCTCAAGTGGTCCCACAAGGATATTACCATATTTAAACGTTATCCGCTAATAGAATTAGCATTTAAAAAACCTTGCGAATTCACTGAAAAAACCATAGGTTTCAGGCCTTATATAATTAGGAATTAGCATTAAAAAGAACTTGCAAATTCACTGAAAAAACCATAGGTTTCAGGACTTATATAGTTAGGAATTAGCATATAAAAAACCTTTGAAATTCACTGAAAAAACCATAGGTTTCAGGCCTTATATAGTTAGGAATTAACATTTAAAAAACCTTTGAAATTCACTGAAAAAAACAGAGGTTTCAGGACTTATATAGTTAGGAATTAGCATTTAAAAAAACCTTTGAAATTCACTGAAAAAACCATAGGTTTCAGGCCTTGTATAGTTATGAATTTGCTTTTAAAAAACCTTTGAAATTCACTGAAAAAACCATAGGTTTCAGGCCTTGTATACTTAGGAATTAGCTTTTAAAAAACCTTTGAAGTTCACTCAAAAAACTATAAGTTTAAGGGGTGTTATAGTTGGATCTATGACAGAATTTCGACAGACAGAGTTTCGACCTACACAAATATCGGCGTAATTATATCGATTGCAAAAATATCGACGCCCTATGTACAACATGGTAAGTACCAAAATATCGAAAAAATAATATTGATGTTAAAAATATCGTTGTCAAATATATCGTTTTTTTTGGGTTTAAAATAACATAAAAAATACTGTAAATAATACTTATAAATTACTTAAACATATTTAAATATATTTAATAATGGTAAAAAAAAATAATAATACATATTTAATGAAAAAAATAATATTTACAAATCATATATAATATATACTTACTTAACAATAATTACTATTCCCACTCCAGTGGGTGCAACAGTAGGGAAAACTGACCCTGAACCTAAAAAATATCCCTTTACCCCAGAACTGAAAACTGACCCTGAACCCTAAAAATACCCCTTTACCCAAAAACCCAAAACTGACCCTGAACACTAAAAATATCCCTTTACCCAAGAACTGAAAACTGACCCTGAACCCTAAAAATACCCCTTTACCCAAAAACCCAAAACTGACCCTGAACCCTAAAAATACCCCTTTACCCAAAAACTGAAAACTGACCCTGAACCCAAAAAATACCCCTTTACCCAAGAACTGAAAACTGACCCTGAACCCTAAAAATACCCCTTTACCCAAAAACTGAAAACTGACCCTGAACCCTAAAAATACCCCTTTACCCAAAAACTGAAAACTGACCCTGAACCATAAAAATACCCCTTTACCCAAAAACTGAAAACTGACCCTGAACCCAAAAAATACCCCTTTACCCAAGAACTGAAAACTGACCCTGAACCCTAAAAATACCCCTTTACCCAAAAACTGAAAACTGACCCTGAACCCTAAAAATACCCCTTTACCCAAAAACTGAAAACTGACCCTGAACCCTAAAAATACCCCTTTACCCAAAAACTGAAAACTGACCCTGAACGCTAAAAATACCCCTTTACCCAAAAACTGAAAACTGACCCTGAATCCTAAAAATACCCCTTTACCCAAAAAACCAAAACTGACCCTGAACCCTAAAAATACTCCTTTACCCAAAATTAATTAATATTACAATTAAATTACTTCCCACCCTATTCCCCTATAAACCCACAACCCGCTCCAGTAGTAAAACATATAATTTAGTTAAAAATATACATAAATTATCAATTAATTATTCAATTAATCAATTAAAATGATTCATTGCCAATTAATATTTAATTGCAAAATAAATTCATCATTAAAAAATAATTATTTAATTACAAATAAATTACTTCCCACCCTATTTCCCTATAAACCCACAACCCGCTCCAGTAGTAAAACATATAATTTACTTACAAATTATACATAAATTATCAATTAATAATCAATTAATCAATTAAAATAATTCACTGCCAGTTAATATTTAATTGCAAAATAAATTAATCATTAAAAAATAATTATTTAATTACAAATACATTACTTCCCACCCTATTCCCCTATAAACCCACAACCCGCTCCAATAGTAAAACATATAATTTAGTTAAAAATATACATAAATTATCAATTAAATATTCAATTAATCAATTAAAATAATTCATTGCCAATTAATATTTAATTGCAAAATAAATTAATCATTAAAAAATAATTATTTAATTACAAATAAATTACTTCCCACCCTATTCCCCTATAAACCCACAACCCGCTCCAGTAGTAAAACATATAATTTACTTAAAAATTATACATAAATTATCAATTAATAATCAATTAATCAATTAAAATAATTCACTGCCAGTTAATATTTAATTGCAAAATAAATTAATCATTAAAAAATAATTATTTAATTACAAATAAATTACTTCCCACCCTATTCCCCTAAAAACCCACAACCCGCTCTGGTAGTAAAACATATTATTTACTTTTATATATTTTTTATTTATAAAAACATATTAAACACATATTATAACAATTAATTTAAATACTTCACTAAAATATCTAACACATATGAGTAAATCGAAATTACTTACATCGAAATATATGCTATTGATATAAGTAATGTCGATATTACTTACATCGATATATATGCTATTGATATAAGTAATTTCGATAATACTTACCTTAGGGTCGATATTCTGGCCATCGATATTATGGACATCGATATTCTGTCCCTTCGATATTAGCAACTCGATATAACTGTAAGTCGAAATTAAAGATTCGATATTTTGACTGTGTACCGTTATAGTTAGCTGGACATTTCACTCATACAAAACCATTGAAATTGCTCCTATATAGTTAGTTGTACTAACTATATTTTGCGCACCCGCAATGCACTGCTGATGATGTCACATATTAGGTCATTCATGACATGGTCAGTGACATCACTGATGACCTCTCAAATGACATCACTGATGACATCATCCACGTGACAATCACATACGGATCTATGACAGAATTTCGACAGACAGAATTTCGACCTACACAAATATCGGCGTAATTATATTGATTGCAAAAATATCGACACCCTATGTACAACATGGTAAGTACCAAAATATCGAAAAAATAATATCGATGTTAAAAATATCGTTGCCAAATATATCGGGTTTTTTTGGGTTTAAATTAACATAAAAAATACTGTAAATAATACTTATAAATTACTTAAACATATTTAAATATATTTAATAATGGTAAAAAAATATAATAATACATATTTAATAAAACAAATAATATTTACAAATCATATATAATATATACTTACTTAACAATAATTACTATTCCCACTCCAGTGGGTACAACAGTAGGGAAAACTGACCCTGAACCTAAAAAATATCCCTTTACCCAAGAACTGAAAACTGACCCTGAACCCTAAAAATACCCCTTTACCCAAAAACCCAAAACTGACCCTGAACACTAAAAATATCCCTTTACCCAAGAACTGAAAACTGACCCTGAACCCTAAAAATACCCCTGTACCCAAAAACCCCAAAACTGACCCTGAACCCTAAAAATACCCCTTTACCCAAAAACTGAAAACTGACCCTGAACCCAAAAAATACCCCTTTACCCAAGAACTGAAAACTGACCCTAAACCCTAAAAATACCCCTTTACCCAAAAACTGAAAACTGATCCTGAACCCTAAAAATACCCCTTTACCCAAAAACTGAAAACTGACCCTGAACCATAAAAATACCCCTTTACCCAAAAACTGAAATCTGACCCTGAACCCAAAAAATACCCCTTTACCCAAGAACTGAAAACTGACCCTGAACCCTAAAAATACCCCTTTACCCAAAAACTGAAAACTGACCCTGAACCCTAAAAATACCCCTTTACCCAAAAACTGAAAACTGACCCTGAACCCTAAAAATACCCCTTTACCCAAAAACTGAAAACTGACCCTGAACGCTAAAAATACCCCTTTACCCAAAAACTGAAAACTGACCCTGAACCCTAAAAATACCCCTTTACCCAAAAAACCAAAACTGACCCTGAACGCTAAAAATACTCCTTTACCCAAAATTAATTAATATTACAATTAAATTACTTCCCACCCTATTCCCCTATAAACCCACAACCCACTCCAGTAGTAAAACATATAATTTAGTTAAAAATATACATAAATTATCAATTAATTATTCAATTAATCAATTAAAATAATTCATTGCCAATTAATATTTAATTGCAAAATAAATTAATCATTAAAAAATAATTATTTCATTACAAATAAATTACTTCCCACCCTATTCCCCTATAAACCCACAACCCGCTCCAGTAGTAAAACATATAATTTAGTTAAGAATATACATAAATTATCAATTAATTATTCAATTAATCAATTAAAATAAATCATTGCCAGTTAATATTTAATTGCAAAATAAATTAATCATTAAAAAATAATTATTTAATTACAAATAAATTACTTCCCACCCTATTCCCCTATAAACCCACAACCCGCTCCAGTAGTAAAACATATAATTTACTAAAAAATATACATAAATTATCAATTAATTAATCAATTAATCATTTAAAATAATTCATTGCCAATTAATATTTAATTTCAAAATACATTAATCATTAAAAAATAATTATTTAATTACAAATAAATTACTTCCCACCCTATTCCCCTAAAAACCCACAACCCGCTCTGGTAGTAAAACATTATTTACTTTTATATATTTTTTATTTTAAAAAACATATTAAACACATATTATAACAATTAATTTAAATACTTCACTAAAATTTCTAACACATATTAGTAAATCGAAATTACTTACATCAATATATATGCTATCGATATAAGTAATGTCGATATTACTTACATCGATATATATGCTATCGATATAAGTAATTTCGACATTACTTACCTTAGGGTCGATATTCTGGCCATCGATATTCTGGACATCGATATTCTGTCCCTTCGATATTAGCAACTCAATATAACTGTAAGTCGAAATTAAAGATTCGATATTTTGACTGTGTACCATCACATACACCTTTTCATACACTAGTAAAATCTTTCACCTCTCTTTGTAAAATACAGAGTATCATATTTGAATCCATTGTCACAGCAATACAAGTATCTAAAAACCCACTCAGTGATTCATAGATGTATATACACATCCAATCACTTACCTGTAGATTCACTCATACATGCTGTCAATGAACAATAGAACACTATCAAAAATACTTATACACCTATATCGACATTAAACAACAGCACACATCCTATTCACATATGAAGTCATCCTACTCACTTATGAAAACAATGGATCATACTTACATATTTACTTAACTACACACTTATACAAACACCACTTCATCTATTCATTTAGATAGTAAGTCATACTTAGTGAATTATAAAATCATTATTACAAGTATATAGTTATCCATACAGTCACTCACACA
The DNA here is from genome assembly GCF_964263255.1 of Lissotriton vulgaris. Taxonomy (NCBI): domain Eukaryota; kingdom Metazoa; phylum Chordata; class Amphibia; order Caudata; family Salamandridae; genus Lissotriton; species Lissotriton vulgaris. Next base: position 1,184,918,278 of record NC_141687.1, read on the forward strand.
ATCATTGAGTCTTATGTATACTTATTTATATACAACAACTGACACATACACTGCATTTTATTTTTTTAGTTTGTTGGACATGTATCATTGAGAAATATATTTGCTCATCACCAAACCCATAAAGAGATTCACTAACCCAAACTGTTAGAACATGTAAGTCCAGAGCAGAGAAGGTAAGCCCAGAGGATAAGGGACAGGTGGTCCCAAAGGTAAAGTTCACTCCCTCATTGAGAACCTTTTTTAAAATTCAACACTTCGCACAAAATGGCAGTGACCCATCCAGTAAGAAACAGGGAGAACAACCGGCCCCACAGGAATCAAGGGGCACCCTTTTCACTGCCTCAGGAGCGCGATTCTTAAACCTAATGACTCAAGACAGGGGGAAAGACCTTGTGAACTTCGAAGGTATAGACATGGCAGATATGGCAGGAGTAGACCGCACATGAGAAGTGCACCCATCGAGCAGTGAGGGGAACTTAGTAGAAGAAGAAGCAGAAATAACCATAACTGGTTCTGAGCTTCAGGTTAACCCTACGGAAGGAGATCCTGGAGAGAATACTAAGTGAAATGAGAGATAAATTTGCGATCTCAGAGGCCAACCAAGGTAGAATTCAAGATGCATGCGAGGCATTGGACTGCAAGCTAAATGCGCTTGGTGATAGAGTGACAGCAGTGGAAGAGGAGGTGGGAGCCCTTAGTAAGAAGGTGAGATGTCCACCAAAGAGAGATTAGATCCTTAAGACTAGAGGGCAAAAACATGAGTGAAAAACTCGAGTCACTGGAAAACCAGGCCAGAAAAAACAATATAAGAATTTTGAATGTCCTGGAGAATCAAGAAGGAGCCGATATCAAAAATTTGTAGTAACACTTCTCGCAGATCACTTCCCATGGGCAAGTAAGGAACTGCTCGAAGAGGACATACAAATGGGTTCACTGAGACCCATTCGGAAAAGCCAAAGGAAGGAAAACACGCAGGAAAATCCTTGTCAATTTTAAAACATATACGTTGAAGGAGAGAATTCTTGGTGAAGCGCTAAAAAAGGGAATCTTCAGTAAGGACAACTGGTCCTTCAGGATCAGATCAGAAATGTCCAAAGCCTCGCAAGACAGACAATGGGAACTGGGACAATTCATGACTGAGCTAAAGTCCATCGGGCTATAGTGCAAATGAAGTTCCCTCCATCACTCAGAATCATGTGGAGGAATAAAATGCGCAACATAAGAAACCCTGAGGAGGTTAAAGAATTTCTTGAGCTGGTCCGAGACAACGTCCGGTCTGAAAACCCCATGAACCTCTAGAAAAATGAGATTACGGAAAAAGCAGGAAAGAGCAAAGTATAGGCCCAAAATAGAAAAAATAGAGTCAAGGAGCCTGAAAAGGGCAAGAAGAATAGCCCTAAGAAAAGAAGAAGGAGGCTTCCCCAGGGAGGGTAAACAAGATGTACATAAAGTTAAAACAAAATATATGAAACAGAACACGGGTGGGGAGCAAATTAGGTAGAAAAAAACTAAATAAATCCTCTATAATTCAGATAAATTTGGAAATCAAGGTTTCGTTTAGTAAAATCATAATGACTGCCATTGTACAGTATACAATTCAAGTAATAGATGGGGTCAAACAGTAGAGAGTTCAATATACTTTCATGGAACGTAAATGGACTCAGGATGAAAAACAGAAGAAACAGGATTCTAGAGTATTTAAAGACATCAGACAGTGAGGTCATTATATTACAAGAAACGCACTTCCTGAAAGAAGAATGGAGCCAAATAATGAAAAATCTAGGGTGGGTGGACATATATGTATGCACGAATCAGGAATGTAACGTAAAAGGGATACCTATAATCTTCAAGAAAACTCTTCAAATCAAGCTTGAATACTCCGAGGTAGACAGTAAAGGTAGATGAGCAATTGTTAGGGCAAGAATTGGAAATAACCTCTATACAATAGCAGGTTACTATGGCCCGAAAACAGATGACTCGGGCCTCTACAAAAGTTGTACACCCATCTGTTGTCAGCTACCTCCCCAATAATACTAGGAGGTGATTTCAATATAATTATGGACCCTAGAGTAGACCGATCACCCCCGGGAAGACAAACAAATCTCCCAAAAATGAGAGAGTGGCTTGGAAATTATAGGAGGGACCTAGACCTACTGGAGATCTGGAAAATGAAAGGGGATAAAAGACAACCTTTCACCCTACACAATAAGAAACTTGGACATAGGTCAAGAATTGATTATTTTTTAATTAATAGAAGTCTCACAGAAGATGTAACAAACCTGGAACACCTTCCAACTCACCTGTCAGATCATTCTGCAGTCCGGCTTACGTTGCAAAGGACGAAAATTAAAACTCAAAGTAGACTGACAATCGAACGGGATATTCTGCTTGACCAGCATTGCATACAGGAGCTCAGGTCAGAAACAGAACACTTTTTTGAAAATAACAGGGTAGGTACAACAAGACAAATTACATGGGACACCTATAAAGCAGTCATCAGGGGAAACTACGAAGCCAAGGGGCATTTAGATCAAAGACAATAAAACACAAGATAAGGGATTTGGAAAATTCTATAAACCTTCCGGACGCACAAATACTGGTTGAACAAATAACAAACAAAAGGGAAGAGATGGAGAAGGAAAGACAAAGACAAAAAGAATGCCTTGCTGACATCCTGGAAGACAGAGTAAGGACGAAGTGGGAAGCGAGCAAACTAGCAAACCACAAATATGGGGAAGGCTGTGGGAAACTACTGGCCTGGAAACTAAAGTCAGACCTAGCAAGACATAAGGTATTAAGTATACAACAAGACAGCCAGCCAACACCATCATCAGAGGAAACAATAATCAGGCAGGAATTTACAAAATTCTTCACTGAGTTATACTCCGAAGATGTCAACCCATCCGAAGAACAAATAGAAGGTTACTTAAATACTCTACCCTCCCTAGCCCTAACAGAGGAAGAGGAAAAAGACTTAAATGAAGAATTTTCCAGAGAAGAAGTAGAAGAAGCAATAAAAGGATTGAAAAAAGGGAAAGCTGCGGGTCCGGACGCTCTTCCAAATGAGCTATACATGGTGCTTAGAGAAACTCTGTCGCCACAAATCACAGACTTACTCAATCTGGTCTATAAACAACACAAAAAGATCCCTGACTCTTGGAACGACGCCATCATAACCATAATCCTAAAACCTGGAAAGAAGCCCACAAGATGTGAATCATACCGGCCAATATCATTACTCAACTGTGACTATAAGATCTGCACAAAAATCTTGGCAAAAAGGCTGGGGAGAGTGATGATCCAGCTGGTTCATATTGACCAGAAAGGCTTCAGCAGAGGAAGACAACTTCAGGACCTCACCCACGAGCTATTTGGGGCAATAGACGCTGCTACTTCTGAAAAAAACCCTCTCACAATACTCACCTTTGATGTCGCAAAGGCGTTTGACCGGGTTAACTGGGTTTTTCTAAATAGGGTAATGAGAAGAAATAACCTGGGGGAATCTTTCTTACACATGGTGAAAGAGATTTATAAGACCCCAAGATCCAAGATTCTGGTGAATGGGGATCTTACGAATAACATACGTATAGAAAGAGGAACTAGGCAAGGTTGCCCCCTCTCGCCATTACTTTTCAACTTGTACATTGAGCCATTGGAAAACTTCCTAAGGGAAAACGAAAAAATACTACCATTCAAACACCAGGGGTGGTCTAAAAAAGTTGCTCTGTATGCTGATGACTTAATGCTTTTCACAAATGACTATCAGTCCTCCATACCCGAAATTAAAATTACCCTAGAGAATTTTGGAAAATTCTCAGGTTATCTGGTTAATCACTCCAAAACCGAGATTATGACTTGGAATACAAATCTCACCAATCCCAGTATCAAGAAGGAGATAAAATATTTAGGAATCACATTAGTCCACGACCTGGAGAAAATCCCGCAGATAAATCTAAACAGAGTGGCAGGCGAAGTAAGAAAACTTTTAAAGGTCTGGACTAGCCTCCCCTTAAGCTTCCTAGGTAGATCAAACATCATAAAAATGTCTATCTTACCCAAGTATACCTACCTGTTTAATACAATTCCCTTAGAATTCAAAAGGAACTCACTGAAATAACTACAGGGAGAAATTGCGAGCTTTATCTGGGCATCCAAGGGAACCAGAATATCATGGAAGAAAATCAGGAGAAGAAAAGAGCACGGAGGGATAGCCAGCCCTGACCTGTGGGAATACTATAGAGCTTTTCATTTTAAGAATATGAGACCACTGTTGAGGGTTTACCAATATTATCCCGAATATCTTCATGCAATGACCAAGAGAGCTGACCACTTCCTATATAAATTCAGCCATCCAAAATTCTTCAAGAAAATAAAGCTGAAGGTCCTGAAGGATGCGGCCTGGCTATGGATTCAGGTCAGAGGGACCTTAAATATTCCATACAACAGCCCTCTGGCCCCTATATGGGACTCCCCTGGCACCCCAGACTGCCTAAAAGACAGCATGTCAAACCCTCTGAAAACAGCCAACATTAAGTATTGGGGTCAAATCATAAGCGGGTCAACTCTGATCTCATGGGATGATCTTCATACCATCACTAACTCTACCATCCCCAAATTTAAATACTATCAGCTTTCTAGTTGGGCAAAAACCCTTACAGATCAAGAAAAGGATACCGAAGAGCTGGAGAAAGAAATGCAGAAAGTTCTACCCATAAAGAAAGAGATAGCCAGATGGTACTGGGCCCTAATAACATCAGGAGATGAAGATCCTCAGACTGCAGAGCTAATCTGGGGGAAAGACTTACAAACCTCAGACCTAGAGGGAGTGTGACTGAAGTCAATTGAGAAATGTTGGGCTACATTAAAATCAGAAGCTTTAAAAAGAAATGACCTCTTCACGATCCATAGGGCTTATTGGACCCCAAAAAAACTGTCCAAATTTAAAGGTGCCCAAATCAGGAAATGCCCGAAATGCGGAGAGGAGAGGGCAGACGACATTCACATCTTTAAAGAGTGCCCATACCTTGACGGGTTTTGGTCTGAAGTGGGTAAGACCTTAAGCTCGATCCTACAACAGCAACTAACTGTAAGTACCAACCTTGTTCTCTTTGGGATCGACAGCAATATAGGAGCGGGTAAGCTAACAAAAGTGCAAGAAAACTTGGTTTTTGTTTTAATCCTCCTTGCAAGAAGGGGAGATATGTATTAAGTGGTTTGGGGCAGTACCCCCTTACGCTCGGGGAATGGATGAATTCAGTCTTGAAAATAAACAAACTAGATAGGAGGGGAAAGCACACCAATAGAAACAACTTTTGGGCACAATGGGAAAATCATTTTAACTCCAACTCAGTGGCCCAGACGGAAAGATGATCCTATGATTAAGCGATGGTAACTTCTGTTGATGGGTATAATACTCATCGAGTAGTCAAGGGGGCTATCTCTCACCCACAAACGAAAAAACAGAAAAGTTATTTATGTGATGGTTCCAAAAGGGACTCCTCTGCAAAATCCTTCATTTGGGAAACTCCCCATACAAACTCGTATTTAAGGGCAGTGCTGGTACAGTTAATGCAGAGGCTGAACCTTGACATTTCCAGAATACATAAAATCGCAATATGAGGATTAAAAAAAAAAAAATACTTATACACCTATATCGACATTAAACATCAGCACACATCCTATTTACATATGAAGTCATCCTACTCACTTATGCAAACAATGGATCATACTTACATATTTACTTAACTACCCACTTATACAAACACCACTTCATCTATTCATTTAGATAGTAAGTCATACTTAGTGAATTATAAAATCATTATTACAAGTATATAGTTATCCATACAGTCACTCACACAATCATTGAGTCTTATGTATACTTATTTATACACAACAACTGACACATACACTGCATTTTATTTTTCTAGTTTGTTGGACATGTACCATTGAGAAATATATTTGCTCATCACCACACCCATAAAGAGATTCACTCACCCAAACTGTTAGAACATGTAATTTTAACTTCATATATCTACTGAATCAACTATTCACACATCTTTGGACAGTCACACACCACCCACCGAACCACACACACTTTCACTCTCCCATACAAATACTCAGTTATCTAATCAATAACTAATATAGACTTTCACATAGCTAGTAACCAACTGTAGAACCAGTTTATACAACAAATGATAAAGTGATACAGATATTCACACAGTTTAGTCCCTATCCACTATATTTAGTGAGACATTGGGACAAAGGTTTTTTAAATGCTAATTCTGAACTATATACGACCTGAAACCTATGGTTTTTTCTATGAATTTGCGAGGTTTTTTAAATGCTAATTCCTACCTATATATGACCTGAAACCTATGTTTTTTTCAGTGAATTTGCAAGGTTTTTAAAATGCTAATTCCTAACTATATAAGGCCTGAAACCTATGTTTTTTTCAGTGAAGTTGCAAGGCTTTTTTTAAATGCTAATCCCTAACTAAATAAGGCCTGAAACCTATTTTGTTTCAGTGAATTTCAGAGGTTTTCTTAAAGATAATTTTTAAATATACTAATTATTAAATTTCTTTCTTTTTATACTAATTTTTGTTTTTATAATACATCTTATTTATAAATTATTTTTCCCTTTATATTTCACATATTATAGTACAATAATTTTAAAACTAAGTACAAAAATATTCTTTTTTTATATGATTACAAGGTCCGCGCACTGTGAGAGCTCCGTAAGCACACCGTTAACTTTCTGTGCACTTACCCCGGTACATTTTTTAAATTTCAAAAACATAATATCTACGTATTTAATGTAGATTTTAAAGGTAGACAATATCTGTAATTAAAGAAAAGTTTTTACAAATATCGCGATATTTGTAATTACTTTTTGAAGTAATTACAAATATCGCGAGGGTACGTCGCACGTGCATGCAACGTGAGAGCTCCGTCCGCGCACCGTAAACTCTTCGAGCATTTACCCCCGAATGTTTTATAAACTTAAAAACGTTATATCTACGTATTTATTGTACAATGTAAAAGTACACATTATCTGGGATAATCAAAAACATGTTTATTTTAAAGTTTTAGAGACCGTATATTACTTTATTAAAGCAATAACGAATCTCGCGAGGGTGTGTCCTACGTGAGCGCAGCATAAATAACACGTAAGCGCATCTTAAGATGACGTAAGTGCTCCGTAAATAGAACGTAAACGCAACGTAAGCTTACGTAAGATTATGTCCAACCATGTGACCTTAAAACAAAAGATTTTATTGGTTTATAATACTTTCTACTCCAATTGTTGAAAGACCCCTCCCATGTTCATCATTCCTCTTTGGCTTTCAGAGAAGCAACACCTTTTTTTTACAGCTCCTAGCTACAGAAAAATACTTCAAAATGGCTGAACATCCAGAGTCTGACCATTCTTCTAATGAAGACTTTGTTGAAGAGGACCCTTGCCCAAGTAAGTCTGAAAGTTTTTCAGCTTTCCAGAACATCAGAAAAAAGTAAATGCACCACTGGTCACCTGCAAGATCTGTGACACAGTGTTATCTAGAGGAGATCCTAATAAAAATATTCATTCGGAACCCACAGCATGGAACGCCATGTAAAAACTATACACCCCAACAATTGGAGTAGAGCTGTGATGCATAGATCTCAGGAGCAGGACTCTTCTCCTAGTACACCTACAACAAGAACCGGAGTACCACCAATGCCATCTTCAATAGTGGCAAATATTCAGCCAGAACTGAAAAATGTAATGATGCAATGCATACATTGCAATAAATTTGTAGCCTTCGGACAACAGTCCATTGAAGTAATTTTGCAGAAGAACAGGAACCACAGATGCAGCAAATAATTGTTTTCTTTCAATTTCATAGTTTGTTCCTGTTGAACAATTGTTTTGTGTAAAAAGGTCCTTTTTTTTTAACGTTTTTCCCGCAACAAAATTTTTTAAAAAAAATAGTTCATTTAAGAGCTACCTCTACAGGTTAAAAAAAGAACTACGGGGCATATTACCAAGCAATAGCGATAATTATCGCTATTGCTTGGTTAGAGACAAAAATTTACCGCTGAGCTGCAGCGATTTTTACCGCAAATAAACCTTGGTATTACCAAGGTTTATCGCAAATGCGATAGAAATCGCTACAATGCATCAATATCGCTGAAAAGTCTGCGATATTCATGCATTACCGAGCTAATGCTCTTAGCCATGTTATCCACCTCCCATTGGATAACATGGTTAAGAACTGCTCAGGGCAGGTGTTAGCTTTTGGAGATATTTGCGCTTAGCGCGAATATCTCCAAAAGTTGGTAATAGGAGATAGCGATGTTAGCGACTGTTTTCAGTCGCTAACATCTTGGCACGCCCACTTTGCATGTCATTAGTGATAAATATCACTGACATGCAAAGTGGGGCCCAAGATGGTCGCTATCTCCTACTAGCTGTTGCTAACTGGTGTTAGCGACAGCTAGGTAATAGGGAGATAATTTTATCTCCGCTTTCTTGGCTTTTAAAGCCAAAAAAGCGGAGATAAACCCCCTTGATAATATGCCCCTACATTTCTATGTTTGTATGTAAAAGCTTGTCATAGTGAATGTCAAAGTGCAAAACTATAAGGATGTGGTACAGCATAAATCTATAAGGTGTTTACCTATAGTATACTGTATTACTTCCAAAGCACTGAAATGTAACATATCTATATAAATATGTTACAACTCTATGTTACCTACTCTTAAATACCGAATCATACCAATTCAATATTTAAGAGTAGGCAAATGGGATGTAGGTCATTTCTCTATTGAAATTACCGAAGCGGTATGATTCAGTAATTTTACCGAATCGGTATTTACCGATTCGGTAATTGCCATTGATTCCTCAATGTCAATTACCGAATTAGTAAATACCGATTCGGTAAAATTACCGAATTGTCAAGGGGGACAGGGTGTCACTTTGACACCCTGTTGCACCCCTGATTCTGGCTTGTGTGCCATGGGACACATATACATGCCCCTAGGGCATGTATTTGTGCCACATGGCACAGATGTGCATGTACAGAGGAATTCGTTATTTACCGCCAAATAGTATTTGGTGGTAAATAACAAATTCTTAAGGGCTGTGGCACTGTTTTCAGTGCCACCTACATCTAGATTTACCGATTCGGTAAATTTACGGATTCGGTATTTTACCAAATCGGCAAATTTACTGAATTGGTAAATTTACTGATTTTGTAAAATTTAGGGCCCCAACATATCAAACACCAAATACCGGTCGGTAACGGCCGAAAACAGCTGTTACCAACTGGTACTTGATGTCCTACATCTACCTCTATGTTTCAATTGGCACTATTAGTAAAACTGCATGAATTAATTCATATGTATTATGGGTAATTTATAATAGCCTTGTGTGTCTTTTTCACAACTATTGCTTCACATGCGTGATGCAACAGTGGTACAAAAGATGTACCATAAAGTATGCTTTTTACAATTTGATGTGCTTGGAAAGTGCATCATATTGTAAAACAATACACCAAAACAAGGCTTTCCTGCATACCTAGGGAATGTACAAATGCAGGAATACCACCTAAAAATGAATAAGTAAAAGTTATAATGTTTCATTCAGTCACTCTTGGATTTAGACTTCGTAAAAAACCTGCACTTGTTTGCAAAACAAAACAAAGAGGTGTAAAGTGAACACAAAAGGGAAGAGGTGTGAGAAACAGACAGAAGGAAGTGCACTGGGGGAAGTGGAGTGCCAATAAATGAAGGCTTACTAACAGGTAAGAAATGGATAACAGAGTGAAGGAAGGAAAATAAGAGATGTAGAGAGAGAGAGAGCAAGGGACTGAGAAAGAGTGAGGCAGTTATTCTGTCACAATAACAGAGTGATAGCAATCTTATTTTTGTTTCTCATACTTACCTTATAAATAATAAAAACTTAGAGACTGTTGCAAAAAAAGTTTTTTATTTGTTATAATTACCTTCTAAGGTATAAAAAAGTTAAAGAAATTATTTTTAAAAAATATAACATCTGTAAAACACAAGAAAAAAATAAATTGCAATGCATACAATGTATATTTCACAATAAAAGAAAGAAGGAAGTAGATTAAGAGATGGGAAAGTTAGATGGCACACGCAGAGGGACAGATGCCACAGGTAGAGGGTAAGATGGTGCAGGCAGAGAGTGGGATAGAACAAGTAGAGGGTGGGATGGTACAAGCAGAAGGTAAGATGACACAGGCACATGCATATATTGTGCAGGCAGAGGGTAAGTTTGCACACACTGAGAAAAACATGGAACAGCCAAAGGAAGACATAGCACAGTCAAAAGAGAGTTGGAAATGAGCGTGACACAAGGGGAGTGACGACAAAGAGGAAGTGAAGAAAGAGCGAGAGAAGGGGACTGAGTGAGGGAGCAAAGACAGATAAGTGATGGAGTGTGGGTGAGTTAAAGAGAGTGAGTGTGAGTGAAGGGCAGTGAGACAGTGAAGGGATAGAGGGAGTAAGGCTAACAGACACAGTGAAGGAAGAGAAGTGAGGATGTCAGAGTTCAGAGGGAGTGACAGAAGGAGTAAGTGAAGTGGAGTAACGTGAGTGAGGGATAGTTAATGAGTAAGGGAGCAAAGGAAGGAAAGAGGTGAAGGGAAGTGAATCAGATGGACTGAGAAAAGGTAAGTGGGGGAGAGAAGAAAGGGGAAGGGGACTGAAAGATGTGGAATAAGGTGTCCTGAGGGAAGCAGACTAATGAAACGAGGGTGAGGTGGGTTAGAGAAGGAAAGTGAGGTTGAAGAAAGACAAGTGATAGAGGGTGGAAAAAGTCAAGTGAGCGTGAGACAACGGGAGTGAGTGATTGAGAACACACAGGGAGTGAAGGAAGGAGTGAGAGAAGGGGGCTCAGTGAGGGATCAAAGAAAGGTAAATGAGGCAGTGTGGGTGAGGGAAGAGGAGTGACAGAGTGAGGTGATGGAGGGAGTAAGTCCAAGAGAGAGGGAGTGATGGAAGGATAGACAGAAAGAGAAATAAAAACGTTTTTTTTGTCAGTTGTACTTACCTTATAAATGAAATATCTGTGGAAACGAAAAAACAAATCAGTTATAATATATTATTCACAATACAAGAGACAAGGCAGGAGATTAAAAGTCACAAAAGGGTACTTTCAAATAAAGTAAAAGATGAAAAAACAAAAAGGGAATCAAAGGAACAGTGAAGGACAAAAAGAGGGAAAAATAAATAAAGAGAGAGCAAATAACTAACAGGAATGAGGCAGATAGATTCAGAGACACAGAACGAAAGACAAATGAACTGAAAGTGTGTAAGGGACTAAAGGAATGGGAGTTAGCAAAACGAAATGAGGAAAGAGGAGTAGGAGAAGGGAAATGAGGGAGAGGCAAGGGGGAGTGAGTGGTTTGCGTTAACGACAGTGAAGGATAGAAGGTGACTGAGGGTGACTGAACGGAAATGACAGAGTGAGGGGACAGAGGAAGTCAGGGTAAGAGAGAGGAAGTGATGGAAGAGGAGAGAGTAAGTAAGACGACAGAGGGATTTTTGAGAACACGTGTTTAAAGTAGAGTAAGGTGAGTGACAAAAGGGAAATTAGTGAGGGAGTAAAGGAAGGAAAGAGAGGTGTGAAGGGGAGTGAAGCAGATGGACTGAGAGAAGGTAAGTGGGGGAGAGAAGAAAGGAAAATGGGAGTGAAGGATGGGGAATAAGGGGTACTAAGGGAAGCGTACTAAGGAAATTGTGTTGCGGTGTGTGAGAGAAGGACAGTGAGGTTGAAGAAAGAAAAGTGATAGAGGGTGGATAATGTCGAGTGAGCCTGACACAATAGGAGTAAGTGATTGAGAAGACACAGGGAGTGAAGGAAGGAGTGAAAGAAGGGGGCTGAGTAAGGGATCAAAGAAAGGTAAATGAGGCAGTGTGGGTGAGTTAAAGAGAGTAAGTGTGAGGGAAGAGGAGTAACAGAGTGAGGTGATGAAAGGAGTGAGGCTAAGAGAGAGGGAGTGATGGCAAAAAAAAACACAATCAAAATGATTGTGTTTAAAAAACCCATAGAACTTAGAAAAAACATATTTTAAATGTTTTTTTCCAAATAGAAATTTCTAACATACAGTATCTCATTATTAATCTCTCAAACTAAAGTGATATAGAAAAATATATTAACCACATTTACCCGAAATATGTATTCTTCATTTACATACCTTTCCACATGGCCAAATGGTATACAGAAAGTCCTCTTTTTGGAAATTACTTAATAGTAGTTTTAAACTTCCATTTACCCGACTTTCTGAATGAAAAGCTCCAACATCTATTTCATCATCTAACACTAGTTATATTTGCACCTCTGACTCACTCTTGATTAACATTTCATATAATACTGATATCACTCACTATGTGATACACTTACTCTACCTCTATGACAACTCCAGGTTTACTAATTATCTTGATCACTTTCACTCACAAACTAATTTTGAACAACATACTTACTTTTATTAACTGCTCCAATCTTCATTGTCCAATTACTTTCTCTAAAATTTTGGTTCTAAAAACACTAGGTAAGAATTTCTTAAGTCAAAAGGCAAACATTGTTTTGAAATGAATTGACTATCATTACAAACTTATGTAAAAACATATATTATCAATATTTACCCGAGAAACTCATTTTTCATTGACGTGCTTTCCCACATGGCCAAATAGTATGTAAAAAATTCCTTGGTTTTGAAAATACTTAATACTATTCTTGACCTTCCATTTCCCGACCTTCTGCATGAAAAGCTCCAACGTCTTTTGTAACACCTAACAATATTTACAACTCCACCCGTTGAAGTGTATCATGTCCATAAAACATTAAACTACCAGAAAACTATCACAATCTCTATATTATATACAATCCTGATGACTAACTTTTATTAACTGCTCCAATCTTTCTAGGCCAATTACTTTTCTTAAAATTTAGGTTGTAAAAACACTAGGTAAGATTTTTTTAAGTCAAAAGGCAAAGGTTTTTTGAAAGTCAAAAGAGTATCATTACAATAAGTCCAGCCTTTTTGACATTTTAAATAAGCTGTATAATGTCCAGAAGTTGTTGAAGGACCATCATGGAAAATAATTGCTACAGTTACAAAGGTTCTTCCTGAAAGTGATAATTGAGAAGCCACAACATTTTTAATTAAAGTTGTCATCAGATCTACATCGTTGGAACATTAAAATTACATACTGTCCATAACTTTGTATAAATAATGTTGATAGCATTGCAGAGTTACATTGGGCACAAACCATGTTTTGATCTGCTGCTGTAACTAGATTTTTAAAAGACACTGATTTGCAGTCTGGTAAAGTCAAATATATAAATCTTTCATTGTCTACTGTAGTACTACTTATAAAAAAAGGAACAATTATTGCAGTCATGTTGCCATTTATAAGAAAGGCCAAAAAGATTATCAACATCTATACCTTCCTCTTGCAATACAACAAGCATTTACATTAAAAATTCCTGACAATCTTGCTGAATATCCTGAGAAAATTGATTTATACCAGAACATATATCTAAATCATTTCGAATAACAGAAACACTTTCTATTTTTGTTCTATCACTGCTACATTTCTCAAACACAGTATTCAACAAACAACAAAATCTTTGATCCTGATTTTCAACAATCTGTTTTTGCAAAATTTGGAGAAAAAAAAAACATTAACCACTACATTTGCATAGCAGTTGACACCAGAACTGTTCTCAAATTGAAATCCAACAATATCTTCAACAGAATCCTCTTTGTTTCCGCTTACAATTACTGGTTCATCTAATTTTCTTCTTTTTGCTACAGCCTCGCTACAATTTTTCTCATTTTTTCTTTTTTGGCCTACCACACGCTTTTCAAATAGTGGATATTGAGGTAAATTTGGAGCATACTCTCTTCTGAACCTATTGTATTCCTTTACACAATTTAGATCTGCACCAATCTTTGTCTCATCAAAATCAATCAAGTACAATCCAGATAAAGTTCTGACTCGAGATAAAGCAACATATGCCATACCCTCCTTGAAGACAGAACTTCCAATATTCACCAAAGCACTATCTACACTTAAACCTTGAGATTTATGAATAGTTACTGCATATGCCAAAGAAACAGGAATCTGTTTTCGGCGCACATATAAATCAAGTCAAATAACACTTTATTCGATTAATTAAAATCATAAAAGTAATGACAATAATACAATTATGAATAAAAACAGTACAATAAAATCAATTTCATCATCAATATGTATAAAATTCATAAAAGTTAAAATACCAGAGATAAAAATATTCAGTAGCAGCGAAGCTACAATCATCCCACTGTCTCTAGTGCCGCTAGTCTATTGGCTTTTTTCCGGACAGCAGCCACCAGGAAACATGCAACCCCATAAATTACCTGTGAACTAGGTAGGAGTTGTAGGTACATTAGTGCGGGTCTTACTTGCATGAACCCTGCTTCTCTAAGAAGAGGTAACAAAAACTGTTTCCTAATTTCGGCATAGTGGTCACAAAAAATAATAAAATGCATCAAAGTTTGGCTAGAAGAGTTATCACAACTGCATGGTATTGATGACTCAGGTCTACCCCAGACTGGGAAATGACCCAGGGAAAATTTGACAATATTAAGCCTAAATCGAATTAACAGGTGGCGGTGGAAAGGAATTGACAAAATCCTAAGGTAAGGTTCAAGAAGCGGTGATGTCTTCAGAACAAAATTAGCTCTAACAATAGGTTTTAGCAATTCCATCTTCTCCCGTTCTTGCTCCGCCTGACTCAAAAAATTAGTCTTGGTCCACTCTAAGTCATTCTTTTGTAACAAATTGGGCGACAAGTACAGTTCCGGTCGACCCAGTTTGCAGAATGTGTTTCTGACATAAACTAGCCAAGGTATTTTATTGGACTTATTTAGCACCATACAATCTTTTAGGATGGAATGATGGAGTGTGATCTCACTATTGAGCCAGATTTTAATCCAACAGGTCAAAGGGGCCAGCTGTATAAGGTCCGTAATATACCTTAGTCCCAACTCTGAGTGCAGGGAAAATATAGGAAAGGATTGGGGAACTGCTACTAGTGATCTTAAAAACTTGTTTTCCGTAATCTGTATTTTGCCTGACGGAACACAGCTCCAAAGTGAGGCACCATACAGTGCAATGGACAGACATTTAGATTTATATACTGTTAAAAGGGCTTCTATAGGCCTCGAGCCCAGACGTTTCACAAAACCCAGAAGGGCAGAAGATGCTCTTGCGACAGCTAAGCTTTTAGCATTTAGTTGGGGCCCAGGTACCCTTTTCATCAAAAATGACACCTAAGTAGGGAAAAACCGGAACCCTAGATATCACCGACCCATTGCAAGTGAAGCTTTTTATTTTGTGGGCCTTCGTGTGTTTGCCAGCTACCATAACGTGGGATTTTTTGCTGTTTACCTGTAGGTCTAAGGACCCCATAAAACGGCCAAAGGCGTCCAAGAGTCTCTGCAGCCCCAGTCCCGTGCGGGCTAACAGGACAGCGTCATCCGCATAAAGAAGGACCGGGACTGCAGAGTCTCCCACACGCGGGACATCCAAGCTAGCCCCCTCTAGATGTTTGTTCAAAGAATTAATATATAAGGTAAAAAAGAGGGGTGCCAAAATGCACCCCTGCCTAACACCACGCTTGGAGTTAAAATAGCTGGTACAACCCCCCTCTTTGTTACCTCTAATTGTTGCTTAGAGACCTTGGTGCAGGGTCACTAGAAAGTTAACCAGGGAGGGATTGTAGCCTAAGTTGGACAAAATCAACCATAATTTTGCCCGGTTTACCAAGTCGAAGGCCGATGAAAGGTCCATAAATCCCATGTAAAGCATACCGTCTTTAGCCTCGGTGTATTTACTTATGAGCATCTGGAGGTTTAGGCACTGGTCTAAAGTTCCTCTTTAAGCCCTAAACCCGTACTGTAGGTTGGAGAGGACCCCCCTATCCTCTAGGTATTCTTCCATCTTATGCAAGATGACTCTGCCCAAGATTTTAATGGCAGAGTCAATCAGGGAGATGGGCCTATAACAGGAGTGGTCACTCCGCAAACCTTTTTTAAATACAGTAATTATAATCGATGTTGCTCAGGACGATGGAAATCCACTACTACTTAAGGAATTAAAAACTTTTACAAGAATCTTTGCCCAGAGTTTTGGGAGGGTCCTATAGAGATCTGCTGGGACACCGTCTGGCCCAGGGGCGTTATTTTTTGATGTCTCTTCTATCGCCCTCTGGACCTCAGCCATCTCAAAGTGTAGCGGATAGGCTGATTTCAAAGAATTATGATCCGTAACTACTACGAGTAGACACTCCTCAGTGTCAGAGATCTTACTGAAGTGTAAAACCCATTGTTCATCAGGGATCACACAATCCAGGACCGTGTTATCAATTCCAGAGAAACATGGGTGGTTTATTGTGGCCCAAAATTTGCTAATATCCTTCCGGGTATCTACGGAGATAAGATTGTTCCAAGCCTCGATTTTAATCGCCTTTTTCCTACCAGACATAGCCAGCTTATATGCTTTTTTCTTGGCAGCAATGAGCTCAGTATTCAGAGGTTTTATTTTTAAGGCTTGTAAAAGTTCTTTATGTGCCTTAGAGCATTTGGCATCAAACCACCTAGGGTGGTTGAGGTCTTTCTGCCTAATATTAGTTTTTAAATGCTGATTAATTCTGTTACAAATAGCAACATAGGCACTAATGATATCGGTACTGATGGCTGTACTATCTAGGCAGACTGCAGAATCTGGCTCTGCTTTAAAAAGGAGATCAGTCATAAAGGTATCTGGGACAACCTTGGTCCAATTTAGTCTCCTAGCCTGGGTCTTTGGGGTCCAAGTATTGGTTTTTACAGTATTTAAATCCCATCTAATTATTACATCTCCAAGATTCAAAGCAAGGACAAGGGGATTGTGATCACTGAAAATAGAAACTACTACTTCGTATGAAATGGCCTTTGTTATCAATCCCACAGATACGAAGATGATTTCTATTACAGTGTCTGAGTCTCTTCCTTTGAAAGTCGGGGTCCTATCCTCCCCTTAAAACCATCTACCTCAAACAAATTCATACTGGCTAATAGTCCCTCGAGAGCTTCCCCCTGTGGACTATGTTCAAAGTATGTGGAAATAGATCCAACAGGTCCCATTACCTGTTCTGCCAGGCAATTCCAATTGCACGGATGAATATTAAAATCTCCCATCAAAATGGTATCGAATACAGTGTTATGTGAGGATTTATATTCCTCTAAAAAACCTTCCAAAAAGTTAAGATGTAGGTTATAGTGGTCCTTCCCCATAGCATTGTAAAAGTTAATCAAAAGGGTAGTTGGGTGATTTGGGCCTATCCATTCCAGGATTAATATATTGTCTGAATGCATCGCAAGTTGTTTAAAAGAGCCACATAGTTCAAGTAAGATAAGCATAAGCAGTCCTCCTTTGGGTCTACCCCCCAGACCCGGGACTGCCTTAGCAGCAAATCTAGTGCACCCATCAAGACAAAAGCTGTTTTCTGTGTCCCAGGTCTCCTGTAGAGCAATGATGTCATGCTTTATGACAAAGTTTTTCCATCTCTCATCAGCACGTTTATTATTTAATCCTGCTATATTCCAACTGAGCAATTTGCCAGTAGAAGGATGGGCTATCACCTTACTATTACCTAGATCTACTTGGTTAGTTTTATTTAGTCAATCGTTAACATCCCTGTGAGAAAGAGGTGCAAACCTAAATGTTAAAATTAAATCTATGGACCTTTGATTGGAGGGAGTCCCCATCATGTTTTGGGAAAAGATGACTCCCTCCCTCCTTCCTCAATGAAGCCTGCAGAGCTTGGTAGGAATTAATATTAATAGGGGCCATTTCAGGATGGGGACATCTAGATTTAGGAGCAACTAACCTAGAATGTAGGGGTGCGTTCATATTGGTAACATCCAATTTAGAATGGGGGCGTCTGATTGTTTGGGCATCTGGCCTAGGAGGACCTCTATATAGGTGGGATACCGGGGGTTCAAAATAACCCAGGGGGAAAGGTCTAATACCAGGACCCACTATTTCTGATCCATCCCAAAACAGTTTGTGAGCCACATTAGGACAATTAAAATTTATTACCACACAATCCCCGGGTATACATTTGGTTCTCCTCCCTACCCATGCGACCCGTCTAGCAAAAATAACATGCAAGGTAATATCAGCTCCTCCGCTGCTGAGTTGGGAACACCAAATTTTAGCTTTCCTTAATAAATCAAAATCGGTTTCCACTGACCCTGAATTTAGTTGTGGCACCCCCGTTAGAAATGCTACTAGGGGTGCCGCATCAGGTGGGAGATTTAAGGTAAAACCCCGATTAGAGTTAGACTTTGTGTGTCCCACAACAGATTTGGAATGTGCTGGATCAACTCCTTGCTTTTTGGAAAAATCTACAGAGCAGGCCAGCCGCCCACTATGATTAATCTCCTCCCTAATCCCCAACTTCTCTATGCTTAGGATTGTGCTGTTAGTAGTTACACAGTTTGGAGTATCTGCAATTACATCTTGGTCAATCTGTGAATTGGGGCTCTCCCGTGCCTCCCGCGACTCTGCTAACCTAGGATGTTGTGCCCAATATTCCTTTATGAAGCGATCAATGTGGTTACATTTATTTAAAAGGCTAGCTACACAGGAGTTTAAGGTATTCACTATAACTTTGCCAATGTTCACAAGTGCCGGCTCAAGTCGAGACTCTAATAAATGTTCCACCAAGTCTGTCAAGTGATCCGGGAGTCGTACTTCAGGAGGTGCATTATCTATAGGCAAGCTAACATTATTATGCTTTCTGGTTTTTTTTGATTGCCTTCGTTTCCCCCTTGTTCCTTTATGTCCAATACAGTCTTGACCTTGTGTGTGCACCTCACTAACCAACTCAGGGGTCCCAGTTCCATCTAGACTGTCCTGAGGGATCTGAGGTGGTTTCATAATCACTACAGTAGGTTCAAGTGGGGTCGGGGGAACAGGCTCCAGATGTAATGCGGCATCAGAAACAACCTGAGTAATAGTAACAGCATCCAGGCCCAGTACTTTTCCAGCATTTGCAATGTCTGCACTGAGTGCCCCGACTGCCGATGTGAGATAGGATATTATGGACTCGGATTTCCGGGGGACTTTAGCTTTCTTACCTTCACCTTCCACAGTATTTAGTTTTCGTTTCCCCATTTCCAAAGCCAAGGGGGCGGCCCAGCCCGGTCTCCTCTGATGCCGGATGGCCCCGCCCTTGTCCTGGGCTTCTCCCGCGCGTGACTCGCGGGGCGAGAGGTTTTTCCTTCTGATAAGGCGCCTCCCTTCGCATGTGCAGGGTCAGTCCCACCTCGTCCACTCCCCGGGCAGCTGGGTGGTGTAGTTCCCCAGCTGCTGCAGCACTGGGTGGACGGCGAGGACGGTGATAGCCGTTCCCCTCACGGCGTGTTGCAGGAAGAGAGGTATTTCAAAAGCTATTCCCCTCACGGCAATGTCCAGTTTGACAGGAGCCCCCTGAGTGCTTCGGCGCTTCCTTCTGATAAGGTGCCTCCCGTCGCGTATGCAGCGTCAGTCCCGCCGTGTCCACTCCCGGGGCAGCTGGGTGGTGTAGTTCCCCAGCTGCTGCAGCACCGGGTGGATGGTGAGGAAGATGCTAGCCATTCCCCTCACGGCATGTTGCAGGAGGAAAGGTATTTCAAAAGCTGTTCCCCTCACGGCAGTGTCCAGTTTGACAGGAGCAAAAATCGAGCAGAACAACGGCTAAACTGTTGTACTTCTTCAATTCCATCAAATTCAATTTTCAAAAATTCAATTCCATCTCTATTTCGGTAATTCACAAAATCAACAACATGACCCATTGCTCCATTTACTAAACCTCTTTCCACATGTAAATTCCGTCGTAAAATTATACGACAATTTAAACATGCATATAGAGTCTTTTCAAAACCAGCAGTTTTAGATATTGTCTTCTCTAAAGAATCCAACTTTGATTTCAACTTTCTGACAAAACAATAGTAACTCCTCTGTGCTCTATTTTATCAATAGCTCCCAGTTTCACAATCTCTTGATTTTCTAACTCTAACATTTTGTTGTTGAAGACTGAACATTCTCGAAGAGTTGGCATCAAGCATATTATAGTTTTGTTTTCAGCAATATTCTTATAGATATTCTCTGGGAGAATATGTTCATTTGGAAACACATTTGAAATTAATCATGCCTGTAAAGCTTCCTTGCCATGTTCAGTTACTTTTCCAATTCTTACATCTTGTAAAATGTTTTTGTAATCTTCATCCTTTGCCTGTCGCATATTTTGATGCACTTCTGCATATTTGAAATATAACCAGATATTGACATTTCCAATGCTTCCTAGGCACTTTCTGGTATCTTCATGCGTAAGCATTTGAAAGACTAGTTGTCCTTTCACTGGAGTTAGCTGCAGTAGATCTCCAAAAACAATGATGTTTGCCTCCAAATAACACATCATACTCTGTTTTAAGAATTTGTTGCGTTCTTAAATGCACAAAAGCAAGCATGACATTTTATACCATGCTTACCTCATCAATGATAAGAAGTTTCATTTTCTTCAGGACTCTGGAAACTTCACAAGCTTCACCAGATAGCTTGTGTTATTGTAATTTATTATCATGCTCTACTGGCAGCATCAATAAATGATGTAAAGTAATTTCTTTAATGTTATGTGCTGCCAAGCCAGTTGGAGCAGTAACAACACAAGACAGTGATGAGTCTGTTCTTTTCTGCAGATAAGTTGCAATTGCTTTAATCAGAAAACTTTTCCCAGTTCCTTCTCCACTCACGTACAGTCGGACAGGTTCAAATGACGTACATGAGCACTCATTTTTATCATGACGTAAACCATGCTCAATCTGTTCTGTAACTGCGGACCTAGTCCGAAGGACCGATATGTTAGGAGAGGCTCAGGCCACAGACGATATAACACTGTTTTTAAAAAAGAACTTGTTTTTTAAAGAGTTTAAATGCATTTTAACCAAGGCTAGTTCGTATACTGTTTTGTACTCAATTTTGTAAAGGTTTTAACTAACCATATGCAATAAAATAATACTTACTTACTGTTCTGTAACTTCATCATATATTTCTTTCTGCTCCACGTTTAGTTGTTTTTCCAAATCTTCTAAGTTAACTACATCCTCCTGATCTTGTTCCATTGCTCTTTCCACCTCATCCATGGCAGTGGTAGCTTCATTTTGGATAATTGGTCCTCCTAGTGGATCCCGACTCAACGAAGCAGAACTCTGACTGTCTTGAGAACTGTCTCTAGCAATCTCTGCTGCAATGGTAGCTTCTTGCTTTATTTCATCGAACAACATTTGCAGATAATTTGAAAAAACAGGACATTCTATGGTATCCTTGGTTGCATTGAAAGAATCTTCATAACTGAGAAAATCTCCAAGAAGTTCCTCTTCTGTACGCCATGGCTTAAAGAGTTGCAAAAGAGCTAAATAGTAAAATTCCCTTTTATCTGGAGATTCACAACTCAATTTTCGATGATTAATCAAATGTCCTTTTCTTTGTTTCACCACACATCCTTCGCATCCAATTCCAGCATATACTCCTTTATTGATATCTTCTGTCATATTCCTCTTAAAAGTATAGCTTTGCAGTACTTCATAGAGACAAACGTTCTCAAGATGACTACTTCTATTTGGAAAATATGTATCCAACATGTTTGTTTTCAAAATATTTGTACTAATTGGTTCAAACTCCGCCAAATACTCAAATTCTTATACAGACTTCAAAACTCAGTTTCGTGTTGCAGCAAGACCTAGACTCACCCAAATGATAGATCTAGATTTGGCATACTGACTTGCTGATGATAACCGATCTGAACATTCATATGCTCCAATTTCTCAATGCGACAACATCTTCAGGCTGTAACTGTATAATTTTTTACTTGGGCTCTTTTCGTGAGAAATTTCCTCCCACATTTCCTTTAGTTCTGTCTTCTCTGATTTTGTTATGTAAGATGTTACATATCGAGCCACAGCAATAGTTGTCAGCAACATATTGAATATCCATGTTAGCATTCCACATGGACAAAATGACTGGATTGTAGTCATTTATGTATTTGGACTCTTCATTTCTTTTCAAGTTGTACATATTTTTCGGTGATTTTCTTGTCACAGTATGTCACAGTGAAGACATAAAATTGTTCACTCTTCCTTTTGATATTACTGGTCATGGAATTCCAAAACGACATATTGTGTAGAACTTCTTCTTGGATTTGTACTTTCGACGACAGTATTTTCCACAGCGATGGGTTTGAAAGCGTAATACTTGATGTCGTAAATTGTCTTCTTCTGTACTTTTCGGAACAACACATGTGGAATACTGTTCAATGAAACTCATCACTGTGTCATCCGAATCTGTTCCAAATTTGGGAGCATCTTTGATCCATAGCAGCATATGTATGTGAGGAGTACCTCTTGCTTGATACTCCTTTCTCCAAAAGAAATCCAAGACCTCTCCAAGTGGAGGATTTTTTTTGCTTGTGATGAAAGACATCATAGCTTCAAATCTATGATTAAAATACCTACAAACATTAACTGGATCCAAAGAGCACGGTTCTCCTGGTGTCTTCAATTGTATATTCTCTATGTTTGCATTTGCCTCTCGAAGAAATTCAAGTAAGTCTTCCCAGGCATACTCAGCACAGCTAAGAGTGAGGAACCATGTAGGAGTTCCTAAGTTTTTTATCATACATTTCAATTCCCCATGACGACAGTACCAATACTCATTAGTACCACGCTGACATGCCATGAGATTGATTAGATGAGATTCCAACATATTGTCTTGCTCTTGGACTTTAACCATAAAGTCCCTTGCCGAACATTTTGAAGATGTACTCCAGATTTCAGTATATGGTTCACAGCAGAAGATAATCCAGACAAGTCACTCTCAAACAGAAGATGAAACAAATATGGAATGCATTGGCGAAATCTTGGATCTTCTGCATATAATCTTAAAGTCCGGTATTCTGACGCAGGAATTTGAACAGGTCGCTCATCATATCTTCCACCTTGACCTGTAGGAAACAATTGAGGAAAACAACGATCTTCCAAGCTTTCTTCCCATGCACTTATGTGACTTCCTTTGGCTTCTTTCATTTGGAACAACTCAATAGCATTCCCCATTACTTCTTTGGAATGCAGAGGATGAACACTATAATGCTCATAAATCGGTTCACTTTGAGACACATCTACTTTTTCAATCTGTCCAGCTGAGGAATCACTGTCCTCTTCTACAGTTTCCTCTTCTCCTACATATACACTTTTGTAGTACTGATTGTTTTTTACTAAATACAATGTTGCCTTTTTGACTTTCCTAACATCCACTAATTCTTGCCAGATTTTCTTACTCTTTGTAGGAACGCCATTAACTAGAATAACCAGAGGTTCCTCTTCCACTTTTTCTACATCAATGGTGTCAATATTTTTCTTTAAATCTAAAGACAAATAAACAACTCTTCCCTTTAATCCTCTCTGTAAATCTGAAGGAGGCAATTTCCCTGTCTTAGGCTCCATGCAAACAATAGCCTGAAAAGGATGCACAATTTGAATCAGAATAGACTCATACGTATTTAAATCCATCAATTCAGACGGAATGCTTACTAACTCAAGATCATTATGTACAGCTCTAGCAGGCATTATGTTTTCATTTAATTTATTATAACAATATTTGCAAATACGTAGATCAGAACCCAAATCAAAACAATTCTCAACCAACAAATAAGCTGCAAAATCCTTCCACTCCTTATTATTTTCCTTTTCACTTTTTACATATAAATCAACTAACCAAGTCTGATTCTTGTAATGAGTTCGTCGACAACACACACAAGGAAAATTTGGCCTTTCACTTGAAATGATCTTAAACTTTGTAATTTCAGGATTAAAATTTTCAATACTTACAATCTGTACATTCTCTTGCAAATTACTTTCTATTACTGTATCAGTTTCAGCAGTGTCCTCTTTTTCACCAAAGTAACAAAACTCTATTTCTTCACAAATCTTCTTCACATCTAATTCAGATCCATGCAAAAGAGAACTGTTTAACTGTTTTAGCTTAAGTGCTGGACTTTTTGCATAATACAACCTTCTCACTATTTTCCTCACTTTAGTTTGATGCACTGCTAACATCCTAAAATGGTGAAAAGTACTCTGACATACTTTTCTAGAAAGACAAGCCAGTGAATGACAATGCAAACCTGTTTTTCCCCTCACTCTGCAAGGATCTAAGTCTTGCAACATCTTCATCTTTTGTTTTAGAGTTTTCCTACTATATGTACGTAAGAAATTGCAAAAAAATAATAGAATCCTGTCGCACACTACAAATACTACTACAATTCCAAGTATACACCGGAGCCTTAGGACGTCTCCCTAAAACTTCATCAGCTAACACCTCATCTGCATTTCTAGGCACAATTTTTTCTTTTTCAACCGGACACCTCATATGCTCGACCACTGGTGTCCACTGCATGCATCAAAACATTATCTTGAAAGTAACTCTCTTCATTAAAAAATGGCTCACAACTTGAACTATGCTTCCATCTCCCCAAAAAAATCATAAAAATTAGTCCGATTTAATTACTCTTTCCCACTTACATTTCAATTTCAAATCATTGATTGCCTTGTCTAGTGTACAAATTCTTTTGATTAGTAAAATATACAGCTTTCTCTTCACTTCAAAAGCCTGATCAACAAACTTTTCTGTTCTTTTCTTTTTCTTGTAAAAAACTGTTTTCCTTTTATAGTGCTTAAGATTTTTTTAATAAATTCAAAACTACTCTGTACGAAACATTTGTCTACGAATGTCAAAAAAATGATTTCCCCTACGACTACCATACACACTATCATCTCCTCGTACCATTATACCATTTTTTGGGGAGCTCTGCTTTTTCATTTTTTTGCATTTGTTTTTTTTTCCTAGGAAAACTTTCTTGCCATTTTGTGCATTTTGTCAATTTCCTAAAGAAATTTTTTCTTTGCTTACCAGGAGCATTTTTTTTTCTCTGAAGATTGTCTATTGGATGAATCTTCTAATTCAGTCCTCTTGGTCAATAAAGCTTGCTTATAAAGTTTTCTTTTCCGGTCCTTGGAAGGCATATTCTATTATGGCTCTGTAGATATTTACAATCTGTTGAAAAGAAAAATTTACACAATAGAACAACTAGAGAGGGAGGGAAGAGACAGGACACTCTCAATCCCCCGAATAATTATGCCAAACAACAGTAGAGTGTCGTCAGAAAAGAAATAGTTAAGTACAGTTTTTTGAGAAAAGAAAAATGTGACATATTATAGACCACTACTAAAATAGCACATAGCAATTACATTAACTAAACGATGTAAACACTAGTTCACTACTTAAGTAAGTATATAGCGCGGCAAGTGTCTCTCACCAGAGTAGGAAATCATGCTCTGACTGCTGTTTCTCAGTTTATGTCAGTGCAGTACAGTTTCAACATTATTCTCACTTTCTACCTACGCCATCTCTCTCTTTGTGTGTCTCATATCACTCTCTGCCTACACCATCTTCCTCTATGCATGCCTCATCTCACTCTCTCCTTCCACCATCTCTCTCTTTGCATGTGTGTGTCATCTCACTCTCTGCCCACACCATCTCTCAGTTTGTGGTGTGTGTCATCTCACTCTCTGCCTGCACCATCTCTCTATTTGTGTACATGTGTTATCTCACTCTCTGCCTGCACCATCTTTCTGTTTGTGTGAGTGTGTGTCATCTCACTCTGTACCTGCACCATCTCCCTGTTTGTGTGTTTTTGTGAGTCATATAAAAATCGATTTCTATAATGCATCATTTTTTTTACCAGCATTACAAAAAACATGATTCAAGTGATTCACAATGAAACAATAATGAAGCTCTATATACTTCTTTTTTTGTGAAAGATATTTTTATTGAGAGAATAGAGAGATAGAAACAACAGAAGAGAGAAGGGATGAAAGCACATGTAATGCAAATCAAAGAAGTGCCCACGCAGGGGCCAATGCCAAAGGCCAGGCAGCAGTAACAGTAATGAATGGCCGAACAGCGTCATCACTCAGGGCAGGACAAAGAGTTAAAAAAAAAACTGCCAGGGACAATGTCAAGCCCCCCGAGAAAACCCAGAGGGGAAAGCCCGCAGTGGTATCGGGCAAGGCTATCCAAGTCAGAGGCTTAGTCGATCAAGTCCATATACGCCTCCAAGCAGTTCGGCCATAAGAAAAACAACGTGGCAAGGAAGATCATAAAAATCAAAACGTCCACATCCCCCTTCCAGAAAGGAAAAATAAACCAAAACCCCCATCCCAGAGGCTCCAACCTCTCCGGTGCATCCGTCCCCCCCGATGGTGGCAGCCTCACAACAACCATTCACACAAACACATTTCACACCTGAAACAGATGGAGGGTGCGTATGGTGGGCGGGCAAACCGCTGACGGCAACCCTCGAGAGAGTAAGCGGACCAGTGGGCCCCACCTGAAAGTAAAGTTCTTAAAGTTATTTCTGAAAATGTCCGCCATACGCTCAACACTCAGCAACCTCCACAACCTAGCAAACCAAAGGGAAAGAGCTGGGGCCTCCCTCTTTTTCCATGCAGCAGCCAGAGTCAGTTTGGCTGCTCCCAAACAGAGCCAAAGGATGTGCTTGTCTGCCCTGGTTTGGTGTTCCAGAAGCGGGTCCCAAAGGCCCAGGAGCACAAAGCCAATGGAATCTGGAATCGAGTAGCCCAGGATCTCCCTAATATGAGACAGAATCTCCTCCCAATAAGGGCGTATGATGGGGCAATCCCACCAGATATGGCGAAAGTCCCCCAGGAGACCACAGCCCCGCCAACATCTGTCAGAAGCGGAAGGAAAAATCTTTTTCAACCGGGTCGGGTACAGATACCAATCTAGCATGGTCTTCATATGTGCTTCTCGCAGATCGACCGAATGATTAAAGGTGTGCAAATCTCGCCAAAGGTGGGACCACTCTACGTCGGAGATGTCCCGCCCCAGGTGCTCCTCCCACAGACCCATGTATCTAGGGCGAGGTGAAATAGCCGTAGTTAACAGTAAATCATAAAGGAAGGAAATCACCCCCTTCATGGATGATGTGCGTGTAATGTAAGATTCGAAATCCGTGGGAGGCCTCGTCGCGGCGTCCCGTACCTCAGGAGATAATGCCCAATGCAGCAGCTGGGCGTGCCGGTAGCGCTCAGTAGGTGGCACACCATAGTCACGCATGCAATTTTGGAAGGTGAGCGGCTCATAGCCATGGAATAGATGTGTAAGAGCGTGGCAGCCCCCGCCTTCCACCCATCAAAGGGCCCCTCAACAAGAGCCAGCGGAAACGCTGGATTAAAGTGAATAGGTGTGAAGGGGGAAGGAAAGGAGGTCCATCTTTCATCATTAGAGACCGAATCCCAGACCTTCAGAGTAGTGCTCGTAGGGGTGCTAATGTATGCGTTGCGAGGCCGATCCCCCTTCGCCTTCCAAACCAGGTCCCATATAGAGCGCCCGGCCACACTCCTGTCCATGTGCAGCCAGTGCTTCTCGGACTCCATTTGGGTCCATTCAGCCAGCACCCGGAGTTGTGCCGCCTTGTAGTAAAGAAGCATGTCTGGAAGGCCAGCCCCGCCCTTCCTCAATGGCCGGCGAAGCGTAAGAAAAGAGAGTCTAGCACGGCCCCCTTGCCAGATGTAACGCAGAATCATTGTCTTCAGACGTCGAAAACCCCCCCCGTCCAAGGTAATGGGGAGGGCTTGGAACAGATAAAGAAGTTTGGGGAGCAGCGTCATCTTGACAGCATGCACGCGTCCCAGCCAAGAGATAAACATAGGCTTCCAGCGATTCAGCTCAGCCTGTATCTGAGTCAGCAAAGGAGGGAAGTTAGCTGCAAACAAGGTGGCAATGGAGGAGGTCAGCCGGACCCCAAGATATTGTATGGAGGAGCTAGACCAGGACAGGGGCGTAAGCGGTCGAATGCGCTCTACCTCAGAGGGTGGAAGCGTGAGATTAAGTATGTATGATTTGCCGGGATTCTCCCGAAATCCCGCCACCGCTTCGAATTGGGATAGCACGTCCTGCACCCGCGGGAGGGAAGTCCCGGGGTCGGCCAGCGACTAAAGGACATCATCAGCGAATAAAGATATTTTGTGCTGTTCCCCCGAAAAGGGGAGGCCCACAATATCTGGGTCCTCTCGTACCCTAATGGCAAGAGGCTCAATGCTGAGCGCAAAAAGTAAGGGAGATAAGGGGCAGCCCTGCCTTGTGCCTCGGGAATGAGCAAAAAACAGTGAGACATGACCATTCACCATAACTCTCGAGCGCCGGCCTTGATAGTTGGCCCGAAGCATGTCTATAAATTTGGGAGAAAAACCAAAAGCATGAAGAGTACCAAAGAGAAAGTCCCAGTCCACCCGATCAAACGCCTTTTCAGCGTCAAGGCCCAGCAGAACAGCTGGGATCTTAAAGCGCTCAGCTTTCTCGATCAGATGGATCAGCCGTCTGGTGTTATCATGGGTCTGGCGACCCTTTATAAAGCCCGATTGATCCGGATGGATGAGGGCAGGCATAAATAAGGTCCTTGAGCCGGGTGGCTAAGATAGAAGAATACAGTTTGGCATCAACATTCAATAGGGCTATGGGCCGGTACGATTCACACTTAGAGGGGTCTTTCCCCGCCTTGGGAATGATCGAAATCATAGCCTCCGCCATAGTGCCCGAAGTATGGCCCACCTCCCTCATGTTGTTGAAAAGAAGCACCAAGTGGTCTCCCAACTCGGATGCGAATGTCTGATAGAAGGAGGCCGTATAGCCGTCCGGGGCCTTTTGCGGTTTGAGGGACCGAATGGCAGACAGCACCTCCTCCCTAGTAAAGGGGGCCTCCAAGAGCTCGTTCCATTCCTTGGAGACCTGTGGAAGCGACAAGGCCTCCAAGTATGCTCGTTGAGCGGCCGGCACCAGGCGGTCCGCCGAGTATAGTGCGGCATAGAAGTCGCCGAAGAGCTCTGCCTTAACCGCATCCCTGTGTTCCACTACCCCGGAGGGGGCCCGAATGCCACCCACATATTCCCTCTCGCGTTTATCACGGAGCTGCCGTGCTAGGTGCTTCCCCACTTTGTTGCCCTGAGCATAGGAGAGGCGCCGCAGGCGCAGGAGGGTATATTCAGCTCGATTATTATAGTGCGCCCTAAGCTTCCCTCGCACCGCGGCAAGAGGGCGAAGGGTCTTTCTAGAAGGATTCTGCTTATGCGTAGTTTCCAACGTCGCCAGTTCCACCTCCAGCGCCTCCCTCTCCTCACGACAAAGCCTGTTCAGGGCGGAGTTCAATGCAATGCACGTGCCCCGTGTCGTCGCCTTGAAGGCGTCCCATTGGGTAAAGACCGAGGTGTCACCAACCTTATTTAGCTCAAAGAACTCACCAATGGCCGCCCTAAGCTTCTTGCAGGATTCCTCATCCCGCGTAAGGGATGCCGGGAAATACCATTTGCGATGAGGGGACGACTCTGGGGCCCAGATCAAGCACGTTGCCAAAAGGCTATGATCAGAAACCGAAAGTGGAAAAATGTTGCTATCGCGCAGGTCGCCCTGTAGAGATTGGTGCACAAAAATATGGTCAAGACGAGAATATGTGTGGTGAACATGGGAATAGAACGTGTAATCCCTAGTGCGGGGGTGGAGGGAGCGCCAGCTATCAATAAGGCCCAGGCTCAGCAAGGTATCGCGCAGCTCCGGGGAAAAGAGACCCGTCTCCGTCCTCTGCTGATGGGAACAGTCAAGACATTTATCCCAAATCAAATTGAAATCCCCCATCACAATCAACGCTCCCTCCCCGAAATCCCCAATCACACTCAGAAGAGTCTCAAGGAACCCATGTTGCCCTGTATTTGGAGCGTAAACCACCACCCACGTGCAAAGCTTACCCATGAGCATTCCCTTCACCATCAACCACCGCCCCTCTTTGTCCCCCGCACCCCCACAGGCTGAAATTGAAGGGCAGAGAGGAACAAAAGCGCAACCCCTCGGTGCTTAGTAGTGGCTCAGGATTTATAAATCAGGGGATACTGCCTATGCTTAAGTCTGGACTCATCTTTACGGGCCAAATGAGTCTCCTGCAGGCCCACCACATCTAGCTGATGATCAAGAATATACTTCCATACTTTCTGGCGCTTTTGAGGAGAATTGAGGCCTTTAACGTTCCAGGAGTCTATCGTAACAGGTGACATCGAGACCAATATCCCCCCCCCATCGCTCCAATCAATGCAGCCCACCGCCAGACACAAACCAGACACACCACAGCCATACCAGGTCCCCAGCCACCACCACCGGGATCCATCCCCCAACAAGCCCATCTAAATCCACAGGAGCCTCAAAAACAAACCATAAAAAAGGGAAAGCAGAAAATAGAAAGAGAACAATGAAAGTCGGACATGACCGTAAGGGTCGGGGGTAGAAGACCCTGGTAATGCCCCCCCCGAATCCAGGGTCGGGGTAACCTTCCAGCGGAGAACTGTCCCACAGAGTACCTGAGGTGGTAGAGCCCCCCGGCTCCCACGGGCCGCTGATGAGGGGGCCTAGGCCGCCGAGGAGCTGTCCACTCTGCTCGACTCAGTCACCTGGGCCACCGAGGCCAAAGCCTCTCCCCTTTCACTCTGGCTCGCCGATGGCGATGGCCCCTCTGCTACGCCATGTCAGCCCACTCTTTGCCATGCTGGGGATCGGGAACGGCGACTTCTTCTTGGAGAGGCGCTGGCGTCCGCCAACGCCAATGTTTCCTCCATTCCGAGCAGCTCCCTGGCGACTGCTACTGTTCGCACTTGCACCAGCCTATTTCGCCACTGGAAGATAAGCCGAAAGGGGTGACCCCAGGAGTAGGACACCCCGTGCTCCCTCAGGAAAGCCGTGATTGGGCGAATGTCCCGTCGCTTTTGCAGGGTGGAAGCCGCCAGGTCTTGAAAAAGTTGAGGGCTGTGCCCACGAAAAAGCAAGTTGTTAGTGTCTCTCGCCTTCCGCAAGATCGTCTCCTTCAGCTGAAAGTCGTGGACACAAACCAAGATGTCGGGAGGCGGCGAGCGCGCGCCACGTGGCAGGCCCACCCGATGTACTCTGTCCATCTTGACTTCATGGCGATCGTCCTCCGCCAAAATGTGCAAAAAGAGAGCTTCCATATATTCCCGCAGATTTCCACCGTCTCCATCCCACGGCACCGCTCGTATTCGGATATTATTGCGACGGGACCGGTTTTCCAAATCCTCGCAGTGGGTCTGGAGGTCCAGATTCTGCTCACGAAGCTGGAGCAAATCTTGCTGTAGCTGATGGACATCCCCACTGAGGCCCAAGTCGTGGTCCTCCAAGGTCGCTACACGCTCGCCGATACCGTCTACATCACGGCGGACCTCCCGGAGGTCGGAGGCTAGTTGTGCTTTCAGCTCCGTGATATCCTCCTTGATGGAGGAAAAAAGCTCAATCAGGAAGGCCTTCGTGACCGGGCCATCAGCGTCGTCTTTGGTCGGCGACTTGCTAGGGCCGGGGGGCGATCCAGAAGCCCCCTTACCGGGACCGGCGATTCCTCGTCAACATGATGCGACACCTCAGCTCAGATGATGAGAGGCAAGATGGCACCACCTCTCCGCCCGTTCGTCTTCTGCACTGTCCAGCAAAGCTCCAGACAGGCCGGCGCCTCCTCGTCACCTCTGCTCGGCGACAACAGCCAGCTAGGACGCCGGGATCACAGGCAGGCTCGCCACAATCCCAGTGGGGGGGACTCGCAAAACAAACGTTCCACTTGATAACTTGCTAGAGTCCCGAGTCCCCTCGTGTGAAGATTTGGTGTCCCCCAGACAAAGCTCCGTAGGCCGCTCTGGTGCTTGTGCGTCACCAAAGTAACACCTCGGCTAAGTCCGCGTCCCGTGTCGTAGCTCAACGGGAGAAGGAACAAACCAATGCAGGACACCTCAGCGAACCCAAGAGAGTCAAAAGCCGAGGCTGAAATCGCCCCAATGTCGCTAACCAAAGCTATGAAGGGCTCGGGGTGCCGGAGGAGCTCGCAGGCACATCTTACTCCGTCGCCATCTTGGCCACGCCCTCTATATACTTCTTAATGGCCCCAAGAGTGTATACTACACTCTATCTATATTACATAAATCATTACTCACCTGAAAAAAGCTTTGGAAGAGTTAGAACAGTCTCAGTGACACACACCAGATTTTCTTCAGCAGAAGCTCTGAAATACAACACAGCATATTAGAATGCATGCTTTTCATTTTTTTCAAGTAATTCTAATGGTTGAGAAAAGTTCATTAAATGGAACATTTCACAGGACAAGCTGGTATACAGAGAAGTCAAACCCTCTTGCTGAGTTCTTTACAGGAAGAGAAAACTTTAACATAGATGCAGGCAGTGATTGCATGTAGAGGAATTAGGAATGGCACACAGAAAACAATATAAAATGGATTTCACTAATGGCATCAATTGAGCAACAATATAAAAAAGAGACACCTATTTGCAAGCCCTTTGCACAACTTTTACTATGGGCATTGATTGCTTGTACCCGTGTTAAAGGTTGCACAAGGGGCTTGTAAATATGCCCCTTTTTTATATTGTATCTCAATTGATGCCATTACTGAATGGGCTCATTCGAACCCATCCTTAGTTTGGCTGAAGATGTGGGGACTGATGAAGATACTGCCTGGAATATCCCCCCGCTAGCTATAAGTAAGGGTGTCAGGGGCACGGAGGCTGCCCTCCACTGGCTGGGTCTCTGCCTGGAGTGGGGGCTTCGGGCAGTGAATGGCCGCACCCCGTCGGACAAGTTAGGGAAATCAACCTTTGATAATGGGATAAGTGCAAGTCGCATTGACTATATATTGGTCAATATAGAATCCTGGTCACATGTGATGGATATGATAGTAGAGACCAGGCCAGAGAGTGATCATAACCCCCTCTCTTTGGGGCTCAGGGTTCCAGGACTGGGTGGTCTCCAAATAGAAACAGCCTGCATAACGCCTGATTTAGTCCTGTGTGATAATAGAAGATGGGTCAAATGGACTAGGGTCATAGCTGACCCAGAGCTTATTTGTAAAATATAGGAGTTGGTCCTAGATACAAGGAGCAGGATGACTGCATTATCCCCCCTTAGCGGAGCCGATTCCCTTACCATCGATCTTCATGAGAAGTGCTTTGCGGCGCTTAAAAATCTTCTTACTAGGCCATCTAAAAATAAGAAAGATAAACCACATAAAAGATGGTACAATAAGAACTGCAGAGAAGCCCACAGCAAATTAATAGCAGCTGTTAAAACCAGGATAACTCCTGACATCAGGAAAGCTAGACAGTTTTATAAACACACCCTTTGGGCAGCTAAGAGGGACTGGGACGATTCTTACTGGTTAGATCTCCTTAAAGCTTGTGAGTCATCTAACCAAGTAAAATTTTGGGAGATAGTTAGATGGGGCAGGGACTCGGACTCCCAAACACCAGTAAGTCATGTTTCCGCTCTGGATTGGGTGGAATTTTTCTCTGCCCAATTTAAAGATATAAACGCCATACAGGAACTGGCAATCAAGCCTGTAGTGGGGATAATACCAATATTTCATGGGGACAGGCTCACATTTTCCGCCTCAGACACGGTACATGCCCTAGGTTCTGTCCAGTCTGGCAAAGCCCCAGGTTTAGATGCGATACCAGCGGACCTTTTTAAATTGAACCTTGATTTATGGGTCCCATACATTACAACACTAGCAAACTCTATCGCAGCAGGGGCTAGGATACCCCAATCCTAGAAAGGTGCTGAGATACTTCCAGTATATAAGAAAGGGGATCGATCATTACCTAATAACTATCGCCCCATAAGCCTGATCGACTCTATTCAAAAAATTGTATCAAGAATGGCCTTAGCAAGAATTCAGGGGTGGATTGAGCAGAACGACATACTCTCCCCTATGCAGGCAGGGTTTAGATCAGGCACCAGCACCTTAGATCAGGTGTTCCGACTTACCATGCTCTATTGGAAGGTGGTTTTCTTGGGCGGTGGGGTTATCTATGCCGCATTCGTTGATCTTAGGTCGGCTTTCGACTTAGTTCCTAGGGCAAAACTATGGGAAGCCCTCAAACTCATGGGTCTCCGCCTAGAACTCCTGGAACTAGTCAGGCGCCTACACGAGGATAATTTCGCCCAGGTAAGGTGGGGGAGACAGGGTCAGGTGACCAACGGCTTTCCTGTCCAACGAGGGGTGCGCCAGGGCTGCGTGTTGGCCCCCACCCTGTTTCTCCTTTTCATCAACCAGGTAGTTGCATTTTTTACTAACACGCAAACAGATGCACCTACCCTGGGCGGATCAAAATATCCTATGTTAATATTCGCCGACGACACCCTGCTCCTTTCTAAAACCCGGAGCGGGTTACAGGCAGCCCTGAATAGGTTCGCTGAGTTTTGTAAGAACAATGATCTGCAGATCAACGTTGACAAAACCAAATTTATGGTTTTCAACAAAAATAAACCTATCAAAAGTTCGGTTACTCTGAACGACGCCCCAAATGAACAGGTCAAGGTCATGACATATTTGGGCGTGACTCTTGATCATCAACTTAGTTGGAACCCCCAGTTGGAGGCTCTAAAACTTAAATTTGTTCGTCTTACTGGGTGCTTACTGCAGGAACAAAAAAAATCCCTGACCAAACGCATTATACCAGCGTTAAAAATGTATGAGGCCAAGGCTAATGCTGCTACCCTGTATGGAGCTGACATATGGGGTTATAAGGACTTGTCAGCATTGACCACAGCACAGATTAGGTTTCTACGGAACCTGGTTGGGCTTCCACAATCCTCACCAATAAAACCCCTGCTCTTAGATTTAGGTTGTAGACCTCTGGACGAGATGGCGCAGTTTCATCTCGTGGCACTCTGGCGTCACCTCTGGACGACTCCTGAGCTTAGCCTCTTCGCCCAAGAATTGGATGAGGTCAAATTATTGTAGGGTGCTCATAGAATTCCATGGCTCCGGGAAGTGAAACAAATATTGTATTCAATGGGCCTCTCTGAGCTGTGGTCATATCCCGAATGTTCCAGGTTTCCATCGAAACAAGAGTTTAAGGATCTTTTCTGGGCTACAAAAAAATCTACGCTGGTCACTCATTCTTCGGACAATAGTCTAACGGGACTCTTTTTAACACATAAGGTAACACCGTCCCTTGAGCCCTATTGGGATTTGATTTGCAAAACCCTAGACCGTAAACTGTATCATCAGTTTCGGGTAGGTACATTGCCCATCAACTCCTTTACTACGAAGTGGGCGAGGAATGCAAGCAATAAATGTTTTTTTTTGTCCCGACCAGGTAGAAAGCATTGGCCATCTGTTTTTTGCATGCCCAGCATATCGATCCCCTTGATTGAAATGGCTGAAACCTATATGTATAACCTTGAACTGTGGGGGACATCGTGAAGCCCTGTTGAAATTACGTGATATACGTACTGAAATGTCTGTGATTTGCGTAGCTAAATTTCTGGGGTGGGCGTGGCTGATCCGTTTAATGAAATTGAAAACCCTTTTAAATTAATTGTCATGAAATGATTGTATGTTGATTGTTGCTACACTTTCTTTTTTTTTATATACCTTGTGGGCATGTTTGAGTAGTTTATTAAAAAATATTATGTAATGTATGTCGTCTTTTATGAATTTTATTCGAAATAAAGACAAAATGAAACTGAAACTGAAATCCATTTCAAATTCTTTTCTGTGTGCTATTCCTTTCACTCTCCATGCATTGACTGCCAGTACCCATGTTAATGGTTGCCCAAGGGGCTTGTAAATATGCCCCTCTTTTTCTTATATTCTATCTCAATTGATGCCAGTAGTGAAAATCTTTATGCATCTCTCACACCATTTCATATTCATTTCTATGTGCTATTCCTATCCCTCTGCATGCATTTACTGCTTGCACCGATGTTAAAGATTGCGTAAGGAGCTTATAAATATGCCTCTATTTTTTTATATTGTTTCTCAATTGATGCCATTAGTTAAATTTCTTTATGCATTTCCCACACCATTTCATATTGTTTTCTGTCTGCTTTTCCTATCCTTCTGCATGCATTCACTGCCTGCACCCATGTTAAAGGTTGTGCAAAGGGCTTGTAAATATGTCCCTCTTTTTTTATATGGTTTCTCAATTGATGCCATTAGTGAAATAATTTATGCATCTCCAACACCATTTCTAATTGTTTTCTGTGTCCCATTTGTGTCTCTGTGCATGCATTCACTGTCTCTACCCATGTTAAAGGTTGCACAAGGGGCTTGTAAATATGTCAATTTTTTATATTGTTTCTCAATTGATGTCATTAGTGAAATCCTCTTCTTATTTACAATCCCCTTGCGTCACTTTTAACAAAAAGAGTAGCATATTTACAATACCCTTGCGTCACCTTTAACAAAAATAGGAGCATATTTACAAGCCCCTTATGTCACCTTTAACAAAAATAGGAGCATATTTACAAGCCCCTTGCGTCACCTGTAACAAAAATAGGAGCATATTTACAAGCCCCTTGCGTCACCTTTAACAAAAATAGGAACATATTTACAAAACCCCTTGCGTCACCGTTAACAAAAAGAGGAGCATATTTACAAGCCCCTTGCATCACCTTTTACAAAAATAGGAGCATATTTACAAGAACCCATGCGCCACCTTTAACAGGAAGAGGAGCATATTTACAAGCCCCATGCACCACCTTCAACAAAAATAGGAGCATATTTACAAGAACCCATGTGCCACCTTTAACAAAAACAGGAGCATATTTACAAGCCCCTTACGTCACCTTTAACAAAAAGAGGAGCATATTTACAAGCCCCTTGCACCACCTTTACCAAAAACAGGAGCATATTTACAAGCCCCTTGCATCACCTTTAACAAAAACAGGAGCATATTTACAAGCCCCTTGCGTCACCGTTAACAAAAAGAGTAGCATATTTGCAAGCCCCTTGCATCACCTTTAAAAAAAGAGGAGCATACTTACAAGTCCCTTGTGCCACCTTTAACAAAAACAGGAACATATTTACAAGCCCCTTACGCCACTTTTAACAAAAACAGGAGTATATTTACAAACTCCTTGCGCCACCTTAAACAAAAATAGGAGCATATTTACAAGCCCCTTGCGATACCTTTAAGAAAAAGAGGAGCATATTTACAAGCCCATTGCGTCACCTTTAACAAAAAGAGGAGCATATTTACAAACCCCTTGCGCCACCTTTATCAAAAAGAGGAGCATATTAACGAGCCCCTTGCGTCACCTTTATCAAAAAGAGGAGCATATTTACAAACCCCTTGCGTCACCTTTAACAAAAATAGGAGCATATTTACAAGCCCCATGCGTCACCTTAAACAAAAAGAGGAGCATATTTACAAGCCCCTTGGTCACCTTTAACAAAAAGAGGAGGATATTTACAATCCCCTTACGCCACCTTTAACAAAAACAGGAGCATATTTACAAGCCCCTTGCATCACCTTTAACAAAAACAGGAGCATATTTACAAGCCCCATTCGTCACCTTAGACAAAAAGAGGAGTATATTTGCAAGCCCCTTGCGTCACCTTTACCAAAAAGAGGAGCATATTTACATGCCCCTTGCGCCACCTTTAACAAAAAGAGGAGCATATTTATAAGCCCCTTGCATTACCTTTAACAAAAAGAGGAGCATATTTACAAACCCCTTGCGCCACTTTTAACAAAAACAGGAGCATATTTACAAGCCCCTTGTGTCACCTTTAAGAAAAATAAGAGCATATTTACAAGACCCATGCGCCACCTTCAACCAAAATAGGAGCATATTTACAAGCCCCTTGCGTCACTGTTAACAAAAAGAGGAGCATATTTACAAGCCCCTTACGTCACCTTTAACTAAATGAGGAGCATATTTACAAGCCCCTTACGTCACCTTTAACAAAAGGAGGATATACTTACAAGTCCCTTGCGTCACCTTTAACAAAAAAAGGAGCATATTTACAAGCCCCTTATGTCACATTTAACAAAAAGACGATATACCAGC
This sequence comes from Lissotriton vulgaris, assembly GCF_964263255.1. Classification (NCBI taxonomy): domain Eukaryota; kingdom Metazoa; phylum Chordata; class Amphibia; order Caudata; family Salamandridae; genus Lissotriton; species Lissotriton vulgaris. The sequence continues at coordinate 1,184,956,342 of NC_141687.1, forward strand.
ATTTGACAAAAGCGTAAGAAACAATCTAGAAAAAGAGAGACATATTTACTAGCCCAATGAAACCATTATCACTATCTCTATACCAGCATTCAATGCAAGCATGAGAAACACTTTAAAAAGAAGACTACCCTATAAGCTAAGAGATGCAAACTGTGAGAAAACACAGGTAACATTATCGAAAAAGGTGAAAGTATAATTCCTTAATTCACACAAACACTCAGTGTGATCCTTGTCAAAAATCTTTAAGCCAGACATATTGCCCAAAAAAACCATTTAGCATTTAGCATGTTAAATTGTTTTAGACCCATTTAAATGTACACTACATTACAATGCAGAAACCTGACTCATTTTCAAAATACAACAATAATGAAGCCCAATATGCGTGTTATGCTTCCCAATACTGCAAACAGCACTCTCTCTATATTAAATGAACCATTACTCACCTTTGAAAATCGTTTTTGAAAATTTAGAACAGTGTCAAACACACAGCAGATTTTCTTAAGCATCTATGAAATGCAGCTCAGACACTGGAACCAGAAATGGCACAGTTTCCTATTAATTCTTCACACATATCTGTGGTCATAACCAATCAAATACTTTCTCACACTATTTCAAAACTAAACTAACATTTTAATTGGTTCTACATTTGCACACTTTCAAACTCACAGAATATTCACCCATCCCCCTAGTGCTCATTCAGCCTGTTACCATGGTAACTCCCACCTAACTAAGGACACAGGTAAAATGTTCATCATATAATGTTGCAAATGAACCCAGCAAGGGTGTTTGAGCTCTCAATATACCAGCTAATCATGTGCATTGTTCCTTTCAAAGACCTTTTTTTCAACCATTTGAATGGCTTCTTTCAAAAATCAAAACTATGCACCCTAATATGCTGTGTTGCATTTTCAGAAAGCACCAATCATTTCTTAAGCTTCAAGTGCACTGAATTTCATCCTCATTTTTTTTTAAACTGCAAGCTTTCCAACTGCCATTTCATTTACAGCCCTCATCTGAGTACAACCAGACATGCCTTGAAGATGCCTTCAGTATGGATTATTAGACACAGCTTTATTTTCTGGTCCAAGAGGTACGCAGCAAACAGAGGAATTCACAACCTTGATTTACCAAATGTGGATATTTTGTGGATTGGCCAGAGAGGATTGAGATGTCACCAATTGATACCATTGGTGAAATCCTTTATGCATCTCCCACACCCTGACCTCATAATTGTGTACTGTGGTGGAAATGATTTAGGCACATTGACTGGGATAGGTCTGGAAAGGCTTTTAAAGGACATCTTTGGACAATTGATGTCACTTTTTCCTCAAACTGCCTTTGTCTATTCCAATATATGCCAAAGACAAAAATGGAATTGGTCCAACCAATTTTGTCCACAGATTGAGAAAACAAGGAAAGATATAAATAAATCTGTTTCTGCTTACATGAGAGACTATGGAATGGGTAGTATATACCACAACAAATTGCGTTGCAACATGCAAGGCATCTATAAGAGAGACGGTGTACCTACCCTTGGGCATTTCAATGTCAATGCTAGGACTTTCATCACTACCGATGTCAGTGCTGTACGAATTGGGGCAGTTCTATCTCAAGTACATGATGGAGTTGAACGGATTATTGGATTCGCTTCAAGAAGACTTCAGGGAGCAGAAGTCTTGTACTCTGTGATTGAGAGGGAAGCTCTAGCATGTTGTTGGGACATTAAACATTTCCGATATTTCATTTGGGGTTTGCCTTTTAGAGTTCGCACTGATCACAAACGTCTTGTACATCTGTTCAAAGGAGATAGGGTATTGGAAGGCAATGTGACTACCAGAATTTCTAGATGGATATTATCTGTGCTTGAATACAATTTTGAAATGGAATATATGAAGGGTTTGAAGAATATAGTGGCGGATTATTTATCTAGAATGCCAGTGGATGTGGTTAAGGAGGACCTGGATGAAGTAGTAGATATGATCGAATGTAATGAGGAACAAGCTTTTGACAAGGAAGAATGGTATAAGGGTATGTCTAATGATGAGTTATTGCTAAAAGTCATGAGTTGTGTATCAGGAGGGTGGAGTAAAAATTATTGCGAAGATGTTCGATTCAGGAGTTATCACGTTGAAGCTGACTTGAGTATGAGTGAAGGAAAGCTATGGAGAAGGAACAAATTGGTACCACCAGCTGTTTTAAGGAGTAAGATAATGAACATAGCATATGAAAAACACTTAGGCAGGAATAGGACTAAGAGGCGAATCCGGCAATCATTCTGGTGGCCAGGGATGGACAATGATATTGAAGGGGTTGTTAAGGAGTGTTACGCTTGTGCTAGGAGTGACAAAACGAAAGTTGTTAGACAACCTCCTCTTGCTTGCATGGAATTTCCCAAACGTCCATGGGAGAAGCTAGCAATTGATTTTTTTGGTCCCATTTCCAAGTTGGGTTCTCGCAGCAAATTTCTGATCATTCTTGTTGATTACCATTCTAAATGGTTTGTTGGTGAATCTACTGACTGCATTGAGACGGAAAAAGTTATTGGTTTCATGGAAAGAGTATTCATGAATGAAGGGATACCAAAAACATTATTGTCAGATAATGGAGTTCAGTTGGTCTCTAGAAGAATGAAAGAATTTTTATATAAAATGGGAATTAATCACAAAAAGGTTGCTTTGTTCAGGACTCAGGCAAATGGTTTGGTTGAAAGAATTAACAGATTATTGATGGACAATATTCAACTTTCAATAGCAAATGGATTAGCATGGTCTGAGGAACTTAAGAAATTAGTGTGGTCATATAGAGTTACACCACATTCAGTAACTGGGATTTCCCCGTTTGTTTCTCTTAAGGGGCATGAGCCTGGTGTGAAAGAAGTTCCAGGGAGGCTCAAAAACAAAGAATGTGTGTGGGTGGATCGTGCTGCAGTGGAAGATAGTGTGGAGAAACAACAAAAAGTGGCTATGAGTCACTACAACATAAGAAAAAGAGTAAAAGATACAGACATAAAAATGGTGACTGGGTTGTGGTAAGGAGAGGAGGAATTGTTACCAAGGGAGAGAGTACATTTTCCCAACCGATATAAGTAAAAACTGTAAAGAAAAATGTTCTTATTTTAGCAGATGGTTCTGCTTGGAGTTGTGGTAATGTTTCTTAATGCCATGGTCCTTAAGCCCTCTCAGGATTATTATGTTTTCATTATTGTTCCATGTAAGGGGGGAAATATGTGGGGATTTACTCATGGTAGAATGTTAAGCTTGTTGCCAGGTTAATGGAATGTTGTTCTTTGAAGTGGGCAGATGAGACATTGAGAGCTGGAAGAGAGCTGAAGGTTGTGTTACCTGTGTACTACCAATAAAATAAACTATCAACGTACTTCTGTTGTTGGAGATATCTTTACAACTTGGTTGTTGCTTTACCAGTAAAGAAGGTATCCAATATAAACAAGGACAAAGAGGAAGCGGGTGAATTGACATCAGATAAACATAATGGGTACACACTTAAATAGTCAAAGGTGGATCCCTCAGAAATAACTAGGTCTCTGGTGGTTAACTGTAAGACAGCAATTGAAACTTGCCTGTCTGAGACAGCACCTGCAGAAAGTATAGTTACATCTTATTCTGAAGTATCACATGCCCTTAAGAAATTACTATTAGTGCAACACCGCAAGAAAAATAAGGATTCAGGCTGGTTTAACTCAAGATGTACCAAAGCCTATTGTAAACTAAAATTAGAATTACACAGGCATCCTAGAATAGTGGAGAACATTGGACTAGCAAGGATGGAATACCGACAGGCATTAAGGGAAAGGAAGAATACCTTGAGAAACAAAGCATGGGAAGTCCTACACACAGCGGCAGTTCTGAAGGATAGTGCAGCTTTTTGGAGGGTGGTGAAGACACCGTTCCTAACCACACATGAAGGTCCATCAATAGCTATTGCTATTTCAGAGGAGGAGTGGATAACCCATTTAGCTCAGGTATATAACAGTACTGATGCTTCCCATATTACACCTGTCGAAGAATTAGTGTATGACCACCCAAAAATTTATTTAAATTTCACCCTGGATGAAGTGATTAGAGCGTTACATGGGAGTAAGTCCGGTAAAGCAACCGGCCCGGATGGCTTTCCTATAGATTTGTTTAAATTCAATGTTGTCCTATGGGGACCTATTATAACACAGGTTATTAACGCAAGTTGTGAAACAAAACTGCCAGAAACTTGGGGTGGGTCATTAATAGTACCGATTTTTTAAAAAGGGGATCACCAGAATCCGGGCTGCTATAGACTGATCTCCCTATTAGATTCAACGGTGAAAGTGGTGGGGCGAGTGATTTTAGAACGCTTGCAGGAATGGTCAGAAGAAAACAAAATTTTAACTGACTGACAATATGGCTTTCAAAAGGGGCTTGGAACAACCGAGCAGTGTTTAAATTTATCCCTACTCATAGGAAAATATACAAAGGCTAAAAATAGTAGATCGTACATGGTCTTTGTAGAACTAAACACTGCCTCCGATTCAGTAAAACATGTAAGATTGTGGGATGTTCTTGAGGACTTGAACGTAGACCCCCAAATTATTCTCTTCCTAAGGAATCTTTAGAGCAGTGCAAAAGCCAGTGTACGGGGAACATACAGCTAACTTTCCTGTTAGAAGGGGGGTGAGGCAGGGCTGCGTGCTCTCCGCCTTTCTGTTTAACTTGTATACGAACGGGTTATGAGAAGCACTAGTAAAAACAACACATGATTTTCCCTATGTTGCCGGTCGACCGATCCCGGTACTTCTTTATGCAGATGACGCAGCTATGTTGGCTAGAACCCAAGTTGCCCTCCAAAGGGTCCTTAACGGATTCTTCGTTTCTATGAAGGATCTAGGTCTTAGTATTAATATCTCTAAGACATATGTAATAAGATATGGTCATGGACCCATGCAAGTGAAAGATATTTTTGTAGAGGGGCAGAAATTAAATTCAACTAAGAGTTTTTCATATTTGGGCGTTTTGTTTAATCAAAATGAATTGTGGGCCCAAACCATAACTGTCAAAAAACTGATGCTTATCCGGATATCAAATGTCTTGATGGGGTTCTCCAAGAAATTGGGCCAGAAATCACCTTCAGAGCTGATCCAAATTTACAATGCGAGGTCCACAATGTATGGAGCAGGGGTTTGGGGTCTAACAAACACAATGCAGCTGTAGCAAGTGAAGAATTCCTTTTTAAGATTTATACTGTCCGACCCACCAAGTACATCAGCTTTTGTTTGCCGTGAAGAGTTGGGTCTCCCTTTTATATCCGATTTACTTAAATTCGAACCGATACTAATGTGGCATAGCGTCTGGATTAAGGAACAAACACAGTTAAATCGGGATATTCTTGCTGATTGCCTTAAAATCGATGGAGCGCTAAAAATACCATGGATCAGATATGTTCGGGAATTTATGACTGATTTGGGCCACATAGAGTATTTTACAAACCCAAGCTCCATGCAGAAAATCCCGCGGGAAACATTGAAAAAAAGAGGGGCTTGGCATGCTTGAAGAGGCCTGATTGTCTAGTGAACTCACTAAACCTATTGTTAACCAGAATCAAACTATTGTAATTTCCTTTTGAATGGAGCAATATTTCTCATATGTTACTGCTACATTTGATAGAATGTTATTGACTAGATGTAGGTTAAATATATTCCATAGAAAGGTCTCGTGGCCCAAATTGAATGACTGGTCAAGACATCTTGCATTGTGTCCATGCGAGAACCACTCATGGCAGTCTACAATCCGTACCATTATTTTCTGTAAAAGTTATTCTGAATTAAGAAAAGTGTGGCTGGTCCCGCTCGTAAAAGCTTATGGACTAAGACCGTGTCGTCCCGCTTTCTTAAAACGCCAGCAATTAGAAAATGATCATGCAGTTTGGAGACTTGTCATGGTCTTAAAGAGAGTAATTTATTTAAGGAAAATATCAATTAATACTGTTGAAACATAAATCTTTATTTGAATGATTTTTAATTCTTCATGAAATAACATTTTTATTTTAGAGTTTTTGCACAATATGATAGCTGCTACTCTGTAACTCTGTAATTGTTATCTAATTGAATGTAATATAATAATGATTTTTACATTTGTGCTTTTATGATTGTAAATTTGTAACAATTGAATAAAGCTTTATAAAAAAAAAGAACAATACCTCTCTGGAAATAGACTCAACTTTGGTCTGTGTGTTTTTCAACAAATCAGGGCTGTAACCCCTCGCCCAGAATCCGAGGTTTAGCTCAGCCTGAACTTCCCTCAATGAATGGATTTCGCTGCAATTTTTTTTTCATGCTCAGGTTTTTGGCATAAGGAATACTCTGCCTCAATTTTTGCGGGTGAAAACTTTCCACATGGAGTATGGAATTGCCCACATTTTCCTTGCTGAAGGTCCTAGTGAATTCAGTTGTTATGTACAATGACCTTCAAGGCTAGAAACTCAACCTCATTTTTACTAATGTTACTAGTAGATGCAAAATTCAGGTTATAAACATTAAGCCGATCCGCGAAGACCCTAGCTGATTCAATGGACCCTCTCCAAATCACAAAGAGGTCATCAATATAACTTGACCACAGGACAACATTCTCAGTCCATTCTTCAGAAAATTCAGAGGTGAGCACCTGCTCCTCCACAAGCCCATATGCAAGTTTGCATAGCTGGGGGTGAAGCAGGTGCCCATCACAGTTCTCTGTATCTGTTTGTACAGAATGAAATTGTTGTCTAAACACCACTCCATCATTTGCAGCATCATGATGGTGTGTTGCTACACACTGATGGGTCTGGCACCTAAAAAGTGTTTGGTAGCCCTTAGTCCTTGTTTCTATTTTACGCTGATGTTCAGGGATGAAACATCTAAGGTCATGAAGACATAAGATTCATCCCAAACAACGTCATAGATCTTTTTTAGGAAATCACCTGTGTCAAATATGAAAGATGGTAGGTTCCTGACATGGTCCTGAAGGAAATGGTCAATATACGTAGAGGTTGTTTCAAACAACCCCCTATAGGTGATATTATGGGTCTCCCAGGGGGGTTGGTAGCATATTTGTGGATTTGGGGGATTAAATATAGCAATTTTAAGGTAACTGAATTTGTCATCATTAAGTAACCACTTGCCACGCCACCTAGACAATTGATTGTTAAAAACCTCCTTGATCACATTGTAGCTATTGGGGGACATTCTGCTGTAGCATTGTGTACCATTGAGCTGAAGATACGCTTCAGCCTTGTACATAGACAAGGACAACAATACAATATTGCCCCCCTTATCCGAGTGCTGGACCTTGATATCGTTTCTGACAGTGATCTTCAGCATGACAGCATTATACTCAAGCAACCGGCCTGCATTGTCTATTCAAAATCGTTTGCTGAGCTCGATTTCTAATCTCCTTAGGTCCATGGTGACTAGTTCAGAAATGACCTCCAAGCCATCTCTAGACATAGTTGGTGTGAACACCAAATTAGGCCTGAAAGGTGAGTGCACCCTGCACCCAAGATCTACCCCCAGGTTCACATCAAGAGATCTGCTGTCAACGCGGCTCTCTCTTTCTAGTTGGTCCAACTCTTGGAGGAGTTCCAAATCTACCACTTGCAGATTGGCAGACAGATTTGTGACCTCATTCCGGACCCGAGTTCCTGGGGTGTGAGAATTGAAATGTTTCTGTAATTTGATTTTCTTACGCACTTGAACAAGTCAATTTCTGTTTGCACAAAATTTAAATTAGTTGGTTTGCAAAATGAAAGGCCCAAAGAAAGAATGTCCTTTTCTTTGCTGTTTAGTTCCATGTCAGAGAGATTAATCACGGTTTTGGCATCCACCATGATCATTTCTTGGGGCGGGTCTGTCTTTGTGCGGGCTGCTGCTCGGTGCTTCCTCCTTCTGTTTTGTCTTTTTTTGGAGGCCGGGGTCTTAGATTTAATGTCCGATCCAGCCATAAAAACCACAACTCATCTGTGATAGACGTCGGTTCCTCACTGGAACCCTCCTCAGGGTCTGTTTCTACCTCGGAGTTCAGGTCCGAGTTACTTGCAGAAATCTGTTTCTGTGTTGCTGAAACTGAATTGTCAGACAGCTGTTGGCGTCTTATGTTGTCGAACCTGCGTGCAAAGGAGTAGATCTGTCCCATTTGATAATCAACTGTGTTTCTGATGAACTTAGTGGCTTTACGTGTCTTTATGACTTGCTCATGTTTTTGTGGTCAAATTATCATGTCCTTTTTGAATCTGGCTATTTCCTCTTTGTCAGGGTGCTGATTGATGTCACTTTGCAATACCTCAACTGCGGCCAGAATTTTCTCTCTGTCACTCTGAGCATATTTTATTGTAATCTGTAGCATTCTTCATGACAATTCCGAGTTATTTTCTGCCCATTCCCTGACCATGTCCTTATCAGTACTCTCGTATATTGGCGCAATTAATATGCGCAGTCCTTATGGGATTCTACCAACCTTGAGGTACTTGGAGAGCGATTTTGTGCTTCCACCACTTAGTGATTTCATTGTGACATAATTTCCCAAGTTCCTTCAATTTATTGCAAATACTCACTTCGGGTGTCTCGGACCTTGCGCTTGCAATGCCCAGACTGTCCCCCACTTTCTTCACTGCTTCACCAAACATTTTATCAGTGGCTATCTCCTGCTCCCTCAGCCAGTTCAACAACATGCCTGCCCAGTCACAGGAATTTCCTCCCAGATTCCAATGCAGTGATACTAACACATCTGCCTCTCCCTTTACACAGCCTAATACTGCACGCGGAATGCCAAACCCGCTTACCTGTACTCTGGGTCCCCTCTGGCTCTCCAGTTACGGGTTCTGTAGACAGCAGCCTCTGGCATGCTTTCAATCAGCATGACAGGGGGGCTTCACGCTGTGTATATATATATATATATATATATATATATATATATATATATATATATATATATATATATATATATATATATATATATATATATATATATATATATATATATATATATTACCTACTGGCGGTCGCCAGTAGGTATATATAGTTAGGATTTTTTCTCTATGGAACTTTTGAAAATTCTATGTCTAATAACTTTGGCGTTTGGGGACGGAATCGGCTGAAATTTTCAGGAAAATGGCACATTTTGTTTCTGAGCAGCTCCTGAAAATTTGGGGGGGGTTTCGTCAAGGGGGGCCGAGAAAAAAGGGGGTCCCAAAACGCGTTTTTAACATTCAGTTTTCCATAGGGCGTTTGGCCTCACTTTTAGCTCGAACGGCGGAATGGATTTGCACGAAACTTGGCAAAATTGTAGGGACTGTTAGCCCGATGTGCCTTTGCTGGGTCTCAATATATGTGCTCCAGTGGATTTTGAGAAATTAACGTTTAGAAAAACAGATATATCTGTGACAGCGTCCCGGATAGCGCACCAGTTCGCGTACTTTTCGCGTAACGGAGCTTTGCGAAGCAAAGCTGATTGGCTCTCCGGTGTCTGTCAACATTCTAAACAGTCCGGAGCGGCCGCCATCTTGTCTCTCGGTAGGATCGAGAGACAAGAGGAGGAGAAAAACGAAGGGGGAATTTAATGAAAGGGGGCAAGGTAGACCCTTCTTGACCCCCTAGCAATGATGTTGGGGTTATTAAAGGGTCCCGTGGGGCAAATAAAAAAATATTGTTTTTTTGCGGTAGAAGCGCTTTCCGGTTCGCGAACCGGGTAGTGAACCGGTAGCGAAGCGGGAATTCGCCATTTTGTGTTTCGTTTTAATTAAATTACAAGATGGAGGAAAAACAATGTGAGAACTGGGTATAAGGGGGTACGGGAGACGTATCCTGACCCCCTATGTTTTCTGAGGGTGGCTGAGGAGGCTCATATATGTTGATACTTGTCTTCCAGCGGCTGCGCGTGAGCACTTTTTTTTTTTTTTGCTGCGTGACGTCTGTTAACGTTCGATTCGAAGGAAATCAGGAAGTGTTGACCGCCATTTTGACACTGCGAGTAAATATATTGTTAAAAATAGTTGTTATAAATTAATCCGTATTGATAAACATTGTCTGCGCCATCTTGCTGTTTTTCCAATGCCACACTTTTGTCGTGCACGGCAGCCATTTTAGATGCCTTGACCAGACCCACTCTCTGCACGCCGCCGATCGTGACGTCTGTTAACGTTCGATTCGAAGGAAATCAGGAAGTGTTGACCGCCATTTTGTCACTGCGAGTAAATATATTGTTAAAAATAATTGTTATAAATTAATTCGTATTGATAAACATTGTCTGCTTTTTTTCTAATGCCACACTTTTGTCGTGCACGGCAGCCATTTTAGATGCCTTGACCAGACCAACTCTCTGCACACCGCCGATCCTCAGCATGGCTCCCCACCCTCGCAAGCATCTCCCCCACGCACTGGTCACCCCCGCTCTCTGTCTTATGCATGGGCCATAAACCTCCCCCCATCTGCGCTGCTCTTCCCTGAGAATCACATCCTGTGCCCGCCCGACACCACCCTTTCACCCTATTCACTACCGCACCCTCTGACATTCCTCTTTCTTTGTGTCTGATTGTCCAGGCTGGTCCAAGGCTAACACGTAGCCCTGCGGATGTAGTTTATGGTCTCAACTATAAAGAATCACCCCTCTTCAAAGGAGTTACAGTAGATCAAGGCCCCCACCCGATGAGATCCGTCACACCACACGCGTTCCTACTATCTGATAACCATCCTGTATTGTGATTGGGGAGGGGATTCTCACTGTGAGGGTGTGTGGGACCGAGCCTGAAGCGGAAGATTCCAGGGATGCCTTTTTGTACATCAAAGTCTTCACAATTATGTGTCACATTAAAAATATATAGCACTCCAACAAAGTAGTAGGATTATAACACTTTAATAACTTATAAATATATACATCGCAACAAAAACAGTAAACACCCTAATTTTTTTTTTATTAAAACAGAAGCAACAATGGTCAGTAGCGGTCTGTTGTGCGAATAGTCCCAAGGCAGCACAACGTGCTGAGTTCTGGACGGCACCCAGGTGATGTCACCTGGGTGCCGCACTGGTTTTGGTATCCTACAATGCTGCTCCGAAAAACGGCGTGGGGCGCCCCGGAGGGGGGGGGGGGGGGGGGGGGGGGAGGCGGCGTGAACAGGCCTCCCCAGGTGGAGGCTCGTCTGTTGTAGTGGGGCACCCCTTTAGCGTTTCACTTGCCATTCAGCGGTTTTCCGCCCGCTTTTGCTGCACTGTGCCTCGTCAGTAGCGGTCTGTTGTGCGAATAGTCCCAAGGCAGCAGAACGCGCTGAGATCTGGACGGCACCCAGGTGATGTCCAGTAAGTTGCCGCACTGGTTTTGGTATCCTACAATGCTGCTCCGAAAAACGGCAGGGGGTGCCCCTAGGGGGGATGGGAGGCGGCGTGAACGGGCCTCCCCAGGTGGAGGCTCGTCTGCTGTAGTGGGGTGCCCCTTTACCATTTCAGTTGCCATTCCGCCCGCTTTTGCTACACTGTGCCTCATCCGCCATTCAGCTGTTTACCGCCCGCTCTTGCGGCTACAGCGTCTCGCTCACCATGTAGTTGAGTTGTGCCCACTCTTGCGGTGCAGCGATAGGCGGCTGCCACAGGACTCTTAAAATGGCGGCCGGCTCTTCGGATTTGGGCCTGGTCCACTAATATGGCCCTGGGACACCTTGGAACTCGGACGCTTGTCTGCTAGGGCTTGGGCTCCATTCTCGAAAGCGTCCCCTCAGCCTTGAAGATTCTACAAAAGTCTTGGGGGCCCCTGACTCCCGCAGGCTTCCGGTGGGGAGCAGCTGCCATGATTGCTTGCGGAATCGCCACGACGGAGCTACGAGATGGTGGTGCTCTCATGCTGACGCCAGCTTCAGTCTGAAACATCCAGAAACACTGTAGACTATCAATTCGATGAGTTCCGGTGGAGCCCCAACGTGACCCGGTAGGGAAGAACTTGCCCTCCCCTTTGTTGAGTGATGGTTCTTGTTGCCTGTCCCCTCTGTTGTCATCTAACGGAACCTTTTTTGATTGCCGAGTGAGAAAAAAAAAGGTGGGTTTTTCATCGTTTGGGAAAAAAAAATGTTTTAATCCAATGAAAAGTGTTATTTTTAGGTCATATGATCAAGCCTTCCATCATTAGGAAACCAAAAGTAAAATGAACCAATGAAAAGTTTTATAAACAAGTCACCTGACCTGTTATGCGGCTTTGGGTTATAAAAAGCATACAAAACCCATTGGCCCATGAGGCGGCGTCAGTAGCGGACCGATGTGCGAATAGGCCGAAGGCAGCACAACGCGCCAAGATCCGGATGGCACCGAGGTGGTGTCCAGCAAGTTGCACTGGTGTGGCCATCCTACAATGGTGCGCCGAAAGACGGCGTGGGGTGCCCGGGGGGATGCGGCGCCAATGGCCTTCTTCCGCCTCCCCAGGTGGAGGCACCTCATGTGCAGTGCGGCGCCCCTTATCTTTTCACTCGCCGTCCAGCCGAGTTGCGCCCGCACTTGCTGCTACAGTAGGCCGAAGGCAGCACAACGCGCCGAGATCCGGATGGCACCGAGGTGGTGTCCAGCAAGTTGCCGCACTGGTATGGCCATCCTACAATGCTGCGCCGAAAGACGGCGTGTCCAGCTGAGTTGCGGTCACTCTTGCTGCTACAGTACGCCGAAGGCAGCACAACGCGACGAGATCCGGATGGCACCGAGGTGGTGTCCAGCAAGTTGCCGCACTGGTGTGGCCATCCTACAATGCTGCGCCGAAAGACGGCGTGTCCAGCTGAGTTGCGGTCACTCTTGCTGCTACAGTACGCCGAAGGCAGCACAACGAGACGAGATCCGGATGGCACCGAGGTGGTGTCCAGCAAGTTGCCGCACTGGTGTGGCCATCCTACAATGCTGCGCCGAAAGACGGCGTGTCCAGCTGAGTTGCGGTCACTCTTGCTGCTACAGTACGCCGAAGGCAGCACAACGCGACGAGATCCGGATGGCACCGAGGTGGTGTCCAGCAAGTTGCCGCACTGGTGTGGCCATCCTACAATGCTGCGCCGAAAGACGGCGTGTCCAGCTGAGTTTCTCCCACTCTTGCGGTACAGTGACTCAAACGCGCTGAGATCCGGATGGCACCGAGGTGGTGTCCAGCAAGTTTCACTGGTGTGGCCATCCTACAATGCTGCGCCGAAAGACGGCGTGGGGTGCCCGGGGGGGGGGAGGCAGCGCAAACGGGCCTCTCCCTCTTCCCCAGGTGGAGGCACCTCATCTGCAGTGGGGTGGCTCTTAGCGTTTGACTCGCCTTCCAGCTGAGTTCCGCCCGCTCTTGCGGTACAGTGACTCACTTGCCATCTAGCTGAATTGCGGTTACTCTTGTGGTGCAGCGATAGCCGGCTGCAACAGGACTCTCAAAATGGTGGCCAGCTCTTTGGATTTGGGCCTGGTCCACTAAAATGGCCCTGGGACACCTTGGAACTCGAACGCTTGCCTGCTAGGGCATGGGCCCCATTCACGAAAGCGTCCCCTCTTTTGACTGATTGTTCTTGTTGCCTATTTCTTCTGTTGTCATTTAACGGAACATTTTTGGACTGCCGAAAATGGTTCCGGTCTGATCGCTGGTTGGTGGAGACATTTTGACTATATCCTGGACCTGCCCGGCCGCGCCCAAAATGGCGCCGGTATAAATGGGACTCGTAACTCCTTGTTGTGTACTGGTTGCCCAACCTTGATATCACGAGATACGTATGCAGTTTTGAAGCACATGGCGAGCAGGGACGAGAATTGATTGAACATTTTGACATCCCTATTGATATTAAGTTCTGATGTGTTATTGATTACTGTACTATTTAAAGTTCGAATTAACGTCACTCATGGTACTTGCCCGCAAATGTATATCTAGATAATTTTATTGTATCTGGCCCTGTCGTACTTTAATTATAAAATGTACGTCCACCAATTCCGTAAATGTTAGACACCTTAGTTCTTGCAATCTAATGGGTCGCCCGTTACGTTCTTCTACGGTGTAAATGTGCCCTCATCATATACGATTCCAGTTTGCTCCGTGGCCGGCCCACGTGTTTATAGGCCCGTATTTGTATACTGACATTTTCACAATAAAGGTTTTTTAAAAAAAACATGGTAGTAGTACCTACATTGGTAAAGTTTTGAATAATAGCCACTGTTTTCGAATCAGTAAAAGGCAAGTGAAATAAAGCAGTCCAATTACATGACTGTTAAAAGGTATAATAAGCAGGAACGCAGTAAAGAAAAATGGTCAAGGGCTGTTTTTTTTTCTACTCCTGCAACATAAAGTGATCGATAAGAATCTGATATTCATGCCTATCAGCGACTAAGACAGCAGGCCGAGCCTCTTTTGCTCAACGGCTCCCTCATGGGACGAAGAAACGCCCTTTTTCTCGAAAAAGGAATATTTTACTTGCAGGACAGTTGTAAATTTCCAGGGAAAATACATTAGCCTGGAACATTGTTAGTGATAAACTGTAAATGCATCTGGGTCCTTTGCTTTACAAGTCAGAGTGATAAAAAAAAGGTGGGGCTTTCATCATTTGGGAAAAAAAAAATGTTCGAAAGCAATGAAAAGCGTTATTTTTAGGTCATATAACCAAGCCTTTCATCATTAGAATAACAAAAGTAAAATGAACCAATGAAAAGTTTTATTAACAAGTCACATGACCTGTTATGCTTACGTTACGCGCTGCGCGGCCACGCTCTGGATCGTTTCCGGGAAGCTGCGCCTTGCGCACCGGAGCACTTCCGGGTGCGCTAACGCGGCACGTCATATGACGCATTACGCGACAACGCAGGTCCAGAATATAGTCAAAATGTCTCCACCAACCAGCGGTCGGAATACAACCCCTTTCAGCAGTCCAAAAAGTTCTGTTAAATGACAAGAGAAGGGACAGGCAAACAGAACAATCAGTCAAAGAGGTGAGGGCAAGTTCTTCTCTACCGGGTCACGTTGGGGCTCCACTGGAACTGATCGAATTGGTAGTCTACAGTGTTTCTGGATGTTTCAGATTGAAGCTGGCGTCAGCATGAGAGCACCCAATTCTAAAACAGTAAATGCTTGGATAACAATGAATCAAATGTAGAGGGAAGGAGGCACGACGGGTTACAACGGGGGCAAAGGCTTACGTTACCAACCCTTCACTATCTGCAAAGAGAGAATACTCCTAAAAGAAAAGAGGAGGGGGGGGCAGCGTTCAAAGCACATCAGCGTGCATAAATGCGAAAATGTTTTTACCTACCACGTACTTGACATTTTACAGCTTTTGATATTTGCTATTAAAAAACCATTGAAATTCACTGAAAAAACCATAGGTTATAGACCATATATAGTTAGGGATTCGCATTTACAAAACCTTAATTTACTCGCACAAAACCATAGAAATTCGCATATATAGTTAGTTGCAATAACTATATATCGCGCACCCGCAATCCACTGCTGATGATGTCACATATTACATCATTCATGACATGGTCAGTGACATCACTGATGACATCACTGATGACATCATCCAGTGACTGTATGTTTCTGTAAAGTGAAAATATGTCTTACATATTGAAGAATGAGTGGATGTATAAGTGTCTGGATGAAGGATTTAGTAGGTGCATGACTGACTGTATGAGTGAGTGATTAAATGTGTCTCACTGAGTGCATGGGTTAGTGACTAAACTGTCTTAATTTGTGCATCATTATGTCTGTTGTTCTGTAAACTGCTGCATGTGTTGATCAGTAGCTATATGAGTAACTATATGGGTTATTGATTGGTTGCCCAAGTATTTGTATGGGAGACTGAGTGTGTGTGTGGGTGGCTGGGAGGTATATGACTCTGTGCATAGATGTGTGAGCAGTTGATTCACTAGATGTATGGGTTCAAAAGTGCATGTGGAAACAGCTGTATGGGCGGTTGACTGTGTGCATGTGTGTATTGGTGAGTGAATGGATATCTCAGTGCTACATGTCAAAGTAAGTACATATGTAAAACACAGTACATGTGAGAGTTGACATATATAAATAACTGTGCATAAGAGCCAGTGAATGTGTGAGTGGCTGTATGGATCATTGTGAACTTGTATCAGGGATTGTATAAGAGAGTAAATATGTGTTAGTGTATGTTTGAATAAGTAAGGTGTGTATAACTGTATAGTTGAGAAAATGGAGGTGTGATTGATTCTTTGCATGACTGACTAGGTGTGTGAGTAACTCCATGGATAAGTGACAGTCTGTGAGTGTCTCTTTACACTGATTGTATCTAAGGTTCTATTAGAGTCTGAAGAGGTTCATTGTAATATCACATAAATGATATCATCAGTGATGTGATCAGTAATGTCAAATGAGATGTCATCAGTGATGTCATCAGTGATGTCATTTGAGATGTCATCAGTGATGTCATCAGTGATGTCACTGACCATGTCATGAATGATGTAATATGTGACATTATCAGCAGTGGATTGCGGGTGCGCGATATATAGTTATTGCATCTAACTATATATGCGAATTTCTATGGTTTTGTGCGAGTAAATGAAGGTTTTGTAAATGCGAATCCCTAACTATATATGGTCTATAACCTATGGTTTTTTCAGTGAATATATATATATATATATATATATATATATATATATATATATATATATATATATATATATATATATATATATATATATATAATATGCAATAATAACACATTTGGCAAATGCATGGATAATAATATGAAATTAAACACAATCAGATAATAATATTAAAATGAAAAATAAGCAAATAATGCTGGAATGAAACACAAGCAGATTACGCTGCACAACCTGCAAAAAATCTGAAAGATATATACACTAAATACATCAGATGATTACATGGATAAGCACTCAAAGTCACTCAAACATCACAAAGTCAATACTCAAAAACAAATCACCTCACCCGCTGCAAACACTGCATCTTAGCCTACTCCAGACTGAGGGAACCACAGCCAGGGTTAAGAGTCTGAACAAACTCGGGTTCTGCCGAAGTAGACACGTCCGTAGCCATTCGGATTCCAATCCCAGTTTCTAAGTCAACAAGCCACAGCTTTATAATCTCAAAACACACTAGAAGGTTCAGAGAGGCGTTCCACTTTCCATGGAAGCATTGTAAAGGCAAAGGAGTTCTCACGTTCCTTCTGTATTCTCATGTGTTCCAGCCTTTATCTTAACGAAGCTTACGAAACTCTCAGGCAGTACATTCAACAATCTCCAAAAGCACAGAAAACAAAACAAACTTGAACATGAATAACCTAAACAACTTGAGTAATCTGGGGGCCTGCCTGTGTGCACAAAAAGCTCAAGCAAGACAAAGTCAGAATTCAAGATGACTTGCGGGTATGTCAAAGCCAATAACAAGACATTCATAATACTTCCCAATGTACAACACAATGCACATTTTAGTACCACTGCTTATAACATCAAACACTTCATCTCCCAATGTACAACATAATGCACATTGGAGCACCACTGCTCATAACACTGCACTCCACTGCACTGACCAAGAAGTACATTCCACATATTTCTCTATCTCATGCTTTCAAATGCACATCTCACATGTTCTGCTCCTAGCAACGCTGTTCTATGCTGTGACAGTTCCCACTTTAAAACTACAAGAGGTACGAAAGAAATCTTCAAGGCAAGAAAGGCACATGCAGGAACAAATTATGTAAAACAACAAAAGTCAATTAAAATCATGGTAGTTAAAGGTCATGGCATGGTTCCAAACCATAGGAGTGCCTCTAGCACTACAAAATGATGAATGATACTGAAGACAGCTTTAATGCAATCAAAAAGAACTGAGAGCCATGAAAATAATGGTAACACAAAACAGATATGTGTTGCATTTCCTCACAGCTATTGATGGTGGAGTTTTTACCAAAATAGGAGCTGCCTGCTGTACATTTATAACAGGAAATGATGTATAAAATGATTCTCTAACCAAAGTAATACCGACTTCACATACCTATCAAGAGACTATGCATGAAGAAGGTGTGCCCTAGTTGAATGGTTCTCAAACTGGTTTAGTCGGCTTCCAAATTGGGTATCTGGACTTTTTAAATCTTTACTTCCAATAATAGTGGTGCTGCTTGTTATGTGTTCGATCCTCTAATTAATATTACATTGCTGTTAAAATGCAGTTACAAAATTGGGGAAGGCCATGTATGTTAATAAACAATTTGCAAGCCTTACATTCAAGATTAACGAAGACAGGACAAACTCTGAGATAGTTGAAGAATCAGCTAAAGGGGGGAATGCTAGTATAGAAAGTTTTAGTACAGACATTGAGGACCCACGTAAAATGTCACTAAAAAACCTCTCCCTTAGCAATTCAGGTTTATATGTGCTTAGACAGCTGTATGTGCCCGACGCTTCAAGTTAATAAATTACAGTGGAGGAGCTCAGAGAGAAAACAGATGCAAATGTTGATACATACTGATGGTAGAAAGAAATCAATATAACAAACAAATCAAGAAATCCCTGGTACATCAAACAAACCAGTATTGACAGTTCCTCCATAGAATGATCGTGCAAGGAGGCAAGTAAACCAATCAGCTTTAAGGTCAATTCAGTAGGGAAAGATAATACACAGGGATGATAAAAATAAATTTCAACAAGAGCAAGATTACACATTCTCCTTATGCTGAGGTTGCAGAAATAGACACGTAGGCTGATACAGTCAGATTGCACAAATCAAACAACACACAGTCAGATCACGCGGTCTGCTTGAGTTGAGTTTTAGAACACATAGATTACACAAACCATGTCTTGGTCTCTTATAATGTGCAGTGGTCTCATTTTAGTGACCATAACCCCATCCACCTTGGGCTAGGCCAGGTAACTGGTTTAAAGGGTAAACAAGGAGAACCATCTATTGACACCTGCTTAAAACCATCTGATCGGGACGTAGGTTGAAATGGACCAAGGTAATTCCGGACCTTTACCTCCCGGATCTATGAGAGAGGGCCGAGGAGAACTTCGGCATCTGTTTTGATCAAACAAAACTGGGGGCAGAGGTACTCCCTGTGTTTGAAGGAATATGTGTCCAGGTAGCGATAGGCCTTACCCTACCCAGCAGAAGTCGTAGAGAAACAGTTGAGAGATAGTTTGATAGCAATTGTTCTGAAGCACATCAACATCTTTTTACTGCCCAAGTTCCACAAGGTAAAACTTCCATCGTCATGCTAAGAAAGTCATATAAGCGTGCTGTGAAAACCCTAAAAAATAAAATGAAAGGAGAAGCATGGAATGACCTACTAGCAGTGGAGGTCCTTAAGGATAGTGTCAGATTTTGGGCAATAGTGAATAAACCCTTTTTTTCAGAAACTGAAAATTCTGGTTCAGAATGCAATATCATGGAGGATCACTGGTACTCTCATTTTAAACTCCGATATGAGGTCCCGGCTAAGCTGTGATCCCCGCTCCCCTAGATCAAGAAATGAGCCCCTCTGTTATGTTTTTAATGAAGGTTAAGTAGAGCTAGCAATTAAGCTAATGACTAGCAATAAGGCCCCTGGCCCAGATGGTGTCCCGGCTGATTTGGACAAACAGAATCCAACTTTCTGGTCAAAAATTCTAACTAAAGTTTTTAATCTGGCTAGTCAGCAGGGATTTCCGAGGTCCTGTTCCAACTCCACCATTATTCCGGATTTCAAAAAAGGTCAGAAAGGTGACCCATGCTGCGATAGGCCTATATCCCTGATTGACTCTGCTGTAAAAGTGCTAGGGAGAGTGATTCTCAGCAAACGTTCAGACTGGTTGGATGATAGTGGTGTATTGACAAATCTCCAATATGGACTTTGAAAAGGAAGGAGCAAACTAGACCAGTCTCTAAATTTGCACTTATTAGATAGGAAATACATAGTGGCCAATTCTGGGACTTTACAGTTAGCCTTTATGGACCTATCCTCGTCGTTCTATCTAGTTAAAAGATCAAAGCAAAGCATGACAAATGCACCAAGCACTTTAGCATTGGTAGAGGTGTCAGACAGGGCTGCATTGTAGCTCCCCTTCTCTTTACCTTACATATAAACCATCTGAGAACCTCCCTGTGTTCTGCCAGGCAGGATATTCCCCGCTCAGGGGAGAGGGCTATCCCTGCCCTCCTAAACGCAGATGACGCAGTATTGTTGGCTTGCATAGCAGTAGGGCTCCAGAGACTTTTGGATTATTTGGGGCCTTTATGCGATCTCTGGATTTAATTGTTAATATAGCTAAATCGCATACAATGATTATGGGCCAGAGAACGAAACAGTTTAGAACTTTTTATTGTGTAGGTACAGACCTGTCTAGGGTGACCTCTTTTACCTATCTGGGGGTATTGTTTGATGAGAGGGGTTCGTGGGTCCCTCAACAGAAAGCTAAAACACATGCCATGGCAAGATCTACAGCAGCCATCCATGGTTTCGCACAGCAACTTGGGGCCAGGCCAATCAAAGCTATGCTTAATATCTACAGATTCAAATGTATGGGTCTGCAATAAGGGGATATAAATTAGTGGAGGGTTTACAAATCTGCATCCTTTCTGGGGGACAGATCCCAGGCAGTTATCTTAGGACAATTCGAATCAGCCGAGTTGTCCTTGCCATGTGGGGTACCTCAAGGTTCATCCCTGAGTCCGACCCTATTTAACGTCTATGTGTCGGACCTTGCTAAAACCATCAAAGCACACGGGATGAACCTTACCTTATATGCGGATGACACCCAGTTGATCCTGGCCGTCAGAGATGATGGGGAAACAGTGGCGGAGAATTTTAAAGCAGGTATGTTGGCTATCGGACAATGGATGTCAGCAAACTGCTTAAAATTGAACTCCGATAAAACCGAGGTGGTAATCTTTGGCCACCTCAGCCCCACCTGGTCTCTGGCATGGTGGCCGTCATCATTTGGAACCTTACCGAAACCTGCCACAAAGGTGAGAAATTTGGGCGTCATGTTTGACAACAACCTGAACTTCATGGCTCATGCCAACCAAACGGCCGCCACAGCATTCTACAAATTACGCTTGGTAAAGAAGGTTCTTCCTTTCCTTCCCAAAAATGTAGGCAAGACATTAGTTAGCACTCTTGTCCTGTCAGCATTAGATTACTGCAATGGCCTGTTTGCCAATGCCCAAATTAGAGTCATCAAGAAAATGCAGACAGTTCAGAATGCTGCAGCGAGACTTCTCTCAAACACGGCAAAATTCAAACCAATAACTGAAGTCTTGAGAAGCTATCATTGGCTTCCCATTAGGAACAGAATTAAATTCAAAACGTTGTGCATTGTCTACAAATCACTACACCACCAAGCACCACAATTTCTGAGAGACCACTTGGTTCCATACATCCCTTCTCGACCACTCCGTTCAGCTAAACAGAATGATCTGATTGTCCCGCGGACTAGGTTAGTCAACTGGGGAGACAGACGTTTCCCGGTTGCCGCTTCAAAACTAAGGAATACACTTCCACAATCCATAAGATCCAGTCCAAACCTCCTGTCTTTCAGGAAGAATTTGAAAACATGGCTGTTTAACCTTTAAGAACCTGACGCCAAGCCTAGGAGAGTTGTTAACAGTATAGCGCCGAGACGCCTGCGGGCATATGTTCGCGCTTAAGAAATGTTAAAAAAAAAAAAAAAAAAAATAGTTCAACATACGTTTTTAAGGAACCTGCTGTCAGTCCCTAAATCCACCCCCACTTATATCATACATCAAGCATTAGGTATTGGCTATGTTTCTGACCTGATAGAACTGGCCTCAGTTGTATGCCGATTAACGATCTGGACTAATGCAGATCTGGTGTTGAACCAAGAGATTGCCAGCGATTGTGTTTCCATGGAGAGAGCAAGCTGTATTCCGTGCCTACAATATGTCAAATTCATTTTAAGGAAACTAGGGAGCCCCGAACTACTTGATTCTCCAGAAATACAAGGAAAGAAGACCTGGCATGAGTTAAAAAACACATTTTAAACCTGTTGCTTTTAGAGAGAGAGGCGAGTGACATCATGAAACCTACGGTGAAGGCATACCTCCTGCTAAAAACTTCCACACAGACAGAACCCTATCTGACAATTGTCACCAAGCCTTACCATTGGTTTCTTTAAATCAGATTTCGTTTAACCTCATTCATTGCCTACTAGCAGATTTGCTAGGTTGGAGTAAGCACAATTACTTAGGACCATGTACATGTGATAATTTCTCTACCAAGGACACTATGCACTTAACAATGTTTTGTGAACATTTGCGGATATGCGTAGATAGTTTTGAATTCCTATTTAGAGGGAAAAGGTTTTCTGCAGGTCAGACCTACACTATTATATTTGCAGATGCTGAATGACCCCTGGGAGACTTTTGAAATTGCAACTTTTTTAGTGGCTCCTGTGAGGCATAGGAAAAAGCTGCATTTTATGTTATGTACCCCGTTTTTTTTGTATGATTAAATTAAGTTTGTTTTAACGTTTGCCCTTCCACTTGATATTCTGGATCGTTTGTCTTTCCTTGAGATTCTGCAGAGTAATTTTTTTTTTGTATTCCTCATATACCAATAATGGGCATTTTAGATAGGGAATCCCCCCTCTCTCCTCCATTGAGATGTTCCGGCTTCGATGTTTGAGACCTGAGGAGAGAGAGAAAGGGGAAACCCCTCTAGCCTCTACTGTTTTCTTAATCCACTCCAATCCTCTTTAACTCGGTAGCCCTTTGTTGGATTGAAGACAAAGAACCAACAGTGCCCAGGTGAAATTATTGGAATACACTCATCTGTTCCGCCATGCCACGAGGGCCGCCCAGATCTCATCATAGCTAGTACTATCACAGGCCATGTCAGACTCACTTGTGTATATGATATATTTTAGGCAATCTGGAAAGATAGAGGCATTCATGTCCTTCCAGGCCCTGCATATTTCCCGCCCTGCTAAGATCATCACATAGAAGATAAATGTAGTCGCCATGTCATTGGGATGGTACTCTAAGGCTAACCCAAACAGAATTATCCTTGGAGTGATCACAAATTGTATACCCAGTACCTCAACCACAAACTCTTCTATTTTAGACCAATAATTTGCAAGCCTTGGGCACTCTAAGAACATGTGAAGATCATCAGCAGCAGGAAATTTGCACCTTGGACAGCAGTATTCTAGGCTCGTAATTTTAACTAGTTTTTTAGGTGATATATATGCTCTGTACAGGGTGAAAAGGTGATTCTTTTTGAGGGGGGCTGATTTAACCACTACATTTAGCATAGCAAAGGAGTCCACCCACAGGTCCTTTAGTTGTTATAATCCAAACCCGCAGCACCACACCATAACCTTTGGAGTTCTGGTTCTGTCACTCCCTCTGACTCCATCATGGCCCCGTACCAGAAGTATACCTCTTTTTTCCATCCCCCCTTACTATTTACTAGGTCAAACTTTGGAGTAAATGTATTGAAAACCCATGGTATAGTGGCCCACCAACCTGACAGCTGATGGTACTTGAACCTGTTTAGGGTTCCCCCTGAAAAGGGATTCCCAATCTATGAGCTGTAAGTTGTTTTGTAAATCCCGCCATTGTGTTATGCCTGCTACTTTAAGGGGACGTGATAGTTGATCCTTGAGGCACTCAGGTGTCCCTGGGGAGTCCCATATCGGGGCCTGGGGCGCATAATAGGGAATTCCCAACTTTTTTCTAAGGAATATCCCATTTTTTAGAGCCGCACCCAAAATCTTTAACCTCACTTTCTTGTAGAACCTGGGGTCGCCAAACTTAAACAGAAAGTATTCATGCCCTTGAGGAATGCCATGTAGTAATGCTTGAAATAATCGGTCTAAGGATGATGTGTCGGCCTTATCTGCCATTGATCTAAAATTTTTAAAGTGGAAAGAGTGGCAATAAATAAGTATATCTGGCAAAGCTAACCCTCCTGATTTCAAATTTCTCCTCAATTTTTTCCAGGAGATTCTAGATGATTTCGTATTCCAAATGAAAGAACCAATTTTCCCCTGTATTTTAGCTATATCTTTCGGACTAAACATTACTGGTATTGAATTAAACAAAAAGGTGATTTTAGGTAAGATAACCATGTTGGCGCTGGTCAGGTCTCTCGTTGAATATCTTTGGGAGAGTGAATTTACAGAGTAATTGTTTAACAAACTCTTCTTTTCAAACATGAATTATCGGTAGCTTGTTTTATTTGCTTTTCTATGAATTCTGGTGACTATTTGTTCTATGGCACCCAAGATTATTTATGAATTCCTTTTCAACCTTATTGTTGTGATATATGTTGTATGGTGTGTACTTTTATGGTTTTAATAACCGAATAAAGAGTTTTTGACTCACTGACTGAATGATTACACAACCCAAATAACACGTAGGCAAATAACACTAAGAACAAGTAGTCAGGAGGCTGGGAATGAATGTACCAATGAATAAGGAGGGTGGGAGACTTGGCTTTAGATGTGTAATGTTGCTAAAATATGGCCATTGTCAGTCAAATGATCAGCAAAAATCCACCATATAAAGGGCTACCTGTTGTAGCCAAGTTGAGAGTTAGGTGGAAATCCTACCTGGGTTCATCACTCTCCCAGCCTCTGTAAAATAAATCCTTTACACTTTATCACTTACTCTTGTTAGTTTTTCTACTTCAATTAAGGTCTAACCAACAAATCGAAGCCTCAATAGTCACAGCACACCCTGTGGCTTTAGAGTAACTTTATCAGTTTGAATCTGGTTTAAGTCTTTTGGCAGGTATTAACTACAAAAGAAGTAGAAGGGATCAGGGTCATCGTAATGCAGTGATGCACAGTTTGATCACATTCACACCCAACCAGGACTGTTCATGCCAAGCTGCGCAACTAGTCTCGGCTTCACTTACATGTAACACAGAGTACAGGATCACACCCTCAGCCTTCTTTAACAGTATTCTGGATGTGTATCTCTTGTTAGTTTGAAAAACACAGCGGAGGTCTCACTTTCGAAACAGAACTTCACTTTCCTTAACCTCCTGAACAAGTTTTCCTTGTCCTCCTGAACAAACAGTATTTTTTAATTCTACTGTTAGATAAAACCTATTTAGTATCCCATGTCAAATTTACCACCATTATCAACCCTTCCTCACATCACAAACTTATTTTACTGCAGAGCTTCGGACTGAAATTTGTGAGAGGTTATACGTAGAAAAGAAGTGCTCGATGCAGCTGGATGGACCAGGACTACAGTGAAAATGTAGAAACCTCCCAGGTACCTGTGAAAGGTGGGGCAAAGTCAAAGCATCAGGCCAATGCCTCCAAAAGATAAAGGCGGTTGGCAAATCTGTCACATGGCTTGCATGTGTGTTTTAGTGGTGGTTGGAGGGGGGGGAGAAGTTTTAGATGTACCATGGCCAATGTCCAACATCCTTGTGCTGCAGATCATGTGATGATGCCTCATCCCCTAATCCAGAGTAAAGGAGGCCATTGTAGGACACCTTCAAGGCCAGCACAGACACAGATGTGCCCTACCCAATCCTTCCTGAAGCTCTTATGGTCAACTAACATGCAACCACAAACAACCGTTTCTTGTTTCAAACGACAGCTGCAAACTCATCTTGCATCCTTTACCAAACCTCGCCATGCACGGCCAAGACCTGCATTGGTACATGTCTCATAGGTGCCCAAAAGGATCTACTGTACGATTAGGGGACTAGAGATCATCTGCTGTTTCTGGGATGCGCTTTCCCAGGAGATAAGCAGTGTCAACTTGTGCAAATCAGTGCACGTATACTTTATTTCTCATACCAGATGGCATCAAGTGTATACATTGCCTACGAGCTAGTCGTGTCTGGATGTGTAACCAAACAGAGTCAATGCCACCTTCACCCTGGAAGTTGCCAACATGACTTCGGAGAGCTGAGGCATTAGGCCTCCTGTAGTGAAATATGGGTACTATCCTACCGCTTTACAGCACCTTATAGCAATATGATAAGCACACAGTTCAATCAACTGTGCACTCCTTTTACAAGTGATTCAATTTGGTGAAAGCTGTGCACCACGCTTGTGAAAACCAGGAAGGCTTGGCCTGCTCCAGCATCAGCCCCGTATGCTTAATTTCAAACGGGACATGCAGAAAATAGTACCACCACACAGAGGAAAACAAGACAATGTAATAATAACAATTTTCTAAGAAAACCACTTTATCTGTTTTTAATGTGGAAAATAAATTGAATTCAGGATGTTGTTTTCAGTAGGCGAGACAAACTTTAGAGATCCACAAGGTGTGAAAGCCTGAAGCTTGTGAGGTGCTTGAGAAGGTTGCGATCTGTAGTGATCTGACAGTGTGGGCGACGGACAGTAGGGCGCTAGGACCCTGTGGGTCCTCAGGCAGAGTGACCAGGTCACCGGACACCAGATCCGGTGACGAGACAGGAAAGGGGACAGACTATGACGAGGACAGGGACGAGTAAGGACGTGTTGACGAGCAGCTGTACGACATGAAGAAATAAAGGAATATCCGACTAACCTGTGTCCTGTGTTATGATGTGCCGCCCAGCAAGCACCACGATATGACAACTGGCGACGAGAGTGGGATCAAGAATCGACGCGTGGTCATCGAGGAATACTAGAAGAAATGCCAAGAGCCCACCTTGGACGTGCATCGTCATGGAAAGTACAGAGAAATTGAAGGAGTAAGGTACAGCGACGCGAGAGAACACCGCGATCGCTGAAAGAAAACGTCCGACTGAGCCCGGTAAGCGCAAACACCAAGCTCGTGAAATTGAAGAAATTAGCGCGAGAGCCGCGGCGGCCATGTTTGAACCAGGCGGATAGGGCCAATCAGCGAGCAGAACAGAAGGGCGGCCATTGCAGGGTCAGGCGAATGAGGATTGGCTCCGAAATATCGCGAGAGCATCAGCGGCCATTTCAGGATCAGGCAAACGAGCCAATAGGAGAAGAGAAAAAGCGGGCGGCCATCTTGAGGACAGGCAAAGAGGAACAGAATCGAAAATAAAGTTAAAAGAGGTGCAGAAGCACCGGAAAAGGCCAAAATAAAGGGAGAAAGGAATAATTACAAGAAATAATTAAAACAAAGAGTGTGAAAGAGCACCACAAGGCAAGCAAAAAAAAAAAAAAGGTGGAAAAGAGCAAAAAGGACGAAAACAAGCGCTATGAATTGAAAATAAAGATAAAAGAGGTACAGAAGCACCGGAAAAGGCAGAAATAAAGGAATAAAAGAAGAATTTCAAGAAATAATCACAAATAAAGAGTGTGAAAGAGCACCACAAGGCAAGAAAAGACTACAAAAAGTGAAAGAAAGAGAAAGGACATAAACAAAAAGACAAATCGACAAAGAGAAAGAAGAAAAAAGAAATACAAAAGAAAGGAGCAGAAGAGAGTGGAAGAAGCCAGAGAAGGCTAAATAAAAGACAGAAAAGAGAAATAACAAAGAAAAGAAAGGACAAATAAAGGAAACAAAGCAGAACAACAAGAAAACAAAAGGAGAGACATAAATACAGGAAATAAGTCGCAGGAAAGATGAAAAGCTGAGAAAAGAAGGAAATAAAGACGAAAAGACTAGGAAAGCCCAGGCACAGCGTGAAACAAAAAAAAAAACAAAAAAAAAAAACTGCAGAAAAAGGGCAGAACAACACAAGAAAAGACAAAGACGGCAAGAAAAAGCTGGATAAAGAGAAAAGAAGAAAATAAAGAGGAAGAAAGAAGATAAAGAGACAAGAAGAAAATAAAGAGACAAGAAGAAGAAGAGAAGAAAGAAGATAAAGAGATAAAAAGAAAAAGTAGAAAAGAAGAAAGAAGATAAAGAGAAAAGAAGAAAACAAAGAGGAAGAAAGAAGATAAAGAGATAAGAAGAAAATAAAGAGAAAAGAAGAAGAAAAGAAGAAAGAAGATAAAGAGATAAAAAGAAAATAAAGAGAAAAGAAGAAGAAAAGAAGAAAGAAGATAAAGAGATAAGAAGAAAATAAAGAGGAAAGAAAAGATAAAGAGAGAGGAAGAAAGAAAAGAGGAAATAAAGACGAAAAGAGAATAAAGAGAAAGGAAAAAAGGGAAAGCAGAAAGAAGAAGAAAAGAAGAAAGAATCAGGACCGACTAGAGGACAGACGGGATGAAGACCGCTCCTGTGTAACTAATAAAGCGAAGATTATAACAACTAACCTGTGTCCAGTGGTTGGTGTGTATAAAAAAAAAAAAAAAAAAGGAATAACACGAGAGGACTTTCGCGCAGGAGAAACAGCAGCAAACAGGCGCCACCCAGGAAATAAAAGCAAGAGGCACCGCATGGCCAGGCCCAAAGGGGTTGAGACAGAAACAATCTGGATAATAAGAAAACAAGTTCTCAAAAGAATCACTGGCGGTGACGAAAGTGAAAGGGTCGATGATAACGGCTGCCTACGACCAACGACGAATAAAAAAGAGACAGATAGCATTTCAAGGACAAAGAAGGCGGAGAAAGAAGAAATGGCAGCGACAACTGCAGCCACATGGAAGGTAGAAGATAGAGGACAAGGAAGTGATGGAGACACTAGATTCACGAAGGACATGCAGCAAATAACAGAGACTGATTGAAGAAATGTAGAATGACAAGTACTCTCTCTCTCTCTCTCTCTCTCTCTCTCTCTCTCTCTCTCTCTCTCTCGTTCGTTCACCTCCATCAACATAACTGTGAATGAGGACGATGATAAATGTGTCACGAACATTTGTTTGCAACAAAGGGGGAGATGTAGTGTTCCGACAGTGTGGGCGACGGACAGTAGGGCGCTAGGACCCTGTGGGTCCTCAGGCAGAGTGACCAGGTCACCGGACACCAGATCCGGTGACGAGACAGGAAAGGGGACAGACTATGACGAGGACAGGGACGAGTAAGGACGTGTTGACGAGCAGCTGTACGACATGAAGAAATAAAGGAATATCCGACTAACCTGTGTCCTGTGTTATGATGTGCCGCCCAGCAAGCACCACGATATGACACGATCGTCATAGGCAGTGCTGTGGTTGACAGAATGGTGCTGTGCAGCAGGGGCAGCAGATGTGCCCTCTGCCAATCATGCATGGGGCCAGTGCATTTGAAAGTTCACCTCTTTGTTGCACAACAAACAGTACTGTTTTGCTGATGATGCCAATATAAACACACCTCTACCCAAACCCCTCACCCCCATCAGCTGTGAAATCCAAGGAAGGGGGCAGACGAGCAACTATAAATCAAACAAGCATTTGCAATATATTTGGTCTCGCATTTGCCAGAGTTTTTGCTATTGGCATTGTAAATGATGATGCCTTTCATTTATATGTTTTGAAAACCTGCAAGCGGTGCATAAAAAAAACGCACTTTGTACTTATGGTCCCTGCTTACGAGAAGCAAGGCTGGCTGTAACTGTGCCTCCTTTACTGACAGCCCTACTTCTCGTAAGCAAGGTGCGTGTTTATCCACTTCTTGCAGGTTTTCAAAGCACATAGATAAAAGGCATTTTCATTTACAATGCCAATAGCTCAAACTCTCGCAAATGCGAGACCTACTGCATTGCAAATGCTTGTTGTGTATCCTAGCAAATGCCTATGAATGCAGAGACAGAGGCCTATAAGGGACAGTAGACGCCCATTCCTGCATTCACGATTACAAAAAGCCTTTTTTATTTTTCTGATTGCAGTTCCTGTTCCTGAAAGGGACAAGGGTTGTATTCACAAAAAAGAAATGGCATTCTGCAAAGGGTAAGTGAGGAGAGCATGACATTTTTGCCTGGATCATTGTCTGCTTTCATTTGGTAATGGCTGCTTCCTTTTTGACAAATCAGAGTTAAATCAAGGATTTGTAAGTTCAGCTGTGGTAACAAACCATTAATATATTTCATTGCCACTCTGAAACAGTATGGAATACTTATTTTATGCCTTCACCACTTTACGATTCACGAGGGCTCACAGAGTGTACTTTGCGAGTTGCAAAAACATTTCAAAGTCACTAAGTACCTTTTCCACATTGTGACTGTGTTTTGTGTTCAAAACGCATTTCATTTTGTGAATTTGAAGAGTTGTGTCTGCAAAACACTTTCTTATATCAGGCTTCTGGACATTTCGTGATTCCTTTCTTTAATCCTTGCATGTACCCGCAGGCCCACAGGCTGAAGTCAAAGGTGACTGGTTATTAACATCTTTATAGCAATTGGTGATGCATAATACCTGGGGCCTCATTTATGAAAAGTGACGCATCGCTGCGTGAAAACAGCGATGCGTCACTTTTCACTGTGCACTCCTTACGACATTCCTGATGCGTCATATTTAATGTATGACGCATCATGTCGCAAGGAGTTACAGATATGTCAGTATTTCTGACGTATCTGGAAGCGCAAAAGTGACGCATTGCTGGAGTGTGTCACAAAAGTGACGCAACTCCAGCAATGCGTCCTTTCACATGGGGAAAGCCCCATGTGAAAGGGCTTGCGACAGACTTATGCCTGCTGTGAGGGAGGCGCAAGATTTTGAGGCAACAGCGTCCTAAAAGTGACGCAGTGAAATCTCATAGATTTCACTGCATCACTATTACGAGGCTTTTTGCGGGGGAACGCCCCCTCTGCATACATTATACCAGACGCAGGTATAATGTGGCGCAGGGGTTTAAAAAGTGACGCATCTACCTAGATGCGTCACTTTTTAAATATGGCGCAACGAGGCACATTTTTTACACCGCTGGTGCGTCACAAAAAGTGACGCACCGGCGGCGCAAAACTGACGCAAGGCCTTCATAAATAAGGCCCCTTCTATTTAGCATTTAATAGCTTTGAAAAGTGATATGGGTATGTCGAAAGGTTTGAAATACCATCTCTGACTGCGTACATCTTAAGTCTCATCAAATAATATCATTGGTCTTTTTAACATCTAAGGCATGATGTGTTTTTTCCCCTGTATAGTGTGGACTAGGAAATAAACTGCCAGATTCATGAAAACCATATTCTGCGAATTCTAAATTGCGATTAATACCGAATCGCAATTTAGAATTCGCATAATGGGATTCATGTAAATCTGCGATAAAATTTAGCGATTCGCATTCGGCCTCAAAAGCCGATAGCGATTAATCTGAAATCACAGAAAAATCGCTAAATCGGTCAAATCCTGTGTTGAAATTGCAATCTCGCTATTAACGAGATCGCAAATTGCTATCGCACTAATAGCGAGATCGCAGAAACGGGAAGTCGCATTTCGAGCACTGTGATGACATCACAACCTGGAAGCAGGCAGTTCCCTCCCTCATTCTGAATACTGAGGCAGAATTGGAAGCAGCACTGCTCAGAGCTCCACTCCAACCACCTCCAGTTTTTGCATTTGGATACTGCAGACTGCAGTTATGTCACAGGAAGCAGCAGGGCCCAGTGACACAGGGAAAAAGCGCAAAATAAAATTCTCCGAACAGGAGCTGGAACATCTCATTGATGGAGTCTGTAAAGACCATGATAGACTTTTTGGCAAGGACTCCAGGAGGGTGCCAGAGGCCGAGAAACGGCGACTGTGGTTGCGCATCCGCGCTAAAGTGAACTTTGTTGGAGTCACACAGAGATCAATTGATGATCTCAAAAAGAGGTGGTACGACCTCCGAGGTCGTGCCAAGGAGAGGGTGGCTGAGAGGCTGGGTGAGCGCCTTGCAACAGGAGGGGGAGAGCCTACAGTCCCTCCCAACACCTCATTGGAGGATCGTGTTGAGGACACATTGCAACCTGAGGCATGCATGGGGGTAACCCGGCTGGACTCATCCCGACCTACCCAAGGCAGCCAAGGTAAGTGCCATGCGACTGCGACCCTGTCCCCTAACAATGGCCATGACCCTATAGCTACCCATAATAAACCCCAGTCATGCAGCCCATGCACACCAGAATATCCCTATAGCATTGTGGAACATGTAGTCTGACCACAATGTACAAATCGTCCCATGAAGCCAGACATGTCCTAATGTAGTCAATGCAACAGCCAGTCAGGGAATGGTAGCCAGCATGCATGTAGCAACCTTACATGTGAAAGATACATGTAATTAATCAACGTCCACTTTCCATCACAGGTGGCACTGATAACACAAGCAGCGACAGTGAGGGGCTGCAAATTGATGAAACACATGAGGATCCTGAGGGTGAGGAAGATACATCCACACAACCAGCTTCATCTGGCCAAGTACCAGTGCCAGCAGGCGTACCACCACCTGCAACACCAGCTACAACAGGCGCACCACCATCGTCAGCTGTGAGACCCATGCCAGTGGCATCGTCAACACCAGCAGCTGCAAGACCAGCGACACAACGCACACCTACTGTGCCCACCCAGGCCAGCAGGCAGGTCAGGGAGCGGCGCCAAAGTACACCACGCACCGGCAGGAGGGGGATGACTGTGCGTGTGCCAGGGCTCTCAATAGAGCGCCACATGCTGCGCGTTCACCATTTACAGGCAGGACACCTTGCAGCTATACACCTGTAGCTGCACAATACAGGCAGGAATGTTGCCCATCTGTCCGACAGATGGACCGGATGACCACAGCTATGGAGGCAAACACTGCGGCCATGGTTAGCCAGCGAGACCTCACCCGCCGCCACCACCACCAGCTCTTCACACGCCTCTCGGCGTACACGCGCTCCAATTATGTAATTGGCAGCGCCACTTCCCAGCTGTCCCATAGGTCTTTGGCCATGCAACTCCAGATGGTCCAATGCTATCAGGACGTGGCACGGGCACTCGAGCAGGTAACCACTGCTGTTCAGGCTCTGCAGCCAACTGGCCATGGCCATGCAGGAGGGGATGACACAAGTGAGGGGACATCTAGTCATAGCAGCCTGTCTTCATCACAGGTTAGTGTTCCACGCTGCAGCAGCAGGCCGATTGCGGCATCACGTGCTCAGCCGGAGGAAGAGGTCGAGAGGTGACTGGGACCTTCGCGCCGGAGAAGCAAATGACATTAATGTACATAGGGCAGGGACATGAGGCTGACATAAGCATGCCCACTACAAAATCTTGAGTAGTATGACGCAATGCTCCTCAAATGTTACTGTTTGAAATAATTCCATATTATTGTGCAACCAACAATAATATTTATTCAATAATAGTACATCAGACTCATGTCATTATTTCCATTGTCATGCATGAGTGAAGTGTTGGGTGAGGGGAGTGGGTGCACTAGAAACAGTTAATTGTGATTTGGTTGTGCCGTCTGTGTCCTTCAGCAGGATTTTCCCCGCGTGCATGATGCGCATGTGCAGGTGGGCGGTGGACCCTTCCGACTCACTGCCAGATATTTCTACAGGTATCCGGCGCTTGGTAGCAATGTTGTGTAGTATTGCACACACGGCCACAATGCGGCAGCAGACCTCAGGCTCGTATTTGATGGCCCCACCAGTCATGTGAAGTATGCGGAATCTGCTCTTCAGAAGGCCAAATGTCCTCTCAATGCAATTTCTTGTGCGTATGTGTGCTGCATTGTAACGCCGTTGCTGTGGTGTTGCAGGGTTGAGGTATGGGGTGAGGAGGTACTCACGGAGACCGTAGCCACTGTCACCTGAATGAGAGGAGCAGAGGGTGAGTGCCTGTGCTGCGCAGCTACATCATCACAGTGTAACATTGTGGGGCAAGTGTACTTACCGAGTGGATGTCCTTCACCAAAGTCTCCCCTGGCCAGTCGTGTGTGGAGGCCGGTGTGCCGGAATATGAAGGAGTCATGTTTGCTCCCCGGGTACTGTGCCACTATGTCCGTGATGTATGTCTTAGCATTGCACACCATCTGGATGTTGAGAGAGTGGTAGGACTTGCGGTTGCAGCACATGTATTCCGTTTGTGCTGGTGGGCAGATGTGGATGTGGGTACAGTCAATGCATCCTATCACATATGGCAATTGTGCAACGTTGTAAAATTGATGCTTGGTCTCATCCAAGTCCTGTTGGCTGGTGGGGAATGAGATGTGGTGGTGTAGCCGGGTCAGCATTGCATCCAGGAAACTCCTTAGGCAGCGGGACATGGTGGGCTGTGATATCTCCCTTGCAACTGCAACTATCCCCTGGAAGCTTCTGGAGGCCAGAAGGTGCAGGCTGCACAATACCTGGACATGTGTGGGCACGGAATTGGTCCTCCTTGTTGGGTGCTGCATCAGGGGGTCTAGGTCCTGGATTACCTTGATGATCATTGGCCCATTCAGGCAGTACTTAGCGTATATTTGCTCCCTGGTTTGGCCCAGAAGGGTGACCCGCTGGCGGAATATCCGCTCCTGGATCCTACGTCTGTTCCATGCTGCTCGCTGTAGCCTTCGCCGCCTGACCACCATGTAGAGTCCTGGCATTGTGAGAGTCCTGATGCTGCAGCTGCATCTCCTTAAGTGTGTTTGGTCAGGCCTGCACCTATTACTAATTAGGAAACGTTTTTTTCAAAATTATTTTTTTCTCCTTACTGGTTACCACCTGGTTTAGGTTCTCCTTAAATTGCGCGTCGCAAAATGAGATTTTTGGGTTTTTCGCAATTTGCAATTTTTCATGAATTGCGATTGCGATTTATTTGCGATTTTGCAGTTTTATTAGCAGAATCCATGGTTTCTCGCAATTTCAGATTCGCTAATGGGCTTCTTCCAGGATTCTGCTAATTTAATTGCGATATCGCAAAAATTCTTTTGCGAATTCACAATTTTTGGATTTCCACTGTCTTGAATTCCTTTTCATCAAATTGCGATCGCAATTGCTTTTTCGCAGCTATTGCGATCGCAATTTGGCTTCATGAATCTAGCTGAAAGATGGCATTGAAATTATCTGGGTAATATTGATGAAGCGTGGATATTATTTGACGTCTACCTTTATCAATTCTCATCTGTAAACATCATTACGACATATATTTCTTGATGAATACTTGAAATTGTGAGAATACATGCTGCATCGTAAAAGCATGCATAGTGTCCTAAAATGATGATACGAAAATGTAAACAAAAAGAGATACCCTGAGAACTACACATGAATGCATTTAAGTGTTGTGAGAAATTAAAACGCTGTTAACCTATAGAGTTTTGAGATAAAAACATTCAAATGTGCATCGTACATGAAATATATACATGCATAATGATGTTATGAAATGCAGAATTGCTTAAATTAGAGAGATTTGACATAGAGCAATTCTGAGCTTCTGCAACGTTTATACAATAACTCATATTTGAGAGTGACATGTTAATAATTTGCTGTGAAAATGATAACGTACAAATAATGCTTAAGAATAAATTTTTAGTAGTGTCTAATATTGATATGCAGAACCTGAAAGAAACTATAACTGCCATAATGGAGAGAATCAAAATGCTTTATGAATGTGTGATTTATATTGAAAATAAACAGCAATGAGCTCATTTTCATGTAGGTCTCAAATGCTTGTCTTTTCCCTGCGTTCATGTAAAACCATGTGAGACAGTCACCAAATCCCTGTGAGAACTTTCTGTAAAGTTTCATTTCTGTATTAGCTAACAGTGGACTCACTGCTTGCTAACAAGCATATTCAATAGAATTGTAACAGTATTGTTGCAAACCCAGGGGAAAAGTGCCTGGGAACGGACGGACTGTGACCAAAGTAAAGTTTCACCCACTTCCTTGGAAGTGACAAAATGGGTATACAATTGAATGACTCTTAATAGATTTACAAAAAGGATTACTTATTTTTTCCGGATATGTGTGGTTCCCTGATCAATCCATAACAGCCCACTAAGAGTGACCAATGAGAATCCCATGGACTGATGAAACTGATAAGTCAAAGGGAATAAACCTGGAACAATTTGGGGTATACTTGCCCCATCGGAGGAGGAGGAGTAGTGGGCTGGCTGTCATTTTCCTTTCCAGCCTGGCATGCTGTCAGACATTCCTTGGATCCCTTTTGTCTTTTTTCTATGCCCCTTTCCATCCATACTGGGTGAAATAGAGCTTAATGAACTGAACAATATCTAACTGCATCCTTGAATCCTGTACTTTTCCGGCTGGTAAAGTTGTGCTGTGTAGACTTGGCATCTATTGGCGTGTTTCTCCTGAGTTTTTGCTTTCTGCCCTCCCGGTTTTGACTCTGTTTTTGCTGGTGTAGTGTTTCAGCGCACTTTTCACACTGCTGATCAGTTGTAAAGTGCAAGTGTTCCTGTGATAAAGTATGTTATGGATTGGTGTTTCCCTGATTGGCTGTTTGGTTTTCTTGAGTAAACAACAAGAACTAACTATTAGGGTAGTGTTTCCGTACTATGTGTTTAGTATGGGAAACCATTTTGTTTGTTAATAAGGCCCTCACCCACCAGCCTAGTTGGTGGCATGCTTCATCATCGGGCCTCACCCGAGGCATCGAGTGCGCCTCAGGTGTGCTGCGACGCCAGGCTCCTGCAGAGCGGGTTTTTGGAACGTGAGTGTGCTGTGCTGATGTGCTGCACCTGTCGTCCTACGGATCCCTCAGCCGAACGACAGGTGTTTCAGTGGGTCAGGAGACCATAGCAAAGTGAATTGAGTCCCGACCAACGGGTAGGAGATCGTTTGCGTTTGTCCCCTGTAGATAGGAGTACGAACTGAGAGGAAACACCTCCACACATAGAGCACCTTAGCGTGTGCCACACATTCAGGGTACTGAATCATATATATCCATGTAAATGCACCCACACATAAAAGGTCCTGATGAAAGCCAGTTTAAATAGTAGGCCTGGCTGAAACTAGTCAACCACACTGGACGTGGGAGACCATAAGTCTACCCCTACACGTCCTTAGCCTTTGTTTTTATTGTCTGCCTGGGGCCCACCAATAAACTTACTGCTTCGGGACCCCAAGGACAGCATTTTAAACCTCACGCAGCACATCAGCACAGCACACTCATGTTCCAAAAACCCACTCCGCAGGAGCCTTGCGTTGCAGCACACCTGAGGCGCACTCGGTGCCTCGGGTGGGGCCCGATGATGAAGCATGCCACCAACTAGGCTGGTGGGTGAGGGCCTTCCTAACAAACCAAATGGGTTCCCATACTAAACACATAGTACGCAAACACTACCCTAATAGCTAGCTCTTGTTTACTCATTTAACCACAGGGGAAACAAACTAGCTGTTCTAGTTCCTCTCTCTCTTTTTGATTGCAAGATTGTTTGGTTTTCTTGTCAGCCCCTAGCAAAGTGCACTGAGTGTGTCAGGGCCTGAGAATCAAATGCTATGCGTGGGCCTTCAGCACGGATTGTGCAACCCAGTGAGTAGCCCGGAAAAGGTACCGCAGACCTGCCATTGCAGAGTCTGCGTGCAGTTTGAAACTGTCATGTCGACTTGGCCCGTACACACACTGGCCAGTCCCTAACCTTCCCTTTTCTTACATGTCAGACACCTCTAAGGTAATCCCAAATTACCCCTGTGGGCAGGGTGCAGTGTATGTGAAAGGCAGCACCTGCCCTGGTGTGTGTGGCATGTCCTGATAGTGAATTACAGCCCATTTAGTTTTTCACTATAGCAAGGCTATCTGTTCCCTAAAGGACAGAATGGGAAGTTTGTTTATAACATCTTATAAACATAACTGGCCCTGGGAACTAGGTGGGAAAATACAATTTAGTATGCCTGAATTCACAATCTAACAAAGCATCTTTTAGTAAAGGTGATTTTTACATTCTGTGTTTGAAATACCACTTTTAGGATGTAGGTATTTTTTTGCTCAGTCATCCCATGTGCCTTTGCTGGAATGGTGATGGCCTGTCTGAGTTTTGGACGACAGATGGCTAGGACGCAAGGGTGGCTCCAGATAGTCTAGGTAGGTCAGGAAAGGGCTGCATAGACCTGGACTGTGATGGGGTAAGAGGGAGGAGATTCCCTTGGACCTCAAAGGGCCTGGTCTGCCTCTGACAATATTGTCTCCACCCCCTGCCTGGAAATCAGACCAGAGAAGGCAGAACTGGTTCTGGCTGGGCACAGACACCCTCTGCCTAGAGGATCAAGGGATTTTTGGATACAACTACTGGGGCCCAGACCCCTGAACTTTAGAATTCTTTTGGATTAACAAGACTGCCAAGAAGAACAGCTGGAGAAGCTGTAAGGAGGGACTACCACTTTGCAGTGTGCTTTGCTGTGTTGGCCTACAGTGGCTGC
Source organism: Lissotriton vulgaris (assembly GCF_964263255.1). Lineage (NCBI taxonomy): Eukaryota > Metazoa > Chordata > Amphibia > Caudata > Salamandridae > Lissotriton > Lissotriton vulgaris. The sequence goes on from NC_141687.1 coordinate 1,184,994,364, forward strand.
TTCTGTCTTGGACCGTGAAAGGACTAGACTAACTTTTCTGCAATCTACTTTTGTGAGTTTCTCCAAGGGCTTGAGGTAGAGCTTGCCCCCTGTTCAAGAAGTCTCATGAACAGCAAAGGCTTCAAGCTCTTTTGCTCTCAGCACTGGGGACTGTGTGTTTTGTGCTGCAACAGAAGAAAAGCAACTCAATGACGTCTATGATGCCGCTGCCGACTACGTGTCCTGAAGGCACCGCAGAAGGCACCGCCGCAACGCGACCCTGGTCTCACCGATGACGCCTGCTGACGTCGCCACCGAGCCGCTGCTCGCACGGCGACTTGTGAGCACCGTACTCCACACCGCCTTGCTTCACGCCGAAGCCTGGGCACTGCAGAGAGCACTGCCGCAATGCCACCCTGGTCTCACCGACGATGCCTGCTGATGCCGCCACCGAGAAGTTGCTCGCACCGCCACCTGTGGGCACCGCACTCCGCACCTCCTCACTTCACGACGACTCCTTGGCCTCCCTGACGCTCCGCGCTGAAATCAACGCTGCTGCTTGCACCGTGTTTCAAGGGCACCGCTCTTAAAGTTACATGACGCACCGCCCTCATCCCGCACCGCAGACTTAGCCTACCAATGCCGGCACCATATCGACTCCCGTTTGTCAGCAGACTACAGCGCTTCAGCAACCACGACGCGGCTGCTTGAACCATGACCTGCCAGTCCCATGACGAGCACCGCCTTCACCTCGCACTGCAACCCTGCAACGACGACGCCATCTGACGCTGCCACAAAGCCCGTGCTCGCACCGCGACCTGAGGGCACCGCACGCCGCACCGCTGCACTTTGCATCGCAGCACCCGACGGAGCTCAACCTGCAACGGGAGTGACTTCAAGTGCCTCAGCGCCCTGCATCTCTAACAGGTAGTGTTTGTGGGTCTTCCCAACACCGTAGCTGGTCCCCGACGCCACAACCAGCCTGAACTATTTGGATTTGTTTCCTCACGACGCCGTGATAGCCCCGGACGGAGCTAATAACATCAAGGAACTGTTTTTGAAGTGTATTTTGATAACTGTAGATTTTTAAGTACTGTATTGTGGGTTCTTATTGTTTTTGGTCTTGTATATAAAAATATTGACTATTTTTCTAAACTTGTGTGGTGTCCTTTTGTAGTTTTTAAACTGTATTACTGTCGGTTATGTGCAAATGCTATACACACTGCCTCTAAGATAAGCCTGACTGCTCGCGCCAAGCTACCAAGGGGGTGAGCAGGGGTTATTTTAGGAGTGTAACTCCCTTATTCTGACTAGGAAGAATGGTCCCTACTTGGACAAAGGTGCAAGCCCTTGCCAACTATAGACCCCCATTTCTAACATGCAGGAAAATAACCTTTCGGCTGAGAGGTTCTCTGACTCGAACTGCAGCACGCAGTTCAGACTTGACCAGATCTCATTGATGACGAAATTGAAGTGATCAGCTTTGTTTTGGTGTGTATGATTCATAACTGAACCTCAAATTTATCCTGTTTCTCTCTACAGCAAATTTCCGGCTGCCTAATAGTGATCTGTTTTGTGTTGGGAGGCTACTTGTAATAATACTTTGTCATTAAATCTGATTTGAAATGTATTCTCGTGGCTTGTCTATGCAATACAAGGCCTTAGATAAATGTTTTTCATGAATTATCTTTATTGGATCTTTCTCATTCTTTTAGTCATATTGCTTGTCTCAAGGCATTTGTCCCGGTGGCTGAAAAAGCTTTTGAAATAGTTTTGAGGTAACAAATATTTATTCCAGGTCCACATTGAATAGTTGCTTACATTTCCTAATATTCTAGTCCCTGTCAGCTCAACAAAAAGATCCATATGAGGATCATGGTTTGTAGAAATCTGAGAAATAATCAAGACTATTATGAGACTTAGGGTTGACAATGAAATGGGCTTAGTTCTTCAAAATTGTTAAAAGGGTGAAGGGAAATTTTGGTAAGCTTCGCACTGCAGCAGTTTTCTGGTAGCGTGTCGGATGGTTAGTTTGACTGATTGAAAGTCATATATGGAGAGATGTGGTAATAAATATTTCTTTGTAGCTTAGAGATTCAGTTAGTTTCAATCAATGATAGTAATTAACTTAACGTGACAGAACTGTTATGTCATATTGTGAAATGTGTATGTTTGTGTTGTATTGAAGTTGAGTACAAGTCAGTCAAGGTCTAAGATCGTGAGATATGCACCTACTGGTGGATCTTAGTGTGGCATGCAAGTTTGTCTGCTGTTTTGAGGGTTCTGTGCGTGAGACATCATCACCAGTGTCATCAGTGAAAGGAACTTTTTGAAAGTGTTTTGGCTTAAAATCCTATTGGGGTTTCTTCTGGAGTGCACCAGGAGGAATTCAAGGGATTTTTACTAACATGGTGAAATCTCGTTGGTCAAGATTTTCCTTGGAGGGAATGAAACTTCTGATTGTTTGAGGATCCATAATTCTTTTTAGTGGAGCAGACAAGAGTTGTTTCATGTTTTGGTTTGTTCTGCATGAAGTTGATTAAAAGGAAAATATGATGAGAATTGTAAAGGGAGGGTCAGTTGCTGTGAGGAGTTAGACTGATGAAATACAAGTGCAGCCCTGGCATTGGTTGGTTGGTGTGGATCCATGCCAGCGATTGGTTGTTGAAATGAAGAAGTGATTGGTAGCTAAAACAGTAACAAGGAAGAGAGTTCTTCAGAAATAAGATCAGAGTGCATTGAAAGGAAGAAATCATGATTTCTTTTAGAGAGCTTTATTATGCAAGGATGAGCCTATTCCTACTAGAGGAGTTCCTGTAGCTCTGGAGGGTACAATAGCTTTGCATATGTCTCTAGAGAAGGGATTTCACACTTGTTAAGGAGTCCTACAAGAGTCCTACCAGAGGGTCAAATACTAAAACAGAGCAGCACTCTTCCAAAATAGGAACAACAAGAATCGGACTTAGCTGGTATGCGTCACCCGGCACTCCAATTGCAATCACAAGCTCCATCAGATCATCAATGCCCAATGGCATGTTCTTAACTCAGGCAATCATAATAATGCTTTACCTAGACCAATTTTTGCATTCTGACAGAATAAAAACTTGAAGAACTCATTAGTTAAATGTGTCTTGCCTGATAGCAGGAAATCGATTCAGAGATCTTTCACAGGTACAAATCCCATGGTGGGCACACACAAATACGGCAATTGTCACACCTGCGATTTTGCTATGTTATCTGCGGAGCTTGAGTTGGGCAATAAAACATTTCTGTTTAAGGAAATAAATAATTGTAGAACTGCTAATGTTGTGTACCTCAACCTGTGTCCCTGCAAAAAGGGTTATGTGGGTGAAACTAGCAGGGAATTCAAAGTGAGGCTTAGTGAGCATAAGTCTGCAATCCACAACAAATGGCTAGGTGCAACCATGGCCACACATTGGCTGATCAACAGCATTCTGTGAAAGATCTGAAATGGATAATACTGGAGCGTATCCATCATCTTAAGGATGGTAAAATTGATGCTCTCAGACATAAGAAACAGTATTTTGGATCTATACTCTTCAGACGGCCAATACTGAACTCAACAAATCCATCCCCTGGGAGAATGCCATTATGTGAAGTTCTGTTTGTATTCCCTAGGAATGAGGCGTGGTGTCAGTATGGGATGTCTCCAGGAGTCTTCGGCCAACTGGGTATAGTCAGATGTACAATTGGGTTTCTGACTACTGAAGTATATCTATTGATCTGTTCTGGATTTTATTTCCCATGGTTACTTTGCCTTATTTATTTTGGAATATGCTCATAAGTATATTGATATACTGACTGGTTTTTATACATAATTCTTGAGTCTCTGATTATTTTTAGATGTATTTTTGATTTAGGGTACGCTGGCCAAATCTAGTTGCCCCTTTAAGGCATGATACCGATTAAGGAGAGTTATTTCTCTCTCCTTTTTTCCACCCCGATTTCTTTATGGATGTCTTTTAGCACATTCTATTCACTCTACCTCAGGGCCCACTTCTATCTGAACACATTCACATCAGGAATGGTTGTGAGTCTGACTGCTACAGGGACCTTTTTGATCAATTTAGATGTAGCTTGAGTCATTTCTTGGCTCCTTCTGATTATTTTAAGTGCTGGGCTTCTACTCTATTCCATCATGACCTACCGATTAGGGACCTGGGTCTCGATCCCTGGATGGTTTTTCCACAACGTACATTGAGTTGCCTCTATAAGTGAGATCTGCAGCTGCTTTATTGACTGATTATGACTACACGCTCTGTACCATTATTGTACTTGGTCTTACTGAGACTTAGCCTGTACCTAACATGGCCCCCATTGCTGGGAGGACTTCTGTTCTACCCAAATATGGATGCCATTGTAACCCTGATTAAATGTAACGCTTCCGGCCACATGTGTGTTTAATCTTACAATTTGAGAAGTAAGAGAGAGCATATTTAAAAGTCTGGATATTCAGTCCTTCAATTACTCACTTCGATGGTGGACGGTTGTGTTCAGCTCCCGTGATGTGAATCGCCCGGTAATATCATGTAGGTACTTTATGTCTTTCGATGTCAGGACCAAGTGATTGCGGGCATTTCAATGGGCAGAGATCTGTTAATAATTATCTTGATTACATTTAGATTTGGGTGGATATGGAAGTATGAGCACCTCTACCTTTGGCTACTGGGAGCCAACACATTGAAGATAGCCCGCCGTTGTATACATAAGTTTCGTTTTTTTACCTGAAGTAAGTCAGTCTGTTCTATCGACCTTTAAGACCCGCATTCGATAGTGGGAACGGCCAGATTATATTTCAGTTATTATTTTTTTTAGCACTTTCCATACCCCCGAGAAATTCAGATCCTTCGGCGACCCATGTCAGACTTTTAATTCTTCCAGGACATCCTTTGAAGTACACAGGCACCTGTTTTCAGTCAGTAAGTTAATTTGTTTTGGATGTCTTGGTTCTATCTTGCACGTTGTGGGCGGGATACTTAGGTCTATTCTATCTATCTCTCCAACAATCTCTGTGTTGCCGAGAATGTCAATTTATTGGTCACCCGCATAACTTAGTGGCCATCTGCTTAGCTATAGGAATTGTGGTCGATTCATTCTCATCTATGCATGACATCCTATGATATTCTCTATGTAATTCACGAACTCTGGGATTTAGGGTAGACTTGATATTTCCATTATTTTTCTTTCTAGATTGGTCCACTTGTTATTCTCAGTCGGCTTTTAATTATCAGTGAACCTGTGTCAACAGCCTGGTATTTGGTACCCTGCATAGAACTTATTTCTACTTTATTGGAACCACTTGAAAGTATGGCAAATCCTGCACTATATTCTCTTTACTGTTTCTTTTTTACCTTTTTCATTTTTTATGCTTATTCGGGTAGAGGTTGACTTTGTGTTTTCTCATATTTCATCACTTGTGTCATTATTTTATTAATACTACACTATTTTCGGTCTATGGTTGTGTGGTTCAGTTATCTTGCTCCAATTCCTCAGTTATTTTGGTTATTTGATAATATGTGAACATTTACTGTGTTTTTGTCCCCACAGACTTGTGTTTTCACAGTGTACAGAGCCCGGTATAATATGAGACATGAACTCTATCAATGAGTTACAGATGGCCTTTTGACCACTACATACATTTTGCGCCTTGATGATGGAGGGTCTAAGTACATGGTACCTCCGAAACGAGCTGCGGCGCATTTCTGTTGTTCATTTGTATTTTGTATGTAATTTTTTAGGTATGTCTATCTGACTTTAGTATTTATATTGTACTGTTTTTTCACTTCATGGTTGTGTTTTTGTGTTAATTTGGAGACATGTACAAGTAGTGTAAGGCTTTTTATCATGTGCTCTTGGGGCTCTTTTTTAATGACTGTACAATATTCTGATTGTCTTTTATATGTACAATGTTTGAATATGTGTTATTGACAATATGAAAAAAATATATATAAATAATTATATATATATTCTGATAAATACATTATTTCATCTACATGTTTTGTGGGGCATATTATTCTTGATACTTTACTGAATTTATAAATATCCTGTGGGGTTAGTTTTTGTGTTTTCCCTGGTTACTCCCCCATTAAAGTACTATTTTTAGGGACCCTCTTATGTATGTTACAGGATATTACACTTGTACCTGGTTAGAGAATTGGGTAAAATACACTAAAAAAGATGGTTCCTTAGCTTTCCTGAAATATGGAACATTTAATGTACGGATTTTGGAAAATTTGAGAAGACAGATAAATTTAATTGAAACAGTCATCTAGGCCCATGCAATATGAAGCTCTTAAAGAATGGGAACATGAAGCTCATCGGAGAGGGAAAGAGAAATATCAAGGCAGATATAAGAAGACTTTACATTGTTATGCCGAAGCGAAATGGGATTCATAGAAAAAGAAGTGGAAACAGGATGTCGCCATGGGTGCCTGAATGTATCCTGTAATGGTAGCTGAGAATAAGGAAGGAGAAAAAGGCAAATACAAAAATAAACTTATCAAGGAGCCACAAACACAGGTTCTTACATTAACAGAAGAGAATCTGGATGAAATAGATGACAAATTATTGAATGAGTCATTGTTGAATAGACCTCCACCTTCTAATGAAGAACAGAGTAATTCAGAAACAACCCTGTTTGTAGGTATGACACCAAAGGCACCACTGGTAACCTTTGATTTGGCTCACAGAAACATTGTCTTGTCTGGAGGACAAACTCTGGAAGGAGCAGGATTTCCTAACTCTACGATAACATATGGTTTAGATGCACTATCTGTTCCAGTTACCATAGTGCCAATTGTCCCATTATATCAGACAGGATGAGGAGTTTTACAAGTACAAGCTATAACAGTGTCTAGTGGGACAGCAGGAGAAGATCATTCCTCACAGGAGATAAAAGGGAAGGTGGAGGATCAAGATCAGAACTCATTATCTACACAAGAGAAAACTGTAAAACGAGGGAGTGATGTGGGAATGAGGGAAAGAGTGAATTCCACAATAGAAGGAGAAGTATAATCATTAATTACCATTTCAGAGAAAAGTTTTGAAACCCTAAATAGAGGCCCCCAGGTAATAACAGGGAAGATTTTGCAAATGGGAAATTAAAAATGAAACACTCATGTAACTCGATGAACAGGAGAAACTAGTGGGGAGTCACAGAGAGAGGAGAAAGGTACATCAATAGGTTCATCACCAGAGGAACTTGATGAATGGATTAGGGGCATAATTCCTACAGCTAGTACAAATGGTAATGTGGGTTCATAAGTAAAATTTGTGGAAAAAGACTGGTGGTAACAATTAGTCCAGAAACATTGGCAAAATATTGTGATGAAGATTTACTTTTCCTGTGCAAGGATATAACACGGAAAGCTAGGAATACTCATGAAAGATTTTGCTGAGGTAGCTCAAAATATGGAGTCGATGTAGAAAAATCTAAGGCTTTACAACAAAATTATTGATCAGATAATAGTGACAAAGATCTAGAAAGTCTTAACTCTTCAGGATAGAGGTTACAGATTAAAGAACTGTTAACTACCCCTGGTTGGCTGAGGTAGGTACCTTAGGCCAAATAGGGATCTGCGTTTCCACATCAGGGAAAGGAAGGACACCTACTGGATGTATGGCGTTACAACGCATACTTTTACAACGCCTACCTTTACAACGCGGTTTTTACAACGCATACCATTACAACGCATAATGCTTTTAGGCGCTGGATAGTGAATAGTTTAATTTACTATTCCAACTCCAGTCCCCGTGGATAGTAGGGAAGGTTATTGGATAGTAAATTAACCTATTCCCTATCCTAGAGCGCCCCCCAGCGCAATGCGTTGTAATAGTTTGCGTTGTAAAAGTTGCGTTGTAATGGTAGGTAGTTGTAAAAGTTGCGTTGCAACGGTTGTATACCCACCTACTGAGATAGCCCCCGCTCACCCCCTTGGTAGCTTGGCACGAGCAGCCAGGCTTATCTTCAAGGCAAATGTGTAAAGTATTTGCAACCATGCTCACAGCAACCCGATAATGACACCACAAATAGACTTTACGCGAGTTTCATAAAAACAAGTATAAAATAATGTAAAAGATATATGCTAAGACCACACAATATAAATCCAACATATGCGTATTTGTAATATTCCTCCTGGCCGGTTATTGGGCCAGCCAGCCCTTTATCAGTTCTGGTGATATTAGTGAGCAATTTTAAATGTTCCACCCCAGTCCGAATACAATGCTATGCAGTTCGTAATGCTAGAATCAGGCACTTTGCTAGGTAACAATAATGCAACCCATAATGCTAGAATCAGGCACTTTGTAATGTAATAATAATGCAATATGTAAAGCTAGTATCAGGCACTTTGCAATGTAACAATAATGAAATACGTACCACTAATCAGGTAGTTCGTTATGCAAAAACCATGCAATGCATAATATGCTAATCAGGTATTTTGTTATGCAGAAACAATGCAATGTGTAATACGCTAATCAGGTAGTTCATTATGCAGAAACAATGCAATGCGTAATACGTTAATCTGGTAGTTCGTTATGCAGAAACAATGCAATGCGTAATACACTAATCAGGTAGTTTTTATGCGAAAATACTGCAATGCGTAATACTCTCCAGCACTGATCACGGTGCCTCAGGTGGTCTTTCTGCCACTCGTACTACTCTATATAAGCCTCTGCCAACAGTTGCTCCCCACACGGGTAAGATGTGAACCAAGAGAACAGCTCCGCACTCCAGCCCTGGTTCTGCCACACCTCTCGCAAGTACGGCCCGCGATATGAGCCGAAGCAGAGGTTCACACTGCAGGAAGGAGAGAGGCCGAGAGCATCTCCCTTGAAGCCCGCACCCTACCCCAGGGGCCAACACCTTACCCATGGGGTGCAACCTCGCCCTCCTCTCCTCTTTCCGCAACTTGGGCCTCCGATGCAATCTTTGTGAACTCCGGGCAGTGGGACTCGAGCCCTCCGTTGGCGAGGTTGGCTCACGGTCCCTCTTTGACAACGGCCGGCTTGGGCTGCTGACACTACGAAGATCTCAGCATGCAAAGGGCACACGCACACAGTGTCACAGAGACTCTCCTTAACTTCGGGTGCTCGACCACAGGGCACTCCTCACGATGGTGTCAGGCTGCACAAAGCACATGCACACAGCATCGCTGAGACTCACGTTAACTCCAGGTGCACGATAACAAGGCAATCCTCACGAAGGTCTCACTCTGCACAAAGCACACGCACACAGCATTGCTGAGACTTAGTTGGATTCTTGTGCACACGATGACAGGACAATCCTTACCTACCCTGCCACACATAGTACACTTTACTAGGGACTTTACTAGTAAGGCAACCATGCCAATCATGGACAACCAATTACCATTACACTTTACACAGGGAGCACTTGCACTTTGACACTGATCAGCAGTGGCAAAGTGCCCAAAGCCTCTAAGTTAACTAAACCATGACAGAACAAGCATTTACAATGCAATGGTTTCGGCTTTGGAAAAGTTAGAGCTATTGGCATTGTAAATGACAACATTTGTATTTATGTGTTGGTTTTGAAAACAGATAAATAAATGGCATTGTCATTTACATTGCCATTAGCTTAATCTCTTGCAAATGTGAGACCAATTGCATTTTCACCCACACATACACACAGAGCCAGCCGCACACACAGAGCCAGCCGCACACACGGGCAGCCGCACACACACACACAGCCAGCCTCGCACACACACACAGCCAGCCGCGCCCGCACACACAGCCAGCCGCGCACACACATACAGCCAGTCACGCACACACACACAGCCAGCCGTGCACACACACACAGCCAGCCGCGCACACACACACAGCCAGCCGCGCACACACACACAGCCAGCCGCACACACAGGCAGCCGCACACACACACACAGCCAGCCTTGCACGCACACACAGCCAGCCGCGCACGCACACACAGCCAGCTGCGCACACACATACAGCCAGTCGCGCACACACACACACAGCCAGCCGCGCACACACACACAGCCAGCCGCGCACACACACACAGCCAGCTGCGCACACACACAGAGACAGCCGCACCCACACACACAGAGCCAGCCGCGCACACGCACACACAGAGCCAGCCGTGCACACGCACACACAGAGTCAGCCGCACACACACACACACAGAGCCAGCCGCACACACAGCCAGCCGCACACACACATACAGCCAGCCGCGCACACACACACAGCCAGCCACGCACACACACACAGCCATCCGCGCACACACACACAGTCAGCCGCACACACACACAGCCAGCCGCGCACACACACACACAGCCAGCCGCGCACACACAGAGCCAGCCGCGCACACACACAGAGCCAGCCGCACACACACATGCAGAGCCAGCCGCACACACACATGCACAGAGCCAGCCGCACACACACACACAGAGCCAGCCGCACACACACACACAGAGCCAGCCGCACACACACACAGAGCCAGCCACACACACACACAGAGCCAGCCACACACACACAGAGTCAGCCACACACACACACAGAGCCAGCCACACACACACAGAGCCAGCCAAACACACAGAGCCACGGTTTTACTAAACATGGTAAACATCCGAGATAATTCAAACTACAAGTCATCTGCTTAGATCAAAGCTCATTGAAGATAGCTGGAAAAGTATTTTACTAGAAGTGGTGCCCAGCAACAAGCCCTAATGGGAACTCAAACGGATCAATGTGACCATGCTCGAAATAGCGTGGTCTTGATGGATAGCCCACCCCAAAATGCCTCTCTTCCTGCGCACACCCTCGACAGTGTGTCATCTCTCTGCAAGCTAGGGGCTGTGCCTCTCTCTGGTGCACCTGGCCTGGAGTGTCCTATTACTGTGGTCCCAGTCGGCTTGCCCACTACATTGGATTGCACGCACAGAGGCGCAACCTCCTTGGCATCACACTCCCTGTAATACAGCATCACACTTCCTGTAACACAGCATCGCACTCCCTGTAACACAGCATCACACTCCCTGTAACACAGCATCACACTCCACGTACCACAGCATCACACTCCACGTAACAAAGCATCACGCTACCCGTAACACAGCATCACAATACCGGTAACACAGCATCACTCCCTGTAACACAGCATCACTCCCTGTAACACAGCATCACTCCCTGTAACACAGCATCACCCTACCTGTAGCAGACCTCCCCGGTTGCATCAGACTCCGGCCCGTGGGGACCTCTTGTGCCCACGTTGGATGCTCACTCAGACAGCAGAAAGCGCTGCGAGGCCCATGTAGAGTCGGAGTGGGCGCTCTCTGGCTGGCTCTTGGATAGCACGGTCATACTTTCCTAGAAGGCGCCTCGACACCCGGATGAGGCGCTCCGCCCGCTCGGCTGTCTGCTGGCTAAATGCGGGAAATGCACATTTTACACCCCCCCCCCCCCATGAGGAGCGGGGGGCGCACGTTTAAGATGCTCCTCATGAAGGGAAGGAGTGACTTCACCTGCTCGAGGCCCGGCCGAGTGACCTTCACTGGGGAGGAAGGTGTGAGGGGAGGGGAGGGGAGGGGGGGAGGGAGGGAGAGAGCAGAAGATGGAGTGGAGGGAGGGATAAGAGAGGGAGAAGGGAGAGGGGTCACAAAGCAAAAGGAGGAAAGGAGAAAAGAGTGAGGGTATGGGGGGAGGGGGAGCTACACGAGAGGAAGGGGGCCACAAATCAAACAGGCCTTCCTCTCAGGGCCCACAGAGGCAGGGGCCTCTTCCAGTCTGCAAGGATTCCAGGGGCCCCCTGGACCCAAGGTAGCAATGCTGCCCCCTGGGCTTCACTCTCACAAACCAGAGCTTTCAGGGGTGACAGCATAAATGGATCAACCCCAGTGTACCAGGACTACAGATCCCAGCATGCACTGGGTGGTTAAACCAAAACCCTGACGTCGGACTTGGTGACATGAGTCCTCTTTGTAACCTTGAGTTTGGAGACTTCTGACAATAACTCGACGCAGCAAAATGTTAGATAATGTAAGAAGCACCTTACAACTGCACCCCACCCAGGCCCAGGCCCCCTGCTGGGGGAGAAGGGGAGGCAGTGTGGTACGGGGGAGGGGTGGGGAGAGGGAGTACACAGACAGTGGGTGGAGGAAGAAGAGGCAGAGAGGAGGAAGAAAGGCGCAGAGGGGAGAGACTGGCACTGAGCGTCCTGGCAGAATCGTACAACTGGGCAAGGCTCTCACGGGGCAGCAGATGTGTTCCAGAGGTGAAGGGTGCTTTCATATAGCGCTTAAACTTCTTGGTGGCCTCTTCAGAGCGCAGAACGTGAAAAGGACCCCCCAGGGCCTGGCAGGACTGGCAGAGGTAAGTGAATGACAGAGCAGGCTCTTTGGGGTAGGAAGCAGGGTCGGTGTCAGAGTGGCGGCTTTTCTGAGCGCCACAAGGCCCAGGGCATGGCTCTAGCGCCGAGGCGCAACACAAGGAGGAGCTATGAGGATACACAAACCTGTAACTTTCATATGTTGGCGAGTAGGTGCAAGCAGGTCTTGGGTGGGTGGCAAGTTAGGAGAGCCACTCAGCGGTTGGCGCCTTAAAGCCGCCAGCCCTTTTGTCGTGAGGCAGGGTTAAGAAACACGGACAGCGGGAGGGGGGCGGGAGAAACACGGACAGTGGGAGGCGGGCGGGTTAGCGGGCACACGGACAGTGGGAGGGGGGCATTCAAGGCACGGACAGCGGGAGGGGGGGCGGAACAGACAGCGGGAGGGGGGCAGGAAAGGCGCAGACAGCTGGAGGGGGGCGGGAAAGGCACGGACAGCGGAAGGGGGGCGGGAACAGCAAGAAAGGCAAGAAAAAGCACTCACCTGGACTTCTTCCGGTGGCGGTCAGCCTGCAATGACCAAAACAAACCTTGCCCCCAAAAAAAAATAGGAACCGCCCACCGCCGCAATGACGGCAACAAAGGGGCTGGATGAGAAAAAATCTCAGGAACGCCCACGAGTCGCCTCGAAGAATGACGGACGCCTCTCTCTTCCAATGGCTAGCCTCCATTTATGGAGCTAGCCAATGGAACAGAGAGGCAGGACTTTTGTCCATACTGGTAAACAAAAGTTATCGCCTGCGTGAAACGCTGCTTGCGCAGCTGTTCACCAGGCGAAACCTAAAAAGGTCTAGGGGGAAAGCATAAAGTTAAGGGAACTTTAGCCAAAAAGGGGCAAGTCTCACAATTACCTTAAAACGATGGGGAGAAGTAGAAAGATGGAAAGACAGATGGGCCAAAAAGAAAGAGGATGTGGCGATGGTCTTGCCTCTATACCCAATGATGGAAAAAGAGAAGGGAGAGGCAGAAGCAATATCATATCCTATGAGTGAAGTACAATGAGGTGGATATGTTCATGTCCCCTGGAATAGACAGTATATTTTGTCCTTTACAGATGACTTTCAAAAATTGAGAGAGAAACCTGTTCAGTGTATAAGCAAGTGGAACAATTTGTAAAGGTTTCAAAGGTTTTGTTAAAGGATTTGGACACTCTGTGTTGATATTGAAGTTCTGACTGATTTGAGAACTGAATGTAAAATTGCTGTTGACTGGCCACAAACAGAGCCTGCAGAGATTCAAAAACTGGTTGCGCCTTTGGTGGAAGTAATGAGGAAGTATAATCAGGTTATTACTTATCTGAAAGTAAAGATTGTGCCGAAAGAAACCAATTGGATAAAAATAGACAGAACTACACAGGAACTAAAAGGGACAGTGCATGCATATTATGAAAGGCTTTTTCAGGCATTTAGGCAACATAGCGGAATAAAGACTGTGACATTAAAAGACATGGGGCATTTTGGGTATCAGTTTGTAAATGGCTTAAGAACTGAGATAAGTGCCATGATACAACAACATTTGATCTGTTGGCAGAGTAAGCCCATCTATGAGATTCTTTGTTAAGCAAAATACTGTGGAGATGACATTGTTTTGCATCACAATGTTGGCACATATGAGAGCATCCAAGAAAGAATATGTGGGTTTTGATTCAGATTTTTCAAACATGGTACATGGAAATAGTCAGACGAGTACTGGAATGCGAGGTGTAGCAGGAAGTTCTTTAAAGACATTTGTGCCTCAGGAAAGAGGAAGGGGATAACAAACAGATGCATTGACAAAGACTTATCCATGTCACCTTTGCGGCAAGTTCTGACATTGGAAATGCAAGTGTAAGTTTAGCACAGTTATTCAGGCAGAAGAACAGACAGTTACAGGTGAAGTTGCACATCACAGGTAAATAATGAAATGCTGAATCAATCAGTGCCAAGATTGAGGGGTCAAAATCTGAATATCCTGCAAGCTCCTATGCCTCAATTGAATGGATAGGTACAGAGATACATGCTTATATGGGTTTCCCTACCAATGATTGGGTAAATTTGAATGCACAAGTGGCATCACAGTACTTGTTGCAGACTGATGACAGTGACTCAAAAAATGTCATAATGATGGTGCATGAGAGGGGAGGATGAATGCAAGCTTGACGCATCCTTAGAGGTAATTCAGAATGGTCCCTATGTGGATGGCAAGGTAATTGGAACAACTATTTACTTCCTTGTAGATACTGGTGCAACCCATTCCATGGTGAGAACTGTGGAAATTCCAAAACTACACCGCTCGGGAGCAAGAATCCAAGTTGTAGGATTATCCAACCAATTGATATTGACCCCTGTGATAGAACCTGTATAAGTACAAATCTGGTCCTTTAACACAAATTTGTGGTGCATGATTCTAGTCCAGTAGATTTGTTGAGGCAAGACTTATTGTGCAAAATGAATTGTTCCATTTATTATACTTCAAAGAGAATTGAATGTTAATGTATACTTGTATAGTGCACTACTCACCCGCAAGGGTCTCAAGGCGCTTGTACGAATACCGCTGTGGAACCCATTCTGGCTTTCCCTGTGAGGTGTTCACTCCTGGGCACCCCCAAGGTGGAGACCAGGCATCCTTAGCACTGTGGGGGCCGTTGTGGAGATTAAGCAAGCTATTGCTCAGAGTTGCACTCCATGATTGAAATAGGCACCGAGGCGAGAATTATCAGGTCCGTGGAAATTTTGAGCCCAAGACCCGCCAAGGCGGGGAATTGAACCCTGGTCCCAGGCTAGACCTCTGCATCAGGGTCTGCCACTCTAATCATTGAGCCTCACTTCTCCACTCTGAAGGCCATACAAAAGATGAAGTTTGCATGGTTAAAATGGCCAGACAAAAGACACAAGTAGAGGTGCTATATCCCTTACTTACTGAAATAATTTACCACTTGAGCTGCAAGAGACAGGTTTACCGAAAGTGTGGGACTTTACAAGAAAGGATATGGGTTTGAGGAAAGGAGTATCACCAATTGGAATCACAGTGAAGCCAAATGCAGAATTTCCTAGAACTCCAGCATATATTGTGAGTCCAGAAACCATTGCAGGCATAACTCCTTTGATTTAGAACGTGATTGAGCAAGGAATTCTGAGAAAGATTTTGGGAAGCCAAGTAATTCACCTATCATGGGTATTCGAAAATCAAATAGGAAATATAGAATCATGCAAGATTTAAGAAAGATAAATCAAATTGTGATACCATGTTGTCAAATTGTACCAAATCCTGCCATAATTCCATCCCAGATTAATTGTGAGGTGAATGGTTTTTAGTGATTGACTTATGTCAAGCCTTTTTCTCAATCCCCTTTCATCCAGATAGCCAATATTTGTTTACGCTCTGGTTCGGAAACCGTGTCTTAGCATGGTGCCGAGTTCCACAAGGGTATAAAGAGAGAAATTTGAGATCATTGGAAATGCCAAATGACTCTGTGCTGGTGAAATACATAGATGATTTGTTGGTCGCATCCAGTACTAAACGGGCTTGATTTTGTGACACTATTGCTTTCTTGAATCCTTTGGCAATAATTGGACATAAGTTGTCACCAGCAAAAATGTGTGCAAAAGAGAAGTTCTTTATTTGTGACATCACATTGAAAAAGAAGTCAGAGAAGTGTCATAGGATCAGATCACTGCTACTTTACAGTTGTATCCGCCAAGTACCCAAATAGGGGTTCACATGTTTCTGGGAATGGTTGGTTATTGCAGGCAGTGAATACCAAACTTTTACCTGACAGCCAAGTCACTTCAAAGACTTACACGTAAAGATATGTCTGATCCCATTTCATGGGATGAGGAATCCATGTACGCTTTCCATGAACTACAAAACAATTTGTGTTGAACTCTAGCATTGGGAATGCCTGACATTAGCAAGAATTTTACATTGTTCTGCAGTGAGCTCAAAGGTTGTGCGCTATCAGTTCGAATGCAAAAGTATGGAACTGCTCGCAGTCCTGTTGCATACTTTTCAACTACTTCAGATCCTGTAGCTGCTGCGTTGCCTGGATATTTGAAAGCTGTTGCTGCAACATGTGTGAGTTTGGAGTACTGTGAGAACATTGTGATGGGTCACCCTTTCAATGTGTATGAACCGCATTCTGTTGAGATTCATCTTACTCGAACTAGAACAAAACATCTTGTACGGGTTTGAATCCAGCTACCTTGATGCCTTTGCCAGGTCATGTAGTTGTGATGGTTGAACTGGATCATATTTGTTTGGATGTGACTGAACTATGTACCGAACCACATCCCTACATCCAAGAAGTCCCATTGCCTAAGTCAGATCATGTTCTGTTTGTGGATGGATCCTGTTTGAGAGATTCTGGAGGTGCCACTGTGAGCTATATATGCTAGCTGCATTGTGGTGGGTGTAGTCAAAGCATTGTGGTTGAAAGGAGTGTATTCAGCACAAGTGGCTGAATTGATTGCACGTACCAATACTTGCAGCATTACTGAATAAATGAGCGTAACCATATTTACCAACAGTCAATATGGCTTCGGAGTTGTTCACGATTTTGGACAGTTATGGTCTCAACGTGGGTACATGACCTCTTTTGGTTCACCCATACAAAATGGAGAGAGTGTAAAAACCCTACTGATGGCACTACAACTGCCAGCACAAATTGTGGTGATGAAGTGTTCCACCCATCAAACAGCCACGATTAATTGACGGTCGGCAATTGCTATGCAGGTGAGACGTGTGCTAGTGCACTCTAAATTCTTATGCATTCAATGGAAAGTCTTTGAAGGAACAGTCTGATGACACACACTGCAGACTAATGTTTTCAGTCATAGGAACCTGGGAAGAGATCAAAGAATTACAAGATGCATTACCCCAAATTGAAGAGAATGGTGGATAAAAGCAGGAGGCAATTGTCGCCAAGAGGATGAGGGTTGGGTGTACACAGATGAGAGACCAGTTTCACAAGATAGTCTGTTGTCACCTAGGGCAAGGAGTTGGCATGGTCCTGCACACGTGGTAAGAGATGCTATGTTATCTTTCTTTTGACAGACCTGGTATAATCCCCGATTCAGAGCCATTGCAGAGTCTGTGTCCGAGATGTGTGACCTGTCAACAACAAAATGCAGGAAGAAAAACACTGGTCACTACAAGACATTTAGGAAAGTCAGGAGATCCTTTTACATTTATGTAGATTGATTTTGTTGAATTGCCCCCATGCAATGGATTAAAATATGTCCTTGTGATCATGTGTTTTTTTCTCTCGTTGGGTGGAAGCTTACCCTGCAAGACGCAATGACAGTCTAACCGTAGCTACACTGCTTCTTAGAGAACTGATACCGCAATTTGGATTTCCGACCTCTGTGGAATTGGATAGAGGTACACATTTTAATAATGAAGTAATATGAATGCTTTGTGCTGCATTGCAAATTCAACAAAAGCTGTATTGTGCCCAACGGCCTGAGGCATCTGGAGTGACTGGACAGGGGAATGGAACTCTAAAGCCTCGATTGGCAGAAGTTTGTGTGTCCACATTCATGAAATGGCCTGATTTCTGCCTTTTATGAAGCATCCCAGACAGAAGAACTGGACTGTCCCCTCATAAGATAATAATGGGGAGGTCTATGAGGCAGCCTAGAGTCCCTGCAAATCAGCTTGTGAATATTACTGGTGAATTGGTACTCAATTATTGTAAAGGATTGGCTGATCTGGTGTGTTCTGTGTCTCACCAGATTAGAGAAGTTGCAACTATCGTACAACAGGAGCAGTGCCATTACCTGTGCCCAGGCGGGTGGGTACTGGTAAAGAAGCATGTACGAAAATCCTGCCTGGAACCTTGTTGGCCTTATCAAGTGATACTTGTAACCACAACTGCTGTAAAATGTCATGGTCTGCCTAACTGGGTGCATGCTGTCCACACTTCTCAAGTGCCATGGCATCTTGAAAGTGTGGGATCTGTAGCGGATGATCCGGTGGTAACAGAAAGACGTTCCATACAGAGCGATCACAGAGTAGAGGTGGCACCTGCTACTGGGTCAAAAAACACTGGTTCAGACGAGTCAAGGAGAGTTGGTCTTGGTTGGTAACGAGGGTCAAATTGAAGGGGATCCAACTAAGATAAGTATTGACTCAGATAATGTGAACAGTGTACCAGAAAAATGAGCACTAAGGGGAGACCATTGCCCCAGAAAATCTGAAAGGTTATGACACACACTGACCGCAGGAAGAATACCTTCAACTGTGATTGACGTTTCGAGTCCATCTGAGCAAAGTGAAACACACAGAGAGGAACCTGCAGTGCGCAGAACAAAAAGAGCGAGAATACCAAGTCAAAGATTTGCAGCTCCAGAGTGGACTGAAAATGACTGGGAAAAAGAATATTACGCTTTCTGCTTCAAAGACTGCAACTCACAAAAACCAGCTTGAAGGGAAGGTTGTGAAAGTGCTGGAGAAATAAAGGCTAAAAAGAACATTAAAGAAAATATGACCGGGCGCTGATAAAAACCCCTCTGCAAAACTTTATGATATAAAGCATTCTATAAATGAAAAAATAAAAATGAGAGAAATGAGTACCTCTAGCTCTAGGAGATCAAAATTAGTCTTCACTAAGGCGTACACATGTATGAGCTTGTTTTTTGGTTGCTTTTGCTATAATACTTGTCTTGTTATTGATAATACTAAACCTACCTCATCATGTTTATTCAAACTCTAACCTCCACATGACTTCAAGTATGGAAACAATGTAATTAGAAGAGAAAGTGGTTGTGACTAACAAATTAACAAATATGGATTTACATCAAGATCAGTCTATTGATGACTTCCCACTAATTGTGTTTACTGAACTTCTTTATCAGTATGTTGATACTATGGATGCGCAAGACTGTTATGTGTGCATGCAATTACCTTCTTCCTTGCAATTGAAAAAAACATTCTGAGGCAATATACAATCTCTCGCAATGAAACAAATGAAGTAGGAATAATACAAGAAAAGAGCTCAGTTTAACTTGACAAACATAGTATTCCAATAAATTCCTTTAATTACAATAAACAAATGTAAAATTCATCTATTTATTAAAAGACCATCAAATTGATGGCATTACATTAACAATTTTTTATTTTCTCCATGCACAATTGACATAAAAAATGCAGTAAAATTTAAAATCAAGAGTGGAAGAACTTAAATCTTCGACACGCGTTTCGGCGTCAGTAGCACCTTCTTCAGGAAATGCCACAGGTAAACTTTTTGCAATGTCTGATATTGTTCTGCTCGGTAGTGGAACCGATACACAGGTGAATTTTCTTTTTTAAAAAGTCGCTGATAATTGCTGATATTATGTCTGTAGTTGCTACATGAGATATCTTTGTAAAATAAGTCACATAAAAAAAAGATATATTCGAAGAGTTGCATGGGTGGCGAACCTTTGTAATTTATTAAAGACACACATGTTCCGATACGTCTGTGTGATACAATGTGTGAAGAGAATTTTATAGATGGCAGCCGTTCTTATGTTTAAAAATGTGATCCTATTAGAACATGGTTAGCCGCGGACAAAAGATAATCCTGTCTTAGCTTGAGCATCGATACCTTCTTCCTTGTCTGAAGGAGTAACCTATCATTACCTATATCTATGTTATGGTATTTCTTGTAGTCTACTACCAAGAATATTCTATTGTAAAGGACAATTTCAATATTATGGTTCAAATTATGATTCGATCTTTTCAGAAGTCCCGGTCAAGAAAATGTTAAATGTTGTGCCAGACGCATGGAATGCTGAAATAATGGAAGAATATTTCCAACATACAATAACTATAGATACAGTATATTCGCATTAACATAATCTGACTTGTGCTTTACATAGTGTAGACAAAGATTTCATAAATCAGTAGAAGATCAACAAGGGGGGATAAAAAGAAAATCTGAATCATAAATAAGGATACCCCCATGTGCGCACAGGAAGGGTGAATTCAAAAAAGCAGAGACACATGCAGCTATGGCTCTGGATTGGCAACATCGATTGAAGTTATGCATATTAAGACCCAAAACAGACCATAACAATAAATTAATTGATTTCAGTGAATATGATCTTGTAGGAGGGTGGGGAAAATATTTAGCTGGGGTAGATCCTGTATTCCCAGGAGTATATTATGTTTGTGGGAAAAATGCTTATTACAGGTTACCAAAATGATGGTATGGACGTTGTTATATGGGAATCGTTTTTCCAAATATGTATCATGTAAATGAAAACAGTGGAATCAAGGAGAAAAGAAACACATGTTCAAGAACATGAAATAGTGCTGCTGAAATTATTGGGGATATTTTTGGAGCTATAGTACCCTCAGTTGGGGTAGTAATAAATCCACACAAAATTCGGAAACTTTCAACTGTAGTAGATCAGCTGTCAACTGATACTGCTGGTGGATTTCTTATTATAGATACACAAATGGTTGCTTTCCGATCTATGGTTTTACAAAACCGGCTTGCTTTAGATGTAATTCTAGCAAATGAAGGCGAAGTCTGTCACATGCTAAGTGTTCAGCACTGTTGTACTTATATCCCTGACATAAGTAAAGAACATATATATATATATATATTAGCAACAATACAAACTTAGGGAAAGAACTAACAGAACTAAAAGCTGATGGTGCTCGGAAAGCCATTCAGTAAGGATTTGCATCTATGGAAGCTGGTTTGCAGCACTGGGAGGAAGCTTAGTGGGAAAAATACAGACACCACTTATAACTATTGCCATTGGCTTACTAATCCTAGTAATACTATATCGCTATTGTAGACGTAAAGGAGTTGAAGAAGAAACTAAAGAAAAGAAAAAAAATGGAGCAGAAATTGAATTAAAAGACAGACAATGTGGATATTAGGATACAATGAAAAACTTGGAACAGGCTAGATTGAAACAAATGACGAAAGCTGTGACATCAGAATATGACCATTTGTTGAAGAGATAAGATTGTGTGATGGCATGATTCACCATCAATGGGGGAATTAATGGAGTGTGGATATTATCTGACATCTACCTTTAATAATTCTTGCCTGCAAAAGATCATTAGTCATTACGACAAATATTTCTAGATGAAGACATGTTAGCCTGCTAAATACTAGCTGCTTCGTAAAAGCATGCAGTTTTCTAAAATGATGATACAAAAATGCAAACAAACAGAGATAGCATGAGAACTACACATGAATACATTTACATGTTGTGAGTAAAAATATATATTGTTAACATAGAGAGTTTTGTGATAACAAAACTCAAATGTGTATAATACATTAAATCAACAAAAAAGAAAAAAACATGGAGAAGGAGTTAATACACACAGGCTCATAACAACTTACAAATACTACACCCAGAGAAGTAAGGCTTATTTTAAAGAAGCACTGGCACCTTATTGGGGGCAACCCCACAATTGGACTGTACACAAAAAATATCCTGAAATAACATATAGAAAATCGAAATCTTTGAAAGATCATATTGTAAGAAGTTAATATAAAGAGAATACTGAAAATCAAACCTACTACAACAAAGAGAAGGCTTTTAGAAAGTGTTTGAGAAGTAAAGCCTATCACCATAGGAAGAACCTTTCAACTTTTAAAAGAGTTTTAATAAAACTGTGAAAATAAGGTTTCCTAACGTGTGAATTAAGTTTTGTGGTATACGTTTTAAAATACCCCTGCAAGAACACATATGTACTAAGTACCACATTACCAGCACATAAAAAAACCTTGCAGCATAGGAGAGCGATAATTAACAAAAATAGCAGTTACCCTGTTGCCAGGCACTTTGAAAGGGAACACCAGATTGATCCTTCATTAATACGTTACAGCTGCATATTAGAAGTACCTAGAAGAAGGAGGGGTGAGAACAGGGAAAAAGAATTACGTAAGTTGGAAACGTATTACATCATTGAATTAGACAGCAAAGAGACGAATGCATGAAATATGGACGAGGATTTGTTCACATGCCTGCTTTGAGAACTGCTGGAGAGTTTGCACAGTCAAGAGATCCATTTAGAATGAAATTGGTTGTAAGGTTGGAAGGGTACAGTAAGCAGTAGCACTTTATTGTTAAAATCACTTTATATTAGAAATACGAATGAGCAGTAGCACTTTAAGAATGTGGAAATTAAAAAAATTGGAAAGGAAGGAAAACATTTTTTTTTTAAATCTCTTTTTGTAAAAACAAAATGAGAATGAAATTTAAAAAAGAAAAGTAAAGTTCAGCACTGGCACTTTATGTAAGAGAGGCGGATACTGTGAGATACATTTAGAAATACAAATTAGGAACTTACCTTTTATAATGTATTACTAATTTATAAAATTCATTAAAAAATTCATTAAATGATATGGAACTGTCCAAGTCAAATGTATTATAATGAGGAAATCATGCAGTGGCATTGAAAATTAAGGAGTATGATGTGCAATATGAGTTGTTCCAAAATTGCGCCGGTATTCATCAAGTATACTGCCTCATTTTACAATAGTAACTGTCCTCTGTCAGTGTCAACTCTTTTTTAACAAAGTGTTAACACATAGGTGCCATCACTAATAAATAAATAAATCGAGTGAAAAAACCCTTGGAGTGAAATTTTATTCTCTGTTGGAGAAAGGATTTGTTGTTTCGCAATACGTAGAGGCGTGGCGGATGTCTCATAACCAGCACCACCAGCAATTGGGAAGCACACCAGGAACTGCCAGGAATTGTAAGGAGAAAACATGAAATATATATAAAGGAATAATGAAGTTTTTCAAACGCAAAATTGATTAAATTAGAGTGATTTGACTTAGTGCAAATCGGAGCTTTTGTAATGTTTATACAATTACACATATTTGAGAGTGACAAATTAATAATTTACTTTAAAAATGACATACAAATAATTTTTCAGAAGAATTTTTAGTAGTGTCTAATATTGATATGTAGAACCTGATGAAACTCTAACTGCCATAATGGAGAGAATCGAAATGCATTATGGATGTGTGATTTATAATAAAATTAAATGGTAGTTTTTCAGGTAATTTTTCTGTAGGCTTCTCTTTTCCCAGCGTTAATATAAAACCATGTGAGACAGTCAATTAAGCTGTATGAGAACTTTCTGTGAAGTTTAATTTCTGTATTAGCTAAGAAGCATATTTGATAGGATAGTAACAGTATTGTTGCAAACCCAGGAAAAAAGCGCCTGGGAACAGAGGGACTGTGAGCAAAGTAAAGTTCCACCCATTTTTAACTTAATGTATCTTAAATAAATTTTCAAAAAGGATTACTTAATGCTTCCGGATTTGTGTGATTCACTGATCACCACACAACCACCCACAAAGAGTGACTGATAAGATTCCTGTGGACTTATGGAATTGATAAGTTAAGGGGAGTAAACCTGGAACAATTTGAGGTATAATTGCCCCATCGGAGGAGGAGGAGTAGGGGGTTGGCTGCCATTTTCCTTCCAGCCTGGCATGCTGTCAGACATTCCTTGTATCCCTATTGTCTTTTTTTCTATGCCCCTTTCCATCCATACTGGGTGGAATAGAGCTTAAGGAACTGAACAATATCTAACTGCGTGTTAACGGGGAGTAAACCTTGAACAATTTGAGGTATAATTGCCCCATCAGAGGAGTCAGGCCTGGCCATCATTTTTCTTTCCTGCCTAACTTGCTGTTGACAGACCTTTGATCCCTATTCTCTTTTCTTTTCTATGCCCCTGTCCATCCATACTGGCTGGATTAGACCTCAATGAACTGAACTATATCTACCTGCGACCTCAAATCCTGTCCTTTGATGGCAGGTAAAGTTTCGCAGGAAAAAAACCTTTTGACTGAGAGGTTATCTGACTTCAACTATGGCACGTGGTGCTGCAGTCCAGACTTGACCAGTTCTAATGTAGGACGAAATTGAAGCCATCAGCTTTGCTTTTGTTTGTATTATTAATACCTGAACCTCAGATTTATCCCATTTCTCTCTACAGCAAATTTCTGGCGGTCTAATAATGATCTGTTTTATGTTGTAAGGCTACTTGTAATAATACTTTGTCATTAAATCTGATTTTAAATGTGTTCTCCTGGCTTGTCTGTGCAATACGAGGCATTAAATAAATGTTTCCATGAATCATCTTTATCGAGTCTGTCTCATTCTTTTAGTCATATTGCTTGTCTCAAGGCATTTGTATCTGTGACTAAAAAAACTTTTGAATTAGGATTGAGGTAACAAATATTTATTGCAGTTCCACATAGAATAATTGCTCACATTTCCTAGTATTCTAGCCCCTGTCAGTTCATCAAGAAGATCCATCAAAGGATCACGGTTTGTAGACATCTGAGAAATAATCAAGACTGTTGTGAGACTGACGGTTTATGATGAAATGGGCCTAGTTATTTAGAATTGTTATAAGGGTGAAGCAACGTTTTTATAAGCTTAATGCTGCATCAATATCAAAGTCTGAGATTACTTTTGGAAGGCAGCAGGGTGAGGTCTTGAAAATACTTTATTGTGCTGGACTACAGAGTAAGAGTCATGAGCCCAGGGAGCTTGAATTTCACTAAATCCCTCTTATCGGATGTAACAAGCATGAAGAAAAGCCAGCTTCTGTTACGCATGCTGGAGGCCTGAGTCAGGTCTTCAGTTTAGAGAAGGCCCTATTCAACTTACAAGTTGTAGAGATCTTTATGATGGAGTGAAGGAAGCCTTCAGGTAATATTTAATCAGGGGGGATAAGAGAAGGATACTTAAGAAGGACATTTGCAGTGAGCAGTGACAGTAGCCAAATGCTGAAAGACGGGTTTACTCAGATATAGTTGATAATGTAATAGCATGTTTTCTTGGAATGCCCTTGGGTCTTTGTGTTGTTCTTAGTCCAATCGTATCATCATGAATTAAAAGCAACAGAGGATAGAACCAATCTGGTCTTCCACTCTCCCATTTGAAGGCACCTCCAATCAATCCTCAAGAGGTCTTGTATTCAGTCTCCTATAAGATACAATGAACATGCATGACACCACTGAGTGCTGAATGGAGGAAACCTGTTAAGCTACCATTTGAGAGAATGTCTCAACTTAAAGTTATTTATGATGCATACAAAACAGTTTGAAGATATGGCTGTCATAATTTACCCAGGGCCTCAGAAATTGTTGAACATTGGATTAATTACTCAAAACTACTGAACAGATTTACACCAAATCACAAAAAGCACTCTTTCTGGACCAAGATCTTGATTTCAACCTAACTTGGTGTAAATCTATTCAACCTTTTGGGCTGCAGCTGTGTCTAAAGTCCCTAACACAATATCAATGGGTAAAACACGTTTTGGGACCCCCTTTTTCTGAGCTGCCACTTGACAGATCACTTCAAAACTTTTGAGCAACGAGCTGGGTGGACACACTTATTTTTGGAACTTTTTCATCAAACAGTGCCAAAGTTATAAGCACACCTCTTCCAAGCAAAAACAGATGCTCTTTCTGGGCGGAGTCTCCGGGGCCCAAGGAGGCTTCCCTTAATTTATAAAGTGGGCCCCAGGGGATGGGCATCAAGGAGACGCTGTAGGGGGGCTGAAAACCCCTCCCCAATCTAAAAAGAAATGACCTGTGGAATAGGTTCTCCGGGGCTGTACAGGCTCATGGAGAGGGGCTGCACCACCATATTTCTTTCAAAAAAGGATGCCCTGGGTAGTCACTAGGACACCAGAGTGTCAAAGGAGCTGCTCATTTAGTAATCACTGCTCCAGCATGGAGAGCTCCATAATGCCCTGTAAGGACTTTTTTGTTTATCAATCAATCAAGGATTTATGGAACACTGCATATTACCCGTGAGGCTCTCAAGGCACTGGCAATGCTAACTGTCTCATGGTGATCTGTTCATTCAAACAGACAGGTCATTACTCCTATCCTGAAATGCCAGAGAAATGGTGTGGTCCTACGGTACTGGGCAAATTGTTCCAAGTTTTGGCCAGTATGAGAAGGAGCATTTTCTGCTGTTACTTCAGTAGATCTGTGGGGTGTCTGTGAGGAAGAGGGAGGCAGATTGTAGGTGTATGGCTGGTTGATGGAAGGTCATGCATTTGTTGATGCATGATGGTCCTTCGTTGTGTAGGGCTTTGTATGCAAGGGTCAGCATCTTGAACTGGCATCTCTTCTGGGTGGGGAGCCAGTGTAGTTTCTTGAGGTGGGTAGGGTGTGATATGTATTTGTCTGGGGCGGTCAAGGATGAGTCTTGCAACTGAGTTTTGTATTGTCGGTAGTCTCTTCATGAAATGTGCAGTGACTTCTATGTAGAGTGTGTTCTCATAGTCCAGCCTGCTGGTAACAAGTGTTTGTATGACAGCTTATTAATGTTTTTAGCTTGGTGGTGCTCCTAGAGTAAGGTGGGACAACACCAAGCATTTTCTTTATGTTGTAGGGGGTCTGCAAGAAGTGAAGCAGCCCCCCAGCAACATTTTAAAAAACAGTATGCTACCTGGGCCATTAAAACCATGACTCTAGGAGAGCTTACAATAGTTTTTTTTAAATAACTCCTAGCTGGAGATCTATGGTCTTCAGCTGGAGTGGAATGCCCTCTTGTGGTTAGTGTTATGATCGCATTTTGTGGACTAAAAACTGTTAATGGAAAGACTCAGAGATATATTATATTGTTTTTATATATGTGTATGTATGTGTGTGTATATATATATTTTTTTTTTCACTGAATAAAACATGGTTTCAATTTCAGTTAGTATTTATTCAATTTGATCAATCATAAAAGACACATAAAATAACAATTACAAATCAAGAAATATCTTCAAAACATCATAAAATCACTAAAATCCCATATAAAAACATATCAAGTAAACAAGATATAATATGCAGGGTTGGATAGACACCTCAATCTTTTGTACAAAGAAATTAATACCAACTACTTCATATCAGATAACATCAGTTACATAGTGCCTGCAGCCTATTCCTTCTAATGGCTCACGCCCAGCTCCAAAAGTTAGCTATGGCAATAACCATGACCTCACTTGTATCAATTCTCAGGATACGTAAAGCCATTTGGCATTATTATGTTCCTATTTAAGCACAAACTAGATTGAGCCATTTATGACGAGGACCCTTGTATGCAGGACATGCGATAAGGTTTCTTCCTTACAAGAGCAACAGTAGCCTTTTGAGTCTTGTACCGTCCCCCGCTTAATTGAAAAAGATTTTAAAGGGGAGGTACCCAATCTAAATTGATGATAAAGCTTCCTGTCGCAAGGACTCATTATGGTATCCCAGTAAGCTTCCCGCTGTAATCAATGTTATGTTCCAAAAAGAGACCTGTTAAGGAAGTGGATCTCACCCGAGAAATAGACTTCAAATTAGCCATGTACCAGTGTAAGGCTTTAAAAACAGTTTTTCAAGGAAAAGTATTTCCTTCAGGGTCCAGCCACAAATCGGTAAGAGACCCATATCCAATGATGTAGCCTTAATCCTTTGCAACCAAGATATTTTATTAGTTTTATCAACATTTCTGATATACTTCAGAGCTTGCGCGTAAGGTGCTAAATCCAGGGTAGTCCAGAGCCTTTGCCAGTAGGCAAGGGTTCTGAAACTCACGGCCTCCTCAAACGAAATACACCCCAGGTCTTGGTATAATGGCCTAAGAGGGGTAGACTGAGGGAGGCCGGTTAATGCCCTCAGAAACTTATTCTGCGCTTGGACTAAATGGGCTACATTTTCGAATCCCCAAAGTTCAGCACCATAAATTATTGAGGCCCTAACCTTCCCTTGGTATAAAGTTAAAACGGGAGCAACTGGGTTGGTACGGAATAGACAGTGTTATTTTAACAGAGCCCCTGCCAGTTGGTTATGCCTTAGAACTAGCAAGTTCATCTGTGGCTTCCAGTTCATCCGTTTGCCCAGTGTGACACCTAAATATGTGAAGGAGTCAGTTTGTTCGATAATCAGGTTTTTGTTAGTTAGAAATTAGCATTTAAAAAACCTTAGATATTCACTGAAGAAACCATGGGTTTCAGGGACGTTATAGTAAATTGGACATTTCACTCATACAAAACCTTAGAAATTAAGCCGTTATAGTTAGTTCAGCTAACTATAGCTCGCACCCCAACAATGCACTGCTGATGCTGTCACATATTACATCATTCATGACTTGGTCAGTGACATCACTGATGACATTCCAAATGACATCACTGAGGACATCACTGATGACATCGACCAGTGACTGTGTTTCTGTAAAGTTTAAATATGTTTTATATATATGCCAAGGTGTATTGAAAAATGAGTGGGTGTATAAGTGTCTGGATGGAAGATTTAGTAGGTGCATGAGTGACTGTATAAGTGAGTGATTAAATGTGTCTTACTGAAGGTATGGGTTAGTGACAAAACTTTGTGTATGTCTTTATCAGTCTGTCTGTTGTTGTGTAAGCTCCTGCATGGGTTGGTCAGTAGCTACATGAGTGTCGATATGGGTTATTGATTGGTTGCCTGATTATTTTTATGGGAGACTGAGTGTGTGTGTGGGTGGGTGGGAGCTGTGTGACTGTGCATAGATGTGTGAGTAGTTGATTCACTGGGTGTATGGATTCAAGAGTGCATGTGGAAACAGCTGTATTGGTGGGTGAGTGTGTGTATTGGTGTGTTGGTGAGTGAAATGATGTCTCAGTTGTACATGTCCAAGTAACCACATATGAAAAAGGCAGTGTATGTGAGAGTTGGAGTATATAAGTGAATATACGTGAGAGTCAGTAATTGTGCAAGTGGCTGTATGGATGAGTGTGTACTTGTATCAGTGATTATATTGGAGAGTAGTATGCATTAGTATCTGTATGAATATCTGAGGTGGTTTGTATACCTGTATAGGTGAGTAAAAGAAAGTGTGGCTGACTAGGTGTGTGAGTAACTCCATGGAAAAGTGGCGGTGTGTAAGTGTCTGTAAAGGTATTTGAGTGCACCTGATAGTGTTGTATTGATGAGTGACAGCATGTATGAGTGATTGCATGGGTGAATGAGTGGATGTGTGTGTAGTCCTAGGAATTAGTGAGTGCGTATGCAGTAACTGGTATTGGTGTGTCAATGGTTTTGAAAATGGTAGTCTGTATTTTACAGTGGGTCTATCGAAGGTTATATTAGAATAGGAGCATCAGATTGTCACATGGATGATTTCATCAGCGATGTCATTTGAGATGTCATCAGTTATGTCGTCAGTGGTGTCACTGACCATGGCATGAATGATGTAATATGTGACGTCATCAGCAGTGCATTGCGGGGGCGCGAGTTATAGTTAGCTGAACTAACTAGAACGGTGGAATTTCTTTGGTTTTGTAAGAGTGAAATGTCCAACTAACTATAACGTCCCTGAAACCTATGGGTTTTTTTCAGTGGATTTCTAAAGTTGCTTTAATGCTAATTTCTAACTAGAACGTGCCTAAAATCTATGTTCTTTTCAGTGAATTTCAATATTTTTTTAAATGCTAATTTCTAACTATAACGTCTCTGAAACCTATGGTTTTTTCAGTGAATTTCAATTTTTTTTTTAAATGAAAATTTCTAATTATAATGTGCCTCAATCTTCTGGTTTTTTTTGTTAATTTCTAAAGTTTTATAAACGCAAATTTCTAACTATAACATCCCTATTTAGTCCCCTTGAATCCTGAAGGTCCCTGGTAGCCAAGTAGCCCACATGGTACCTCCAAGTAAGCGTCACTACTCTGCGTTGCAGAGAGGTGTTCCTAGGCCACGCACCTTTTTACACCATGCTGCAAACGTGGCTCGTGGTATACTGCTGCTTGGATGATGAAGTCCACTTATGTCCTGAGGTCCTCAGGACACAAGAGAACCTCATCTCCCACCAGCAGTGCACCTATGCCGCGTTTGCAGAGTGGTGTAAAAATGGGCGTGGCCTTGGACCACCACTCTGCAATGCAGCTCTGTGGCACATACTGGAGGTACCTGGTGGGCTAGTTGGCCCCCAGGGACCCTCAGTGTTCCAGGAAATAAATTCCCCAATTTACAACGCGCCGGTGGGTGCATTTGTATATTTGTTGTTTCACGCCCCGCCCCCTCGCTGCACCACTGTGAAAACATGCCCCCGGTGCGTTGTAAGTTGGGGCATAGGGGCGTGGCCTCAGACCACCTCTCTGCAACGCAGCTCTGTGGATCTTACTGGAGGTACCTGGTGGGCTAGTTGGCCCCCAGGGACCCTCAGGATTCAAGGGGACTTAATCCCCCAATTTACAACGTGCCAGGGGGTGTGTTTGCACCCTTGTAATATCAGGTCCCGCCCCCTCCCTGCACCACTGTGCAAACTCACCCTCTGGTGTGTTTGCAGAGTGGTGCAAAAATGCTTTTCCTATGGAAACTGGGTCCTAACTATAACTACCTACTGGCAACGGCCAGTGGGTAATATATATATTATATTCTTACATCATACTCACTAAATAATATCTGATTGTCATCATTCACTAGAACCATGGGTTAAGAGTTTGAAATATAAAAGGTCACAAATCACGGTAAAGTACTCTATTGTATTCAAATCTCAGTTCACCAGTTCGCCATTGACATTTGTTGAATGGATTGTAATCAAGCAGTTTGTACAAATGTTATCCAACTGAAGCAATTATGAGGAACCAACATGAGTTTAACCTATGTTTCTGATATTGCATATAGGCAATCTGACAGAGATTAAATGTTGACCTCATAGCTTAAATTATAACTCTTCATGAAGTGCAGTTGCTGGTTAAGCGATATCTCATACAAAAATTAAACCAAGGTATATACAATAAACAGGATAGAGTTTTTGTCTAAGAGTCATTATTATGGAGATGGACTTTCTTCATATTGTTAATCACAGGAAATTATGCAATTCTGCATCTGCATTTAAGCCCCATGGTATTTCCAACCCTTTCATGATGATCCATTTGGGCTCTGCCTGCCTTAGCAGTAGGTCCCGATCTCTTCCTCTGAATAGTGAGGAATATGTTCTACTTCTTAGAATCTGAGATTATCAGAATTGCCCTCATGTGCATTCCAGATGTATTTGGCGATCGCATATGCAACATCTTTATTCTTAATTGCCCTTAGATGTTGTAGAATGCGAAACTTCAGTTTATTCACAGTACTTCCTATGTATTCCTTTCTGCATTCTAATATTAGGGCATAGACCACATGCGTGGTTTCACAGGTGATCCTCTCTCTAATGGTTTTTTGCTCGCCCATCAGAGTGTTAATTTTCTGCTGGTTTATGCCATATCTGCATCCCTTGCATTTTGGACATTTAAAAAATCCTTTCACTCTCAGCCATTGCATTTTGCTGCCACTTTGATCTGCTCTCTGATAGTGGGTGTGTGTGAGGATGTCTCCCAGGGAGGGCGCCTTTTGTATGTTATATTGAGATGATCCGATGTCACTTCCTTTAGATCATCATCTCTTCTCAAGATTTTCCAATGGTCTTGGAGCACATGCCTCATTGTTTTACTTGAGTGTTAGACCTGACACCCTTGGCGTGGTTTCCCCCTATCTTTTTGCCTCTGCCTCCTGTATTTTTGATGCTGTGCTGGATTTCGTTTTTGCTGGTTTAGATGCTTTGGGCACTCTGCCACTGCTGTCCAGTGCCAGAGTGTAAGTACTCCCTATAAAAATTGTCATATTGATTGGATGTACCTGATTGGCATATTTGTATCACCACGAAGTCCCTAGTAAAGTGTACTAGATGTACCAGGGCTGGTGATGACTGATGCTACTAGTGGGCCTGCAGCACTGATTGTGCCACCCACATGAGTAGCCCTAAAATGGTGTCTCAGGCCTGCCACTGCAGTGCCTGTGTGCAGTCAGTGAACTGCCATGTCCTCCTAGCCAGTGTCCCCACTGGCTGGGCCTAACCCTTCCCTTTATATACACATTGGTCACCCCTATGGAAGGCTCAAGGTACCCCCCTGGGCATTGTGCAGTGTATAGGAAAGGTAGAGCATCTACTAGTGCAGGTAACATGCTCTGGTAGTGAGCAGCAGCCATTTTGTGTGCTCACTGCTGCAAGGTTATCTTGCTCCATAGACTAACATGGGGGAGGCTGGTCCCAATGGATACCAGCCTATCTTCCCATAGGAACAAGTTGGGACATAAGGGATTGATATCCCTGAACTCAGAATTTAATAACACATTTTTTAGGAAAGGTTGTTTTTAAATTCTGTGTTTGAGAACAGTACTTTTAGAAAGTGGCTGTTCTCTTGTCTAACCTTTCTGTGAGCCTGGGCCTGCTTGCGGATTGACTGTCTGGTTTGAGGGTGACAGGGGCTGGGGAGCCCCCAGGAGGTTGTCTTAGTCAGCCCGTGGTTGAATGACTGCATCTTCAACTAGAGTGGTGGGAGGAGAAAGTACCTGTGAGTGAATAGGGCTGTGCCTGCCTGCCACAATGCTGGCTCCACCTCCTGCTGGGCGACTGTCACCTCTGCCCCTCACACTGAAAAGAAGGAAGAAGCCAGGAAGCCCAAGTGCTCCAGCAACACCCAGAACTGGTTTAGACCGGGCTCAGGGCCCACTTGCACAAAGACTTCAAAGACTTTTAGGGGTAGAAGAGAAGGACCCCTGACAACAGAAAATCAGATTCTACAATCAAGAGGAAGGAACCTTCCAATTAGAGACCCCCAGTTCTAACATTGGTGGCAGCGGTGGGATTTTGAACTAATATTTGCACTTGACCTGCAGTGATTTCGTGTACACCACTAGCCTAGTTTAGCAGCCACGTATTGCACTTTTTTTCTTCTGGTGAAACCTCTAGGAAGCATCATGTCTCAGAAAGGAGCAAGCGAAGGAGTAGAATTGGAATTTGAAATTCAGGAGTTGCTCACATTTAAAAAGGAGCGACTGAAGCAATTCTGCAAACAGCTTGGATGCCCAGTGAAGGGCAGCGCAAACAAGGAAAAGCTACAGAAAGCTCTAAGGGCCTGGTGGGAGGCCAAACATGTTGATTCAGAGGATGTTACTGGAGAGAGGGATGCACAGGAGATTGGTTTTGAATTCCAGGATTTACCAGTGAATAGGCCAGCTTCTAGAGCTGGCAGCAACCATTCCAGTAGGGGCCTTTCTCCAGAGGAGCCGGAGGACAATCAGAGGGCTAGGGCCCATGAGATTGAGCTTTTTAAACTCAAAGCTCAAGCAGAAGAGACAAAGTTATGCCTTCACAGTGAGAAGAAGGCGGAGGAGAGAAGAAATGCTCTCGCTTTTGAGGAGAATAAACTCCAGTTGGCTCATGAGTTGAGTCTGAGGGAGCTGGACCTTAAAGCGAAACAAATGGAGTCCAGTTCTAATGGTGGCAGCGCGCAGCCAGTGCAGGCGGGTAAGGTATACATACCCAAAGATCTGGTGCAGAATTATCAGAGGGGTGAGGATATCTATGCATGGTTTAGATCCTATGAGCTTGCATTGAAGATGAATGAAGTGCCTGAGAAGAGTTGGGGGCAGGTTTATGGAATTATTTTGAGGCCTCTGGGAGGGATGTCTTGGCACCCTTAGAAGCAGCAGGTACCTTAACGTACCCCGCTATGAAGGAGGCTTTATGCCTCAGGTATGGGCTTACTCCAGAACAGTACCGCCAGAAGTTTAGGAACTTCAAGAAACTTGATTCTAGTACCTGGGTGGAGTGTGTGAGTATGTACACGCATGCACAGGAAGGTTGGATAGAGGGCAACAAAGTGACTGACTATGTGGGGTTGTGTCACTTGATTAGTTGGGAGCACTTGAGTAGTCTATGTGTTCCAGAGCTGCGCCAGCATCTTTTAGACAGCAAGTTAACTGATCCCAGTGAGCTTGCTAAGGAGGCGGACCGCTGGACTAGCACCAGGGTCCACAAGGGGGTGGTAAGTACCCCAGCCAAGGGTGGACAGGGTCCCCAGCAGAAGAGTGGGGGGGACAAGGGTAATCAAAAGGAGTTCTCTAAAGGGCCCCAAAATAGTTCCCAGGAAAAAGAGTCCCAACCCCACAAGCCTAAAAAGTCCTGGCCCCATAAGGGCAAACAGGACAACAGATCTCAGCCTACTTGCTATGCATGTAGGGAGGTGGGGCACATTGCCCCTAAATGTCCCAACAAACCTCCAGCACCCACTGGTGCTCCAGCCCCAGGGTTAGCCAGTGTAGCTTTGGGAGGGGATTTGATTTCCAGTGGGGAGGAGGGGTTAGCAGTGATGACCCTTGTCTATTTAGGAGACAAAGAGATGGCCCAGGAAACCTTGCTGCCCCTTAACACTAAAAAATACCGGCAGAAGGTGACCATCAATGGAAAAGAGATAGAGGCTCTGAGAGACACAGAGGCCAGCGTGACATCTGTAAGGTGTCAGTGGGTGTCTGAAGAGCAGATCATTCCCAATGTACTCCGTCCTGTGGTGGCAGCTGACAGTTCAGTGCGCCTCTGCAAGTTGGCACGTGTTCCCTTTGAATGGGGAGGAGTCTCCGGTATTTTGGAAGTTGTTGTCAGTGATGCCTTGCCTGTAGACTGTCTATTAGGTAACGACCCGGAGAGCTCTCCATGGAAGGATGTAGAGCACAGAACTCATTTGGAGATGTTGGGCTTGCCTGCGTGGATCTGTGTGACCACACGAGCTATGGCAGCCAGTAGTGGTGAATCAGCAGAACTGGAGCCTGGAACAAGGGCCCAGGGACCTGCCAGGAGAGGAAGGGGCAGAGGGCGCGGGAAACCAGCCCCCGCCGTTACCAAGGTCCAGGAGGAAGCAGAACCTGAGGGGGATGCCCTGGAACCTACAGGGGAGCAGGTGGCCGAACTGGGGGAATTGCCTGAGCTGACCCATTGGCACCAAGAGGGTGGTCCCTCCAGGGAGGAATTCTGCCATACTCAGAAGGAGTGCCCTTCTTTCATTGGTGTACGGCAACAGGCTGCATACCAGGCAGCAGGCCTAGGGTCCAAGGAACATTTGATTTACTGGGAGGATGATTTACTTTATAGTGAGCCTAAGTTCGCTGAGCCGGGTGCAGCCCGTGTGCTGGTGGTACCCAAGGGCTTCAGGATTTTCCTACTGGGTCTGGCTCATGACGTGCCTCTCGCAGGACATCTGGGGCAAGACAAGACCTATCACAGACTTGTCACCCACTTTTACTGGCCCCAGATGAAGAAGCACGTCGGTGCCTTTTGTAAGTCTTGCCAAACTTGTCAGGCCAGTGGCAAGAGCGGAGGGAAGTGCTTTGGACCCCTCCAACTCTTTCCTGTGGTAAGCACCCCTTTTGAGCGGGTGGGCATCAACATCATGGGGCCCCTGGACCCCAAGACCACCTTAGGCAACAGGTTTATCCTGGTCTTGGTGGACCATGCCACCCGGTACCCGGAAGCAGTCCCTCTCAGGACAGTCATAGCCCCCGTGGTGGGCCGTGCCTTAATGGGGATCTTTTCCCGAGTGGGGTTCCCCAGAGAGGTGGTTGCCGACCGGGATACACACTTCATCTCTAGGTACAAGAGGTCTCTGTGGGAGGAATGTGGGGTGACATACAAGTTCACCACTCCTTACCACCCTCAAGGAAATGGGTTGGTTGAAAGGTTCAACCGTACCCTAAAAGGCATGATTATGGGCCTAGAAGAACCCATGAGGCGGAAGTGGGACGTTTTGTTACCATGCCTGTTGTTTGCCTACAGGGAGGTGTCTCAGAAATCCTTATGGTTCAGTCCCTTTGAATTACTGTATGGCCACCCTGTCAGAGGACCTCTCACTCTGGTGAAGGAGGAGTGGGAGAAATCCCAAGGGAAAACCCCCCAGGATGTGCTCAGCTATGTGCTGGCCATCCGCAACCAGACAAAGCGCTTCAGGAAGCTCACTCAAGAGAACCTGGAGGCTAGCCAGGAGGAAATGAAAAGATGGTACGACCAGAATACCACTCTGGTTGAGTTCCACCCTGGTCAGAAAGTGTGGGTGATGGCGCCGGTGGAGCCTTGTGAGCTCCGTGACAAGTGGACCGGGCCATATGAGGTGGTAGAGCGCAAGAGCGAAGTTACCTACCTGGGTAACATGAAGACTCCCAGGCAGCCCCTGAGAGTGTTGCACGTTAACCGCCTCAAACCCCACTTTGAGAGGTCTGAAGTGACTATGCTCATGGCTACAGATGCTGGAGGGGAAGAGGATAGTGATCCTCTCCCTGACCTCCTGGCAGCCAAGGAGCAAGACGGGTCAGTGGATGGTGTGGTCCTCTCGCCCACCCTGACCCCAGAGCAGCAGAGGGACTGTCGCCAGGTCTTGGGTCAGTTCGCCTCCCTGTTCTCCCTGACCCCAGGTGTCACCAACTGGTGCGTCCACGATGTGGACACTGGAGATAGTCTGCCTGTGAATCAAAAATTTTACAGGGTGGCTGACAAGGACAGAGCAAGCATTAAGGAAGAAGTTTCCAAGATGTTGGCGCTAGGAGTAATTGAGCCCTCCAGCAGCCCCTGGGCTAGCCCAGTGGTCTTAGTGCCTAAGAAAGCTGCTACGGCCGGTGGCCCTCCAGAACTCAGTTTCTGCATGGATTACCGTGGGCTCAATGCTGTCACCAAGACTGACGCACACCCCATCCCCAGAGCTGATGAGCTTGTGGATCGGTTGGGAGCTGCCCAGTACCTCAGCACCTTTGAATTGACTTCAGGGTACTGGCAGATTGCCTTAACTGAGGGGGCTAAGGAGAGGTCAGCATTTTCAACGCCAGAGGGTCACTTCCAGTTCCGCGTCATGCCCTTTGGGTTGAAAAATGCCCCTGCCACATTCCAGAGACTGGTCA
This sequence comes from Lissotriton vulgaris, assembly GCF_964263255.1. NCBI lineage: Eukaryota > Metazoa > Chordata > Amphibia > Caudata > Salamandridae > Lissotriton > Lissotriton vulgaris. The sequence continues at coordinate 1,185,031,404 of NC_141687.1, forward strand.
ATCAGGTACTAGCCGGGCTTGAGCAATTCAGCGCTGCATACCTGGATGACATTGCTGTGTTCAGCTCCACTTGGGAGGAACATCTGCAACACCTCTTTGAAGTGTTGAAGGCCCTGCAGAAGGCAGGCCTCACTATCAAGGCCAGTAAGTGCCAGATAGAGCAGGGATCAGTTGTGTACTTGGGACACCAGGTGGGGAGCAGCCAGGTGGCGCCCCTACAGGCAAAGATTGATACCATTCTGGCTTGGGAACCCCCCAAGACCCAGACAGAGGTGAGAGCCTTTCTAGGCCTCACCGGGTATTACAGACGGTTCGTCAAAGGATATGGCACCCTTTGACAGAACTAACCTCTAGAAATCAGCCCAGGAAAGTGAATTGGACTGGGACCTGTCAAACTGCTTTTGATGTAATAACAAAAAGGAGCTAAGTGGGAAAAACGGGTACCTATGGGATAGCCCTCCACTCAATTAAATTCAATACCAAAAAATCCCTGTACCCTGGACGTTAGTTAGCATCCGTCTAGTAGACATGAGAACATAATATGCTGGAAAGATATATTCTTTAATTCCAGACACACCCCCTCTCAATTTATGGTTAGGTGTGAGTTCTCTAATGCCGTACTGTCCACAAAAAACCACTGTCTGTAACTGCAAGCAGGAGATTCCGGGGAGAATTCAACTCGACATATCCAATGATGTCTGCCCCACTGAGACAGTCCATCCACCCACACTTGAAAAATAAATCAATGAAACAAAAAATGTGTGGCGGAAAGGAAGGCACCTCACGGGCAAACAACCCTCGGGAACTTGGCAGATGTTACCAATTCTATGCCCCTTTCTCATCATCAGTTGTCATTCCTTTTCCAAGATGAAAACAGTGTCAAAGCAATGTGCAAACAGAAAGGTGCTGAGCATGGAGCTAAAGGAATAGCTCCCTGAAGTGACAAACAACTAAGAGTGAGCTTAAAATCAACAGACACTCCAATTGTACAACTTTATTACTAACTCTGGTGTGTACTGGTGAAATAAAAAGGCTGGTAGCTTACTGTCGCATACCACTACCTGTAACCGACATGTTTCACTTCCCGGTAGACTTTATGGCAGATTCATCAGGGTTCACCACTCTGTCACCGCACCAGTGTTGGACATCTTTATATAGGAAACTGTCGAATTGAAAAACAAACCCCACTTTAAACAAATTCTGGACCACACTCATCTCCTTATTATATCAAATAGTAACAAAAAGGGAATTAAAACACAGGGGTAATTACCCTCAACCAGCCATGTCCTCTCATACCAGCTGGTCAGGTGATTATTTGCCCTACTGTAGATTGTGGTATCAATCTGTAAACAATCAAAATGTAGTTAGAGATATAATTTCTAACCAAGCAAACATGCAGCCATGCTATGCATTGGTGTTGAAAGCAATGCGTCAATTGTTGTTTATATATAATCTCCTTATCTCCAAACTGCGTGTAAACTACACTACACTTCAAACACGGGCTGTAGTCACAATATGCAAATAATCAAACTGTGGTTAGAAATATATTCTGACCAAACAAACATGCAGCCTCGTTATGTATTGGTGTTCAAAGCAATGCGTCAATTGTTCACAGCAGACATGTCCCTCATTGTTTGTATATAGGCTACTTGTCTCCAGAAACGTGTGTAAACTACACTGCACTTCAAACACGGGCTGTAACCTTTGTTCACGTCAGGTAGCCCCCCCAAAATCCCTGTAGAAATCGCTATAAGTGAAGGCAATGTATCTGATACCTGCCCCGCCCCGGAGGCATTACCATCTGTAACTGCAGTCGAGCGTATCACTGTTACATGGCCATAAATCATTCCTACTGCCCCCACTCCTCACCGTACAGACACAGAACCAGGACCATACATCATCCCAGGAACGCCATGCAGCAAATGCCTACGCTTTTTAAAGTTACACTGCTGCTGCTGATCTCGGACGAGTCCGGTCACGTGGTCGGGAGAGCGCGCTGTCAGGAGAGCATGATGGAAAAACACTAGACCTGGGCAGGTTCATGCGGGCGCCATCTTAGAGTGGAGTTAGTAATTGTATGTTTTCAATCAGAACACACTGTCATTTATCGATGTTTTTATGCGTGTCCTTATTTTGAAGCCACATGTAAATAAACATTCAGCACTTGTTGTAATTATTCATATCTGGCCGAAGAAAACATTGTTCTCAACCGTGGAGTGCCTGAGCAGGTGCATGCGGGCGCCATCTCAGAGTGGAGTGAATAACTGGGTGTTTTCAATCAGGACCCACTGTGTCATTAATCAATGCTTTATGCGTGTCCTTATTTTGAAGCCACATGTAAATAGACATTCAGCACTCGTTGTCATTAATCTTATCTGGCCGAAGGAAACTTAATTCTCAACCATGGAGCTCCAATTTGGATGTCTTCGTCATTCTGCACCACGCAAAAGTGCTCCCCTCACATTCTTTATAGACAGGCCCGGTGTCAGAGAACCAGCAAGTGTCGTCACAACTCTGGCATGTTCATAATGACCAGGTTCTTTTTTTATTATTTTTCATCTTTCAAAAAACTTTATTAACAATATTAACACTGTCTCAAAGTGAATCTCCCCCTGTGTGTCACAAGAGGGACACGACCGTGTATATACACGTTAATACATTGGAACCTGTGGATTACAACCTCTATATATTGTCAATCCAGTATGTGGCATATGGCAGTGAAACCCTTCTCCTAACAGGTTCAGACGATACTTCATTGTCAAATATATAGTAGTGACTCATAAATGAAGCGGACCATTTATCAACGGTATAACGCATTGTATCCGGCCATATACATCCTTTGGACGGCATGGGGCAAAAGGACTTTATTTTTAATGCCATTCCAAAAGTGTTGGGCCAGAGGGGATTAATTCATATATGAACCCAACACCAGTTCACTCTAGATGGACAATAAGGGCACCAGTCCAGAGAAATGTATGCTCAGTCTTGAAAATGTGCCCCCACAGTCGAAAGACTAATCTTGGTGATTCTACTTGACTCTGTTCCATTCGATAATCACGTTCAATCCCTGTATGCCAGTTCTTTCTCTAAAAATCCATCTAGCTTCCTTGGTTAGTACCACAGCCTCAATGTTGTTCGGATTGCCCTTCACTGTCTCCAACACAGTCCATGTAAAGCAATGTTTCTCTTGGTGACAGTGCTGGACCAGTTTGGTAGTTAGTTTACCTGCCTTGATTGTACTAAGATGCTCTTGTATGCGGACCTTTATTTTTCTCGTGGTCAATCCAATATTTTGGAGACCGCAACTACACAGTAATCTGTAAACCACATTAGTGGTATTGCAGTTGCTAAAATGGTTCAAAAACCATTCCTTTCCTGTTGTCAACATCACACTGTTGCATTTCTTGGTTAATGGGCATACCGAGCACATCCCACAAGGATAGTCGCCATTGGGAACGGCTGTGGATTCATTTCTCGGGGGCAACTGGTCACGGGTGTGAACAAGCCTGTCCTTTAGATTACCTGACCGTTTGAAGGCAAATCTGGTTGGTGGCATGGAGAAGTCTTTATTGGATAATAAATTCCAATGCTTTCTGATAGACTGCCTGATCTTAGTGGCCATAGGGTCAAATGTCATCACTACTTGTAAACAATCTTGTCTTTCTTTGCTAGTATGTTCAAGAAGAGCGCTACGTGGGGTGTTAAGTGCCCTCTTCCTGGCATTCCTGACCACCTTACGAGGGTAGTTTCGCTGTTCAAGTTTCTTGGTCAGGTCACAGGACTGTTCCACGAACGTACCTGTCGCTGAACAATTCATCCGGTACCTGAGAAATTAACCCACCGGAAGGTTATCACGGAGGGCTCTGGGATGATATGAGTTGTGCAGAAGGAGGGAATTTCTGTCAGTAAGTTTTTGATGGACCTGGGTACTGAGGCCTCCCTCCCTGCCTGACTCTAGGTCAAGATACAGATATGTAGCATTGGTATGGCTGTAAGACCAGGTAAACTTGAGACTCTGATCCTGTGAGTTTAGCCAAGTCAAAAACTCTAACAAGGATTCCTCGGAGCCTGACCATATGCAGAGCACATCGTCTATATATCTCTTCCAGAGGCAAATATGCCTCTGGAAGGGGTTGGTATCCGGATAGACGATGTGCTCCTCGAATTGGCCAACGTATATACATGCCGAACTGGGGGCCATAGTGGCCGCCATTGAAGTGCCAGAGGTCTGCAGGTAGAGTTGGTCTTTATACATAAAGTAGTTTTGGCAAAACGTGATTACTGCGGGAAACTCTAAACTACCCGAATACCTTTTCCCAGAGACAGACTTGCTGAGTGCTGGGCGCTCGATTTTGCTGACAACCGCTACCTGGGCATTCGGTCCCCCCCGCCGCCGCCTAACAATCGCGGCCGCCGAGCGGGGGGACTACAGCCCCCACAATCCCCTGGAGACACGCCCACCTACGCCTTAGGACGCGCCCGGAGGTGCACAAAAGCAGCAGCATTCCGCTGAGGGAGCGGGAGCCTTTGGCAAAACGTGATTACTGCGGGAAACTCTAAACTACCCAAATACCTTTTCCCAGAGACAGACTTGCTGGGCGCTGGGCGCTCGATTTTGCTGACAACCGCTACCTGGGCATTCGGTCCCCCCTGCCGCCGCCTAACAATTGCGGCTGCCGAGCGGGGGGACTACAGCCCCCACAATCCTCTGGAGACACGCCCACCTACACCATAGGAAGCGCCCGGGGGTGCACAAAAGCAACAGCGCTCCTCCCGTGCCGCGGGGCGTGCGCGGGTGAAGCCCGGATCAATAGCGGGGCCGTTTTGTGGCCGTTCGGAGGCCGAAGGAGGCTGGGCTGGGCCACCCTCCTTTGGCCCATCCACAAGAATATTCCTGGACCAACAAGTATTTCCAAGTAAGATCGATTGCTTGACATCTTTATTCTCTTTGTGACTTTGGCTTGGGGATTACGACACTGCGGTTTCTACATAGGGATTTGCTTTATTTGTTAAAATGCCTGCTCCACCTAACAAAAGGCTGAAAGAAACTAAGACTTCTTTACCCAGTTTAACAGCGATAGACCGCATGCTCCAGAAGACCATAGTGGTGGTGGCAAACGCCATTGAGCACACTGAGCGACGACTTTCACTGCCTGTCGGATCTCTAACCCTTTTGTCAACAGTTGACACTTCGATAATTACGAAAAATACGATGGATAATACTACTATGGATTCTCTTTGTGTTCCATCTTTTGTATCTCTCCCAGTTGCACATCATGTTATTAGTACTTATAATGGAGACACTATTACTGATAATGTTACTCAGGAAGTACAGCCTTTTACTTCCACTAGTGCATCAGCTTCGACCTCCCCTGTGTACTCCAAACGCTCTTCTATGGGAATGATCAAACACGCCAGTAGCCCACAAGAAGCAGATAAAGGGGGTGATATTAGCATTCCGCATCAGCTGAGGGATCAAGACAAGTCAACTGACCGCAACACTAATGTTTTAAATGCAGATTTATTATTAGAAATCTCATCTGCTGAGGAGAGATCCTTCTTTGACTCCATAGTTGATAATTCTACAAATACGAATTTGGCATCTATAAATCGGCCAAAAAAGAGGAAACATGGAGGTGGCACTCGACAAGGTCGAATTATAAAATCACTAGGAGTAACCCATAATCCATTAAGGACCGAGGGAGCGGCTCGTTCCGCATCAGATAGTAACAAGAGTGATCCCCAGCCGACTGTTCGTGAAGTTGCAAAAGATTTACTGGGAAACATAGAGCACCTAGTTAGGTCCCTAATTCTCCCGTTAATCCATAGGGTAAAAATTATATCAGAAAAAATGGGGGAGATAGAAACATCGATACAGAGGAATGCTGATCAGACCAGGGAACTTTTTACAAGTACTTATAAAAGCCATAAAGGTGTGTTAGCTCCATCAGTGCCCCCAAACGGTGACAAAAAAAATAGTAAGGAAGCACAACTACCGTCAGCAAAGGGGTCCAAGGCCGCTAATAATACAAATAAGGTACAAACAAATGTTGAAAGTGAAAAAGGGGGAGGACAGGTACAGGAACAAAAAACAAACAGCAATCAAATCAATACAATTAGACCAAAAGAAAATAAGAGTAATTTAATCTATAATCCACCCAGAGTATCCAAGAGGAATGTAGATCTTCCACCTCAGGCAGCACCTTTTGTAGTAATCATGACAGGGGTACCTGAACTAGAAAATGGTAAACGAGAAAACTTCCATACATTGAAGAATAAGGTGATACATTGGTTGGCAAATAACAGACCATTGCCACCTAATTTAAATGGGGAAATATTGAATGTGAGAAGAGTTGGATGGTTGGGTCGCAGACCCAAGGATCAAAAAGGGGACGTGATCATCATAAATTTTAGAGACCATAGAGTCTCTAAATACATTGGGGAATGGTATGATGGGAGAGATAGGGAGGGAATCACAACTCAAGACCTGACCTACTTTTACCCACAATCATTGCTGAAAAGACCAATATATCCCCCACCAACCCAAGGCTGCGACTTTCCCACCTACGGCTTTAATGTCCCCACATTTAACCGCTATTCCATGTTCAAAGGGATAAAGGAATTGACTGACTGTGTGGTAGGGCTTTGAGTGATACCCAGGCCAAAACAGCTGGCTATAAAATCAAATGTCCGGGAAAAGATGGCAGGGAGGATAACAATGATGTAACTCCCTTACCTAGGGAGGATAGCCCTGGGATTGTGCCGACAATTATAAAACACCAGTCTAAGGATAAAGGAGAAAAAGTCCCAGAAGTAAACATAAACAAGGTAAACCCAATTCAGGCATAATTAAGCTAATTTCCTGGAACCTAGCAGGGCTATTGAAAAACATGTCCAAACCGGAATGGAACGAATTCATAGATGGATTCGACATCTGTATGTTCCAAGAAACATGGAGTATATCCCCCCCAGCATAAATGTGGGTACACAACTCATTTTATACCAGTTATTAGTGCTGAGAGGGGCCGGCCTTCTGGGGGCTTACATATTTGGACTAAAATATCGCTTAATTTGGCTATTACCTCCCACTCGTGGCCATCAAATGATATACTGCATATTTCTGTTAAGGGTCATAAAACCTTTGGGCTGTTTAATGTGTATGCACGTGGGACTCCAGGAGGCCAAACATCACCCACTATAGCACTCCTTGAGGGGGCATTGGCAGGTATCCGCCCACTGTCTAGTATTGTCATTGGAGGAGATTTTAATTGTACTTATGAACCTTTGGACACAGATGACATCATGTGTATGAATGAGGATGACTGTACAAGGTCTATCCCGTTGTTAACCCTAGCACCGATAAAAAAGTGGACCCCGAGAGTGATACAACTGAATGCCCTAACAGTAGAATATAATCTACGTGCATTGAATGGGAGAACACTATCTGACCCAAATGGGGCAATGACCTATAACAAACTCAGTTGTCCCTCCCTTATTGATTATATCTTGCTCGATACCAAATCCTGGAGCAGTTTAGTGGATATGGAAGTTGCACAGTCACAAGACAGCGACCATAACCCATTATGTATGGGAATAACATGGGGGAGGGAGAGGGATTCAGTAGAAATACCAATACTGATCACAAAAGAATTTATCCCGTCTGATGGTCACCGCAAACTTAAGTGGAACAGGATATTAGGCCAAGAAGACAGTCTGCTCTCTATTAGAGGAATCGTTGAATTACAAACTAGGGAATTGGGACTTGTGAACATGGCTGCCAATAAGGATAGTATTAATTTTAGCCTTGAAGATTCCTATAACACTCTAGTAAGGAATATTGGATCCCTCTTTTCTGTAAAGAGTGGTGGAGGTTCTATAAAGAAATGCACCCAACAAGCTAGCACCCCCTGGTACACGGTGCAATGTAGGGAGAAAAGAAGGGAAATAGGAACTGCGATTAAGGGGAAGGACAATGTAGCTCTGCGGCTGGCCAGAAAAGAATACAAAAGCTGCATACAAAAGGCCAAGAGGGATTGGGAGGAGGAGTACTGGCAGGAACTAAAGGTGGCAGCAATCTCCAAAAATACAATACTATTTTGGAAAATGATAAACAAGTTAGACAGAAAAGGTGTTGACCCCCTTGCTAACCACATAACGGAACAACAATGGTATACACACTTTTCTAATTTGTATTATAGTGGGAAAGAAGTGACTCCACTATGTTGGGACCAAGCATATCCTAGTAATTATAGGACTACATCCATTGAGCCTTTTACAGCGCAGGAAGTAGCTGCAGCCATAAGAAAAATAACTCCTGCGAAAGCGGCTGGTCAGGATGGAATTCCAGATGATCTGTTTTTATATGATCCCAAGCTGTGGTCCAATTTTATTGCACCCCTGATAAATCTAATGCTTGCCGGTCACCCAGTCCCCGACTCCTGGAAGGGAGCAGAAGTGGTCACAATCCACTAGAAAGGTGATAAGGAGGACCCTGCCAACTACAGGCCGATTAGTCTAATCGATGCTATGCAAAAAGTAGTTGGACGGGTGAACAGAATAGACAGATGGACTGAGGAGGGGAGTATACTCTCCCACTTCCAGGCAGGCTTTCACAAAAATGTGGGGGCTATGGATCTGGTCTTCAGGTTTTGGGCAATTTATTGGAAAACAGTCACCGTTAGGAGGGGAAAATTCTACCTGGCCTTCGTAGATTTAAAAAGCGCCTTTGACCTGGCACCTCGTGAAAAACTCTAGAGGGTTTTACTGGACATGGGCTTTCCATGCTATCTTCTGGAACTGCTAGTAAAGCTCCATGAGGATAGCTATGCCAGGATTAGATGGGGGAGCCAGGGGCAGTTACCGGGGAGGGTGTCCGTGAATAGGGGGGTACGCCAGGGCTGTGTGATGGCCCCAACACTGTTATCTCTCTTTGTTAACGGGGTTGTGGAGCAATTGAGGGAGGACAGTGCCGATGCCCCAGTCTTGGCAGGAGAGAAAAAACCTACCCTCCTGTTCGCGGACAACACCCTTTTGTTGGCCAAAACCCCTGTGGGCCTGCAAAAACTTTTGGACAAATTTAGTCTATTTTGTGATGAGCGTGGACTTACCATTAACACGACTAAAACAAAGTTGATGGTATTACCCCCCCAAAAAAGGGAAGTAATCCTCAGATCTCCCTTAATGGAACTCGACTTGAGGTGGTGGAGGAATTTGACTATCTGGGAATAAGGATAAATAGTAAAATGAGGTGGGATTCCCATACAGCCAAGATGCAGCTAAACCTTAGGAGAGTTTCAGGTGCTATATTAAGGAGCCAGCGATTATCAGTCAGCAGACCTATTGCCCCTGCTCTTGCTGTGTATGAAGGAAGGGCGCTGCCTTCAGCGACATACGGGGCAGAATTATGGGGTGGAGAAAATGTTGAGGTATTGGTAAAGGCAGAGAATACATTTATTAGGGAGTTAGTTGCCTTACCGGTATCAACCCCACTGAAACCATTGTACCTGGATATGGGCAAACGCAGCATCTCAGATGTAGTTCACTTGCGTCCATTGCTGTTCTGGGTACGTCTAAGGAGGACCCCGGAGCTAGCACATTATGCCCTAGTGTTGGATGAAATGATTGCACTGAATACCAGTGGTAAAATACACTGGGTAAACAAACTTAAAGAGATGGTTTTGAAGTTGGGTTTGACTGAAACCTGGACCACCCAGGCACCACCCCCAAAGCAAGTAATAAAGAAAATGTATTGGGAGTGGGTGGAGGCTCAAGAACAGAGGAATCCAAGTTGGGTTTTTTTAACTATGCAGTTCATAGAACATAAACCAATTAGAAAGCTGGAACCCTTTTTAGACCTGATCACAACACCTAGAGATAGAGTGATCTTTTTAAAGATGAGATATGGTACTTTACCTCTTAATCACTTCACTAAAGGATGGAAAGCCTCAAGGGCACTAAACGGTGCATGCCCTTGCTGTCCCTGCAAAACAGAATCCCTTGCACATTTTCTGTTCGGTTGCAAAACCTATAAGAGGGCAATACAGAGATGGCTTAGACCAGTCTGCAGGGAGCTTGGGACTAGAGACTTTCGGGTTGCCCTCCATATTATTACAACCAATACGCTCCCACTGTTTATTGTTTGTGGTGTGGCTAAGTACTTATCAAGCGCCTGGCTCATTCGCACAAGGATATGTAATGTTATCAATACTTAGGCCGTAGGGATACGATCACCAATTAATAACTTCCTTTTTAAACATTGTGATACTTAGTATTGTCATGTAACCTTGGTTTGTATTATGTTTTAAATGTACATAGTAATTTTTAAACAATTTTAAATGAAATGTACTTTTTAATCCCCATGTTTTTGTGATCAATGTACTTTTATGATATGACAATATCGAATAAAGTATCAAACAACAAAACATAAAGTAGTTACGAGTAAGAGCCAATTCAACACATTCCATGACAAAGGATTGCGGGGTGCCATAAAACCATTCGAGATCCCCGTGGCACGCGCTGCTGCCAGTAGCGTCGCGTCCTGGGGAATACTCGTGTACAGGGACTCGAAATCAATTGTTACCAGAAACTGTACACCTGGATCATATGGGACATTCTCCAAGATGTTAAGAACATCGGTGGTGTCCTTAACAAAGGACTGTTGATTGACCACCGATTCACGGAGGAAATAATCCGCGTATTGAGAGAGGGGCTCCAGAACTGACTGTATACACGAAACTATGGGCCTGCCGGGTGGTGGACGGGTAGGTTTATGTATCTTTGGTAAGATATAAAACGCGGGAGTCCTGGGGGTATCATTCACAAGGAACTCCGCTTCTTTAACAGAAATCCATTTGTTGGTCTTAGCTTTGCTCACCATTTCACGAATGGTGTTCAACAAGCCCTCAGCCGGATCCCTGTTGAGAGGTCTATAGTTTGTGCGTACACTTAGCAAGCGTTGTATCTCTGCGTCATAATCCCGTGTGTTCAGGACCACGACTGCGCCCCCTTTATCCGCTGACTTAATAGTCAGCTAAACATTCTGCTCTAGTCCCTTGACTGCCTCCCAATCATTTGTGGTCATATTGGTGCATTTACAATGTTCCTGGGATTTTTCAAGAATTTCAATGTCATGAAGGACCTTCTCCTCAAACACTGCCACTTCTGGACCTACTTCAGCAGCGGGGGACAGAATGTGGCCGGTTTTCTCAGATTGGTACCCCGAAATTAGTCAGTGTCTTTTTCTTTATTAGCAAAGAATTTCTTTAATTTAATCTCTTGCATTGTTTCATGGAACTCAATGCAACACTTAAATGCATCATGTTTAGGCGTTGGGACGAATCCCAATCCCTTGTTGAGGACTCTCTCCTCACTAGATGTTAAGATGTGATCTGACAAGTTCACAACAATGCTCTCATTTACTTCAATGTGCGACCTCGGCTGTGGGTCACTCTGGGTGAAAAGGTCTGCCATTGGGGTGTTGGATTGCCTCTTCCTCTGCCTCTTCCTGGGGTCCCCCTTCCCCTGTTGTGATTGGTTCTCTGACCCTGTCCTAAAAAAGAACGTAACAGAGTGCCGAGATCCTCGTTCTGGCGGTCCTGTTGGTTGACCCTCACCCTGTTGCTTTGCTGGGGTTCTTCTTCTTCCTCGCTTGATGTATTTTTCAAACGTCCAGTTATTAGGTGTACACCTGGACTGTTGTCTGCCTCCCCTGCCTCTTTGCTGGGTTCCTGTACTGGGCTGCTCTGATCCTTGTTGATAGTATTCCTCTTTCACATAAGGAAACGCCCACTCATGTGTGTACCTTTCCAGGTTTCTAGTCAACCCTTTCATTTTTTGGTTGACCATATCATTCTTATAGTCTGTAAGGTCATCCTGAATTCTTTGGAGGTGCTCCTTACTGTCCACCAGAGTGGTGTAGTTGGCTATACTTTCTTCCAACTCAAGGATCTCTTTTAGGAGATCCTCCCTCAGTCGTTGGGCAGTGCTAATTATTAGGATGAGCCAGTCCCTGGTGCACTTGTTGTTGATGAAACTCCAATCAAGGCGGAACTTGCTGTCATCCAGGAATATTCGTGGCTCAATCCTCACCAACAGACTCGGGGGCGCTACTCCTGCTGTATAATATTTAGTCATCAACGCACCGTGCAGTGCGACCCTCACTTGTTTCTTTTTTAATGTTGACAATTTCTCCCATTCCTCCCTAGCAGAGGTGGTACCTCGCAAGGGGGCACCTGGGAATAACGAAGGGCCTGACAAGATCGCTGCTATCTGGTCATCCGTGAAAGCCAGACAGTTTTTATCCATCTGGAACACTCTTATTTATCAGACCAGACTAAACGATATCACAACCATGTTGTCAAACAATTTATACCCACACTGATGGTGCACACTCACTATTTAGTGTCACACCACATATAATGAAAGGAATGGAGAAAATGGTCCAGAAATGAGCTCACATGGAGAAGGAACCTCCCAATACTTTAAAAACAAGCTCTCACGGCTGAGCCGCCGTACATCACATGTAATAACAAAAAGGAGCTAAGAGGGAAAAACGGGTACCTATGGGATAGCCCTCCACTCAATTAAATTCAATACCAAAAAATCCCTGTACCCTGGACGTTAGTTAGCATCCGTCTAGTAGACATGAGAACATAATATGCTGGAAAGATATATTCTTTAATTCCAGACCCACCCCCTCTCAATTTATGATTAGGTGTGAGTTCTCTAATGCCTTACTGTCCACAACCAACCACTGTCTGTAACTGCAAGCAGGAGATTCCGGGGTGAATTCAACTCGACATATCCAATGATGTCTGCCCCGCTGAGACTGTCCATCCACCCACACTTGAAAAATAAATCAATGAAAACAAAAAATTTGTGGCGGAAAGGAAGGCACCTCACGGGCGAACAACCCTCGGGGAACTTGGCAGATGTTACCAATTCTATGCCCCTTTCTCATCATCGGTTGCCATTCCTTTTCCAAGATGAAAACAGTGACAAAGCAAAATGTGCAAACAGAAAGGTGCTGAGCAAGGAGCTAAAGGAATAGCTCCCTGAAGTGACAAACAACTTCGAGTTGAATTCTCCCCGGAATCTCCTGCTTGCAGTTACAGACAGCGGTTTGTTGTGGACAGTAAGGCATCAGAGAACTCAAACCTAACCATAAATTAAGAGGGGGTGGGTCTGGAATTAAAGAATATATCTTTCCAGCATATTATGATCTCATGTCTACTAGACGGATGCTAACTAACGTCCAGGGTACAGGGATTTTTTGGTATTGAAACTGCTTTTGATGCCCTAAAAACTGCCATATGCACCTGACTTTTCCAGTGAGTTCATTGTGCAGACAGACGCTTCAGAGCAAGGTGTGGGAGCAGTACTCTCACAGATCAACGACGAGGGTGGAGACCAACCTGTAGCTTTCATTAGTAGGAGGCTACTCCCCAGGGAACAGAGATGGAGTGCAATTGAAAGGGAAGCTTTTGCTGTGGTCTGGGCTCTGAAGAACCCTACCTGTTTGGAACTCACTTCCGTGTTCAGACCGACCACAGACCCCTCAGATGGTTAATGCAGATGAGGGGTAAGAACCCAAAACTGTTGAGGTGGTCCATTTCCCTACAGGGGATGGACTTTACGGTGGAGCACAGCCCTGGTACAGAACACGCCAACGCTGATAATCTGTCCAGATTCTTCCACCTAAGTGAAGAGGACTCCCAAGAGGTTGGGTAGTTCTCCCCACTTTCAGCTGGAGGGGACACATGTTAGACCTGACACCCTTGGCGTGTTTTCCCCCCTATCTTTTTGCCTCTGCCTCCTGTATTTTTGATGCTGTGCTGCATTTCGTTTTTGCTGGTTTAGATGCTTTGGACACTCTGCCACTGCTGTCCAGTGCCAGAGTGTAAGTGCTCCCTATGAAAATGGTCATATTGATTGGATGTACCTGATTGGCATATTTCTATCACCACAAAGTCCCTAGTAAAGTGTACTAGATGTACCAGGGCTGGTGATGACAGATGCTACTAGTGGGCCTGCAGCACTGATTGTGCCACCCACATGAGTAGCCCTAAAATGGTGTCTCAGGCCTGCCACCACAGTGCCTGTGTGCAGTCAGTGAATTGCCATGTCCTCCTAGCCAGTGTCCCCACTGGCTGGGCCTAACCCTTCCCTTTAGATACACATTGGTCACCCCTATGGAAGGCTAAGGCTCAAGGTACCCCCCTGGGCAGGGTGCAGTGTATAGGAAAGGTAGAGCATGTACTAGTGCAGGTAACATGCACTGGTAGTGAGCAGCAGCCATTTTCTGTGCTCACTGCAGCAAAGTTATCTTGCTCCATAGACTAACATGGGGGAGGCTGGTCCCAATGGATACCAGCTTATCTTTCCATAGGAACAAGTTGGGACATAAGTGATTGATATCCCTGAACTCAGACTTTAATAACACATCTTTTAGGAAAGGTTGTTTTTAAATTCTGTGTTTGAGAACAGTTCTTTTAGAAAGTGGCTGTTCTATTGTCTAACCTTTCTGTGTGCCTGGACCTGCTTGTGGATTGACTGTCTGGTTTGAGGGTGACAGGGGCTGGGGAGCCCCCAGGAGGTTGTCTGAGTCAGCCCGTGGTTGAATGACTGCATCTGCAACTAAAGTGGTGGGAGGAGATAGCACCAGGGAGTGAATAGGGCTGTGCCGCCTGCCTGCCACAATGCTGGCTCCACCTCCTGCTGGGTGACTGTCACCTCTGCCCCTCACACTGAAAAGAAGGAAGAAGCCAGGAAGCCCAAGTGCTCCAGGAACACCCAGAACTGGTTTAGACCGGGCTCAGGGCCCACTTGCACAAAGACTTCAAAGACTTTTAGGGGTATAAGAGAAGGACCCCTGACAACAGAAAATCAGATTCTACAATCAAGAGGAACCTCTGCCAGAAGAAGGACCGCTGAAGGAACTGAAAGAGGATTGCCTTGCTGTGTGCTCTAAGGGCTGACCTGTTCTGCTGTCCATCTGAAGCTGAGGAGAAGAGGGACTTTGCTGTGTGCTGTGACCCTGCCTGCTTGACCTACAAAGACTTTGCTGTGTGCTGTGTCTTCTAACTAAATCTCCAAGGGCCTGAAAAGAGCTGGCCTCCTGTCCTGGAACTCAGGGTTAAAAGGTTCCCAAGCATTTCCAAACTGCTGTAAAGATTGTGTGGCGCCTTGCCCCCAGTGCGTGTTTCTAACTGCTGGCCGTGGGAGAAGATCGATGTGCTCATCGGCACATATTCAGGGGTGACCGGAGGACTGTGGTGCCTCTCTGCGTCAAGAATCTCCCCCAACAAACTGGTGGCCTTGTGGGCGGTCTAGTCACGTCCTGTGGCCCTAAAATCGCTTGCCGCCTTTCCATCGCCGCTGCCCAGGGCCAGAATCACCCTGAGAAGTTCGACGTCCCTTGCCGGGGCCGCGGAGACGGAGATCGAGGCCGCCGCGCTCCCATTGGCTAAGAGAAGCGAGCACCCTCAGTAAATGCAGTGCTGGGATTGGCCCAGCGCCGCCGCGTCATCTTCAATGCCGTGCACTGATTGTCTGCCGCCTTTCGCGTCATCAGGGGCTTGTCCCAGGAGCCGCACTGCCATTGGCTGACTCCCGGGTGTTTGTGGAGGTTCGCCGCTAGGGCCCACGACCGGATTGGTCCGCGTCATTGGAGCATCGCTGGGAGCCGCCGAGAGCCGTGACCAGAAAGGAACTATCGAGGAAGCCGAAGCCGAGTCATCTACGTGACCCGACCCCGCCGAGGGAGCAACGCGTGTATCGATCGCCCCCGTCCTGCTGTCCCAGCAAAAAAATGCCAGGTTAGCTCCCCGCCGCTCGCTGGAGTACCGAGAGTGGGCGGAGAGCTGACGGGACCGGCCGGGCTGTGTTGAGGATTCCTCTCTCTCTGAAGTTTCCCCGTTAAAGAGCAAGACGGTGAGGTGTCCTTGTGGGGCTGGCGTAGGGGTAGCGAGGGGCGTATTTTGACCATACGCCCTGCTGAACGCTCCAGTGAGATTTAATAGACTTGAGACTATTTTTCTTTTAAGTAAAGAACTTCCTAGCAATTACATGCAACCATTGATTACGTGCAACCATTGATTAAGTGCAACCATTAATTAAGAGCAATCATCCTGTAAGTGACCGTTCTTCTTGCTGAAACTAGATAAAGAGATATTTTTATATATACTCACCTATGTGGCCTCAGTTTGTGGTGGAGTTGGGGTCATTGTGTGTGTTGAATGCAAATATTATACACATTGCCTTGGGGATAAGCCTGTCTGCTCGTGCCAAGCTACCTAGGAGGTGAGCAGGGGTTATCTACAGTGTGTATTCCTTCACCCTGACTAGAAGTAATGGTCCCTACTTGGTCAAAGGTACTTACCTCTGCCAATTAGAGACCCCCAGTTTAACATTGAGGAATTGAATTGTGTCATGTATCTTACTTTATTAGTCTCAGAGTCCTGGTCCTGTTCTATGGTTGTTCTTTTGGGATATAGTAAGGCTTTTCTTTTCATTTTCGTGGTTCTTGATTTTGCATTTTCTAGCATTGAAGTGGGATATCCTCTCATTCTAAATCTGTTGTACATTTGATCTAATTGTATGAGGAATTCAGTTTCTTCCAAGCAGTTAATTTGTGCTCTTAAAAATTCACGGAATGGAATACTCCATTTTAAACATCTAGGGTACGCACTGTTCGCTGATAAGATGCTATTGCATGCCGTGGCTTTTCGGAAAAGTGTGGTACATATTTTCTGATCTTTTATATAAATTTGTATATCTAGATAATCAATCTCTGTTTCATTGATGTTATAGGTGAATCGCAGTTGAAAGCTGTTCTTGTTGAGATTCTTGAGGAAAGTGTCTAGTTCCTCTGTATCTCCCTCCCAGATTAAAAACCGATCGGCTATGTAGCGTACCCAAAGTACAATGTTCTCCATTATATGTTTGTTCTGCCTCCCACATGCCCATGGTGAGGTTTGCATATGTGGTCACAAAGGAAATGCCCATTGCCATGCCTTTGCTCTGATTGTAATTTTTTTATCAAAAATGAAGATGTTGTTTGTGAGGCAGAAATATAGCATTTCCAGTAACATGTGCATCTGTTGGAGAACATTTAGAGATCTCGATCTAAGAAAATATTCACAGGCTTTGATCCCATCTTCATGCCTGATCGAAGTGTACAATGATACAACATCGATGGTTATCATTGTGTATTCCTCTAACCAGGGTATGTTGGTGATTCCGTTTAAAAAATCCATGCACTCTCTGATGTAGGATGGTAGGTCTTGTACATAGGTGAATAAAAAAATGTCCAAAAATCTTGAGGTATTTTCTAGTAAGGAGCCGCAGGAAGTGACAATTGAGCGCCCCAGTGGACTATCTCTACTCTTAGGTACTTTTGGTAGTACATATTTGGTTGGTGTAACTGGGTGTTTTACCAGAAGGTAATTCAACTCATTTTCAGCCATTAATCCATCTCAATGCCAATCTTGTAACATCTTGTGGAACTTGTTCGTAATCATCGGTATAGGGTCTTCTTTTAATCTTTCATAGTTTGACAGATCATTCAGTTGTCGCTTAATTTCCATGTAGTATTTTTGAACGTCCACAGCTACAATGTTTCCCCCATTAACGGAGGCGTTTATCACGATCTTGTCATCTGATCTTCAGTCATTTGTGTATACATACTTTAGTGCCTCTAGCAGTCATACATGGGATTCAATCAATGGGTCACTTTTTAAATATTTATGATGTAATAAATGTTTATTAGTGTTTTTAGAGGTTCGTTTTAACAGATTTTTTTATATGAAATTTGAATTAATAATGTAATCAGAATGGTTGGTTTTAAATTATTTTTTATAAATGCACCACTTACGGGTTAAAGTTTGGATCAGGGACATGTCAGCTCCAGGAGAGAGCATTAACTCTATGACCCACTGGGGTTCAATGTAGCATTGTTCTACAACAATGTTTGCATAATACTTTGGGGAGTAATAGAATGATCTTCTATGTCTGCAATAGGTGTCTCATGATACTAATCCTGTCATTTGGGTTACAGACAAGTTTATTTTGGATCTTTCCATTGTATTCCATGAAAATGTTTTAAACTGATAAATTGCTTTGGCTGAAATGGTTTTGTACAATAGCCAGCTTTTGGCACAGATTTCTTAGGCGCAACACTTTTTGTTATCTGTTTGGCTGGTTTGGGTAAGGGGTTTCAATAACGCACATTGCACTTTATGACTTTACCCTGGTATTATATACCATTTGTGCTTGTTGACCCACTAAGGGGACAACTGCAATCTGCCTATTTTGCATATGCTAAATTTGCACTATTGCATTTTTTTGCACATTTGTCTGTACTGTACGACATGACAATCTGGACTTAATGAACTACTATTAGAATATCAGTTGACCATAATGCATTTGAAGCACCAATGTATTGTCAAATGTCTTCTATGTCTATTGGCCCGATGGTCAAGTGATGTTCACTACTTGCACTTTAAATTTGATGGCTTCTATTGTCAGCGTCATGTGATCAAGGCCTTTTTGGGGCCGAAACACGTCATGGTGGTGCGTGGTGCATCATTGGACTAAATAAATACCTTTTGCATGCAGAAGTCTGGGTCCATTTTTATCCATCATTGGGATGTTTGAGACAGAGTTCTTCATATATTTATTCACTGAAATAAACATAGGTTGCAGGGGTGTTATAGTTAGCTGGACATTTCACTCATACAAAACCATTGAGATTCCACTGTTATAGTTAATTCAGCTAACTATAACTCGCACGCCCACAATGCACTGCTGATGATGTTACATATTACATCACTCATGACATGGTCAGTAACATCACTCATGAGATCACTGATGACATCTCAAATGACATCACTGATGACATCACTGATGACATCATCCAGTGAATGTGTGTTTTTCTGAAAAGTAAACATGTTTTATATATGTATATCTCAAGGTCGATGGAAGAATAAGTGGGTATATAAGGGTCTAAATGGATGATTTTTTTTGTAAAATTGATTGTATAATGGACTGTATAAGTTTATCTTAGTGAATACATGGATTAGTGAGTAATGTTTAAATATGTAAATATCTGTATCAGTCTCTCACTTTGTGTATAAAAGGCTGCATAGGTTATTAGTTGGTTTTTCGAGTATCAGTATGAGTGTCTGTGTGTCTGTATGGTTCAGTGGGGGGTAATATTTAGTGCATATATGCATGAATGAGTGTGTCACTGTTTATATGTGTTGAGACAGTATGTGTGCAGGACTATATAGGTGGATCTGTGTGTGTATGGGTGTGTTAGTTAATGAATGGCTGTCTCAATAGTGTCTTTATGAGTAACTACATATGTTTTAAACTAGCATATGAGGGTTTTGGTGTATATAAGTGAGTATATGTGAGAATGGTAGAGTTATTGTATAAATGACTCTGTGTTTCTATAAATGAGTGCACAAGAGAGTAAGTACGTGTACGTTTTTGTATCAGTAAGTGTGGTGGTGTGTGTATAACTGTATATGCAACTTAATGGATGTTTGCTACTTTGTTTACATGTGTGACTATGTGTGTGATAAACTCTATGGATGAGTGTCATTGTGTAACAGGATGTATAGGTGTATGAGTACATATGATGAGTGTCTGTATAGGACTGTTGGTGAATGAGTGGATGTGTGTGTAGATCTTGGAATTACTAAATAGGTGTGTTGTAAGTGGTATTGGTATGTCCATTGTTTGGAAAATCTTAGTTTCTATTTTTGAGTGTGTGTATCAAAGGTTATATGAGGGTGAGAGGAGGTCTGTCACTCTATCACAAGGATGATGTCATCAGTGATGTCATCAGTGATGTCACTGACCATGCCATCAGTGATGTAATATGTGACATCATCATGCCTTTGGTGCACAACTTCTACAAGTTTGGGAGCCGGCATTGCTTTTCCACATGGGGAGCTCCCCATGTGAAAAAGCAATCTGATTTAGATTTTGAAAGAGAGAACGGATTTCCTTGCTATGGGAGGGCAGGCTGCACACCCCGGGACACTGCAGGAGCCGGCCCTCCCACAATACATAATGCCCCGGGGGTGGTCGTCCCCGGGGCTTTAGAGACCTTGCAGATCCCCCAACGATTTTTTTGTAGCCCCAGGGGGTTGACGGGGTCCTTGAGTGCTCCAGGAGGGGGGACATGCTGTCCCCTTCCTACAATACATAAAGCCTCAGGGGGTGGTGGTCCCTGCGGCTTTGGGGACCTTGGACCCCTCCCCCCACCATTTTTTTTTAGCCCCGGGGGGGTGACGATCCCTAGGGGCTAATAAAAAAAGCTCTGTTTTATTTTACGGCAGAGTCTGCGCATCCTACACGCACCTGCCGGGTCTTTTAAAAAAAAAATGTTGTGGGCCCTGCGGGTCCTTATGGGACCGCCTAAGCAGGTCTAGAGGGTAAAAGTATTTCTACCCTGCCCCTTTCTACGTTTTGCACACATATTCCACTGACTTCTTCAGCCTCCCTTCTACTGAGGCACAAAATGGCTGCCAACAGTTCCTGATTTTGAATGTTGACAGCCACTTGAAAGCCAATTAGCATTCAGCGCGTGATTGGAAGAGTGTGCTTACAATACACTCACGGTCTGCTGATAGTCCGCGAATCGTCTGCGCCCATAGATATATAAATGCTTTTAACTGTCATTTTCTCAGGAAATACTGAACAGATTGACACCATTTCAGCAAAAGGCACAAGTCTGAACCGAGGACTACATCTTTGCCAAATTTGGTGCACTTCGGGCTGTAGCTGTGGCTAAAGGTCCTACGGGAAATTGCATGGGGAATACACATTTTGGGACCCTCCTTTTTTCTCGGCCCCCGCTTGACGACTCACCCTGAAACTTTCAGGATAGGAGCGGACCGGAGTTGACCATTAGTTTTGAAAATTTCATGAAGATTCTTAAACCGGTGGGGGGATTGTGGACCCCCCACATTTCTTTATCACTATGCCGCTGCAATTTGGTCCCCCCAGGGGGTAATTTAAAAAAAACAGACCAGGTTTAAAAAAAACATTTGGGCCTTTTTTGTCCTTGTGGGACCACCTGGGCAGGCCTAGGGGGTCAGGGTATATCTACCCTGCCCCTTTTGTGTTCTTCACGTTTGTTGTTTGTTTTTCTGCTTTCTTGTGCCTCGGTCTATCAAGCACAAGACGAATGCCAACACTTCCGCGCTACCGAGTGGGGCGCTTTCCGTTGGGGGTAGGTTCCACGCCCTGGCTGTTCTTATCTGAGGTATCTTACCTTTACGAACAGCCCCGCGGGAACAGACTGCGGGGCCCTTTAGGGTTACTTTTAGGGTCTCCCCTCTTAAAGCAGGACCACTTGGCCTGCTTCCTGATTGACCCAGTGAGGTTGTATCTATCTTTTCTTTTTTTTCTATCTTTCTCACTGTGTAGTACCTAGCACCAGAGGTCCTGAAGAATTGCCAGCAAGGCAAGAAACATGTCGACCTTTTTAGAGGGTTGTGCTAGCTTACTGTGCACCTCATGGTTCCTTTCTCCCCTCCCACCATTTTAACTAAGGGAGTCAGCCACGTGAATAAAGTCCTTAGTGTATTGACTCACCTTTTTTAAACCTCACCATTCCCTCACGACTACACCTTCACCAGACCCCCTCACACGCACTCAAACCATTGGCTGGAACAAAAGATCTCCAACAAAGAGCACCTACGGCGCCCGTCGGACATTGCAGCGCAGTCTGATGAGGAGCAGGAGACCAATGATGAAGCATGACACCTAAGCTTCTGGGTGGGTCTCCTAGTTCCAACAAGGGAACACCTCGTTCCCTGCTCTTGCTCTAATCGAGATTCACACACACATACCTCCTTTTTTTGTCCCCGAGGAACTTTGTATTCTTTTGCTTAAATAGAAGTGTTGACAGCCCATGAGCATGCAGCTTTCTCGGGAAGACATGCTGATTGGCTGCCATTGTCTGTCAACACTCCAAACCAGGAATTGCTGGCAGCCATATTGTGCCTCGATAGAACCAAGGGACAAGAAAGCAGTGAAACAAAGGTGGAAAACATGCAAATGGAGCAGGGTAGAAGCACCTTGACCTCCTAGGCCTGCTCAGGCGGTCCTACAAGGACGCGTACGTACGCGCACGGTACACGTACCCAGCGATTTTTTTTTTTTAAATGAGCAGGCCCAGGGCGTCAGGGTGCTTCTACCCTGCCCCCTTTTTGAGTTCTACACATTTGTTTTTCTGCTTTCCTGTGCCTCAGTCTACCGAGGTACAAGATGGCTGCCAACAATTTCTGTTTTGGAGTGTTGACAGACATTGGCAGCCAATCAGAATGCAGCTTGTACTCGGGAGGTACAGAGTACAGTAAGCTTACTGTAAGCTTATATAGATATATATATATTTTTTCAAATTCTATTTTCTCAACAACTACAGGAGGAATTTACACCATTTAAACAAAAGGCAGTACTGCGTACCAGTCCCTACCATTTTGCCAAGTTTGGTGTAATTCCGTTCAGCGGTTCGGGCTGTAGCCGTGTCTAATCATCCTATGGAAAATAACATGGGGAAAACACGTTTGGGACCCCCCTTTTTTCTCAGCCCCCCACTTGATGAATCCCCCCAAAACTTTCAGGGAAGGAGCGGAGCGGGCCATCTTTTTTGAGACATTCGCAGAGATTCATCAACCGGCGTCAAAGTTATTCCCAATAGAATGTTGTGGATTTCCTATGAAAACTAGGTCCTAACTATATATACCTACTAGCGACCGCCAGTAGGTAATATGTATATATATATATATATATATATATATATATATATATATATATATATATATATATATATATATATATATATATATATATATGTCTGAGTCTTTCTTTATTACGTTTTTTAGCAAACAAATTGCAATAATTAAGACTATGTTGAAAGAAAAACTCACAGACATGTTTATTTTTTAATATATGTTTAATGAACATTTCTGTAATAATTACTATTTTTAAATATGTCATTGTGTAAATTATTATTTGTAAATTATTGAAATGTACACTAGATGTGCTAGCAGATTGTGGTTTTTTAATGTTGCTTTGTGTCATGTTTTTTGATAATGCTTGGTAAAAAGATTTTGCTGCATAGAGGAATTGTATTTTGTAAAATTGAGAAGGTTCAGTAGTGACATGGAATGCTTGTACATAGGACCTGTGCTGTGTTTCTAAAATGTTATTTAAAAAACGATTTTGGGGTAAATGAATGGCTTTTACATTTTTGAGAAGGAATAAATAGTGTCTGCATGATTAAATAAATATATTTGAACCTTTCACAATCATTTCACCTGTGTTACCTCAGATTAGGAATTAGATTGAGCTTCTTTCTTGTTGGTTTGTGTCATGTTTTTTGATAATGCTTGATATCAACATATGCAAGATAGAGGAATCGTATTTTGTGAAATAGTTAGGTTTCAGTAGTGAAATTGAATGCTTGTACATAGGACCTGTGCTTTGTTTCTAAAATGTTGTTTAAAAAACGATTTTGGGGTAAATGAATGGCTTTTACATTTTTGAGAAGGAATAAATAGTGTCTGTAAGATTAAATAAATATATTTGAACCTTTCACAATCATGTCACCTGTGTTACCTCAGATTAGGAAGCAGATTGAGCTTTTTTCTTGTTGGTTTGTTTCATGTTTTTTGATAATGCTTGATATCAACATATGCAAAATAGAGGAATTGTATTTTGTGAAATAGTGAGGTTTCAGTAGTGAAATTGAATGCTTGTACATAGGACCTGCGCTCTGCTTCTAAAATGTTATTTAAAAAACGATTTTGGGGTAAATGAATGGCTTTTACATTTTTGAGAAGGAATAAATAGTGTCTGTAAGATTAAATGAATATATTTGAACCTTTCACAATCATGTCACCTGTGTTACCTCAGATTAGGAAGCAGATTGAGCTTCTTTCTTGTTGGTTTGTGTCATGTTTTTTGATAATGCTTGATATCAACATATGCAAAATAGAGGAATTGTATTTTGTGAAATAGTGAGGTTTCAGTAGTGAAATTGAATGCTTGTACATAGGACCTGCGCTCTGTTTCTAAAATGTTATTTAAAAAACGATTTTGGGGAAAATGAATGGCTTTTACATTTTTGAGAAGGAATAAATAGTGTCTGTAAGATTAAATAAATATATTTGAACCTTTCACAATCATGTCACCTGTGTTACCTCAGATTAGGAAGCAGATTGAGCTACTTTCTTGTTGGTTTGTGTCATGTTTTTTGATAATGCTTGATATCAACATATGCAAGATAGAGGAATTGTATTTTGTGAAATAGTTAGGTTTCAGTAGAGAAATTGAATGCTTGTACATAGGACCTGCGCACTGTTTCTTAAATGTTATTTAAAAAACGATTTTGGGGCAAATGAATGGCTTTTACATTTTTTAGAAGGAATAAATAGTGTCTGTAAGATTAAATAAATATATTTGAACCTTTCACAATCATGTCACCTGTGTTTCGTCAGATTAGGAAGTAGATTGTGCAGATGAGGTGAGGCCTGTCCAGGGGTGTAGATGAGGTGAGGCCTGTCCAGGAGTGCAGATGAGATGAGGCCTGTTTAGGGTTGCAGATGAGGTGAGGCTTGTTCAGGGGTGCAGAGGAGGTGAGGCCTGTGTTCAAGAGTGTAGTGGGAGAGAGGCCTGTCCAGGGGTGCCAAGGAGGTGAGGCCTGTGTGTAAGAGTGCAGTGGGGGAGAGGCTTCATGAAGTCCAGTCACCTGCACTCTTAGACACAGGCCTCACCACCTCTGCTCCCCAGGACAGGCCTCACCTCATCTGCACCTCTGATCAAGTCTCACCTCATCTGCATCCTGTTATGATCTATTATATCTAATACATTGAGGCTTGTCCAGGGGCCACGGAGGAGATGAGGTTTGTGTAGGGGTCAGAGGAGGTGAGTCCTGTCCATTGCACTATTTGACACAGGCCTCACCTCCTCTGCACCCCTGGACAGGCCTCACCTCATCTGCACAATCTGCTTACTAACCTGGGAAAACACAGGTGACATGATTGTGAAATGTGCTAATATATTTTTTAAATCATGCAGATACTATCTATTCCTTGTCCATAATGTAAAATCAATTATTGTGCCCGAAATCTTTTTTTAAATAACATTTAAAAACCAGAGCACAGGTCATATGTACAAGCATTTCATTACACTACTGAAACCTCACTCATTTACAAAATACAATTCCTTTATGCACCAACATTTCTTTACCGAGCATTATCAAGAATGTATTAGTCTCTCTTATATTCTCTTCCTGACTTACTCTATTTTTCCACCTGTCCCCTTCTAACACCCTCTCTCTGACATTCCTTTTTACATCTTGACTCACTCTCTCTTTGACTTACTTTCTCTTACACCCTGTCTCTGATTTATCCCCTCTCTCTCTTTTTTAATTTCTAAGTCATACTCTCTCTTACATCCTCTTCCTGATTTACTCCGTCCTACAACCTTTCTCTTTATAACATTCTCTCCCTGACTTACTCCCTATTACACCTTTTGTCTGTTTTAAACCCTCTCTCCCTATTTCTGACTTTTTTATTCTCTTCCTCTCTTCCTGTTACACCCTCTGTCTGACTTACTCCTTGTTACATCCTCTCTCTGATTTAGTTCCTCTTACACCCTCTCTCAAACTTACTCTCTCTCTCTCCTTTTACAGGCTCTTTCTGTTTTAGTCTGTTTTACATCCTCTCCCCTTCTAACACCCTCTCTCTGTCTTACATCCTCTTACACACTCTCTCTGTCTTACACCCTGTTACACCCTTTTTCTGACTTACTCCCTTTCTCCCTTTCTTTGACTTACTCCCTCTCCCTTTTACAGGCTCTTTCTGTTTTAGTCTGTTTTACATCCTCTCCCCTTCTAACACCCTCTCTCTGTCTTACATCCTCTTACACACTCTCTCTGTCTTACACCCTGTTACACCCTTTTTCTGACTTACTCCCTTTCTCCCTTTCTTTGACTTACTCCCTCTCCCTATAACATCCATTCTCTGTCTTACAACATATTATACACTCTCTCTGTCTTACTCTTTCTCTATGTTTTACTCCCTCTACCTGCTTCTTTGTCTGACTCTCTCTATCTCTTTGTGTTCATCCCGCTAGCTCTTTTTCTCTGTCTTACTCCTAGTTACATAGTTGCTGTGGTATAAACTTAGATATGTTGTAAACTAGTGCTTATATTGTTTGCTTATTGTCATTGCTTTGTTGTTTGGTAATAGTGGTCTATAATGTGTTATTTTTTTCTTTACCACAGATTGAAATCAAGATTTCAATAGTAAGGAAATATGCCCTCAAGGCAGAGGAGAAGGAAAGATGCCAAGCGGAAAAAATCAAAAACAGCAACGGAATTGAAGCACTCTCCTACAACAAATACTTCAAAAAACACAAAAAAAGCTCCTGGTAAGACAACCTAGGGCCCGATGTAGGAGCCCTAATACCGGTCGGAAACGACCGGTAGGAGCATGCTTTACAGAATCTTTACTGAATCTGTATTTACAGATTCGGTAAAATTACTGAATCGGTAAATACAGACTCAGTAAAAATACCGATTCTGTAAAAGCACATGTAGGTAGCACATCTTTGAGTGTTGCAGGCCTTTCAGATTCGGTATTTTACCACCCAATCCAATTGGGTGGTAAAATACCGAATCCAGGTGTGCATGCACATCTGTACATGCACACCTGTGCAATGTGACACACAGACATGCCCTTAGGGCATGTCTGTGTGCCACATGGCACACATGTCCGGAATTGGGGTGTCAGAGGGTGTCAAAGTGACACCCCCTGCACCCTTGCAAAAATCGGAATTTACCGAATCGGTAAATACCGATTCGGTATTCACCATTGATTCCTATGGGCTTCAAGGCCCATAGGAATCAATGGGGGATACCGATTCTGTATTTACCGAATCGGTAAATACCGAATCTTACAGATTCAGTATTTACCGATTCTGAAATACCTACATGTGCCCCCTTCTATTTCCCACTTCTTAAATACCAAATCGGTAAAATTCAGTATTTTAGAAGTGGTAAAATAGAATTACCTACATCTAGCCTTAAGTCTTTTTTTCGTAACATATGTAGATCAAAAAAAAATGTTAATGGGAATGTGGATATACAGAAGGAGAGAGCAAATTTGAAAGGGAAGGAGAGGCCCCCCAAAAATGTTACTATGGAGCAGGAGAGAACAGTATGTATAGGAATAGAAGGCAAAACCAATTTAGGGACATTCGTAGACGAATGTTTCGCAGTAGGGTAGTTTTAAATTTGTTAAAAAAATGTTACGAAAGGTAAACAGAGAGCTGCTTTTTACAAGAAAAAAAAAGTGTTGAGAAGATTGTTGATCAGGCTTTTGAAGTTAAGAAAAAAATATTTATTTTAGTAATCAATAGAATTAGGCTACTTAACAAGGCAATTGATGTTTTCAAATCGAACAGTAGATGGAAAAGAATAATTAATCGGACTCATTTTTGTGAAGTTTTTTCTGGAGAATGGATGCATAGTTCAAGTTCTGAGCCATTTTTTAATGAGGAGAGTTACTTCCAGGAGAATGTTTTGGTGCATGCAGTTGACACCAGTGGTCGAGCATATGAGGTGAAAGACGGTTGACTGATGGAAAAAGAAAAACTTGTGTCTAGAGATGCAGAAGAGGTGTTAGCTGATGAAGTTTTAGGGAGACGTACTAAGGGTCCGGTCTACACTTGGAAGTGTAGTAGTATTTGTAGTGTGCGACAGGATTCAATCGATTTGCTTTGTAATTTCTTAGGTACATATAGTAAGAAAAGTCTAAAACAGAAAATGAAGATGTTGCAAGACTTAGATCCTTGCAGAGTGAGAGAAAACACAGGTTTGCATGGGCATTCACTGGCTTGTCTTTCTAGAAAAGTATGTCAGAGTGTTTTTCATCATTTTAGGATGTTAGCAGTGCATCATAATAAAATGAGGAAATTAGTGAGAAGGTTGTATTATGCAAAAAAAGTCCAGCACTTAAGCTTAAACAGTTGAAAAGTGCTCTTTTGCATGGATCTGAATTAGATGTGAAAAACATTTGTCAAGAAATTGAGTTTTGTTATTTTGGTGAAAAAGAGGACAGTGTAGAAATTGATACAGTAATAGAAGGTAATGTGGAAGACAATTTACAGATTTCAAGTACAGAAAAGTTTGCCCAGGAAATTACCAAGTTTAAGGTGAAATCAAGTGAAAGGCCTAATTTTACTTGTGTGTGTTGTCGGCAGACTCATTATAAGATTCAGACTAGGTTAGTTGATTTATATGCAAAAAGTGAAATGGAAAATAATAGTGAATGGAAGGATTTTGCAACTTATTTGTTGGTGGAGAATTCTTTTGATTTGAGTTCTGATCATCGTATTTGTAATTATTGTTTTAAAAAATTAAATGAAAACAGAATGCCTGCTAGAGCTGTTCATAATGATCTTGAGTTGGTAGACATTCCTTCTGAATTGATGGATTTAAATACCTATGAATCTATTTTGATTCAATGCGTCCATCCTTTTCAGGCTATTGTTCGCATGGAGCCTAAGATAGGAAAATTGCCTCCTTCAGATTTACAGAGAGGATTAAAGGGAAGAGATGTTTATTTGCCTCTAGATTTCAAGAAAAATATTGATACAATTGGTGTAGAAAAAGTGGAAGAGGAACCTCTGGTTATTCTAGTTAATGGGGTTCCGACAAAGAGTAAGAAAATCTGGCAAGATTTAGTGGATGTTAGGAAAGTCAAAAAGGCAACGTTGTATTTGGTCAAAAACAATGAGTACTACAAACATGTATGTGTTGGAGCAGAGGAAACAGCTACAGAAGAAGACAGTGATTGTTCAGCCGGCCAAATTGAAAAAGTTGATGTGTCTAGAGGTGAAGAAATATATGAACATTATACTGTTCATCCTTTGCATTCCAAAGAAGTAATGGCAAATGCAATTGACTTGTTTCAAATGAACGCAGCAAAAGGAAGTCCCATTAGTGTATGGGAAGAAAGTTTGGAAGCTCGTTGTTTTCCACAGTATTTCCAACAGGTCGAGGTGGACGATATGACGATCGACCAGTTCAAATTCCTGCAGCTGAATAACGGACTTTAGGATTATATGCTGAAGATCCAAGGTTTCGTCAATGCATTCCGTATTTGTTTCATCTACTGTATGAAAGTGACTTGTCTGGGCTTTCTTATGCAGTGAACCATATACTGAAAAGTGGAGCACATCTGCAAAATGTTTCCGAGAGGGACTTTATGGAGAAAGTCAATCTGCAAGACAGTATTTTGGAATCTCAGCTAATCAATCTCATGGCATGTCAGCGTGGTACAAACGAGTATAGGTTCCGTCGTCAAGGGGAATTGAAATGTATGCTAAGAAACTTAGGAACTCCTACATGGTTCCTCACTCTTAGCTGTGCTGAGTATGCATGGGACGACTTACTTCAATTTCTATGAGAGGCAAATGGAAACATATAAAATATAGAATTCAAAACACCTGGAGAACTGTGTTCTTTGGATCCAGTGAATGTATGCAGATATTTTAATTATAGATTTGAAGCTATGATGTCTTTTATTACCAACAAAAAAAATCCTGCCCTTGGAGAGGTTTTGGATTTCTTTTGGAGAAAGGAGTATCAAACGAGAGGTGCTCCTCACATACATATGTTGTTATGGATTAAAGATGCACCCAAATTTGGAACTGATTCGGATGACACAGTGATGAGTTTCATTGAAGAATATTCAACATGTGCTGTTCCGAAAACTACCAAAGAAAACAGTTTAAGGCAAAAAGTTTTACGCTTTCATTCCCATCGTTGTGGAAAGTACTGTCGTCGAAAATTCAGAAACAAGGACAAGTTCTACACAAAATGTCGTTTCGGGTTTCCACGACCAGTGATTTCTAAAGGAAGAGTAAATAATTTGATGTCTTCTCTGCGACATACTGTGACGAGGAAATCACCAAAAAATACATACAATTTTAAAAAAAATGAAGAGTCCAAGTACATCAACGACTACAACCCAGTGATTTTGTCCATGTGGAATGCTAACATGGATATTCAGTTAGTTGCTGACGACTCTATTGCTGTGGCTCGATATGTGACGTCTTACATCACAAAAAAAGAAAAGACAGAACTGAAGGAAATGTGGGAGGACATTTTACATGAAAAGAGTATAAGTAAAAAATTATACAGTTTCAGTCTGAAGATGTTGTTGCATCAATAAATTGGAGCATATGAATGTTCTGATCGGTTATCATCAGCAAGTCTCTATGCCAAATCTAGAACAATCATTTGGGAGAGTCTAGGTCTTGCTGCAACACGAAACCGAGTTTTGAAATCTGTACAAGAAATTGAGTATTTGGCGGAGAAAGAACCAAACAGTACAGATATTTTGAAGACAAACATGTTGGATACATACTATCCAAATAGAAGTAGTCATCTTGAGAACACTTGTTTGTATGAAGTTCTGCAAAACTATAGTTATAAGAGAGACATCACAGAAGATATCAATAATGGAAAATATGCCGTCATTGGGTGTGAAGGATGTCGAGTGAAGCAGAGAAATGGCCATTTGATTAATCATCGAAAATTGAGTTGCGAATCTCCAGACAAAAGGGAATTTTACTATTTAGCTTTTTTGCAACTCTTTAAGCCATGGCCTACAGAAGAGGAACTACTTGGAGATTTTCTCTGTTATGAAGATTCTTTTAATGCAACCAAGGATACCATAGAATGTCCTATTTTTCCAAATTATCTGCAAATGTTGAACAAAGAAATAGAGGAAGAAGCCACAATTGCTGCAGAGATTGCTAGAGACAGTTCTCAAGACAGTCAGAGTTCTACTTCATTGAGCCTGGATCCACTAGGAGGACCAATTATCTAAAATGAAGCTGCCACTGCCATGGATGAGGTGGAAAGAGCTATGGAACAAGCTCAAGAGGATGTAGTTAACGTAGAAGATTTGGTGAAACAACTAAACGTTGAGCAGAAACAGATATATGACGAAGTCACAGAACAGATTGAACATGGATTCAGTCATGAGAAAAAAGAGTGCTCATGTACATCATTTAAGCCTGTCCGACTGTACGTGAGCGGAGAAGTGGGAACTGGAAAAAGTTTTCTGATTAAAGCAATTGCAACTTATCTGCAGAAAAGGACTGAATCACCGCTGTCTTGTGTTGTAACCGCTCCAACTGGGCTGGCAGCACATAATATTAAAGGGATTACTCTACATCGTTTACTGATGCTACCAGTCGAGCATGATAATAAATTGCAATACAACAAGCTATCTAGAGATGCATGTTCTGAAGTTTCCAGAGTCCTGAAGAAAATGAAACTTCTTATCATTGATGAAGTAAGCATGGTCTCAAATCTAATGCTTGCTTTTGCGCATTTGAGAATGCAAGAAATTCTTAGAACAGAGTATGATGTGTTATTTGGAGGGAAAAACATTATTGTTTTTGGAGATCTACTGCAGTTGACTCCAGTGAAAGGACAACCAGTGTTTAAAATGCTCACGAATGAAGATACCAGGAAGTCTCTAGGAAGCATTGGAAACGTTAATATATGGTTATATTTCAAATATGCAGAACTGCTTCAAAATATGCGACAGGCAAAGGATGAAGATTATAAAAATATTCTACAAGATGTAAGAATCGGAAAACTAAGTGAGCATGGGAAAGAAGCTTTACATGCACGATTAATTTCAAATTTGTATCCAAATGAAAACATTCTTTCAGAGAATATTTTTAAGAAAATTACCGAGAACAAATCTGGGATATGTTTGATGCCAACTCTGCAAGAATGTTCCATTTTCAACAACAAAATGTTAAAATTAGAAAATGAAGAGATTGTGAAACTGGAAGCTATAGATAAAATAGAGCATACAACAATTATTTTGTCAGAAAATTTGAAATCAAAATTGGATTCATTAGAGAAGAGTATATCTAAAACTACTGGTTTTGAAAAGATTTGAATGTGTGTTTAAATTGTCGTATCATTTTGAGAAGAAATTTAAATGTTGAAAGAGGTCTGGTAAATGGAGCAATGGGTCATGTTGTTGATTTTGTGAATTATATAAATAAAGATGGAATTTAATTTTTAAAAATTAAATTTGATGGCATTGAGCAAGTAC
This sequence comes from Lissotriton vulgaris, assembly GCF_964263255.1. Lineage (NCBI taxonomy): Eukaryota > Metazoa > Chordata > Amphibia > Caudata > Salamandridae > Lissotriton > Lissotriton vulgaris. The sequence continues at coordinate 1,185,063,578 of NC_141687.1, forward strand.
AACAAATCAGTCGTTGTTCTGCTAGATTTTTGCCTGTAAAAGACTTATATGTTCGCCGAAAACAGTTTCCTGTTTGTTTGGCATATGCGGTGACAATTCATAAATCTCAAGGTTTAAGTGTAGATAGTGCTTTGGTGAACATTGGAAGTTCTGTGTATAAAGAGGGTATGGCATATGTGGCATTATCACAAGTCAGAACTTTATCAGGATTGTACTTGATTAAGTGTGATGAGACAAAGATTTGTGCAGATCTAGATTGTGTTAAATGTGTATGTATGTATGTATGTAGGTGTACTTATAGAGCGCAGACCTGTCACCCAAAGGGCATCCTGGCGCTTAGATTCAGATTCAGATTTAGTTAAAGAATACAATAGGTTAAGAAGAGAGTATGCTCCACATTTGCCTCAATATCCTCTGTTTGAAAAACGTATGGTAGGCCGAAAAAGAAGAAATTAGAATAACTGCAGTGAGATAGTAGCAAAAAGACAAAAAGTAGATGAAACTATAATTGTAAGCAGAAAGAAAAAGGATTCTGTTGAAGATGTTGTAGGATTTTAGTTTGAAAACAGTTCTGGTGTCAACTGCTATGCTAATGTAGTAGTTAATGTTGGTTTTTTTCTTCAAACTTTACAAGAACAGATTGTTGAAAATCGGGATCAAAGATTCTGCGGTTTATTGAATTCTGTGTTTGAGAAATGTAGCAGTGATAGAACAAAAATAGAAAGTGTTTCAGAAATTCGAAATCTTTTAGACACATGTTCTAGTCAAAAACATTTTTCACAGAATATTCAGCAGGATTGTCAGGAATTTTTATTGTATATGTTTGGTGTATTGGAAGATGAAGGAGTAGAAGTAGAAAATCTTTTTAGCCTTTCTTATCAATGGCAGCATGACTGCGACAATTGTAGTTTATCAAGCAGTACTAGAATAGACACTGAAAGATTTATATATTTGACTTTACCAGACTGCAAATCAGTGTCTTTTAATAATCTAGTTAAAGCAGCTGATTATAATATGGTGTGTACCCAATGTAAGTGTCCAATGCTGTCCACATTATTTATATAAACTTATGGTCAGTATGTCATTTTAATGTTCCAACGATGTAGACCTGATGGAACTAAATTGACAACTTCTATTAAAATGTTCGTGGATTTTCAGTTATCAATTTCAAGAAGAACCTTTGCAACTGTAGCTATTATTTATCATGACGGTCCTTCGACAACATCAGGGCATTATACAGCTTATTTAAAATGTCAAAAAGGCTGGACTTACTGTAATGATACTCATTTGACTTTCAAACAATGTTTGCCTTTTGACTTAAAAAATTCTTACCTAGTGTTTTTAGAACCAAAATTTAAGTAAAGGTAATTGGCCTATGAAGACGGGAGCAGTTAATAAAAGTTAGTCTACTGTTTAAAATTATATTGTGAGTAAAAGTGATCAAGATAATATAAAAATTCAAGTTCTCATATAGGTACTGTAAGTGGATCTCATAGTAAGTGATATCAGTATTATAGGAAATGTTGAACATGAGTGATCCAGAGATGGAAATATGGATATTTAAACATTGTGAAAATGTTGTATGAGCTTTTCTTTCAGAACGTCGGGAAAACGGTACTTTCAGAGTTTGTTTTGAGTAATTTGAAAACATATTGATACATCTGACACTATTTGGCCTTAAGGAAAGGTGAAGGAATGAGCAAAGAGTCATGACTTAACACAAGGAGGAAATGAAAACATTGAGACATATTTCAGATGTTTTTTGAGCTTTTCTTATAGAAAGTCAATGAAATGGAAGTTTTAAAGAACAGCAGAGTATTTTCCAACGAAAAGGACCTTCATGATGTACTATTTGGCTGAAAGGAAAAGTAAGTGAATGAAAGATTAGTGTGCATATATGATTTTTAAGTTTATATGTTTTTTTAAACACAATCTTTTAGATTATGTTTTTTTCCCGCTGTCATATGATGAATAGTTTGAACTCACTGTTTTTAGTGAAAATCAATATATTCTGAGAACAGCAAAAATAAACTATCTAACATGTTGTACAATTTTTTCTATAGTTCACTCCTTTTCCCTCAATCCTTCTATATTATCCTCACTCCCTTCATCCCTTCACTCTGTGACTCCCTTCACTCACTCTCAGTCATCTTCCATTCCTCATTCTTGTAAATGCATCCTCAATCAGACTCCTTTTTCTCTCACTCATTCCCCTTTTATTTACTCCTCTTTCCTGATTTAGTTTTGCTAACTCACATAATCCTTTAGTATCTTACTTACCTTCAGTTCATATCTCTCTTCTTCTTTTCCTCTCTGTCACTGAATGTATCTGCCTTAGTCTTAGTAATTTGCTCTCCTTCTATTTCTTTTTCCCTCTTTTTGTCCTTCTACATTACTTTAATTCCCTTTCTGTGTCCTTCACTCTTACTTTATTTCTTAGTACACTTTTATGATTTTTAACCTCTTGACCTATCTCTTCTATTTTAAAATATATATTTTACTAATTTTAACTTATTTTTTCTTCTCTCTTTCACAGATATAAAGTGTAGTAAAAACATGTAATTAAGTTTACAAAAATGTAGTTTGTCATCACCCTTTTCTTTAACCTCACTACTATTCTCTCACCCTACCTTACCCCTGTTTCCTTACTCTGCTTCCCTCACTTATTCTTATCCTCCATGTTTACTTCTCTTTTCCTTACTTTCCTACCACATTCAACTTCTTTCAGACCCCCTGCTTTACTTCCCTTACCCTTTGTTCCCTTCATTCACTCCCTCACTCATTCTCTTTCCCTTACTCACTTACTCCACTCCTCTCACTTCTTCTCTCAGTCCCTCTGTCCTCACAGTTCCTCACTCCCGTTCCCTCACTCCATCTCTCTCACCCTCACTGTCTCTGTCCTCTCACTCTGTCATTACTCTTTCGTCATGCTCACTCCCTATAACTCACCCACACTCCCTCACTTACCTTTCTTTTCTGCTTCACTCAGTCCCTTTCTGTCACTCCTTCCTTTACTCTCTCTGTCTTTTATCTCTGTCACTCCCCATGTCTTACCCTTATTCACTTTTATCCACCTCTTTCACCCATCTTTACTTATACTCACTGCTCTTTTCTTATTCCCCCCCCTCACCGCTGTTCCTTTACTCTGGTTCCATCACAACCCCTCATTCCCCATCCTTTACTCTCCTTCCCTTTACTTTCAACACCCACTCACATTCTCTCAGTACTTCTGCTTTAGTCTTCTTCCTCTCTCTTCTCTTCTTTCGCTCCCTTATTCATTTTCCTTTTCTCAGTTACACCCTCTTACACCTTTTCTCTGTCTTACTATCTATTACACAGTCCCTCTGTGTTCCTCCCTCTAGCTCTCTAGCTCTTTCTCTTAACACCACTCTCTCTGTCCCCTTCCCTCATGCTCACTCATTCATTCTATTTCTATTCATTCTATTTTTTTTCTTTTTTTGGGTGAGCTAACGGGAAGCTCACCGGTACGCGCATCGGGGCACGTTGCAAGACTGCGCTTACCAGTGCGCTTACCGGTACACCGGGAGCGCTCCAGGGCAAAAAAAAAAAAAAAAAAAAAACATGAACAATATACATAAAAAAATAGTGTTACATAAATATACAATATAGGATTCATTATAAAAAATATTATATGACATAGCTATAGAAATTTGCTATTAAAAAATTCACTGAAAAAACATAGGTTTGAGGCCCTATATATAGTTAGGAATTAGCATTTAAAAAACCTATGAAATTCACTGAAAAAACCATATGTTTCACACCAGTTATAGTTAGGAATTTGCATTTAAAAAACCTATTAAATTCACTGAAAAAAACATAGGGTTGACAGCAGTTATAGTTAGCTGGAAATTTTACTGACATAAACCCATTGAAATTCCCACGTTATAGTTAGTTGGACTCACTATAACTTGCGCGCCTGCAATTCACTGCTGATGACGTCACATATTACATCACTCATGACATGGTCACTGACCATGTAATATGTGACACCATCATGCCTTTGGTGCACAACTTCTACAAGTTTGGGAGCCGGCATTGCTTTTCCACATGGGGAGCTCCCCAAGTGAAAAAGCAATCTGATTTAGATTTTGAAAGAGAGAACAGATTTCCTTGCTATGGGAGGGCAGGCTGCACACCCCGGGACACTGCAGGAGCCGGCCCTCCCATAATACATAATGCCCCGGGGAGTGGTCGTCCCCGGGGCTTTAGAGACCTGGCAGATCCCCCAACGATTTTTTTGTAGCCCCGGGGGGTTGACGGGGTCCTCGAGTGCTCCAGGAGGGGAGACATGCTGACCCCCTCCTACAATACATAAAGCCCCAGGGGGTTGTGGTCCCTGCGGCTTTGGGGACCTTGGACCCTTCCCCCCACCAATTTTTTTTTATCCCCGGGGATGACGATCCCCAGGGGCTAAAAAAAAAAGCTCTGTTTTATTTTACGGCAGAGTCTGTGCATCCTACACGCACCTGCCAGGTCTTTTAAAAAAAAAATGTTGTGGGCCCTCGGGGTCCTTCTGGGACCGCCTAAGCAGGTCTAGAGGGTAAAAGTATTTCTACCCTGCTCCTTTCTACGTTTTGGACACATATTCCACTGACTTCTTCAGCCTCCCTTCTACTGAGGCACAAAATGGCTGCCAACAGTTCCTGTGTTTGAATGTTGACAGCCACTTGAAAGCCAATTAGCATTCAGCGCTTACAATACACTCACGGTCTGCTGATAGTCCGCGAATCGTCTGTGCCCATAGATATATAAATGCTTTTAAATGTCATTTTCTCAGGAAATACTGAACAGATTGACACCATTTCAGCAAAAGGCACAAGTCTGAACCGAGGACTACATCTTTGCCAAATTTGGTGCACTTCGGGCTATAGCTGTGGCTAAAGGTCCTATGGGAAATTGCATGGGGAATACACATTTTGGGACCCTCCTTTTTTCTCGGCCCCCGCTTGACGACTCACCCTGAAACTTTCAGGATAGGAGCGGACCGGAGTTGACCATTAGTTTTGAAAATTTCGTGAAGATTCTTCAACCGGTGGGGGGATTGTGGACCCCCCACACTTCTTTATCACTATGCCGCTGCAATTTGGTCCCCCCAGGGGGTAATTTAAAAAAAACAGACCAGGTTTAAAAAAAACATTTGGGCCTTTTTTGTCCTTGTGGGACCACCTGGGCAGGCCTAGGGGGTCAGGGTATATCTACCCTTCCCCTTTTGTGTTCTTCACGTTTGTTGTTTGTTTTTCTGCTTTCTTGTGCCTCGGTCTATCAAGCACAAGACGAATGCCAACACTTCCGCGCTACCGAGTGGGGCGCTTTCCGTTGGGGGTAGGTTCCACGCCCTGGCTGTTCTTATCTGAGGTATCTTACCTTTACGAACAGCCCCACGGGAACAGACTGCGGGGCCCTTTAGGGTTACTTTTAGGGTCTCCCCTCTTAAAGCAGGACCACTTGGCCTGCTTCCTGATTGACCCAGTGAGGTTGTATCTATCTTTTCTTTTTTTTCTATCTTTCTCACTGTGTAGTACCTAGCACCAGAGGTCCTGAAGAATTGCCAGCAAGGCAAGAAACTAGTCGACCTTTTTAGAGGGTTGTGTTAGCTTACTGTGCACCTCATGGTTCCTTTCTCCCCTCCCACCATTTTATCTAAGGGAGTCAGCCACGTGAATAAAGTCCCTAGTGTATTGACTCACCTTTTTTAAACCTCACCATTCCCTCACGTCTGCTGATAGTCCGCGAATCGTCTGCGCCCATAGATATATAAATGCTTTTAACTGTCATTTTCTCAGGAACTACTGAACAGATTGACACCATTTCAGCAAAAGGCACAAGTCTGAACCGAGGACTACATCTTTGCCAAATTTCGTGTAATTCCGTTAAGCACTTCGGGCTGTAGCTGTGGCTAAAGGTCCTATGGGAAATTGCATGGGGAATACACTTTTTGGGACCCTCCTTTTTTCTCGGCCCCCTCTCGAAGAATCACCCTGAAACTTTCAGGATAGGAGCGGACTGGAGTTTACCGTTAGTTTTGAAAATTTTGTGAAGATTCTTCAACCGGTAGGGGGGATTGTGGACCCCCCACACTTCTTTATCACTATGCCGCCGCAATTTGGTACCCCCGGGGGGTAATTTTTAAAAACAGACCAGGTTATAAAAAAAATAAAATGTGGGCCTTTTTTGTCCTTATTGGACCACCTGGGCAGGCCTAGGGGGTCAGGGTGTATCTACCCTGCCCCCTTTTGTGTTCTTGAAGTTTGTTTTTCTGCTTTCTTATTTCTCGGTCTATCGAGCACAAGATGGATGCCAACACTTCCTGGTTAGAAGTGTTGACAGCAAATGAGCATGCAGCTTTCTCGGGAAAGCATGCTGATTGGCTGCCACTGTCTGTCAACACTCCAAACCAGGAATTGTGGGCAGCCATATTGTGCCTCGGTAGAACCAAGGCACAAGAAAGCAGTGAAACAAAGGTGGAAAACATGCAAATGGAGCAGGGTAGAAGAACCTTGACCCCCTAGGCCTGCTCAGGGGGTCCTACAAGGACGCGTACATACGCGCACGGTACGCGTACCGCGCGATTTTTCACAAAAAAATGAGCAGGCCTAGGGGGTCAGGGTGCTTCTACCCTGCCCCCTTTTTGAGTTCTACACGTTTTTTTGTGCTTTCCTGTGCCTCAGTCTACCGAGGTACAAGATGGCTGCCAACAATTTCTGTTTTGGAGTGTTGACAGACATTGGCAGCCAATCAGAATGCAGCTCGTATTCGGGAGGTACAGAGTACAGTAAGCTTACTGTAAGCTTATATAGACATATATATATATTTTCAAATTCAATTTTCTCAACAACTACTGGAGGGATTTACACCATTTAAACAAAAGGCCGTACTGCGTACCAGTCCCTACCATTTTGCCAAGTTTGGTGTAATTCCGTTCAGCGGTTCGGGCTGTAGCCGTGTCTAATCGTCCTATGGAAAATAACATGGGGAAAACACGTTTTGGGATCCCCTTTTTTCTCATCCCCCACTTGATGAATCCCCCCAAAACTTTCAGGGAAGGAGCGGAGCGGAGCGAGCCATCTTCTTTGAGAAATTCGCAGAGATTCATCAACCGGCACCAATGTTATTCCCAATAGAATGTTGTGGATTTCCTATGGAAACTAGGTCCTAACTATATATACCTACTGGCGACCGCCAGTAGGTAATATGTATATGTATATATATGTCTGAGTCTTTCTTTATTACATTTTTTAGCAAACAAATTGCAATATTTAAGACTACGTTGAAAGAAAAACTCACAGACATGTTTATTTTTTAATATATGTTTAATAAACATTTCTGTAATAATCACTATTTTTAAATATGACATTGTGTAAATTATTGAAATGTACACTAAAAAAATAGTGATGATTTATGACACAAGATGATGATAGGGTCACTTTTTATATGTTGCTTTTATGATTCTTTGGAGGAGTCGGTATTTCTACCTGAGTTCAACCAGGACCTGCGTAAGCCAGAAGGCTGTGAAATGCATGACAAGGGGTTGGCTGCTTGCATGTTATTTGATGCAGGACTGCTCTGTGACCAGCCCCACGCTCTGTACAGCAGATGGTTGACTGCATGCTGGGGTATTGTAAGTGGGGCCTAGCTGAAAACCATGCATGGCAGGAGATTGGCTTTACATGTGACAATAAAATATTACTTTACATTTCCAAAACACTTTTAGGCAGCAGTCATCTTAGAGCTCGGGAATCAGTCCTTAATCCTAAATAAAAGACATAATGGTGAAGGATAGGGGTACCCTGACCACCTAGGCCAGGTATTTTTTGTTTATTTTTTGGCCAAAAATTCACGGAGGAGCTCCAAATCTGCAGCAAGTGTTGAAAAAAAGCACAGTGGGATCTCATGAGTGAGTTGGTTTTCTCACAACCTTTCTCGGGGGTTATCACCTTTCATGATAACGTGTTCACCATTGAGGTTTGACTATGGGCTGATCCACATCAAGATTATATTGGTGGTGTGCTTCATCATCCTAATTTTTTTACTTCGATCTTACTATTATAGTTTTTTTTGTTGCTAAGTTCTATATGTAGATTTGACTTAAAATAAGGGGTCTAGAAGTAATATCAACACACTGTCCTGGAGGACGTATCAAGTACTGTTTAGACCCCTGGAGACTAAAACGTTGGTGGATATACCACCACAATTGCCAAAGAATGGACTTCTCTTTATAACAACCTAATTTAAGGAAAAAATTTGTAATGAACAGTTAGGTGGTTGCCCTAGCTGTCTCAGCTCACTCTGTGAGAAAACATGGAACTTTCGTCATTGCTGATTGACAGTGAGATTTTGCTGTTAATTTTAACCCTGTCTACCTGTGGATTATTGTCTATTAATTAAAAGATTGTTTGGACTACTTAAAAGGAGCACACCAAATACTGATGCAATGTTTGTATACATTTGAGTACATATTTATCATTCAGTTGTTTTGTCCTTGGACCATGCAATGTAGCTCAAGGGCAACGCAACCACTTAATCAGATTCATTAAGTAACTCAAGGCCATCTTAATGGCCCTGCGTGGTTTGATCAATCTAGGGCAAGGGTACTCACAACATTTCTCACGGGGGCCAATTTGACAGAGTGGTTTGTGGCAGAGAGACACACTGGTGGGGCGGGGTCAGTGGGGGAGGGGGGCTGGTCTAGAGCAATTGCTAGACCATGAGGTTGAACACAGCCCTCTGCAGCGGATGCATTTGTCTACTGAGCCACTAGACCCGGCATACACACATCTCTTTATCTCTATCTCTCTTTCCCTCTCTATCCCTCTCTCTCTCTGTCTCCCTCCCTCTCTCCCTCTGTCTCCCTCCCTCCCTATCTCTTTCCCTCTGTCTGTCTCCCTCCCTCTGTCCCCTATGTCTGCCTGTCTGCCTCTGTCTGTCTCCCTCCCTCTGTCTCCATCCCTCTCTGTCTCCCTCCCTGCGTCCCTCCCTCTGTCTCCCTCTCTCTCTCTTCGTCTCCATCCCTCTCACTCTCTCTTTGTTTCCCTCTGCCTCCTTCCCTCCCTCTCTCCCTCTGTCTGTCTCCCTCCTCACTCTGTCCCCTCTGTCTGTCTCCTTCCCTCTATCTTCCGTCGTCTGTATCCCTTAGTCTGTCTCCCTCTCTCTGTCTCCCTCTCTATCTGTCTCCCTCCCTCTGTCTCTCTCTCTCTCTTTCCCTTCCTCTCTAATCTCTAATCTCTCTCTCTGTCTCCTTTCCTCTCTATCACTCTCTGTCTCCCTCTTTCTCCCTCCCTCCCTCCCTCCCTCTCTCTCTCTTCCTCTGTCTGTCTCCCTCCCTCCCCCTCTGTCTCTCCCTCGGTCTCCCTCCCTCTGCCCCCCTCTGTCTGTCTCCCTACCTGTTTCACTGCATCTGTCTCCCTCTGTCTCCCTCCTCCCTCTGTCTGTCTCCCTCCCTATATCTTCCTCCCTTTATCTTCCTCCCTCTGTCTCCATGCGTCCGCCTCCCTCTGTCTCCCTGCCTGTGTCCCTCCCTCTGTCTCCCTCTCTCTCTCTTTGTGTCCATCCCTCTCTCTCTCTCTTTGTTTCCCTCTGCCTTCTTCCCTCCCTCTCTCCCTCCCCCTCTGTCTGTCTCCCTCCTCACTCTGTCCCCTCTGCCTGTCTCCTTCCCTCTTTCTTCCTGCATCTGTATCCCTCAGTCTGTCTCCCTCTCTCTGTCTCCCTTCCTCTGCCTCCCCCTCTCTCTCCCTTCCTCTCTACTCTCTCCCCCTGTCTCCTTTCCTCTCTATCACTCTCTGTCTCCCTCTGTCTCCCTTCCTCCCTCCCTCTCACTCTGTCTGTCTCCCTCCCTCCCCCCTCTGTCTGTGTCCCTCGGTCTCCCTCCCTCTGTCCCCCTCTGTCTGTCTCCCTACCTGTCTCACTGCGTCCGTCTCCCTCTGTCTCCCTCCTCCCACTGTCTGTCACCCTCCCTCTATCTCCCTCCCTTTATCTCCCTCCCTCTGTCTTCCTGCGTCCGTCTCACTCTGTCTCCCTCCTCCCTTCCTCTGTCGCCCTCTGTCTGTCTCCCTCCCTCTGTCTCCCTGCGTCCCTCTTCCTCTGTCTCCGTCTGTCTGTCTCCCTCATCCCTCGCTCTGTCCCCTCTGTCTGTCTCCCTCCCTCTGTCTCCCTGCTTCCGTCTCCCTCGGTCTGTCTACCGCCCTTTTTCTCTCTCCCTCTGTCTCCCTCTCTCCCTCTGTGTCCCCCGCTCTGTCTCCCTCTTGCTCTCTCTCTCTGTCCCTACCTCTGTCCCCCTATGTCTGTCTCCCTCCCTCTGTCTCCCTGAATCCGTCTCCCTTTGTCTGTCTCCCTCCCTTCCTCCCTCTCTCTCTCTCTCCCTCTGTCTGTCTCCCTCCCTCCTCCCTCTGTCTGTCTCCCTCCCTCTGTCCCCCGCTGTCTGTCTCCCTCCCTGTCTCACTGCGTCCGTCTGCCTCTGTCTCCCTCCTCCCTCTGTCTGTCACCCTCCCTCTATCTCCCTCCCTTTATCTCCCTTCCTCTGTCTCCCTGCGTCCGTCTCCCTCTGTCTCCCTCTGTCTGTCTCCCTCCTCCCTTCCTCTGTCCCCCTCTGTTTGTCTCCCTCCCTCTGTCTCCCTGCGTCCCTCTCCCTCTGTCTCCCTCCTCCCTTCCTCTGTCCCCCTCTGCGTGTCTCCCTCCCTCTGTTTTCCTGCATCCGTCTCCCTGTCTGTCTCCCTCCTCCCTCCCTCTGTCTCCCTCCCTCTGTCTCCCTCCCTCCCTGTCTCAATCCCTCTCTGTGTCCCTCCCTCTCGCGCTCACTTTGTCTCTCTCCTCCTGTCTCTCTCTGTCTCCCTCCTCTCTCTCTCTGTCTCCCTCCCTCCTCCGTCTCCCTCCCTCTGTCCCCTTTTGTCTGTTTCTGCATCCGTCTCCCTCTGTCTCCCTCTATCTGTCTCCCTCCTCCCTCTGTCTGTCTCCCATCTCCCTCTGTCTGTCTCCCTCCCTCTATCTCCCTCCCTTTATCTCCCTCCCTCTGTCTCCCTGCGTCTGTCTCCCTCGGTCTGTCTCCCTCCTCCCTCCCTCTGTTCCCCTCTGTCTGTCTCCCTCCCTCTCGCTCCCTGCGTCCCTCTTCCTCTGTCTATCTCCCTCGTCCCTCCCTTTGTCCCCCTCAATGTGTCTTCCTCCCTCTGTCTCCCTGTGTCCGTCTCCCTCTGTCTGGCTCCCTCCTCCCTCCCTCTGTCTCTCTCCCTCTGTCTTCATCCCTCCCTGTCTCCATCCCTGTGTTCCTCCCTCTGTCTCCCTCTCACTCTCTCTCTGTCTCCCTGCTTCTGTCTCTCTCTGTCTCCCTTCCTCTCTCTCTGTCTGCCTCCCTCTTTCTCTCTCTGTCACCCTCCCTCTGTCCCCCTCTGTCTGTCGCCTTGTGTCCGTCTCCCTCTGTCTCCCTCCTCCTTCGGTCTGTCTCCCTCCCTATATCTCCCTTCCTCTGTCGCCCTGCATCCATCTCCCTCTGTCTGTTTCCCTCCACCCTCCCTCTGTCCCCCTCTGCCTGTCTCCCTGTGTCCGTCTCCCTCGGTCTCCCTCTGTCTGTCTCCCTCGTCCCTCCCTCTGTCCCCCTCTGTGTGTCTCCCTCCCTCTGTCTCCCTGTGTCCGCCTCCCTCTGTCTGTCCCCCTCCTGCCTCCCTCTGTCTCCCTCCCTCCCTGTCTCCTTCCCTCTCTGTGTCCCTCCGTCTCCCTCTCGCTCTCTCTCCCTCCTTCTGTCCCTCTCTGTCTCCCTCTCTCCCTCTCTCTGTCTCCCTCCCACTCTCTCTCTCTGTCTCCCTCCCTCTCTCTCCCTCTGTCTTTCTCCCTCCTCTCTCTCTCTGTCTCCCTCCCTCTCTCTCTCTGTGTCTCCCTCTCTCTCCCTCTGTCTGTCTCCGGCCTACCTCTGCTCCCTTCCTCTGTCTCCCTGCATCCATCTCCCTCTGTCTACATCTGTCTGTCTCCCTCCTCCCTCTGTCTGTCTCCCTCCCTCTGTCTGTCTCCCTCTGCCTCCCTGTCTCCCTCTCCGTCTCCCTCTGACTCCCGGTCTCTCTGTCTGTCTCTGTCTGTCCCTGTCTCTGCCTCTATCTTTCCCTGCCTCTATCTCTGTCTACATCTCTGTCTGTCTCAGTCTGTCTCTGCCTCCATCTGTCTCTGCATCTATCTGTCTGTCTGTCTCTGCCTCTGCCTCTGTCTGCCTCTGCCTCTATCTGTCTCTGCCACTGTCTGTCTCTGCCGCTGTCTGTCTCTGCCTCTGTCTGTCTCTCTCTGTCTCTGCCTCTATGTGTCACTGCCTTTATCTGTCTCTGCCTCTATCTGTCTCTGCCTCCATCTGTCTCTACCTCTACCTGTCTCTGCCTGTTCCTATCTCTGTCTCTATCTGTCTCTGCCTATGTCTGTCCCACTCTGTCTCTATCTGGCTCTGGCTCTACCTATCCCTGTCTCTATCTGTCCCTGTCTCTATCTCTGTCTGCCCCGTCTTTATCTCTGTCTGCCTCTGTCTGTTTCTGTCTCTGTCTCTCTATCTGTATTTGTATCTCTATCAGTCTCTGTCCAATCAGGAAGCTTCCCGAAACGCCCTTTTAAAAGTCAGCTGGGAAAGCGCTTACAGCTGACTTTTAAAGGGCCTTATGGTAAGCTTTCTAAAGGTGTCCTTAAGTCACAGCGGCGGGCAGTAAACACAGACAATGGCCACAGGAGCATATGTAGTGAATACCTATTTAATACGGATTCACTACGTAGGCTCCTGCTGTCATCTTCTGTGTTTACTGCCAGCCGTGGAAACTGAAAGGCAAGGTCCGCGGGCCGCCAGTGAAGACGTGTCAGGCCGCTGGTGGCCCGCGGGCCGTAGTGTGAGTACCAGTGATCTAGAGTAATACAACGCAGTGCAAATCACTGCATTTTGTTAGTCTTCCCAGGGAGGTGTTCCATTGGTGGAGTGTGGGTATTTCCATGCATGGATTATGGCAAATTCCCAGATTTACCAATACTGTTAGTAATGGGACTGCGTCAAAAGGCTGCACTTCCCCAGGTGAGGCGTAGGGAGAAGAAAATATTTCTCTCTCATAGTTTTTTGCTCTTTTTTGTGTGCTGCATTCTTCAGCACACATAGGAAAAGGATAATGCCTCTGAGGATATTTTTTCTGTTCCTTCCTCCACAAAAACAGTCCTGCCATCAATGCAAGCACCCTTGCAACACGGCACAAGAGTGCCTGCATTGTCGAGCAACACCCAAAAGGGTGTCAGCACATGGAAAGGACAGGAATGCGCGCTATAATGTTAAATACAGTGCATTCCTTTCATGTCCCTTTCCTGCAGCGCCGCAAGGTGATTTGCTGTGCTGCGTGAAAATTTGATAAATGTGAATCTTGATTTATTCTCTGTATTTCAAACTGATTTCTGTATGCGAGTTGGATGATATGACTAAACCAGGATATGTACATGGGCATACCTTTATAAAGCCCTGCCCCTTTGAATAAAATCAAAATGGCAGACACGCTCTACACCAAAGACCTGAGAAAGCAAGTAATTGTTGATTGTGCGCTTAAGAACAGGGTTACATCACATTGATAAGAGAGTAGTGGGACCTATGCCATTCATAATGTATGATGCATTCTTTTAAGTATTGTTAAGAATGGCTCAGATAGTTGTATCTGCAAGATGTGTTTGAATAAGCACAATGTGTTGTCTTTATAAAGCTAACAAAGTGTTCTTATTTGGCGGGTTGAAAGGTTCCAGCACTGAGCACCCCTATTCAGACAGATGCTCTAGAATCAGATCATATTTAGATCCTGGCGCCTATAGAGGAGCTATTTACTCTCAGATTGTTAGATTGCTGTGGTTTCCATTAAGACATTTAGCACCATCAACATGTCAACACATCTTAAATTAGTCCAGTGTTGTAATCTGTTCCATATCGTGGATAGGTGGGGTGGGGGTCAGATACCTCATACTGTTGATATATGGCACATAGACAGCAACAGGCTCCTCGGTCCTTCAAGCCAGAATGCCCTGAGGTGCAATTCATAAATTGTAATGGTTGTCAGGTAAACATCTACGTTCCATTTCGGTTCACAAATTCAGGCAAGCTAAAACAGATTTTTTTTACTGGTGACCTGTTTTTTCCACATTTATGAATCAGTGCCAGGGTGAGGCCTGAAATGAGATCTGTATTTATTGAGTCACAATCCCCTTGATCACATCCTACACCAGCATAAAAAGTAATGCATATATACATTTTAGTGTTCCAAAAACTTCGAGATAAGGAATCTTAAGCATGAATTTAGAGAGGTGAATAAGGCCTCCACTCTAACACAGAAAACCTTCACACGGTTGGACCCATTGGCCAGCCTTAGCATCGCAACGAAGCAGGTGAACACGTTTAACTTAAGAAAGTGCCTGCCCATCTCCTTGTCCAGTGTAATGGTTTGAGGTGCTTGTAAAAATAGGCATAAAGTCCTTTTGGTACTTTCTGAGAGGACCCCAGATGTTTGAAAAATAGGTTCTATAACCCTCAGTTGGAGACCCCTTGTAAAATAGTCCAGTAAAGAATGCAGTCTACAAATTAAAACAAAAATAACAAAGGGCCTATTATACAAAGCATTTTTACTGCTATAAACAGTCAGTTTTGGGTCCATATTTATCCTTTTTTCATGCACCGCAGCTAGCAACTTGCTGTGCTGCATGAAATGGAAAGGGCAGGAATGCGCCGTAATTAACAATACGCTGCGCATTTCTGTCCTTTCTTAGCTCATGGGCACTTTTGGCTGCCTAAGGCCAAAGCAGGCACCCTTGTGTCATGGTGCAACGGTGCCTGCGTACTTGACAGGATTGTTTTGGTGCAGGAAGGGACACTTTCCTGTACAAATACAATCCTTAGAGGCATGTTCCTCTTTCTATGTGTGCTTCAGAATGCAGCATGCGTAGAAAGAGGAAAAAACTAGGAGAAATAAAGATATTTCTCCTCGTTATGCCTCACCCTGGGTGGCTTATCATTTGACAATTCCCAGGTCTACCAATAGTAACTCTGGAAATGCAACAAAATTTAAGGTTGAATGCGTGGGAACACCCAGGCCCCACCCATGGAATCCAAGCGGCAGAGTACCACAAGATAGTGATTTGCACTGCCTTGTGTTACTCTCGATTTATCAAGCCATGCAGGGCCACACAAGGAGGCATAGTGTGGCTTGATACATTTCGTTTAGATTTCGCAACGCCCTTGCACCACAAAACCTTAATAAGCCTGGCCCCATTTGGGAGTAGGTAACCTTTTACAGACTCCTAAAGCGGCTTCACAAAAAAATACGGGTTCACAATTTCGAAGGCAAATGTTGTAGGCATCCTTTTCAAATTGAAATTCAGTATGTGTTATATCAATGTTTCGAGTAGGCAGTGGACAATTCTTGTACTTTAAAAAAAATATTTTTTTCAAAAGCCCTGTTTCCTTTAAGCAAAATGGGAACCATTTAAAAAGAAGTTTTCTTATTGAGATATGTCAGCTTGAGACTACCTCCAAATCTTTTTTTTGGCAAACTGAACTATTCGTATATAGTTTAATTTGCAGAAACTTCCTGGCTGTAAAATTACAGGTCACAACTTGCGACCAGTTTTTATGACCAGAAAGTACATATATCTTGCCCAAATTTGAAATTAGTCTCTGCAATAATGGACCGAACACATAAGATGCTAAAATAGCAGGAAGGAAGTTTAACATTTGGGGTCCGCATAATGAACAAATTGCAGTTGTGCAGAGTGCAGTTTGACAAAAACGAGTTAAATATCAAGTTATATGAGGGAAAGGGATTCCTCTTTGGCAAATCAAATAAATCCTTCTGATACTAATAAAATATTTTGGAATATTTCAGTTCTCGGCACTCATTGCATCTGTACAAAACAGTCATCTGCACTAGATATTAAATTACTATTGTAATATTTTCATAGTAATTTCTGAGTAAGAACACTACAAAACCAACATTAAACCACACACTTAGGACCTCACGATGTCGGTCGGAGTTGCCTCCCACCGACACAGTCTCTGTGCAGGGACCGCCCGACCCCAGGTCGGCGGTTCCGCACACCGAATAAGGATGCGACAGCTCATGATGCAGTTGCAAACTACCATTTCTCTATGAGAGCTTGCGCAGAGGGCAGAAACCGTCCGCAGCACAAGCTCCCATTGCAAAATGGGAGTTTGTGAAAATCCCTGCACCGTGTGGCAGGGACCGTGCCAGAAAAGGTCCGAGGGGTGAAGGAGACCCTGCTAGGGGCCCCCAAAGTCACTTTGGAACAGCCTTTCCATGTCAGAAAGGCTGAAATGGAAAGGCTGTCGGAAACTGACATCTTAATCCCGGTGGCAGAAACGTCGTCCTTAAGGTACTATTGAGGACCGCGTGGGTAAGTTCGCGTGATTTTTCCCATGCGAGTACGCAAAAACACGTGCGAACTGGTAATAGCGTGCCGCACACAACGCAACATTGTCAATAGTGCCCGGAAACGGAAATACGCAACGCGCACAAGATGGCCGCGCACAAGATGGCCGCGCCCACGTACGACCGCATGGGCAAACTTGGTTACTATGTGTCTATATGTAAGGTAGATATAGATATACTATATCTAAGTAAGGGGTGATTACACCACCTTACCGAAGCTGAGTGATCAGCCTTTGGTGTCGGTTTGGATGGCCAGCCAGGGGTGGCATAATTCATGCTGCAGCCCCTGGTAGGCCTTGAATGCACCTATGCCTTGGGTACCTATGGTACACTATACAGGGGCACACAAAGGTGACCCAATACCCAATCAGGTATGTACCTAAAGTACATGGAGACCATTTTATAGAGAGAGCAGATAGCCTGGGGCCCTGAATAGCAGTATCCCAGGCCAACTAATTCGAAAACCAGCAAAACACTAGGCAAAAAGTTGGGGTAACCATAAAATCAGATTTCCACCTTCTTACAGTGACAATGACCAAGACCTGGTGAACCCAGCTCTCCTAGGTGATGAGGAAGGCCAAGGTAGCCCTCTCTCTGTCCCCTGAGGAAGAGTTGGTGGGGTGCCCAGAAGACCCAGATCACCTTCAGTTGAATCTGATCATTCTCGTACATCTATAGGGTCCTCTGTCTCTGCTCACAGGAGGGGTACCTCCCAGGAGCAGAGAGAGCATGAGGTGATAATAAAAGAAGGTCAGCTAAGGATAAGGAAACAGCAAGTAGCCTTATAAAAGGAGACCTTAGAGCTTGAAAGAGCAAGGAAAAAGATGGGGCTAGAGCCCCATGGTGGCAGCAACTTCCCTAGTGGTTGGGATAGGTCTTATGACCATAGAAACCTTAACAAGATTGTCCCTCCCTATCAGGATGGGGATGACATCCACAAATGGATAACTGCACTGGAGAGGGCCTGCAAAGTACAGAAGGCCCCCCCAGGAGCAGTGGACAGCAATCATGTGGCTCTCCTTTGTGGACAAAGGTAGAGACAAGCTCCTCACTGTAAGAGAAGAAGATGCTGACAATTACAAGGTCTTGAAGAGTGCTCTGATTGATGGGTTTAGCCTAACCACTGAGCAGTATAGGTTGAAGTTCAGAGACACCCAAAAGGCTCAGACTCAAGATTGGGTTGACTTTGTGGATTGTGCTACTAATGCCCTGGAAGTTTGGTTACTGGGCAGCAAAGTGCATGACTTTACAGGATTGTACAATTTGATTATGAGGGAGCAGATCCTTAATAATTGTCAAAAACAGCTTTTACACCAGTACCTGGTGGACTCTGATCTGACCTCTCCCCAAGAATTGGGAAAGAAGGCAGACAAATGGGTCAGAATCAGGGTGGTGACCAGCATAAAGATTCTACCAAGTAGCAAGAGAAATGTGGGGATAAATCTAAAGATAAATCCACAACAGGGCCCCAAAAATCCTCTGAAGGGGTTGGGCCCAAACTCCTTCTTCCTCTACCAAGAAACCTTATTGCCATGTTTGTAGGAAACCAGGCCACTGGAAAACTGACAGCAGTTGCCCAAAAGCCAGCAATAAAGAAAATATTCCTCCAAGTAATACTCCAACACCTCCTGTTACTACTAGTAGTAATCCCCCAGGTGGTGGGAGTGCCCCCAAAAAATTGGTTGGGTTTTCTTAGGGAAATAAGGTGGACACTGGCCTAACCAGGTCCCCTACTGCAGCAACTCTAGTTTGTGATTGTGGCATGGGGTGTTGCCAATTTCACTGCTTGTCCCAATACCTTGGATAAGTACAGACAAGAGCCCCATATCAATGGTCAGACAGCTGTGGCCTATAGAGACACAGGGGCTAGTGTCACTATGGTGACAGAGAGACTAGTACCCCCAGAAGAGCTTTTACCTGGGTTTACATTCCAGGTGACCAATATTGATGGAGTAAGGACAGATCATGCCATGGCTGTAATAAATCTCAGATGGGAAGGAGTCACTGGCCAAAAAAGAGTGGCAGTGTCCCCAAACTTGCCTGTAGATTGTTTACTAGGCAATGATCTAGAGATCTCTGCCTGGGCTGAGGTAGAAAAGAGGCCCATTCAAAAATGTTTGGCCTACCTGAAGAGGTTATTGGGGCTGTGAAGGCCACAGCCTTAACCCAGACAATTTTTAGTGTGGTGAAGTCTGAAACTATGGATCACTCGACTCAGAAAGAGAGCATTGGGGAGGAAGAGAAGTCTCCCTCCCACCAGACTATAGGTGAGGGCCAGCCTCCTCAGGGAACTGACCCTACCCCTTGTGAAGGAACCTCCCCAGAAGTAGTCAGGCCTGGCCTGGCAGAACCCCTGATGACAGTGGACCCCTCTAAGGTGGTACCCAGTCTGGAGCAGGTAACCTGCCCCTCTCTACCCTATTGATTTATCGTCTAATGAGAGAAATACAGCAGGACCCCAAGGAAAAAGTAAAACAAAACCATCTACGAATACTGAAAACATCACTAAAAAAGCTGAAATGGGAAGCAAACAAAACAATGGAGGAAAATTTGTGGGCAAGACTCAATTCAGACATCAAACAGAATGACGGGGCAAGGTTCTGGAAAACTATTAACTCCTTTACACGAACAGCAAATACCGGGATTTCATCTAACATCACAGAGGAAACATGGGCATTCTTCCTTGGCAATCATTTCAATCAAGACTTGCCCAATAATCAGGATCTATCAAAGATTAAACCGACAACAGACCACAAAGCCGACAAAGCAAAACCAACGCAACTGCACAAAAACATCAAAGACAGTTATGAACTAACCAATCCCCCAAAACTGCAACATAACATCAAGCGCCAAATCAAAAAAGGCAGAAGGGAAGGAGCCCCGGGACCAAATGGGATACCTCCAAACCTTTATAAACAAGACGCGGATAGGTGGGCAGCAGCACTTGAACCCCTTTTCCTTGAGATTAGGAACTTCAACATCTTGCCAGACTCCTGGAAGGGTTCTATCATCTCCCCAATATATAAGGCAGGCGACAGGGCCCACCCACAAAACTACCGACTAGTGGCCCTATTGATAATGAGGCGAAGTACTTCGCAGGCATATTGCTGGAGGAGCTACAGGCATGGGCCACAGCGAAATCTTTAATACCGGTCAATCAGACAGGCTTTGTCAAATCAGTGGGCACTATGACCAACATCCTAAGCATGGACATGCTAATAGACAAAGCAGAAACAAAAAAAATGCCCTTACACTTCTGTTACATAGATTACAAAGCTGCTTTTGACCACATCAACAGGAACATCTTATGGTCAAAACTAAATGGCTGGGGGATCTCAATACCATTGTTGGACTTGCTGATAAATCTGCATACGGAAACTTGGGTACAGATAAAGGTGGGGGATGGCTTATTGCTGTTGGGGCCCATACAGACCAACAAGGGCCTCAAGCAGGGCTGCGTCCTGGCCCCCACTCTGTTCAACCTGTACCTAGGTGATCTGGTACCAATCTTGAACAACTGTAACTCCCATGCTCCCAAATTAGGAGGGCTGCAACTACCATGTCTCTTATATGCGGATGATATAGTCCTAATAAGCCACACCAAGGTAGGGCTGCAAAACCTTGTGAATACGACGCAGAGCTACTCCAAGTCAAACGATCTAACAATAAACCTTGAGAAAACCCAAACTATGACGATTAGCCAAAGTAAAAAAAACCTCTTTCATGGTTCTGGAACAACTCTCGTATTAAAGATACGTCGACATACAGATACCTAGGCGTGAAGATTGATGATGATGGTCGATTCAATGTGCAAAGATCAAGCATCAGGGGAAAAGGACTCGCACTGGCAATCTCTCTAAAAACACTTACCAATAAACTATCTGGCCGTTTCTCTAAAACCTTTGATACAAGTTATTCGCCCCAAATTGTTGCCAACTATCACCTACGGGAGCGAGGTGCAGCGAGGCAGAGACGCAACAACACTTGATAGCACGATTACAGCTGCACATAGAATCATCTTCAGTCTTCCCAAGCGAACCTCTCCATCGCAGATTAGGCTGGAGTTTGGTATCCAACGACAGCTCCTGGCAAGACAGGGGGCCCATATTTGCGCATGGGATAAAGTGAGGAAATCTGCACAAGGAACACTGAACAATTATCTATGGAGGGAGCTAGAGCAGCATCCAACCTCACCAGCAGCCAAGTATTTGGCAAACAGTCTTGTAAACACTGGGTTGAAGCAGCTCTGGACCACCCCCGCAAATCATACAACGCTCAAAAATCTGGTCAAGAAGTCAATCAAACAACTGTCATGGGTTCAAGACAAAGCTGACTTCTCAAAAAGAACGCACGCTTGGATGATTCTAAACTTGTATTCGGCAATATCTCCTCAGAACTATCTCGGCTTGGGCTATGCCAAAACTACCAAAATGTGCTTCCTACGGTACCGGTTAGGTCTGCTACCCTGCATTCAGCATTTTCCACATTGGTTAAAAGAGAAAGCAGACACTCTATGCAGGCTATGTGGCGTTACACAAGAGGACATGCTACACTTGCTATGCTCGTGCGAGAAAATGCTAGACGAGCGGAAACTCCGGCTGAAGCGCCATTTCATCCGATACGGGATGTGCACACGAAGGAATGCAGTTCTCACCTGTTTTTCATCCCAGGATCCCCAGCTGAGCTGCAGCCTGGTAAAATTTATAAAGGCAGTGGAAAAAAAATGCCCAGAACCGATTTTTAACCGCTTTTAAAATAAAAACTATCGCCACTCCCAAAGTATCTCTTGCGTGAAAAATGGAAGGACGATACACCTTATTACCAGTATGAACAGAACAGCAATGTCCATGCTATGTTTTTAAAATACATGTCATTTTATATTTTTGTTTTATATATTCCGCTTTTGTATTGCATTGGTTTTAATTAACTGTGCTAATAAAATACTTACTGCCTCAGTCTGCCCAGGGCTGCAGAGGTCAGGGAGGCCAGTGGACCCCACAGGCCCCCCTGTCTAGAGGACCCCCCCATCAGCAGATTTGGGGCACCCAGTCCAGTAGCCCTAGCCTGGTGAAAATTCCTCAACCCTCTGAAGGATCCCCCTACCCTTGTGTAGGGACCTCCCCCAAATTGACTCTGTTGGGCAGAGGCAAACCTGTGACCCACTGGTTCCAAACCTGCCCTGTCCCTCCAGTGTTCCACCCAAAGGGATCCAACACCCAGCTGTATGCAGCCAGAGGTTGACCCTGAGAGCACAGTGCAACTCACTCATGGAAAGAAAGGCATTTATGTTAGAAAGTGATTTGAATAAGCTGAGCCTAAACTTAGTAGGGCCACACTTCAATAATCAATCCCCGCACCAGCCTTTTACTTTACAAAAACAGCCCACAGGTAGTGATGCCCCATGGTGGAGACCCTCTGATACCCTTAGGAGGACAGATTGCTTAGTGGACCATAAGACAAGGGGTAACCATGCTAGTGTAGGTGCTTCCTTATATGGCCACATAGTCAATATAGGCTCAACTGGGCAAGGTTAGCCTTATCTCCTTTCATGTGGGGGGGTTCTGAAGGAAGGTGGAATCCGACTGCATGGTTACCCCCACTTTTTGGCCTCGTGTTTTGATGGTTTTTGAATTAGTTTAGCTGGGATCCTGCTATCCAGGGTCCCAACCTATCTGTTTCCCTTTCTAAATTGACTGTATGAACATTAGGTACACTCCAAATTGATTACTGGGCTACCCTTGTGAGTCCTTAGTATATGGTACCTTAGGTACCAAGGGCATAGGTACCCCAGAGGCCTACCAGGGGCTGAAGCATGTATTATGCCACCCCTGGGAAGCCTTCCAAAATGGCGCCACATGTCTGCTACTGCAACCTGGGTAAGGTGGTACTTGTACCCCTTACTTAGATATAGTATACATATATCTACCTATATATGTAGACACGTGTAAACCTATAAGTCACTCCTATGGCAGGCTTTGACAATCCTGAAGGCAGAGTGCTTGGTTTCATGTGAGAGGGTGCCCAAGCATGAGCTGAGCCCCTCTGCAGCTTTCGGAATCCCTTCCTTATAGCTGTTCTATGATGTAGCCATACCATATACTCTTAAGTACATTATAACCTTGTGGTAAATGCTAAATTACTGCATCAAAACATGTTGTGTTTGGTGTCAAACACTTTGGAATCCTACCCTCTCGCCGGTCCTGGCGGCGGGGGTAGAATTCCACCCTTCTAGAAGGAGAAGACATGCACACTCTTAATTACCCGGTAATAGTTTAAAGAGCCCCAGCATCACAAAATGGATGCTGCTGTCACAGACACGAGTCTGACCTCCTTCTGCTGGACTAAACTCCAGCAGGAGAGGCCTGGACATTAGGTTTCCTCCCCAGACATGCTTTGGTATATTGGGGCAGGGTGGATGCATTCAGTGAATGCTTTCCAGACAGTGCCTGGGGCACACAAGGTGTGCCCATGCATTTTCCAGTTCAAACCGGTTGCTGGGGCACTCAGCTTCAGCTCTGGAGCAAAACTGGACAAAGGGGAAGGGGTGTACCACCCCCTCCCCAGGTCCACCCATAGGTGGGACCCTAGAGTTAGTCCAAACCCTAAACTTAGTATAAGTATAGGAACCCAGTCCCTACGACTTTAGATTACCCTGGACGAAACTCTTAAACATGTATCTTGGACCTTCGACATTCCATTTTGACTGGAAGACAGAAGAAATCTCCCTTGGGGTCAAGGAGTGACTCCTCTGTTCAAACAGGCACCAGAGAAGCATCATGCTGGTCTGCATTTTCGAGGCACCCGCTGGGTCCAGTAGAATCTGCAACACAGGACACAGACTTCCAAACATCTCAGAAGCCGACACAAGTCCCCAGCAAAGCTGAGACCTGTAGCCATCACGAGAGACGTGGGACCGGAACTCCTGGACATCCAGTACATTTGCTAGTGCATCAACTTCCCAAGCTTTTCTGAAGTTGTGCATTAGGCTACTTGTAGTACAAGCCGCAAACACCTTTTGCATCGAAGATTGTGGGCCTACACTCCACGAGTGTTCTGTGGGCCCGCTTTTGGCAGTTCTGCTTGAGGCTCCTTCACGATCCCTGGTCCATTGACTGGTGGGTCCCCACGAAGGTAAATCCTTTGTTTCTTGGGCTCTACTGATTGCGCCAGACGTGCCCTGACTCCCCTCCAAAGAGTGAGTCCCTGAGACCTTGCTGGTCTGCACCGAGGCCAATCTTGCTATTCTGCATGAGTGGCTGTTGCCAAGGCTTGTTGGGTCTAATCCAGATACCGACGCTGCAGCACTCATCATCCAATGTGGCAGAGCTCAAATCCAGCTCCTGGTTGTCGTCAATGCCTCCTGGTCCTCGTTGCTGAAGAGTCAAGCTTCACCTTCATCACCCGACATCGGCTGCCATCTTCTTGTTGCCTTCCTGGTCACTGGCTAGTGACCCAGACTCTCTCCCCTCTGCCTTCAGGTTCTTCAGATCTCCGATCCACCTTTGGATCTATCTGGACACTTTTCACCTGGTTGCCTGCAGCACTTCTTGGCAGCTCTCCATAGGAAGCGACGACGAAACCCGACACAAAAAGACACCTTTGCACCCTGATTCACTGGGTGAGGTAACACAAGTATTTTGGTGCTACCGTGGGTCTTGACCCCCGAAGTGTCCAGTACTGACTGGGTTTTACAGTAGTCCACTCCTAAGTGTCCTTATTCTTTAAACTTGTAACTTTAACTTTCTCCATAGAAGTCAATGGCAATTAGTGGCTCTGTTTAGACACTGCATGTGTCCCCCGTGGGTCTCCTGCGTCCCTACCTTGGGTGGTGCCTGGTTGCCCCAGTGGTTCTACAGGCCCTAGGCCTTGTCTCTATATTCTGAGCGGTACTTATACCACTTTCTTAGTATATGGTTTGTGAGGCCCCTAGGGCAAAACGTATACTGTGCTAATTTACTGTGTGCTATTTAATTCTTGTATTGTGCTTTTACTTCTAGCCTCATAAAGAGACTAGAGGGTTGTGTTTAGAATAAATACATATATATTTTATACATACCTGGTGTGGTTCTCTTTTCATTTGATCATTCATGTGTTTATAGACTGGTAAAACAAGCTGCTTTACATTTCTCCAAGAATTAGCCTAAAGGCTGCTCTCCACAGCTACCACGAGGATAGCTTTCTATAAAGGTTGTCTAAACATACCATCAATAAGGGTTGTTTGGATTGGTGCAAGGTGCCCACTAGAATAGTGAACATCATATGCCAGGCCAACTTCTCACATTAATTACTTGTTACCAAAGCGTTTTATGCTTGATTGTGCCACCTTTTGCATCTTTGAAACCATTTGAAACCAATTCTGTAAATATTCATTATATGATTGAACACAGTAAAAAGAATCACACACAATGAGTGTTGGAATTCGCGATCCTTAATTTCAAGTGCCAATTTGAATGCTTGTAGTTCAGCTCGCTGAGCTGCACAATCTCCTAGAGATTGTGTTTTTGTGACCATACGTCGGAATTTACTATCGCGCATACGACCTTTAACGATCGCGCAAGCTGTACTGTAAGCTTGCTTACTTGCCGTAGCGGGCTGTGCTGATCCGTCAGTAGAAAATATAAATTCGTACTGGTCAAGAAGGAGAATTTTTGCAGGCAGAGGACATTTATGTTCATATTGCAGGAATGCTTGTGTTTTTAAATAAGGATCAAAAACATATTCAACATCTGTTGCAGCAAGAGAATTAACCCATTGTATCCGACTTGGATGTAAAGCTTTTGCATTTGGAATGCTTGCTTTTGTTACTGCCTCTAAGGCTGGTGCTGGAGTCATGACAATTATGCGTTTCCTCTGAGCTAGAGCTCTTTCTTTTGCTACAGTGGTTTGAGCTGCTGTCAGAATTTTTTCTGTTGATGTAAAGCGCATTTCCACTTGTGTATACAAATGTGATTTGTATGCAATTGGTACTTCATCACCTTCATTAAAAGTTAATTAGGTGTATCTGCATTGACCCGGAATGATTCGGATCACTAAATTGCGTACGTTTCCGCGTGTTTGTAAGTGATTTGTTGCTAACATGTCAGCTTGAAGTGAACACAGGATATCTCTGTGTTCCTGTGTCCAATTATTTATTTTGAAATCGGGTTTGATTAATTCGTACAGATGTTTAATCCTTTCTACGTAATTTAGAATGTAAGTTATTCCAAAATTTAGGAAACCTAGAATCAACTGTAAGTTTTTCAGCAATTTTGGAGGTTGAACGGGCGCACATTTTTGTAAAAACTTAGCTGCCAGGCTTTTACCTTTCCTTGAAAGCTCATATCCTAGGAAAAGGACATTGAGGTGGGCAAATCTTGGTTTCTTGAAATTAAATTTGTAACCCTCAGAGCCAAAGCCCAATATAATGGTATTCACCCTGTTCAAGTGCCTGTCCAGGTCATCGTCTGTCAGATAGATGTCATTGACATATGACAATGCCTCATCATCATAAATTTGTAGTAACTCTGTTACTCTTGCTGAGAATAACCCCGAGCTATTTTTGAACCCTTGTGGGAGTCGACAAAAGTGTCACTGTGTCCCCAATATTGAGAATGTTGTCAAATACCAAAAGAAACCGTTAGAAATGTCTGATGTGTTTTTTTTTTGTACACACAATGTTATTCATTAATGCTGTACTATGTGCATTTTGCACTGCAAATGTCTCAGGGGTCTGTAATCCAAAACGAGATGATATGTGTTGTCAGGTTTGGAAACAGGAAACAAAGGATTGTTCATTGAGGAGGTGCATATTTCAATCACCCTTTGATATTCAAGTTGATCTAAGATCTCTCTGACCTGTTTTTTAGCTTCTTGCTTAATTGGATACTGGCTTTGTGCGTTAGGTTGATTTTGTAACTGAATCTTGTGGTGAGGTGAGTCCTCATCTCATCCTACAAGATTTTTATATAATGCTGGGGCTTGGGCAACTGCCCATTCCCTGGCATACGTATATTTTAAATGTACTGGAACATGGTTGGAGAAGGCTGGCATAATGATGTCTTCGCCATGTGGACACTCCCTGACAAATTTTGGTGGCCAGTCCTGTTTTGCTAGAAGTATATAATAACCCTTTGAAAGTCTCTCCCAAAAGAGTGCTTTCACTTTTCTTGGTATGTCTCCCTCCATCCGGAGTGTTATTTCATGTAGCTTTTGTGGAGAACTAACCCTGGTGTCTACAGTCTCTACTTGTAAGTACTTATTCAATTCCACTGTCTCCAGAAGTTCCTTCAGGTTCTGGCGAGCTATTGTTACTTCTGCTGCACTGTCCAGCATTGTCTGAGCCCATTCTCTTGTTCTTGATTTGTGTTATCAGAATTCTCGGCATGTCTGATCTTCAGACCTGCTACCTTCTTCTTGGAGAATTGAGGTTTTTTTTTGTTTTTCTGAATGTGTTGATCGTCTTTGGATTTCACGCGTACTTCTCTTTTATCTGACCGTCATCTTCTTGCGGATGTCTGTGATGATATCTGAAAGGTACGAGAGGAACGTGTATCACTATCTTGATACCCGTCAGGTTTTTTCAAATTATCCCTATTCCTGAGGTTATACCTCTTTGCAGAGAGCTGCTTTTGAGGGGACCTACATCGGGATTGAGAAAGTTTCTCTTTTGAATTTTGTTTGTTATTTTCCCACTTCTTTTTAGAAGATGTAGGATTGTGTTTAATAGAGTCCTTTTCAGGAACTCCAGACAGTTATGGTTTAATTGGTTTTCCACCCAAACTGTCTCTGCCTAATTCTTCATAGGATTTTTCAATTATTCTGGGTAGTTCTTGTTGATGTTCTGTTACATCAAATTCCCTTAATCGTTGGCGGATCGCTACCGATGCTGCCTCCCCTTTAATATTAGATAATATTATTGTTGAGACCTGGTCGATGTTTTTCAGTAATTTCATACTAAATTTAAAGCAGGCTCTGCCCTGTATTCGTTTTGAATTTATTTCAGGAAGTCAGGTATTACCTCAATAGACGGAACACCATGTGTTTTAGTATAGATGGCAGCAAAGACTGTGCCCCAGTCTTCCAGAGGTGGTGCGATCCCCATTGTTAAACAGATTGTTAGGATTCTGTGTTTCTCATAAGGGCTAGTATTAGGAAATACTGGTTCGATTTGAGTAATTTTTTGAGCTATCCAGAAATTGATTTTATTCACGTTTTGTGGGCATTTTACCCATGACTGCGCGTAAAGTCTGTGGTGTAATTTTAGTGTATTACCCTGTTGAGGGGTTTGATTTGGAATGGTTAATGGTGGTTGGACTGTGAAAGTCTGCATGACATATTGGACTAATTGTCTGTAAATTTGTATTAACTCTTTTAGTTGAGTAAGTAATTCATCGTCTTACATCTCTTCGATGTCAGGATGAGGTATGTAGCCGGCTAAAATCGGCCATGTTGCTCCTGGTCTACCTAGTGGACCGAGCCTGGTAATGTGCTTGTAATGGTTTAGGGTGCCTTTAAAGCAGAGATTATGCTCCTGGTATGTGAATGGAACTTCAGCACCCTCAATAGGAATATATTCCTCAGGTGGTTCATCTTCTTTGTAGAAGTAAAACATTTTTGTTCCTGGATTTGATTCTGGGAATACTATCCATGAATAGAATAACTCTGTCTGAAAAGATTCATGTGCCTCTATCACGAAAACTGCTCTACCACCTCTTGGTGTTAGGCCGTGTTTTATGAGTTTTAGAGTGATGGCATTCCTTAAATCTGGAGGGATGTTTATAACATCCGCATCGGTTTCATTAAAACCTGTATGATTAAAAGCTGTTACGACTGGGTCAGCCGCAGCTCCACCGGTCCCGGTGTTATTGTCGCTATCGGACATTGTTTAATGAAAAATGTAGAGCAAGTTTCAAGGGAACACAGATAAGATGCACAATATTTTGGAACACTGATAGATAGGATTTTTCGTCCTACTCAGCTATGGTGGATGTTATCCCTACCCACTTCAGACGTCTTATGGAGTATTATGAGTAGGGGTCTCTGAGAAAAGCACAGCTGAGTTACTTTAGTATCTAGAGTTAAATTAGTGCCTTACCAAACCGTTGGGTGCCAGGTAGTGTAGTTCCTATTTCCCTTATAGGTTCCACGCATTGGAATAATATACACTATAGTTTTTGCATAGGACTGAGGTCAGTATGCCTCTATCTATTTTAAACTTAATTACTTTGTGCGCCAGCTATCTCAGAGGTCACTAGAAACTTCTCAAATAAAAAAGAAGGGAGTAGTTCTAACAACTTCATAAAAATGGCAACTTTGTTTTCCTTAGAATCAGAACAGTTCTCAGAATCGTGGAAACAATATATAACAATTTTACCCAGTAAATCGTGCATGATTAGTTTCTTCAGAGTTACACAGAAATAGGTAAACAGGCGTTTCACTAAAAGGATTCATTGAATAGTCTTATTTCTCATGCAAGAGATATGAGCTGTTACAATCGCAAGATGGAATGCAAGATATAAAATGTACAGCGTGAGCAGTAAGAAGAAATAATAATGCAATAGCATGGTCTTTTAGCTATGACATATATTCATACATACATACATAAATAACACAGGCTAAGATGTGAATACTCGTCTGGTGCTTCTAAATAGATCTACCCCAGTGTACCTAACCTAAGTGTACTACGAGGTAAGAAGTAGTTGCTGTTTTCTATAGTATGGTATATACTAACTTTGTGTGCCAATAGTCCCTCCAGGTTCTAGTCTGCTCCATACCTTAGAATGAGATAGGTGGGAATCTCTTTCCGGATCTCAATCCCTAACACCCCACGAAGGGAGTTAGGACACTGGAAACTGGATTCTCTGCAAGCAGGATGACAGCGTCTGGTCAGTGCGTCAGGCGGGGACTCAAATTCCTTCCGAACTTGCTGTGGCAAGCTGTATCGAGCTGTGTAGCCGAGCCGTGGTTTGCCATGGTAAGGGAAGGTATATTTATACCCAGAAGGTACTTAGGAATGCTGCCGCTCTCATATCCCGTGGCTGAACCCGCGGTCAGCAGTAGGCGGACCCGAAGGGCTCTATGGCCGGGGCTCAGAAGACGCGCCTCGCAGGAACGGACAAGCCTTCACCTGCGATTCTTGCAGCAACTACCACCAACGCCATTCCTCTACCGCCAAGGGACAGACACTCTCGGAGATGTTCGATAGGCTTGGAGCAAAGGGAAAGGGAAAAGCCTCTGCTACAAATGCCTGCTCTCCTGATACAGTGCAAGGAAAAGACTCAAAGATGTCTGGAGACCCTGTTGGAAAGGGGGGGTAAGTCTCTCTTCAACAGTACCTATTATCGCACTGTCTAATCCTGTAAGTCCCCCCCCCTCATATCGACCTTCTCGAATTCACTGCACTAACTAAATATAACAGCATATCAAAAGAGGCAGGTCTGACTCCAGTTTCAGCTCCAGACCCCTCTGTTTCTTTGCCCTCTCCAGCCCAATGCATGCTGGATAATGTAGTCCAGTCTGCTAATAGCCTTATATCTGCTTCTCTGGAGCTGCCTACAGAGTGTTCTCACGACACTAGGGAGTCTGTGCTTAGCGAGTCTACTGATAATTTTTTTTCTGTCTCTGATCACTCTCTATCCGGGGAGGATGATGTTGATCGCCCAGACCTCCAGTGGTCGGATTATGATAGTGACTCTGCTGATTGGCGTCTCAGTCAGGCTTCAAAAGATCTGAACTTCGATACAGTCCGCAAAGCCCCTGGTACTAAGTTACCATCCCAGTCTACTCACCAAAATCTAAAGAAGGATCTATCCATGGAACAGTTTCAATTAAATACGCGGGATGTATGCGGAGGCACTAGCGAGACTATGTCAGGTATCCCCGAAGAGGTCTCATTGGTAAGGATCTATCAAACTATAATGATGCATAGAGAAGAAACTAGAGAAGAAAATATGTGTACACAGGGGGCTTGCCACAAAATGCAGAACTCTCTTCGACGTGTTATTAAAACCTGTACTAAGACCACCACTAGGATTGTCGAAGCTGAAGAAAGGATTTCAGCTCTTGAAGATGCCGCAGCTAATCAGAAAGATCTAGTTACAGAGGTCAAAGAACAACGTAAGGACATCTTATGGAAGCTCTCAGATCTTGAAAACCGGGCAAGAAGGAATAATCTTTGGGTTTTGGGGATAGAGGAAAATAAAGAGGGTGATGACGTCCGGCAGTTTATAGTGGAGCTTTTTTCCGATGCTTTCCCAGAGGTCACCCAGTGGGATTGGAATCTCGAAATACAAAGAGCGCATCGCTTTCTACTTAATAAAAGAAAGCAATGCGGGGTGTGGGGGTTCACTGGGTGGATGTGTGGGTTTAGCTGGGGTGGGTGGGTCAATCGGGGTGGGTTGTTGGGTGGTGTGGTGGTGGTGGACGGAAATGACCAGATTTAAGATTATCGACAGTTGCTTGTGTTTCTCAAATGTATTTAATGTGATGCCAACCTTCTAATTTTTCTTTAAAAACCTGTTTGATTGCAATCATGTGTGATATAAAATGTTTCATTGTTCTCCAGGGCTGTTTGTCTTTGATCAAACCTTATGGCTGCTTCTAGATTGACATGTGCAACCTGGAATATTTGTGGATTGAATGACCCTAAAAAACGTAGGATTGTTCACAAGATGTTGCAGGCGATGCAGGTGGATATAATCTTCCTGCAGGAAACCCATATTCCTTGGGAAAGCCAGGCTTATCTCAGATTTTTGGGTTATGAATTAGTGGCCTGTACCCGCCGCCAAACCTCTACAATTAGGGGTGTTGCCATCATTCTAAAAACCGGGGTAGGGTGTGTTAAAAGAGTAAAGCAAGACAATTTTGGTAGATGGTTAATAGCAGAGTTATCGGTTAATGGTTGTTTGTTCTCTGTTTGCTCGATATATGCCTCTAATCTTGACGACCCGCAGGTTTTGAGGGATCTAAATCTAGAGTTAGCTACCTGGCCCCATCCAATGTTCTTTTGTGGGGACTTTAATATCAATATCCCTAGTCACCTAGATATACCAAAACATAGCACATATGTTGGACAAAAGCCCCAAGTTTATAAGGCGCTCTGGATTCTTTTAATTAAACACGGTTTGACAGATCTATGGCATTATCACTATTCAAATCAGGAGGGCTATACCTTTTATTCAATACCCCATAATAAAATGGTCCGCATTGACTTTGTCTTTACCTCTCTTCAAATTGTAGGGTCTGTCAAGATCGAAATTAATCCAAGGAGTATATCTGACCATAATCCTATCATTTTTAGCTGTCCCTGGGATCGTCTTGTTAATCAAATCAGACCATGCACTTTTGATAGGAAACTCCTATTAAATAAATTGTATTAGGAACAACTCACTCTTTGGATCTCAGAGTTCTTTGAAATTAATAGCAGCACCTCCTCGGTTGCTATTGTCTGGGACACATTCAAAGCCGCATTGGGCGGTGAAACTAAGAGATTTGCCTCTTATCGCTGGAAGACAGAGCAGCAAACTGTCAAAACTAGACTCGCAGCCCTTCAACAAGCCGAACTGGATTTAAGTTTTAACATTCGTATGGGGGAAGACCTAGCAGCAAGTTTGAAATCAGTTGCTATAGCAAAGTCTAACCTATTAGAGCCTTTTTATAAAGACATAGCAACCAAATATTTTCAATTTCGAGCCTCAATGTATGAGTTGGGTGAAAATTCTGGTAAGGTTCTAGCAAAACGTTTACAACAAAGGGCCGTAGCTAGTCAAATCATTAGGGTCAAAGATCAGTTTGGTATTATCCAAGACACATCTAGTGGTGTTGTAAATGCCTTTGTTGATTTTTACTCAACCTTATATACAGAAGATATGAATATAACTCTACAACAACAAACTAGCTTGCACCAATTTTTTCAATCTAAGAACACGCAAAAGGTCACAGATCATCAGAATCAAATTCTGGCTGAGCCTATTAGATGGGAGGAAGTTGTAATTGCTATGAAATCTCTTTCTAATGGTAAAGCCGCAGGGCCGGATCTTATTTGTTTGGAAT
The DNA here is from genome assembly GCF_964263255.1 of Lissotriton vulgaris. Taxonomy (NCBI): domain Eukaryota; kingdom Metazoa; phylum Chordata; class Amphibia; order Caudata; family Salamandridae; genus Lissotriton; species Lissotriton vulgaris. Next base: position 1,185,096,043 of record NC_141687.1, read on the forward strand.
TTTACAAAACTTTTTCATACTTATTTAAGCAGCAAATGTTAGAAGTTTTCAGTCTTGCCCAGACTGGGTCAGTCCCTGATTCTTGGCGACAATTTACCATTGTTCTCTTCAGAAAGAAAGGCAAGGACGAATTAAACTGAGCATCTTATCGGCCGATAGCGCTAATCAACACAGATAGAAAAATCTATTCAAGGAGACTCGCTTTCCGCTTAACTCAAACAATTCTCCCCTTGGTCTCTATTCGCCAGCATGGGTTCATTCCCGGCCGGGATACGACGGACCATATCAGGCGTGTTGTAGCCCTACTAGATTGGGCATAGGTTACAAACTCAGCCCTTGGGGTGATCCTGTTGGACGCCAAGAAGGTGTTTGACAGGGTCTCCTGGGGGTATTTATACGCTGGAAGGGCTACACACCAGAGTTTATTCAGGCTTTACAAGCTTTGTATATATCCCCAACTGCTAAAATCCGTATTTCTGGTAGTGAATCACATTATTTTCCTATCAGCAGGGGCACCAGACAAGGATTCCCCTGTTCTCCCCTTCTTTTTGCTCTATTCATTGATCCCTTTTTATGTTTGATAGAAAAATCTCAGACCATCACTCCTGTCACTGTTCATGGAATTGAATATAAGGCATTGGCATATGCTGATGATATTATAGTTTTAACTGATAATGTCACCCAATCTTTCCCAGCATTGGAGACTCTGGCAGCTCAATTCGACTTAATTCCGGGCTATAAATTAAATATTGCAAAGACGCAAATTTTACAATCTACAGCTATGCCAATCTCTCATGTTCCTACAACTATGGAGGCAACATACCTCAGCATTCAAATTTCGCCTGATGTAGATCAGATCCTGGATCTGAACTATTCTCCCACTATTGATTCACTTCATAATAAGGTAGAGCGGCTGGATCATTTACATCTTTGGTTATTTGGCCAATCTAATATCCTTTAAATGTTTGTCCTCCCTAAATTCTTATATCTTTTCAGATCAATTCCACTTTTAATTCCTAGTTTAATTTTAACAAAAGCAAAAAGGATATGTCAACGATTTCTATGGTCATATCGTAAACCAAGGAGGGCGGCTAAGTGGACCTGTCTTCCGCAGGATCGCGGGGGGTGGACAGTCCCGAATTTAATGTAGTATTACTGGGCAGCTATGGTCCAACACTTCGCCTTTCCTCTATTAGGTGATGCTGTTGAGCTTCCGGTACATCTTTCACCATCAAAATATTCAATATCATTGGGAGATTCCCCAAAAGGTGTATTAACTCGTATCCTTGAACCAAGTTATTTAAAAAAAACTAAATTCAAGGTATTGTGGGCATTATTCTCGGTTTGGCAAAAAGTTCCTCGCCATTTTCATATTCCTAAGATTAATTATTATACCCCACTAAATGCCTCAGAATTACTTCCAATGATATTTCAAGAGGGGGTGGCAATTACCTGGACAGCTCTTGGTTTGAAGGAGATTGGCGATCTAGCTGATCTTGGGCAAATGGCATCTTTTGTTTTTTTGAAGGAGAAATTCCATTTGCAGTCCAATCATTTTTTTAAATACCTGCAACTGAGAAGTTTTCTGGATAAAAAGCTCCCTCAAAATTTAACAATGTTTCAAAAAATTATTATAGTTGAATCTATAAGAAAGAAAGTAAAAATTGGCAGTTTATATCAGTCTTTTCTATCTCAACTTCCAGATGATTTAGATGACCAGAACAATAAGTGGGCGATCAAATTTGGAGTACCTTCTATTGATTTAAAATTTCCATTGGTGTTAGCCAGGTCTGTTTTGGTTGCAGGTACTCTTAGCTCGCAAAGTTATATGGCTATGTTTAATCTTTATTATACGCCTGCAAAATCTGCTAGATGGGGAATTGTTAGCGGGGGCAAAGGGTCGTTTTGTGCAAGATGTAAATTTCCGTCTGCAGATTCTGTTCATATGTTTTATAAATGTACGGAGCTATCTTTCTTTATCAATCAAATTGAAACTTTTCTTACCCAGATTACTCAAACTTCAGTTAAAATTTCAGCGGAAATGGTAATTACTGGCTGCGAATACTCTATGGCCCCTGAAAAAACAAGACATCTGCAAGCTTTTCTTTTTATTGCTATAGCTATGGTCAGACTTTGTATTACGTCACTCTGGATAAATCCTGAACCCCCTACTTTCTGTCATTGGAAGGCCAGGATGTTGGCCTGGTTCAAACTAGAGACCTCTGTTCAGGCTTTCAGAGGAAAGAAAAGACGTTTAACTGCTTTTAAGAACTGGGCACCATTCGAAAAATGGTTGGTAAATTAACAATGTTCTTCAATTATTATTGTATAATTTCTTATGTATAAATTATGTATGATTTATGTTTGTTCGGTTTAACCCGTCTCCCACCACCATGGCATAAATGGAAAAAAAAATAAGGAATGCTAGCATTGACGTAAAGTCAGGCAGAGGAAGACGTCATGAATGAACCCCTAAGGAACAGTTGTTCATGCATAATAAATAAGTTCTTGGAGAAATCAATAACCCAAGCAGAGAAAGTCCCAATGGCTTAAGGGTCTGGTTTCTAAGAACTCGTTGTGACGTGGGATGGATGGATGTAGGTGACCATGCCTGTATTTGGATAGCATGGCTGATGCCTAAATAAGGACTGGGATTCTATGCCTAAATAAGGGCAATGTGAGTTGTGCCTATATAAGGACATGATTCGGGAAATCTATGTACGGGTATCTAAATCGAAACACAACAGGTTAACGGGATGTTATAGTTAGAAATTAACATTTAAAATATACTTTGAAATTCACTGAAAAAAACATAGGTTTCAGGGACTTTATAGTTAGAAATTAGCATTTAGAAAACCTTAGAAATTCACTGAAAAAAACACAGGTTTCAGGGACGTTATAGTTAGGTGGACATTTCACTCGTACAAAACGAGAGACATTCGGCCGTTATAGTTAGTTGAGCTAAGTATATCTTGCTCCCCCGCAATGCACTGCTGATGACGTCACATATTAAATCATTTGTGACATGGTAAGTGACATCACTGATGACATCACTGATGACATTACTGATGACATCATCAAGTGACTATGTGTTTCTCTAAAGTTTAAATATGTTTTATATATATATATGTCAAGGTGTATTGAAGAATGAGTGGGTGCAAAAGTGTGTAAATGGATGATTTACTAGGTGCGTGACTGACTGTATAAGTGTCATTAAATGTTTATTACTGAATTGAAATTGAAATTGAAAGGAATTTATTGAGCGCACGATGACCAAGCGGTTTCTTGGTGCTAAGGACAGATGTGAGAGGAGAACTACTCACTCAGCGAAGGCTTGTGAAAACAGCCAGGTTTTCATCAGTTTGCTGAACTCCATGTAATAAGCCATAGTTCTAATAGTAAACGGTAAGGAGTTCCAAAAGGCAGGGGCCAGATAGGAAAAACACCGGCCACCATGTTTCTTCCTTTTAAAGCAGGGGACATGCAATACATTTTTAGTAGAGGAACGAAGATCACGGGTGGGAATGTAAGGCTTGAGTTTGGAGGACACAAATAAAGGGGCAGATCCAGCTAATGCCTTAAAGATCAAGCAACCAAGCTTAAACAAAGAGCGTTCAGTGAGGGGTAACCAGTGAAGGGATTTAAGATGGGGAGTGGTGTGATGGGATTTAGGAAGTTTAAAGACTATCCTTGCGGCTTGATTTTGAATAAGTTGAAGATGGCGGAGCTCGTAGGTGGGTACACCGACATACAGGGCATTCGTGTAATCCAGACGCGAGATAACCATAGCTAGCAAAATCGATTTGAGCGCCTCAATGGAAAAAAAACGGGAGATCCTGCGTATAATGCGCAAATTAAGTAAACATGAGGACACCACAGCACTGACTTGGTGATGCATAGAAAGGTCACTGCTGACTTTGATGCCTAAGCTTTTAACAGTGTGAGAAGGGGAAGGGGGACAACCAAGGGAGGAGGGTCAGAAGGTAGAAGACCAGGGACTAAGGACACCACCGGTAAGGACCAGCTTGGTCTTGCCATAATCTACAAAGATTACCTCAAACTGGATATTCTAGACAAACAATGCTGCAAAGAAATGGAAATAATGGTTTATAGAATTACCTTCCCTAATAGAAAGACCAGTAAGGAGCACTCATATACAGACCACCACTTACATGCCCTAGCTTTTCCATATCTCTTTTAGAGATATTAGGCCCACACATACGGGCCAATGAGGACTTCCTTCTCCTCGGAGATTTTAATATACATACCGACCAACCTGAATCTATGGGGACCAAAAGCTTGTCTGCTGATTTGACAACCATTGGCCTCACACAAAAGAATCAGGGTCCCACACATGAAGGTGGACACTGCATCGACCTGATATATACCAACTTTGACAATATATCTTGTAATGAACCAACCCAATTAGATTGGTCTGATCACTTTTTATTACAATTCACTATTTTTAAAATTAATAAAGGCTCCTATAAGAAATCCTTACCCCCTACTATGCGCAGACAGTGGCACAAACTCACACTGGAGGCACTACAAAAGGTATGGGAAAAACCCCATAATAAAGATACTGAGGAAGTAGAACATAGCCTAACTATGTTTCATGAATCACTCACTGTAGCCATTGACAAAATCGCCCCTCTGAAAACTTTTAGACAATTCCCTGTGGCCAAACAGGAAAAATGGTACACCGAGGCTCTTAGAAAAGAGAAGCAAGAATGTAGGAGGATAGAGAAGAGATGGAGAAAATCACACTCAGAGGATAACAAGAAGGCATATCGTGCAGCACAAACAAACTACTACAAACATATTAAAGCTGCCCGCAAAAACAACATTGCCACAGCTAGTGGAAGCCGGTAATTTTCCTAAAGAACTTTATAGGATTCTTGAAACATTTGTCAAGCCTACGGCTTGTGTAAGTCCAGATGACTTCTCACAAAGTTTATGTGAAGAAGTCTCCCTATACTTTGAAAATAAAATAGAGTCCATTTACGACAAAATCTTAGCATCTCAAATAGACAATGACACTCTGACTGCTCCCCCTCCCACTGAAAACACCAACTTCACGCTGACTACATTCCCTCCTATCAACAATAAAGAGCTTTCCACATTAATGACCCATGTAAAATCCGGGTCTCCGGATGACCTCATCCCTGTCAAAACCCTAACCTCCCTCAGTACCTTGTTAGGTCCCCACATTCAAGATGTAATTAATCAGTCTCTGAAGAAGGGATATGTACCAACTGAATGGAAAAGAGCGGTGGTGAACCCCATCCGTAAGAACGCGGGTCTCCCCTGGACGGAGCTTTCCAACCTCCGGCCCATCTCCCTCCTACCATATTTCTGCAAGCTGGCCGAGAAACATGTCAACGCACACCTGTCTAATTACATCGAGGCAGCCGGCGGCCTAGACCACTCACAATCTGGTTTTAGGCCTAACCATAGCACCGAATCAGCCCTCCTGTCAGTGACAGATAACATCAGAATGTCACTTGACAGGGGGAGCTCAGTGATTCTGGTGCTATTGGACTTGTCTGCTGCCTTCGACACGGTGTCGCACAAAATTCTTCTCGACCGCTTGAGGGGAGTGGGAGTAAAAGGGACCGCCCTTGCGTGGCTTGAAAGCTTTCTTGCAGATAGGCAAAAGGGTGTCAAACTAGGCTCCCATAAATCTATCTGTAGGAAGCTTACCAAGGGTGTGCCACAGGGCTCATGCCTGAGCCCCACGTTATTCAACGTATATGTGGCCCCCTTGGCGGAGATTATAAGATCTTACGGGTTCTCCCCAATCTCCTACGCTGATGACACCCAGCTGTTGTTTCCCTTCCAAACTATCACACCTGCAGTCATGCAATCCTTCCAAAATGGCATGAGAGCTGTGGCAGGATGGATGGCCCAGAACTTCCTCCAATGCAATGTGACTAAAACCGAAGTCATGTTGTTTGGAGGGGCCACCCTGCTCTGGTCTCCGGATTGGTGGCCACTTGAGCTAGGACCTGTTCCTGCGCCCAAACAGACCATCAAAAACTTGGGAGTGCGCCTGGACCAAACACTGATTCTAAAAGATCATGTCGGTCAAGTCACGGGAACGTGTTTCCGAATAATTGGTCTCCTACGGCGCATCTTCCCCTTCCTGCCAGACATCCACAGGAAAACGCTGGTACAGGCACTAGTTCTCAGACGGGTAGACTATTGCAATGGCCTACTCATCTCTGCCAATCACGAACATTTATGCAGACTGCAGGTGGTGCAGAACACCGCAGCAAGACTCATCTTGAATGCCCCCCCCCGGACCCCGTCACGCCCTCTCCTTTCTCACCTTCACTGGCTCCCAGTGCGACAACGCGTCAACTTCAAACTCTGTTGCATAATGCATAAGTGCATCCATGGGTCCGGTCCCAAATACTTAAAAGACATTTTTGTCCCCTACTCTCCTTGACGTGCCTTGCGCTCCAGTAACACCATGTTAATGCAGGTACCTAAAGTTACCAGAGCGAGACAGGGAGGCCGAGCACCCTCTCTCAAAGGCCCCTTGCTATGGAACTCCCTCCCACCACAGTTGAGACAAATCTCTAATCTTTTTTCTTTTAGAAAAAAACTAAAAACATACCTATTCACCCTAGATTAATTTACTTCTGCTTCCCACACTGTCATCCCCTCAATAAGTTCTTTCAACCCATACAGAAGCTACGCGCGGAGATACCCCTTCGGGGCTGATTCAGGCGCGTTATAAGAATATAAATAAATAAATAAATAAATTGAGCTTGAGGTGGTTCATGCTCATCCAGTTGCTGATAAAGGTCATGACAGATTGAAAATCGAGAATGGAAAACGGGGAGATGAGATATTAAAGATGAGCTTGCGATCGTCAGCGTAATTAAATATGGAGACGTCCAGTTTGTGAAGGGCCAAGATAAGAGGACTGCATGGGTTAGTGACTGATACAGACATTCGCTCAGTTTAGTTTGTCAGTTGGTGTGTAAGCGGTTGCATGAGTTGGTGAGTAGCTAAATGAGGATCTATATGGGTTATTGGTTGGCTGTCTGAGTGTCTGTGTGAGTGAGTGGTGAGGTGCGACTCTGTGCATAGATGTGTGAGTGGATGGTTCACTGGGTGTACGGGTTCAAGAGTGCATCTGTGAAGGGCTGTATGGGTGGGTGAGTGTGTGAATGGGTGTGTTGGTGAATGAATGGATGCCTCAGTGGTACATGTGTGAGTAACTGCAAATATAAAAGGCAGTATATCTGAGTGTTGGAGTGTATAAATGACTATATGTGAGAGTGGCTGAATGGATCAGTGTGTGCTTGTATTAGTTATTGTAAAAGAGTGTAAGTATGTGTTAGTATATGTTTTAATAAGTGAGGTGGTGTGTGTATAACTGTATAGGTGAGTAAATGGGAGTGTGATTGATTCTTTGCATGACTGACTAGGTATGTGAGTAACTCTATGGATGAGTGGCAGTCTGTGAGTGTCTGTATAGATATGTGAGTGCATCTGATAATGCTGTATTGATGGTTGACTGCATGTGTGAGTGAATGTGTGGGAAATCAGTGGATGTGTGTGTAGTGCTAGGAATTAGTGAGTGGATATTTACTAACTGTTATTGGTGTGTCTATAGTTTCGAAAATGGTAGTCTGTATTTTAGAGTGGGTATATCAAAGGTGATTAGGGTATGAGGAGGTGCATCAGTGATGTCACTGACCATGTCATGAATGATGTAATATGTGATGTCATCAGCAGTGCATTGCGGGGGCGCGAGTTGTAGTGAGCTGGACTACCTATAACAGCCGAATTTCTCTGGTTTTGTACGAGTGAAATGCCCAACTAACTATAATTTCCCTGAAACCTGTGTTTTTTTTCAGTGAATTTTTAAGGTTTTTTAAATGCTAATTTCTAATTATAATGTCCCTGAAACCTATGATTTTTTTCAGTGAATATATATATATATATAAATATTTATATTTCCACACAATCCACTCCAATTTTCGGCTAGAAGAATGACCAGCACACCGATATCATAGATGATACATTTTAATCTAAGCCCCTACCCCAACAGACGCGTTTCGCCAGAAAGCTTCGTCAGTGTCAACCTGTGCAATATTACAAGACGCCATTTAAAGCCACTTTCCGCATTACCTTCAACGACCTAGAAAACGGTTTACTTGCATTAAGAAAGTAAACGTGGCAGCCATCTTAGAGTGTACAAATATGCAAACAATTCATGTTAGCTGAGCGGCGCTATGTAGAATAAAGTGCTCTAGTGCAATTTAAAAACGTTTGTAGCAACAAGTTACTATTTCATCATATATACATACAGATTGAGACATGTGAATTGAGCATTTCAACCAAAAGGCACGGATTTTGGCAACAATATATTCGGTAAAATACCCATTTTCCGCCGTAATCCCGCCTTTCATAGAGACATATTGCCCAAAATGGGCCTGTCTTGATTCACATTTGGGACAGTATTTAATTGAGCCCTGGATGGGCAAATTCAGTCGCTAAAAATAATCGAGCATCGCTCTAAATTGAATTTTGCAAGCTTGTACCAACATAATTGTATTATTGCATTCTAAGTTAATGTTTTAAATGCTCATTCTGAATGGTTCCCAGTTCACATCTACAGATGTACCCACAATTCTTCATTGTTGTTTAATCCCCAGGGGGCCATCGTTTTTAGACCAATGATGTACTTTGACTCTAAAGTACGCAGTGATCTTTCTCTGTCTCCTCCCCTTTCAGTGCGCTCCACTTGATCTATACAATAAAAGCTGAGCAGGTCCCTGTCGCTTTAGTGGAGCTCTGCGAATTGTCGTACCACAGGGTACGACTTGTCTTTATTCGCAATCGCACGCATGTGCTCAAGGATTCGCATCTTTGTGGGTTTGATTGTACTACCTATGTAGCGCTTCCCGCACGGACAAAGGAGACAATAAATAGTGTATTCAGAGTTGCAGTTAAGCAGTTTTCTGATGGTTCTGTCTGGCTCATTTATATCAGTTCTCCCTGGGTATGTTTTAATTCTTTTGCTATTTTTACAGGCCTTGCAGCCTAGACATGGGAAAAATGCTTTTGATATGGATAGTTCTTTAGGTTTTTTCTTGGACGTGAAGTGACTGTGGACAAGATGGTCCACCAGCGATTGACTGCGTTTGTATGTTATTAGTGGTCGCTCTGGAAGGACTCTTTTCATTATATGGTCAGTGCCTAGGATATGCTAATTTTTTTTAAAAAATATGCATAATCCTTCCTGACTTCACATTGAAAGTTGTGATCATTCTAGGAATCTCCTCTTGTATTTGTACAGGTTTAACTACCAGAAGTTCCTCTCTCCGGATTTTATTGGATTTCTCCTCAGCCACGTTTAGTATGTTGTGGGAGTATCCTCTAGTCTGGAATCTTTTTTTGGCTTCATTCTTTGCCTGATCGTACTCCTCCTTGTCCAAGCAGTTTCTTTTCAGGCGTAGGAATTCGCCAAAGGGGACGTTACCGGTAAAGCATTTGGGAGGATGACTTGCTGCATGCAGAACAGCATTCCCTGCCATGGGTTTCCTGTATAATCGGGTTTGAATCTTCCCCCTGTTGACATAACCTTTTAGGTCTAGGTAGTAAACACTAGTGTCACTTATTGTGCTTGTAAATTTGAGATTCCACTCATTGCTATTCAGCGCGGCGATATAGTCCTCAGCCGAGGCTCTATTCCTGCGCCAAACTACAAAGAGATCATCTATGTACCTTGTCCATAGTAAGATGTTGTCTGTCCACTGGTCATTGGCCTCCCCCCAGGCCTCGTGCTTCTCCCACCAGCCCACAAACATGTTCGCGTAGCTGGGAGAAAAGCACGAGCCCATAGATGTACCTCTAACCTGCCTGTACAATTGCCCTGCAAAGAGAAATATATTGTTATACAAACAGAATCTCATCATTTGTAATAACATTTCATTATGTTCCCGATATTGATCATGTTTTTTATCGAGGAACCACTTTGCTGCTGCCAGGCCGTTCTCATGAGCAATGCAAGTATAGAGGTTCACAATGTCTTTTTTTTTTTTTTTTTTTCTCTTTTTTTTTGTTTTTTTGTTTTTTTAAATTTTTTTTGTGTCCTCATATATGCCACCAGTTAATGACTGCTCTAATATAGGCGCTCTTCAAGCCACTGTCACAAACTATCCTTTCCAGCCCTCGTGTTTGTGGATAGCTGTAGAAGATTGCCCAGAGGAAAGGTCGTTACCCGTCCAACTTCCTTTCGGATTGATCCTTGCAACTAAGGAAGGACAGGACCACTTACCTCTGGCATAATCATTGGACTATTATTAGTTTTCGATCCAGGCATTCAATGCTGACCACAGCCTAACAGCTTTATCACCCCCACATAAAATATCAAATTTACTCACAGCCACGATATATTTAAGACAATCTGCGAATTTCGGGGGGGATGCAGACTTCCATGCTTTGCAGATCTCTCTTCTTGCAATGGTCATAACATAAAAAATAAACTGTGACAAATTACTATTAAACACATAATTAGGCAGTAAACCAAAGAAAACCAATCTGGGTGAACACTGAATTGGAACCGACAAAACCTCTTCTAAAAATTTACACAATTGTTCCCAAAAGTTAGATATTTCTGGACATTCAAAGAACATGTGAATATCATTTGCGCTCCTTAGATTGCACCTAGGACAAAAATATTGCGCCCCGGAGATTCTAGAGAGTTTCGCCGGGGTCCAATACACTCTGTGCAATGTATATAAATGATTCCTTCTTAAATTAGAAGGTTTAATTATCTTTTGGGATAAAGAAAAGGAATCAATCCATAATTTCTCTACTTCCTCCGCTATCTGGACTGAAGAGGGGTCCCATATATTCTTAATTTCTGTTTCCAAATTGTCTCTATTATTCAGTAATATGTTATACCATTGTGCCGTTTCTCTTTTTATTTCTCTAGAATTGCTATATAACTCTAAGAATAATTCCTCATTATTTGAGACCCAATTTTGGCTTCCCCACCAGGCCGATAATTGATAAAACTTGAACCTCGTTAAAGTCCCTCCGGTTACCCCCTCAAGAAATTCCCACTTTAAAACTTTCGATTCATCGCATAAGTCCCCCCACTTCAGGAGCCCTGCTCTTTTTAAGGGAAGAGCCAATTGATCCAATAAACACTCTGGGGTGCCTGGTGAGTCCCAAATTGGGGAGTATTGATGATAATATTGGATACACAACAGCCTACACGTCTGCGACCAGTAGTATAAAGCAGCCTTTAAAACTTTCAACCTAACTTTTTTGAAAAATTTTTTGTCACCAAATTTAAACAAGAAGTAATCAGTACCAAAAGGGAGATCCTGTAGCATAGCCTGGAATAGTAAACTATTTGAAGTAAAATCCAATCTATTAGCTAGTATCCTAAAGTTTTTGAGCTGGAAAGCATAACAGTAAAATAATAAATCAGGGAGAGCTAAACCACCTAATCTTAGTCCTCTCCTTAGCTTCTTCCAAGCTATCCTTGGAGATTTGGTTGCCCAAATAAACGACCCTATTCTACCTTGTAAATTAAGGATATCTTTTCTACTGAAAACTAAGGGAATAGAATTAAACAAAAACGTAACCTTAGGTAGAATGATCATTTTAACAAGATTCACTCTGCCGTAAATATTTAACGGTAAAGTGTTCCACCTGGAGAGAAGTTTTTTAATCTCCTTTATTACAATTTCCCAACTAACCTTCGGAGTGTCATCTATATTCTGGGTTAAATAAATACCTAAATATCTCATCTTGCATTTAGCTTCTGGAATAGGGAGTGGGTTATTCCAACACATTACCTCGGTTTTCTCCTTATTAATAGTATAACCTGAAACCAAGCCAAAGCTCTCCGCAAGCCAAAATAACCTGGGAATTGCTTCGAGGGGGTTTGAGGTATACAACAAGAGATCATCTGCATATAGCGCTGTCCTGATTGATAAGTCCCCAATTTTAAATGAAGAAATAATAGAATCCTGCCTTAAAGAACAAACAAAAGGCTCAATGTAGACATCGAACAACAATGGAGACAAGGGACATCCTTGCCTTGTTCCTCTACCAACACTAAACCATTCTGACAGTCCTCCGTTGACCAGAATCTTAGCCCTGGGACTTCTGTATAGAGCCACCACACTTTTAATGTAAATTTCAGGAAAACCAAATTTCTTCATTGTTGACCATAGATATTTCCAGTTTACTTGGTCAAACGCTTTCGCAGCGTCTATTGCGGCTATGGCCAAAGGTTTTTTGTTTTGAACTGCATAGTCAATAGCTCCGATTGCCTGAAATGTGAGTTCATTCAGTTGTCTGCCCGGGATAAATCCGCGTTGATCCGGATGTATTATGGATTTGATCACCTTGGCGAGCCTATTTGCTAAAATACCTGAATAAACTTTTAAATCTGAGTTCAGTAAAGATATAGGTCGGTATGATTCTATCCTTTGTGGATCTTTGTTTGGCTTCATAATTAATGAGATAGTTGCGTCCAGCCAAGAAGATGGAATTTGCTGACCTTGGATGAAAATTTCATTGAATAGTTTAAGCATTGGAACAATAAATTCCTCCAAATTATCCTTATAAATTTCTGTTGGGAGCCCATCTGGACCCGCAGCTTTCTTTCTTGCCATTCTCTCGACTTGAGATCTAATTTCCCCCTCGGTGATTTCTTTTCCTAAGAAGGCTACTTCTTCATTACTTAAACGAGTTAGATTTCTCAGAATGTCTAAATTATCTATTTCTTCCGATGAAGTATTCACTCTTTCCCGATAAAGGTCTTCATAAAATGATCTGGCCTCCTCTTTAATGTCTTCATCCTCAGATAAAACTACACCAGTTCCTCGTTGTATTAAAGATTTAATGTTGTTTCTGGACCTATCAGCTCTAGCTTTCCAGGCAAGTAATGATCCACATTTCTCTCCATATTCAAAATTACGCAATTTGCTTACCTCCCATTTATCTCTTAGTATCTTTTCAGAACATAATCTGTGATTAGTTTGCAAGTCATTTAATTCTTTTTCTAACCTCGATACTTCTGTTCGATCATTAGAGATGGCATGGAGAAGTTGCTGCTCTTTTATTTTAATTAAATTAAGATTATTTACATCTTTTTCTCTAGTTAGCTTTCTATTTAGAGCCATTTTGGAGCCATATATTCCTCTCAGGAAAGATTTAAGAGCATCCCATATAGTTCGATTTGGGGCTGAATCATTATTAAATAGGAAAAACTCTCTTATACTTTTCTTAGTGCTAGTATTGAAATCGGCTTTTAATAAAATAGTCCTATCCAAAGTCCACCTATAATCTAGTGGGTTCCTTTTTTGAATACTGATACACAACTTAACCACAGAGTGATCTGATAATCCATTCGGGATATATACAATAGAATGAATATTTGATAACATCGTTCTATCCAGCAGAAAATAGTCTATCCTGGAGAACTGATGATTTTTTTTGCTGTAGAACGAATACTCTCTCTGGGAGCCATGTTTGACTCTCCAGGCATCGCACAGCGCATACTCCTTAATAATGTTTCGCAGCATACAAATCGATTTTTTTGGACAGTTATATTTAGCCTTTGAAGTACGGTCAAGTTCTACATCCAATAGCAAGTTAAAATCTCCCCCTAGTACTATAGGAATTGGAAATTGTAATAAATAACTTGCTAGTTTATGAAGGAAGCATGGATTATCCTCATTTGGGCCGTAATAGACCCCACATAAGAGCTTAACCGGGCCCACTGATAGCACTACCGCCAACCACCGCCCTGACTGATCTGTAGCCCAATCATGGACAACAATTCCTTTATTGGCACAAATAATAATTGCCACGCCCCTAGTGGTACCCAATTGTTTGGAACAAAAGATTTCCTGAACCCACTTACATTTTATAAAAACATCTCTACATTTATTGGCTTCCAAATGAGTCTCCTGCAGGAGAATTAATGATGCTCCGGCATTCTCTAAGAAATGGGAAATGTTAAATTGTTTCTTATAACTCCCTAATCCATTCACATTCCAGGAGAGGATTATAGTTTGGCTAGCTTGCATACTCTAGTTTTAAAATGTGGCTGATAGCACACCTTAATATCTTATCCAAATAATAAGTGATCACAAAAAATAACTTTTTTATGGTGTCTGAGGACATTTTTAATTTTTTTCCCCCCCTTCCCCTGGAACCCTCACCCCCCCACCCTGCGGGGAACCCTTCCCTCCTGATTGGCGAAAACGCCCTAGGAGGCCCTGTTCCCTGATTGCCCCACTCAGAAGTAAAGAAAAACATATGTCTGGGTCTCATCCCCCTAACTCTACTGTTCACTTTCCGCAAAACTCTCTTAGAGAAACTCTTAACTCAACTAAATATGTAAGCTGTTTATTTTGTATATATATATATATTTTATTATATATTTTTTTTTTTTTTTTTTTTTTTTTTTTTCCCCCATTTTTTTTTTTTTTTTAATTTTTCTTTGTGTTCCCTTTTATTTATATACATATATGTTTTTTTTTTTTTTTTTTTTTTTTTTTTTTTTTTTTCCCCCCCTTCCCCACCTCCCGCTCGCAGACTTACTCTACCCTACACTAGATACAAAGGAAATAAATTTGATACGTTGATCAACTAACCACCTCTACCTATGCTATTCTTCCTGAGCCTCATTCTCCTGAGCCTTCATCCTGTCAAGGACAGCATCAACTTCTTCTGGAAATTGGCACGTATACATTTTATTGTTCCACATGATTTTAAGAAGTGCCGGAAATTTCATCTGTACATTTGCCCCCATTGAACGTAATTCTGGCATTCTGGACCCTAACTCCCACTGCCTTTTAGCAGTTCTACCACCAATATCAGATCTGATGTGATATGGATTAGCTCGAAAGTGTAGGGAAGTGCGTGATAAACATCTATTCAAGATCAATTCTTTCACACTGTATGTTTGGAAATACACCAAAATCTTTCTCGGGGCCTTCCTGTCTGGATGCAGCCTATACGGGTCTCTGTGTACCCTCTGAATTTCTGATTCTAGGTCTATATCTGGACGGTCTTTAAGAATATCTTCACGCAGTAATCTGCAGACAAAACCTTTTATGTCCTCCACCTCGGCACCTTCCGGAATTTTCAAAATCCTAAGGTTATTCCGGCGAGATTGGGTTTCCAATCTCTCCAGGTCCATAGCCAGGGATCGATTCTGAACTTGCAGGGCTGTTATTTCTTTAGAATTAATGTTTGAGGTCTCTGAGAGTGTTGAGATCTTACCTTCCAATGCACTAGTTCTAGTATTGATACCATCAATTTTTGCCTCTAGTAAGTCAAATCTATCATGTAGACGCTGTTGGTTTTTCTCAGAAGTCTCAAATTTACCTAGTAGATCTCCTCTTAAGGACTGCAGTAGGGATCCCAGGCTTTTATCTGAAAAATCGCTACCTCCGCAAGCTCCTTCTTCCTCTGTGCGGAGAAGTTGGAGTTCAGCCTCCTGCGTGGTATTTTTTGACGACTCACTTCCATGACTTTTTTCCTGATTAGTGGCCCTTGGAAGAGTCACTGGAGATTGTACAATTTCATCAATTACCTCAGTTGCGGGGGCCCCTTCGACCGTTATCCCTGGAGAGTTAGCTGGTTCCAAAGCCCCATATTTATTACTCAGGGGAAAGGAAGCTAAAAGTGGGGAAACTATTACCTGAGTTGGATTGTTTAAACTTAGTTCCCCTCCACCCCCTCTATCCATACCAGTGCTATCCGTCGTAGAAGATAGTGCATGCTCCATTATCTTAAAATAGCTCTTAAGTGAGGGAGTACCTTTAAGCAAGTTAGACTTAGATTGCTTTGAGCTTTTGGCCTTACCCCCCTTTACTCCTACTTTTCTGCTCTGCTTTCCTGGAGAAATTGGCTCTGGACCCTTACTACCAGTTTCAGCCAAATCTGCAGTATTCAGAACTCCCTTTATCTTAAGTTCCTTTCGTGAGCGAAGTTGATATCTATTTTTAATAGCACTTTTTTGCTCTCCAATGACTACTTCCACCTTGGTAGGTGGTTCAAGTACCTTAGCTGAAAAGAGTCCTTTCACTATGTCTTCCTTCCTGGGGGGGCTTGTGTTTCCCAGGTTAAATTGCTGAATTGCAGGAATTCCCCTATCTGCATCCATACAATCTGTAGACTCCCAACCAGATGCAAAGGCAGGGAGATAAGAGCGGTTTGTGACTCCTGTAATCCGATACCAAAGGGCAGCTTTCACACGAAGCCCAATATTATAGCCACCTACCCATGGTTTTGTGAGGACTGCAGTCCGCTCTGCCTGGGGTCGTGTATCACAGTCGCAGCGCCCGTTCTCACGGCGCTGATATCCCACACCAGACACTTCACCTGAAACCCGGTACAGCTGGCCGGTAGATGACTCCCTGGCATACCGCCGTTCGTGAGCCCAGTCGCGTTGCTCTTTCATTCAGCCTGCCAAATGCCAGTCGTCCGCGCAGGTCCTAGTGCTCTCTCCTGCTCTCTCCTTCCTTCCGGCTCCCTGTTCTTGATCGCGGCGTTTCTGACTCAGCTGTCACTTCTCCGTAAGCGCGAGAAAGCCCGGGGGGAAAGGCGAGAGAGAGAGAACTGAGTTGCCGTGCAGCCGAAGCAGGGGTAAAGTGCAGCTTCTCACTCACCTGTACACTCGGCAAACTCCGTTTGGTATCCGTTTGGTATCTGCTCGCAAAGTAGAGGAAGGAGACCCATGTTAAGTCGAACTAGGGCTCCAGGGTCAGAGCCTCGCAGCAGCCGCTAGCCTGCCGCCGCCATGTTCCCCAAGCCCCGCCTCCCTAACCCGAGTCCTCCAGAGGTTCACAATGTCAAGAGTTATTAGGAGGAAACCGGGTTCCCAAGCAATACTGTCGATTAACCTCAAAAAGTCTTGTGTGTCCCTCACATATGAGGGAAGTTCTTTTACAATTGGTGCAATATATCTGTCAATAAATCTGGATGCATTCTCAAGTAGGCTGCCAATCGATGAGACAATTGGTCGTCCTGGAGGTCTTTTTGTATTCTTATGGACCTTTGGTAGGTGGTAGAACGTTGGTTTAATGGGTGCTTCACATTGTAGGTATAAGAATTTGTCCATATTTAGCATTCCTTGTTGTTTCCAATCTACCAGCAATTTCTGGAAGTCTATGGTGCTTTTGACGTATTCTGCCGTGTTGATTACAGTGCAGCAATCCACGTCCTTCAGTTGTCTGAGGGCCTCTTGCTGGTAATGATCTTTCTGGAAGATAACGACGTTTCCACCCTTATCAGAGGGTTTTATCTCGATGGACTGATCGTTTTTCAAAGATTTGATTGCTTAACATTCTCTGCGTATAATATTTGAATCCTTAACGTTCATTTTTTCTCTTGCCAGCTTTTCAAGGTCCATGAGAACTGCATCGTTAAAGACATCAATCGCATCATTTTGGGCTTTTGGGAGTTTTTTAGATTTATTCTTCATGTTACTCGGATCTCTGATCTGTTTAATCCCACTTTGTGAGAGTTGTGGATTAGCACTCGCCTTATTGGATGTAAAAGATACTGTGCTGTTCATTGTATCTAGCAGTTGTGTCAAGGTTCCGGTTGGGATGTCATTATTAGTAATTTCGGGCTTTTTATGGGAGGTTTACTAGGATGCATTGCAAAGATTTTCTGGAATTTCAGCTTTCTGATATATCTGAAAAGGTCGATTTTCGTGTCGACTAGATTGAAGTCGTTAGACGGACAGAAGCTTAAACCTCTTTTGAGTACATTCTTCTCTTCCTTTGTAAGTATCCTTGTGGAGAGGTTAATGATGTTTTGGTCTTCTGTTACTTTCACCATTTCGTGCGTCTGGAGACGCTCCTCGTTACTCTTGGCGAGGCGGTAGCAGCGTTTCCCCCTCTTGCCCCTCCTTGTTTTCCTCTTTGATTTTGTACAGAGGGGTGATTTCGTTGCTGCGGCCTCTGTCTTGTTTCTTTTTTTTCTTTTTTTTTTTATTAAAAGTTTTTCTTTTTCTTTTACAAACATAAGCACAATTCTACTTGCACAAGTTATATTTTAACAATTACAGTAATTTACTTAATTTCTAGTTTCTAAATCTCATCTTTAAAGAATGCCATACAAAAGGTAGCTTCTACCAAAATAAAATTAAGGACATTTTACACAGTTAGTGAGTCTAATACCAAACATAAAAACAGCAACCACAAATTAACCAGTCCTCCCATACACCCTCTAATCATCCTTTCTTTGCTTCTCTTTCCATTTACTTAGTGGCTCCCATATTCTTTTCCCCAAACGTCTTCCTCTCCTCCCTTTCCGGGCATAAATATTTTCCTCTATCTTGTGAGCATACAGCGTTTTTGCCAGCCAATTTTGGAATTTTGCGGGGTTTTTATCTAGCCAAGCCCTGGCTATTGTTAATCTGTAAACTGCCATTAATACAAACAGAAATTCTGTGTACTGCTCATGCTCCTGCTCGGCCACTCCTAACATAATCCAAGATGGGGTAAGACATATCGCGATATCCAGGGACCTTGCTAAGAACCCCTCTATGTCCTTAATCAAAGATTGCAACTGAGGACATGTTGCAAAGATGTGTATGCTGTCTGCTTCTAATTCATTACAACGGGGGCAATTAATTCCTGTGTTCCCACCCCATTTTGCAATCCTTGCCGGCGTAAAATAAAGAAAATATAGTGTTTTATAGTGCTGGGACTGCAAAGGGGCTGCGCTTAGTACTGTGCATCCTAGATTTAAAGAATCAAAAAACAAATTACTTTCTACCCCCAATTTTTCTGCCCACTTCTGACTAAATTTCTCTAAATCATTCTGTTTTTCTTTCAACAGAGCTGCGTAAAAAGATCTAATTGTGCGATCCCCCATCAGTTTTATTTTCTCCATTATTTCTATTTTATTAAAGCCTACTGGGCCTCCTGCTTTGTTCTTTAAAAAACTCCTGATCTGCAGGTACTTGAAGAAGCCCCTGTTATCTATACCATATGCCTCTCGTAATTCTGAGAACTCTTTAAAGCCATCCTGCGTAAACAAATCACCTATTTGCGTAATCCCTCTTGTTGCCCATTCTGCCATAGTTTGATCAGCAAATATTTCCGCTGGGAGCGATCTATTATTAATCAGGGAGACATATCTATTATATCTCCCCATCTTGACTTTCTTTAAAAAAGCATTCCATACCGTAACTGCCGCCATAACAGTTTTAAACCTGGTTCTCTTAAAATAGCTGAAATCTGTGCATTTTAGAAAACAATTACAAGCATTTGGCCCAAATACAACAGCATATAATTCAGTAGACATAGTTTGGATTCTTACATCATCCGTATTCCCCGCAATTAGTCCTTGTATATATTGCAAAACAGTGGCCATATAATACAAACGGAAATTTTGTGCTCCCCAGCCCCCTTTTTCCCTAGGGAGTGTCATATATCTATAGGCCCTCCGGGTCTTGCCATGTGCCCAGATAAACCTGTTGCATAAGGCCTCTATACCATTGAACCAACTGGCTTCAAACAGCAAAGGTATGGCCCTAAAGAAGTACAAAAATTTAGGTAGAATCATCATCTTGATGATGTTTGTGCATCCTACCAGAGATAGATGTAGGTTATTCATTTTTTCCAAGTCCTTTTTAACTTGAACAATCAAAGGGTCCATATTATTTTTAACAATCTTATCTACTTCTGCTGTAATTCGCACCCCTAAATAAGTTGCCTCTCCCACCACTCTATCGTCAGTCCATACTACCCACTGGTTCTTTACAATCTGGGTTTTAGTGTTGTTTAAACTATAGCCTGAAAATTGTCCAAATCGCCCTGCTTCACCCTCAATTATACTTATAGCAACTGTAGGTCTTGCAGTCAGAATGGCCACATCGTCTGCGTATGCTAGCGTTTTAGATCTACATCCATTTAACACTAGTGGTGGAATTTGAGCATTGCTTTCCAATTTTCGTATATAAGGATCAAGGTATAGAGCGAAGAGCAGGGGGGAAGAAGGACACCCCTGCCTTGTACCTCTCTGAATGTTAACTGCAGAAGACTGACCTCTGTTAACCCTTATCTTAGCCGTCGGGTTTATATATAGGGATTGTAAAGCCTTTATATATCTTGGTCCTATACCATTCCATCTCAAAACTTCCCACAAATACCTCCAGGAGACCCTGTCAAATGCTTTCTCAGCATCCAAAAACAAAGCAGCCATAGGATCTTTTAGAATGTTTGCTACGTCAAATGCCATGACTACTTGTCTGGTGTGCTGAGTTGTTCCCTTGCCCGGTATAAAGCCATGCTGTGAAGGAACTACCAGTGTTTCAATTACCCTAGATAGTCTTTTCGCAAAAAGTTTGGAAAATACCTTAACATCTGCGTTCATTAAAGTAATGGGATGATATGACCCCGGAGCGTCTGCAGGTTTGCCCTTCTTTGGTATTACAATAATGTCTGCACCGCCCCATGACTCTGGAACAGACTCACCCTTCTGTGCTAACAACATTACATTAAACATTTCATTCAAAAGAGTTGGTTGAAAGATTTTGTAAAATTCTACCGGTATTTGATCCGGACCAGCTGCCTTCCCAGATGGTAAATCCCTCAAAGCCTCCACCAGTTCATTCAGCTGCACTGTCTCTTCCAATCCATTTCTGTCCTCCTATGTTAGCACAGAGGGCTCTATCTCACTTAAATAAGTCCTAATATCTTCGTCCCTTTCCTGACCATCTAAGGTATATAGTTCCGTATAGAAATGTTTAAAAACTTCTCTAATCTGTTCAGCTTCCTTGACCGTGACTCCCTGTGAATTTTTAATCTCCTTGATATCAGCCAACCCCTCCCTTTGCCTGGCTCGCACTGCCAATATATGCCCTACTCGCTCACTAAGTTCATATACCTTCTCTTTATTTGCTACATACTTCTCCACTGTCTTTTTCGCTATCCCATCCATAGCTTCATTTTTTAACTCTATTATTTTCAATAATATCTGGTCGATTGGGGAATGTCTAAATATAGCTGCAATAAGTGCTTCCTCTGCTTCCCTGATTAGTTTGTTATCTTGTTCAGCTTTTGCCTTTGACTTTCTTTGCATCTTAATAACATAGCTCAGGGTTTCCCCTCTTACACCGGCTTTAAAAGCGTCCCACACTATCCCTGGTGCTGCTGAATCCCTATTTATCTCCCAATATTCCTTAATCCAAGTATTCATTCTTTCTCTATAGGACTGGTCCTGTAGTAATGCTCTGTCAAAAGTCCATTGTCTTATCTCTTTATTTCTCCTTTGCCCAACTACTGCAGTTAAAACTAGCGGATTATGGTCTGAAATAATCCTTGGTTCCCTGTCAATCCTTACTCTATACATTAGAACTCTTGAGATTAAAAAAGAATCCAACCTAGCCATTCTCTGGTGTGGGGCTGAAAAGTAGGTACTCCCATCTAGATTGGGGTGACATCTTAAACATGGATCTTCCAGCGAGTTATTCATTGCCATATCTGCTACGGCTCTATAAGTCCTTTTTTTCCTCCCTGAATATTTCCTACCAGGGTCTAAAACTATCTTCATCGTGTATATTCAAGTCCCCACATAATATGATAGGCTCCAGCCATTGTGCTAGTTCTGTATCTAAATATTGAAAGATATCTGGATCGTCTCCTGTGGATCCATAAACCGAAACAACCGTAATAGTTTCTCCTCTAAATATTAATTCTGCTATGACCCACCTCCCCCACTGGTCCTCTTTCTTTCTTTTAACCTGTGTGTCATGCCTCTTGCCTAGAATGGCCACTCCTCTCGTCTTTGTATTCTGATTAGTTTTTGCTAATACATTAAAACCAAGTTGATCTAGCAAATAAGCCTTCGTACCTTCAATGTGTGTTTCCTGAAGGCACACCAGGTCGGGATTGAATGATTTTAGCAGGGCAGCAGTTTTAAGACTTTTATTTAACTCATTCAGTCCACAAATATTTATCGAGACTATCCTACAGGTCATTGTAGCTCTTATTCTTTCCTATTTTCTGCTTACACCTGTACCTACAATTCTCAATCTGCTTCATTACTTCCTTATCAGTCGATTTATTTACAACACTGTAATTTAGCTACCCCCCAAGTCATTCTCTACTCTCCTCCGTGTATTGTGCTTGTGCCCATCACCTAAGTGCAAGTCTCTCCCCCCCCCAACTCCCCCACCCCTTTCCCCCTCCACTTCCCTCCCCTTTGGACCCCCCCGTATCCCCCCCCTTGGTACAGGCAAATACGTCAATCCTGACCTATGTGTAGCCCCTGTAGTCTGCAGAGTCGCTACTCTCTCTCATCCTGCTCCCTCTTCTATCAGATATTTCTATCCACATTTTTTTTTTTTACCATATTTTATCCGTATTTTAGTTTACTTTTACCATTACGGGGTTTTTTGTGGGCTGTCTGCTGGGGTTTTTCGCGGGCTTCTGGCTCTACCTTCCTTTCTTTTGCCTAACTCCGTGATCTCTGCGAGATACTCCGCCGCTTTTATCTCTGATGTGAACATCTTTGTATACCCCTTCCTAATAACTTTCAATCTTGCCGGGAACAACAAATAGGCTTCTGCTCCTTGCTTTTGGAAGGGAGCTATCATCTGCCTCAGCTTCCACCTTCTCTCCACGGTAACATGGCAAAAATCTGGGCGGACAAAGAATGTGTTACCATCAGCAGTTTTTCTAGAATCAGGTCTTGCTTTGTCAATTATTTCTTGCCTTGCTAAAAAGTTTCCTAAAAAAACACAGCATTGCCCTTGGCAAGGCATTCTCTTGTCCCCCCCGGGTTTTCTTTACAAACAGAGGATATCTGTGGGCCCTTTGTACTTCAAGTTCCCACTGCCATTTTGATTCTGGGAAGCCTTCTGTTAACACTTTAATCACATACCCTTTAGGATCTTGCCCCTCCCGTCCTTCCTCAAGTCCCAAAAGTCTTACGTTGTTGTGCCTCTGGCGGTTCTCAAAATCTTCTAACTTCCATTGCAAGTCTTCCACTACCTTTTCTTGATCCATTTTAAAAGTCTTCCAATCCGTTATCTCATCTTCTGCTCTGCTAGTCCTTTCCTCCACTTGTGTTACTCTCACTTCGACCTCTTCCTGCTTTCTGTTTTCCCTTCTGAGAGAGGCTTGTAATTTTTTTGTATCTCTTTTTGCTCTTCGGCTTTCTGCTCTAGCCTCAGACTGCATCTGCTTCAAAGTTCCAAACAGCATTTCCAGAGTTACATTTTGAGTTTTTACCCTTTCCTCATTTCCTCCCTCATTCTGATCTTTTTCTTGATAAGTTTCCGACGTAGCTGAGCAGTCCCAAGATAACTTCTTGCTCATACTACTTTTGGACCCCTTTCCGTCCCTTCTACCTCCAATTCTTTTTTTCTTCTTGGTCGCTAAATCCCTAGAGTCATTGCTTGTAGCTGAACCTGAAGACTGATCCGTGCTGGTCCCCTCATCCTCATTTTCAGGTTCACTGATGTCTGTAGTGTCGGAACCCTCATTCACTGAAAAGAATTCAGGGGAACCTCCCCTCATAACTCTGTCTTCTATGCCTCCTTTGCCATTCCCCTGTTCATACACAAAGCCCTGTTGGTCTCCTAAGCTTTGTACACTTCCCCAGCTCGGGTCAAGGTGCTGTAAAGTTTTTTTGTTAAGGTCTAGTTCAACATTCAGTAACGCGTCTAACATTTGGGAATTGTTCTGCCTCTCAAGCCGCTCTAGCGCGTTACCTTTTGGATCACCTTTCAGTTCTCCCTCCTCGTCCGCCTTCCCAGCCTCTGTGATCCGTAGCGCTTGCTGTCTCCCGCAGCGTTCAGTGGTTGCCCAGCAACCGGGACCTCGACGCCGGCGTCCTCGCAGTCTGTTGCTTCTCCGACGCCCGCGTTCAGCTCAGCTGGAAGCCGCCGAGATCCCGTTTCCCTCTGTTCTCCCGGTGGAAGTCCGCTCGCACCCCCGGGTTGTCACAGGTCAGGCGTCTGAATCTTGATCAATGGGAGCGGTTTAGAAGAGAAGGACTCCGGTAGGGTTGATTGACGTAGTTGCTCCTTTGATGCCACCATCTGCGTGCGATGGGTTTTTCCTTCTATGTCCAATGTTAGTTCTTTTGATGCCTTGTTCGCTGCAAGCCGGGTCTCTGGCTTCACTTCAGCCTTCTTCTCTTGCCTCTCCGTTTTTTTAAGTAAAGCATTCTTAGCAGATCCGCTAAGTTGTTCCGTTTGCTTTCTGGCGGTGACAGCAGCAGCGGTTAATACTTTTGGAATCGCACCTTCTCTTACCGCCGAACCTTTGGTCGGTCCAGCTGATGCAGCCTTGTCTTTATCTTTATCCGGCTTGCTTCGTTGAGACATTTTACAGGGTGTTTTAGCCGTGTTAACTATTTTTCTCAAACAACCGAGCAAAGCTACCCCTGCTTTAACTGATAGACTTTTAAATAAGCCTGGGCTGAGTATTCCTGCCGTGATGCGAGTCAGTAATCCGTCCAGGACCCACATCCCCGTGTTCTCAAGTCAGGTCCATTCAATCCATGGATGAGAGAGAGGAGAATTAGCGACTATCCTCTACAGAGCTACGGCGGCATTCTCTTTCTGTGCATCTCTGGCTTTTTCTTTATTCGCCTGTGCCTCCACTCGTTCCTCATTCGAGATTTCTCCTTCAGATTCAGAGGTTTCAATATTGCTCGGGCCGGCAATACCTTGCGCAAGGCGTTTTCTCGTGGCGTCAAATTTCCGAGCAAAAGTCAGAATTCTCCCCGACATGTAATCTTGCTCGTCTCTTTGAAACTTATTTTGTTTTTTCTTCCTGATTCCCAGTTCATAATCCTTTACTCTTTTTAGCATGGTTGATCTTAAATCATCACTTGTTTTGGTGTCTTTTTCATTTGCGATCGTTTTTTCTAGGTCCGCTATTTCCTTAAGACATTCTTCTCTGTCTATCCATGCGTATATTATGAGCATCTTTACCATCCTTTTTGCTGTTTCTGCCATGTATTCTGCCCATTCCTTCAAGAGGGCTGGGTTTGGCCTTTCATATGATGGTACTGTAAAAATACGCAGACCTCTCGGAATACGGTCGCAATCAACGTAACATTGAAGGGAGGTGGCTTCCCACCATTTTCTTACTTCTCTCTCCATCAGCTTTTCCAGCCTTTGGTACAACATTTTCAAGTTGCTGGGGGGTGCCGTTGTTGTCGCTGCGCTCGCCGCTTTTGCCGGCTTGTCCTTTGCTAATTTAAACATAATGTCGGCAGCCGACTCCCTCTCCTGTAAGAGCTCTCCTGTGCTCGACATTATTGCTCGTTACAAGTGTGTCAGTCTGTAGCGCTTATCCTTAAGTTAGCGGGGTGGTGTTTGTAGATACACACTCTTTTGTGGGGCTAGCGGTGTTAATAGCGATATGTTTACGGGACAGAGGCTCACAGGGAAAATGTTCATAAATGTTGCCGCTTCACTCACCAGTTCGAAGCGGGTCACTCGGGTCGTCCGCCGAAGCCTCAGCAGGCACACCCCAGCTCCTCGCTCGGCACTGCGGGTCCGCTGTATGGTTTAATTCCGTTCTCCTTTCAGGTTGAGCAACTAATTCTGCTCAATCTCTCTGTTGCATACTTGTAGCCTCGGGGCTAACGGCCATCGTAATTTGCAGCACCGAGTCCTCACCACCGTTGCTCCTCTCAGTCCCGGGTGCTTGGTCAGCGGTGGTGAGCCGCTTCTGTATTTCCACACAATCCACTCCAATTTTCGGCTAGAAGAATGACCAGCACACCGATATCATAGATGATAAATTTTAATCTAAGCCCCTACCCCAACAGACGCGTTTCGCCAGAAAGCTTCGTCAGTGTCAACCTGTGCAATATTACAAGACGCCATTTAAAGCCACTTTCCGCATTACCTTCAACGACATAGAAAACGGTTTACTTGCATTAAGAAGGTAAACGTGGCGGCCATCTTAGAGTGTTCAAATATGCAAACAATTCATGTTAGCTGAACGGCGCTATGTACAATAAAGCGCTCTAGTGCAATTTAAAAACGTTTGTAGCAACAAGTTACTATTTCATCATATATACAAACAGATTGAGACACGTGAATTGAGCATTTCAACCAAAAGGCATGGATTTTGGCAACAATATATTCGGTAAAATACTCATTTTCCACCGTAATCCCGCCTTTCATAAAGACATATTGCCCAAAATGGGCCTGTCTTGATTCACATTTGGAACAAAAAAAAATGTATACATATATATATATATGTTATTGTTAGGATTTTTTTCAATGTTAAATCTCAAAATTCTATTTTGAATAACTTTGGCGCCGGTTGACGAATCTGCCTGAAAATATCCTCAAAATGGCCTCGTCGAGCTCTGGTCCTTCCCTGAAAGTTTGGGGGGGATGCGTCAAGCGGGGGCCGAGATAAAAGGGGGGTCCCAAAACGCGTTTTCCCCATGTTAATTTCCATAGGGCGGTCGACCTCACTTTTAGCCCGAACGGCTGAATGGATTTCCACCAAACTTGGCAAAATTGTAGGGACTGGTAGCCCGATGTGCCTTTCCTATGTCTCAAGATATGTGTTCCAGTGGATTTTGAGTAATTTAGGTTCAAAAAATATATATATCTATGGCAGCGCCCCGGTACGCTCCGGGCACGCCACGCGACTTGCGCACAGAAAGCTGATTGGCTCTCGGGTGTCTGTAAACATTCGAAACAGTGCGGAGCGGCCGCCATCTTGTGTCTCGGTAGGATAGAGACACAAGAGGTGGAAAAAACAGGGGGGAAATGACCATAAGGGGGCAGGGATAGACCCCCCTGAACCCCTAGGTTTGATATGGGGGCCATAAAAGGGCCCAGCAAGGCCCCCCCAAATTTTTTGGGGGAGATTTGCGCGGGGGGAGCGCCCGGTACGTGCACCGGGAAGCGGACCGGGGAGCGTACCATGTGGAAAAATGAATAATAGAGTTTTAAAAAAATGTACCCTTTTTTTTAAATTGGAGGTAGTTCTAAAAAGAACTGTTTTTTTTCTTCTTTTTGTTGTTTTATATTTTTTTAATGTTTTTTGAACCATTTTGTACTTTTTTTGGGGTTTTCAGAACACTTTTATATTGTTTTTGTATTTTTTCGAGGGGAGAAACGAAAAAACTGGGAATTGAAAATGGCTCAACTGGAGCGAAAAAAAAAAATAATTAGGGTTGATTGGGGCATTTGTGGTTGTCCCCAGCAAGGACGATGAGCTTTACGCTCTGTTCTCCGTAGGAGATGGTCTTCCCACAATATTTACATGTGATTCAGAAATCTGCAAATCGGGGCTGAATGCACGGCATCGTCTCACTTTCCTCTGGTGCAGACGCAGTGGGTTGCTTACTTTTTGAGCTGGTTCTAGTTGATTGGGGAGGGTTACTGGCCAGTTCCCTCATCTCTGCAGCAGAATAGTTCATAGGATGCTTGCGCTGCATGTGGCGGATCATCGTGTGATTTCCAAAGGAATATTTTTTATTAGGGTTCCCCCTAGAAAGTTCCATGTCACAGATCAGGCAAGTCACCTTGGCTGCATTTACCTTTTTCTTCCCCTGTGGAACCGATAAAAACTCCCAAATAATGTGTGGTTTGGGCTGGTATGGGGTATTTTGTTCTTGGAGAAATGTTCTCCTCCCTTCTTCCTCCTCCTCCTCCTCTTCCTCCTCTTGTTGACCACCAATGAAATCTTGTGGTGGTCCTTTTTGGTTGTTGTGGTGGTGGTGGTGGTGCAGATGCACCAGCTGCTGCTGCTACTGAAGCCATTATAAAGATCAAAATGGTACAGAGAGGTACAAGCAGGTCTTCCTCAGTCAAAGGACAAAGTCATAAGAAGGAAAAAAGGTGGGGTCTTTCATCAGAAGGAAATGTTTGGAAACAATGAAAAGTGTTTTTTTCAGGTCACATGACCAGTGGCTTCATTATTATTAAACCAAAACTGTTATGAACCAATGAAAAGTGTTATTTTCAGGTCACGCTCCGGGTCGCGTAGCGTAAGCGCGTCGGAAGTTTACGATGCGCGATCGTATTCGCACGATTGCTTCCAGGTGCGCTTACGCTGTGCGTTTCACGCAGACGCGGCTACGCAATACGTCAGAATAATTTTTTCGTTCGCGATAATGGCGCTTACGGGACGCTAACCGGTGCGTGCCCCGGGGCGCTTCATATAATTACGCTTACCGGTGCGCTCCCCGGGGCGTGGCACCGGGAGCGCACCAAGGTAAAAAAAAAAAAAATTGTAGGGACTGGTAGCCCGATGTGCCTTTGCTATGTCTCAAGATATATGCTCAAGTGGTTTTAATGAAAGTTAACTTTGAAAAAATATATATTGAGCTACATTGGGTTTTATATATGTTAGAGCCCAATGTAGCTCAATGTAGCCAAATGTAGCCCAAAGATGGCCACCAGAGACAAAAAAAAACAAATGTAGCCAAAATATTAGCCAGATGTAGCCCAAATATAGCCCAATGACAGAATGTCCCAGAGTGTTCTAAAGAACAACTAGTGCGCTAAAAGTCCTACTTATAAACTGAGATTTATAGTTAGGAATTAGCATTAAAAAAACCTTTGAAATTCACTGAAAAAACCATAGGTTTCACACCAGTTATAGTTAGGAATTTGCATTTAAAAAACCTAATAAATTCACTGAAAAAAACATAGGTTTCACACCAGTTATAGTTAGCTGGAAATTTTACTGACATAAAACCAATGAAATTCCCACGTTATAGTTAGTTGGACTCACTATAACTTGCGCGTGCAATGCACTGCTGATGACGTCACATATTACATCACTCATGACATGGTCAGTGACATCACTCATGACATCACTGATGACACCATCCTTGTGACATAGTGACAGACCTCCTTTCACTGTAATGTAACACTTGAAACACATATTCAAAAATAGAAACTACATTTTTATAAAAAATTGAGATACCCATATCATTTACAACAACCAATTCAGTAATTCAACTATCTATATACACATCCACTCATTCACCAACAGTTCTATATAGTCACTCATACATATACTCACTCATCATATGAAGTGATACACCTATACATCCTGTTACACACCGACAGTCATCCAAAAGTTACTTACACACATACTCACAGATGCAAATAAACTATTGAACATCCATTAATTGCACATAGAGCAATACACACACTACCACCTTACTTCTATTGAAAATTACACATATTTATTCTCTTAAACAATCACTTTTCGAAACACATACTTATTTAAACAGGAACTCTTACAATCCCTTACTCTCACATATACTCACTTATATGCATCAATATTCACATATACTAGATTAAAACATATGTAGTTACTGTTTAAAACACCAGTGAGACAGTCATTACTCACTAACATACACATATACGCACTATTCAACCATACAGTCCTGCACATATGTAGTCTTCAAAATACATACAAAAAAGAGTCAGTCACTCATGCATCAATGTTGAAAGTAATTCCAACACTAAACAATACAAACACTTATACTGATACTAATAGAACATCTAATTATCCATGTACATACACATGTACCTACTCACCAACCCATGCAGCTACTTATACACAAAGTGAAACACTAATTAAAAATGTAAACATTACTCACTAATATTTATTTTTCAGAAAGACACACATTCACTGGATGGTTTTTTCAGTGAATAAATATATATACAAACACGATCCCCGATAATACAGCACCTCGAGGCACCAACCAGGAAACGGACCACAACAGCAAGTTTTAAGTATTCAGTGATTTATTTTCCACCATACAGACATGACACGTTTCGGCCGGTAAAACCGGACTTGATCACTTGACATGTCGTGACCCCACATGTGACTAAATACTATTTCTTACATCAGAAACTCCTCCCTCAAATGAGTAGACTTATCAACCATATAGTTGTACCAAGAATATTTTTTCTCATAAAATTGAAACATGGAAAACTAGATAAATGAAGGGCAAGTGCCCAATATCATATTGTGAAATACATGTATTATCCTTAATGTTTACATCGTTTTTCCTACACATACATCATCATTTCCCAAAGATTCATTGCTTGATTTTTTTGAGGGTATGATTAGAACGGAAAATATAAAGATAGTGTTAACCCAAAGTGTTTTAAAATTACTGCATTTCAACTCATCCTGTAGCTAGTACTTATTAATTATACATGTAAAATAATCAATCCCAGGATTTCATCAAATATACCTTATTATAACAGTACTGTAAAGTGCTAGTTAAATTCAGAAAAGTGCCATGTGCGTATGTAAAGTGCAGATAACTGTCCACATTTTTTTACAAGTCGTTCAGCAAACTCCAGCTGATATAATATGTGCAAAGCAGCTTAAATATCTTGTGCAAATAGCAAAACTGTAGACTTCCCACCCATAAACGCCAGATAAAAACCAGTAAAACTAGAGCCTAGTAAAACCAGCTAAAATCCAGTAAAAATAGGTTAAAGAATCCACATAGAACCATCCACACAGATAAAAAAGGCTTAATACACAGATCTTATATTGATAGAAAATTACAAAAATTCATTTTAATTGATTAAAGATAAATAACATATCATACATTATCCCATCACAGAAAAAATAGAATCAAGAGTGTTCATAATTCATCAGCAAGTTAAAGTGTCATGACGGCATAACGGGAGAACTACAAGTCGAAAAGGGGGAATGTAAGTCGAGACATCTGGGGGTATTGTCAAATAACCCCCCGGTCTCAAGTGTGTCTGTCCTCAACCCTTTGGCCAAATCCTTCCCTGGTAAGGCGGTAGGTGTAGAGATTATAAACAATTGTTCTGATTCTAGAAAAGAGGAAAATATAAATACTTTTATACTCAATTTCCTTCCACTGTTTGAAACTGATTGTATCTTGAATAGATCCGCCCTTCTTAAATGTTTTCAGGAATCTGGAAAATTGGAATTAATTCAATCATCAGATATGGATCTAATCTTTATATTGGAAACAGAGGGTGGTTTCTTAACGAGAGCTAAGTTCCATTCCAAACTCATTGTTAATTTAATCCTCCAGCATTCTGAGATTTTTCAGAGTAGAGGTATAGATGTCACACCATTTTGGGGAAATTTTTTGTCGGATAGACCTTCTAAATCCCCTAGGGGAGCATGCTATTCTGCTCCGCTCTTTCCATCTGCCTTGGGTAGGAAAGAACGATTTGAGGCCTATAATGACTTAAAAATATTCTTTTAAAAAAATATACGCTGCGTATCCGAAATTACTTCCCTTCCTTCTACAACACGCAGCAAGAATGAGGATGAGTGTTCCCGTTGGAATTGGCTTCCGGGCGTTCTCACGAGGAAACACACAGTTAGTCAGGAAATGCAACCTGACGTTTAGCAGTAATTTTAAAATTCTGTCTTGGAACGCTGCAGGACTAAAGAATAATTCTGATAAAATCGCGTTCCTCTTGTCCTCTGAAGCTGCTGTGATTTGTCTACAAGAGACATGGAGCACCGAGAATCTTGTTGTGGGTAGTGATTATATTATCTTGGAAGGGAAAGCCTCTCCCTCCCCTAGAGGACACGCAACAGGGGGTATTGCTTGTTGTCTTTTAAATCAGATCAAATGGTCCTTTTCTCATTTTCTGGATCCTAGCAACTTATTTCAGGCTGTAACATTATTCAGCCTGGGTAATACTGAACTTCCCAGCCCGATTGTTCTGATTAATGTGTATATCCCTCCTGATGTAAGCTTTAATCCTATTCTAAAGAAAGTTTTCTCCTATGCCAAAAAAGCCAGAGAGGAAATGCCGTCCTCTAATATAATCTTGGTAGGGGATTTTAATTGTAAAATTTCCAACTTAAGTTTATCCCTATTTAGGAATAAATATAGGGAAGAATCTCTGCACATCCCCCAAGCCGTGTTTCCTGTTAACATTAAAACTAACAAAAGAGGGAAAATACTTCTGGAAGAGGTATTTGAGATGGATGGAATCGTGGCGAATGGAAGACTTCCCTCCGATTCTCCGGCGAAATATACACACGACTCATACCAGGGAGAATCTATTTTGGATTATGTATTGGTGGATAACTCCTCCTTTATGTTATTAAATGACCTTGAGATCTCGAAAACCCCATTAAGTGACCATTCTCTTCTGGCTATTGCACTAAAGATCTGCCCCCCTATGTCTGACCGATGGTCACTAAGCAGGGATTTGGTAAGCTTTGGTGGTTCATCGGGGAGATGTTTTTGGGATAAAAAGTCCCTTAGTGGGTTGGATAGTATCCTCGATGCGACAATAGCTGATCTTCCAAATTGGGATGGTTCTGAAATTGATCACTTCTTAGATTTATTGCTGAATGTGACCGCTACAGCAAGTCACCCGAAAAGAACTAGGCTCCCAGCCCCCCTTCCCAGTTCCATCCGTTTATTAAATAAAGATATAAATAAATTGGTAAGAGAGCAATATTTAAAACACATACCTGAAAGATCTCGCAAAATATCTCTATTAAAAAGGAGAAGGAAAAGGCTAAAGCTTAGAATGTGTAAGGAGAGGGAAGACCAAATCTGGATGCAATTGAGAGAGGCAGCCTTTCATGGCCGAGCAAGAACATTTTGGTTTTTAATTGGTAAGGGTTGTGGGGCAAGGTTGAGTCCCTCTCCAATTCCCATAGAGGAACGAGTCTGGGTCGAGCATATCAAAAATCTGTACGCAGGCAATGGGGATTATCCACTTCAGGGAAGTTTCAATGGGGGGCATTTAGCTCATGTGGAACCTCCTTCGGAAAGATCCATTGAGTTGGCCATCCGTGAAATGCGTACATCCGGGGCCATGGGCCCAGATGAGTTGCCTATTTCTGTCTTAAAGCAGAGTAGCACAAAGTGGAGTAAAATCTTATTCCCTGTATTTGCACGTTGCTTTTTGAATAGGGCTGTTCTCCCATCTTGGAAAGGGAGTATTTTGGTTCCCCTTTTCAAGAAGGGTGATCGACTTCTGCCTCAAAATTACCGTCAGATCGCCCTCCTGGATGCCGTTGGCAAGGTCTTTGCCAAATGCCTTTTGAAATTATTATCTGAATGGGTCGACCAGAACAATATTCTCCCCTTTGAGCAAACGGGTTTCCGTAAAGGACATGGAACTATGGATAATCTAACAGCTTTACAAGTGATTATGGACAAATACATCAGAGTGCGTGGTGGAAGGGTATATGCTGCCTTTATAGATTTTTCCACGGCCTTTGATAAGGTTGACCAGCACCTGCTGTGGAGGAAATTATTATTCTTAGGTATCCCCCCCTTACTGTTAGATTTAATTCGGGATCTCCATACGGATACCTGGTGCAGAATATTGTTGGGAGGAGAAAGAGGTTTGTCTGATCCTATTCCCTCGGCCAATGGACTTAAACAGGGCTGTTTGCTGGCACCATTATTGTTCTCGCTTTATGTGCATGATCTTCCTCAAGCTGTAACTTCGAGTGGCGGAGTTGCTCCTGTATTGGGGGATAATGCTATTGTGTGCTTAATGTATGCCGATGACATTTTATTGTTAGATTTGACACCCAAAGGTTTGAACAAGCGTCTACAGGCATTACATACTTTCGCAGAGACGCACTTTCTTCAGATAAACATCTATAAAGTAAAGTTATGTGCATATCGGGGAAGAGAAAACCTGCTCATGGGAGTTTCATATGGACATTAGGTGGCCAAAAGCTGGAAATCGTAAATTCTTACCTATTTCTGGGGAAAATAATTTGCGGTAATATGAGTGATAAGGCCCATATTGAGAACAATAAGCGTAAAGCTCTGATACAGGGCAAGGGTCTAAACGCTCTTTATAAAGCCACAGGAAAACGTCATTTTCCTTTCCTGTTAGAAGCTTTCCGAGCAAAAATCCCCGCCTCATTACTGTACGGAACTGAACTCATTGATGTGAGCAACTGGGGTTTTCTCCATATTATTGAAGGTAGACTCTTGCAACAATTATCCTCCGTTAATTCCACTTGTTCTGTGGCCTCTCTTAGGCTTGAGTTCGGCTTAAGAAGTAGCTGGGTCCAAGGATTAGCTGGGATAGTCAGATGGGTCTTCTACTTAGCTAAATGCGAACCTTCCACGCTAAGACATTTCATTCAAAAAGAATTATTGGGCCCCTTAAAAGAACTTTCTCCAATCGTAAAAAACTTCAGAAAGGCGGTCTCTTTGTTGCGACTGGAAGAATCTTCTTTGTTTTCACTCTCTTCATGTCAATGAAAGGCATTATTAAAAACAGCATCATGGAGGTTAAGTTTTATGCTGGATAGAGACTCTACTGTATCAAGGAAAAGTAGTATGCCGGTGATTGATTCCTATGTTTTTAAAACCATGCAATGTTATGCTTCTTGGAATCTTCCACACGGCATTAGGCGCTTTTGGTACTTTTTAAGACAAGATATGTTACCCTTGAATAATCTTCTATCCAAATGGTATGGTTCTTCCAACATATGTACCTTGTGTAACCATTCGATTCAAGACCTCTCTCATGTTTTGTTTATTTGCCCAGCTCTGTTACATTTGCGGCGTAAGTGGATAAGACCAATTTGTTTGAAACTAGGTATCTTATCTGTTCATGCATTTACTGAAGCGATTCTAAACCCCCCTAATGAAATGTTTTGTTCCAGAATATTTAACTTTTTTAAATGTTTTTTGAACTTATATTAATTTCTGGTCTGTTACTTTTTTACCTTGTCATTACTGCATGATTTTATATACTTGTACTGTTTTGTAACTGTACTTTTTATGTGGACCTCTCACGAGTTCCAAATCATAAAAATAAAAACTTGAAAACTTGTGTCATGTACATAGCAGCAAAAAAGTTTTTAATATTATTATAAAAAGTTGTAAAGATATTCCCCTGTATTTAATCCATTTGGCATTTTGGTGTCAAACTGCATGATGTATTGACTTTCCAGTTGTCGTAACTTCTTTTCTTGGTTTCCCCCTCTGATGTCTTTTGGTACGGCATCAATCACAAAATAAGTTAAATCTCTGAGATTGTTTTTATGTGCTAATTTAAAGTGCCGTGCCACAGGGTAACTGGAGTCTGAGTTGACAATAGCACGTAAGTGCTGTAAAATCAGATTAAAAACAGGTAATTTAGTGCTGCCTATGTATTTCAAATGGTAAGTGTATTCTAAAATGTAGATAGCAAACTCTGTTTTGCATGTAAAGAATCCTTTAAGTTGATATAAATCTAGGGAGAAAGCATCCTGTACCTCCCTCACGTTGATTCCAAATTTACAAGCTCTGCAAGAGCTGCATTTGAAGAAGCCCTTTCTCTCCGATAACCAGTCAATTTTACTCTGAGTCTCAGGCATGGATCTATCTAGAGCATCCCTCATTGATGGAGCTCTCCTGAATGTAATATATGGGGAATTCTCCATTTCTGGTGCCAAGGTCATATCAGATTTGAAAATAGACTAATTTTTGGCAATTATTTGTCTAACTCTTTTGTGTTGGCAGTTATACGTAGTAATCAGGCTAATAGGTTCCTTTTTAACCGCCATTCCCTCATCTTGCATAACTGCCACTATTGCCTCGTTTTGATTCACATTTTGTACATCTTGTGAGGGCTCTAATTTGGATAAGGATTTCTTCAATTCCTCAATTTTATAACCTCTTGCTAAAAATCTTTGCACTGCTTCCTCAAGACAAATTGCTAAGTCCTCTCTGTTGCTACATATTCTATTGATCCGTAAGAATTCCCCGTAGGGTATACTTTTGATTAGGTGTCGAGGGTGAGTACTACTAGCATGGAGGTTCGAGTTTCCCGCAGTGACTTTTCTTGTAATTTCGTGTTGATGTTGTTATTTGAAATATAAATTTCAACGTCCAGAAACTCAACTCTTTCCTTACTTACAGTAGCTGTGAATTTTAGGTTTAGGTCATTTTTATTGATGATATTGATAAATGTCTGAGCCGATTCGACAGAGCCCTGCCAGATCACACAGACATCATCAATGTGACTACGTTGTCAGTGACTTTTTCCTCCAGGACATGGCTGAGGACATGCTCCTCCGACCATCCTACATGCAGGCATGCAAAACTGGGGGAAAAACATGCCCCCATTGCCACGCCCCGGAGTTGCTGGTACACGTTTGAATTGAAAAGAAAGTAATTATTTTTTAGCCATATATTTATCATTTTCAACAGCATTTTGTTTTGTTCATTGAATTTTATGTCCCTTTTAGCTAAGTATTGTTTAGTAGCTTCCAGGCCTTGCTCATGGTCAATACTCATATATAGAGAACATATATGCATAACAATAAAACAATAATTGTCACACCAGTTGATTTTTCTGAGCTTTTCAAGGAAATGACCCGCATCTTTAATGTAAGATGCAAGGGTTTCTACATAGTCTCTAATAAAAAAAATCCACATATTTCGACATGGGTTCCAATAGGCCTCCCTGTGCTGATATAAATGGACGTCTCGGTACTGGTTGGACTTGTTTATGGACTTTGGGTATAAAATATAATGTTGGAGTGATCGGATGCTCTTTTTTTTTTAATTATACTAATCCTTATTAATTAAACCCACTCTTTTCCATTGAGCAAGCTCCTTGTGAACCAGTTCTTTAACTGTCCTTAGTTCATTAAAAGAAACCTTCTTATAACATGCAACATCATTTAAGTGTCTATTGTCTTCTTCTATATAGGTCACCCTAGGTCAAAGGACAATATTACCCCCTTTGTCCGCATTTTTAACAATGATGTTGTCACTTTCCTTGATTTTCTTCATAAGTTTGGTGTATTGCTGTTCACTGTAACTTCGGTTTACTTTCTTATTAACAATGTCTCGATTCAGTTTTTTCAAATCCTCTATAACAACTTCACTAAAAATCCAGTGGCATGACAGGAATAAATGTAGATGCCGGTTTGAATGGGCTTAAAGTAGTGCTCATACTAATTATGCCCATTCCACCAAGTTCTTGTTGAGTACTGTCATTTTCTTCTGTCAAGCCTGCCAGCGAGTGTGCTGTTCTTAAG
Organism: Lissotriton vulgaris; assembly: GCF_964263255.1. NCBI lineage: Eukaryota > Metazoa > Chordata > Amphibia > Caudata > Salamandridae > Lissotriton > Lissotriton vulgaris. The sequence goes on from NC_141687.1 coordinate 1,185,133,047, forward strand.
GTGGAAATGTCTGATACCTGAAATTGCACACTAGGTATGTTGTCACCTGAAATAGTTGTTTCCAATTTATTAGCTTTGTTCAATTTATGGAATTTAACCAGCTTGAGTTTGCGTATAAATTTAAAAACATCAATTCTGGTTTGCGTGTATTTGAAGCCTGATTTTGGGCAAAAAGAGAGACCTAATGACAATAGTTGAGTTTCCGCAGTATCAAGGTCAAGGCAACTCAAATTGATGACAGTGTTGTTATTGACTGAATTATCCATATTCATTGATCTGCTTGGGTTTTCTTTTTCCCTCCTTTCCCTCTCCAATTGCCTCTTGCGTTTCCGCCTTTGGTTGCGGCGCCTGTTTCTTTTGGATCTTTGTTTTTCAGGGGTACCCTCGGTCTCAGGGTTTGTCTCCGATCTTCTACAATAAACCCTAATTCCTCTGACGGGGTAAAACTGGTGGCATATTCTACTCCCACATTTTTCATAGAATCGTCATCGAATTCCACACTGCTACTCAAAGAGTTTGTCTCTGTGTCAATTGGAATACTAACATTCAATGTTGGAACTGACGTACTTCCTATTTTGGGAGTCAAAGCTTTTCTCTTAACATTATCAAACTTTTTAGAAAATGTGAATATTCTCCCCATTTCATAGTCTTTTTTGTCTCTTGCAAATGTAAAGACCTTCCGCTCCATATATATATATATATATATATATATATATATATATATGCGAAGGATTCCATGTCAGTGTTGTAACACACTGGAAAGACGAGACACGCACTCCACGCTGCGGAGTAATACAGTATGTTTAATTTGGCTGACGCGTTTCGAGCAAAAGCTCTTTGTCACACTAATAAGTCAGTTATACAATCAATTTTACAAAAAGAAGCATCCATTTAGACACTTATTTACCCATTTATTCTTCCTTCGACCTTCAGATATACAAATATAAAAAATATTTATTTTTCAGAAAGACACACATTCACTGGATGATGTCATCAGTGATGTCATTTGAGATGTCATCAGTGATTTCATAAGTGATGTCACTGACCATGTCATGAGTGATGTAATATGTGATGTCATCAGCAGTGCATTGCGGGCGCGGGAGTTATAGTTAGCTGAACTAACTATAACAGGGGAATTTCAATAGTTTTGTATGAGTGAAATGTCCAGCTATCTATAACATGTGTGAAACCTATGGTTTTTTCAGTGAATTTCTAAGGTTTTTTAAATGCTAATTCCTAACTATAGCATGGCTGAAACCTATGGTTTTTTCAGTGAATTTCTAAGGTTTTTTAAATGCTAATCCCTAACTATAAGGTGGCTGAAACCTATGGTTTTTTCAGTGAATTTCAAAGGTTTTGTAAATGATAATTTTTGAATGTATTAATTGTTATATTTTTTATACTAATTTACTGCATTGTTCTAAAGTATTTATTTTTAGATATTTTATTTTTTAAATTACTTTACATAATTTTTATATAAATTAAAAAAAAATGTTTTTAAAAATATTGTAATTGTAATATATATTTTTTATTTTATATTTTTTTAATTTATATATATATATATATTTTATATAGCAGGCAATGATATCCTATGGAAGGAAATTCAAGTTACTGGTAAGTACAGTTAAATTATACCTCCCAGCAACGCAGTCCCCTGGCGCGTTTGCAGAGGGACAACTAATTCCCCTTGCATACCGGAGGTCCCTGGGGGCCAACTAGCCCACCAGGAACCTCCAGTATGCGCCAGGGGGCTGCATTACAGAGAGATGTAATGAGGCCATGCCTCTTTTTACACCTCTCTGCAATGCAGCCCCCTGCCGCGTTTGCAGAGGGTAAACTAATTCCCCTTGCATACTGGGGGTCCCTTGGGGCCAACTAGCCCACCAGGAACTTCCAGTATGCGCCAGAGGGCTGCATTGCAGAGAGGTGTAATGAGGCCACGCCCCTTTTTACATCTCTCTGCAACGCAGCCCACTGGCCCATACTGGAGGCTCCTGGTGGGCTTGTTGGCCCCCAGGGACCCCAGTATGCAAGGGGAATTAGTTCCCCCTCTGCAAATGCACCAGGTGGCAATTTGCAGAGAGGTGCAGGGAGGGGGCGTGGCTCTTCCCGATCCAGTTTTTTTTTAAACTCTACTTTTAAGAAAGGGGCTGTGTAGCCCCCCTTCATTTTCTTTTTTTTTTACCCTGGGGACCCCATCCTCCAGGGCCTGCCCCCAATTCTTATTTTTTGTTTTTTTTATGGGAAGGGGGCAGCGTTACCCACCTCCCGTGGCAAATTCTGGCCCCGGGGACCCATCCCCCGGGGCATGGCCAACTTTTTTTTTTCTTTCTGGAAGGGGGCTGCATAGCCCCCCTCCTAGGCCCCTTAAGGCCCTGTAGACCACATCCCCCGGGGCCTGCCAATATTTTTTTTATTTAAATTTTTTAATGGTGGAGGGGGGCTGCGTGGCCCCCCACCTGGGCAACTTATGGCCCGGAGGACCCCATCCCCTGGGGCCTGCCCTCTCCGTTGGGGACTGTGGGGCAGTCCCCAAGCCCCCCACAGTCCCTGCCGGCTCCTCGCATCCAACGGGAGCCGGCATTGCTTTTCTGCATGGGGAGCAGCTAACATGCTGCTTCCCATGCAGAAAAGCAATCCGCTTTGGTTTTTGAAAGAGAGGGGAGGTTTCCAGCTCTCTCTTTCAAAAACCATAGCAAACAGCGGTATCCCAGGGGTAGGTACCCCGGGACACTGCAGGAGTCGGCCGTGGGGGGTGGTGGTCGTCGTGATCAAGGGAGCTTGACTCCCGAAACGCGTTGATGGAATTGCTTAAATAAAATAAGCCTATGAAACTATGCTCGTGAGTGCCTGGATGTTTTCAGCGGAAAGTTAATGGGACTGGAATCTCATCTTTAACATATATATATATATATATATATATATATATATATATATATATATATATATATATATATGCGTAGATGCAGCTCTCTCCTCAAAGCCTCGCAGCAGCCGCCGCCAAACAGCCAAGAAAGAAAGCCACGCCACTCCAACGTCCGTTTGTGGGCTAAAACGATTTTATTGCGTTCAAGGCCACCAGATCTTACGCGTTTCGGGCGTCCGCCCTTGTTCACAGATCAAATGTCAGTAAGTTCATAATGGCTTAAATACAAAAAGTTTTTCCCGGGCATTTTTTTACACCATCACGTGATAAAGTGACATAGAAGACACACTACCAAACTAAGGCTGAAGCAGTTTTTCCTCTAGTTGGTGCCACGTTAAAACAATACACAAATATAATAACAGCATGAATGCGCTATTTACATCTCAATCTATATACAATGTACAATTCATTTTTTTGGATTTAAAAAAATAAATAAATATATGTAATATAACAATATATATATACATTATAAAAATACATGTGATTTGGGACAATGTGCAAACAACGCAATGTTATCAGTTGTTAATCATTCAATAACTAATGATTGAATGGCGAAGTGTAAATAAGCAAGATTGTAATAATGCAACAAGAAATCCTTATATCAAATCGATACAAAGTAGTCCCAAAGTTTGCAGACAATAAGTCTGTCCAATTTAATGTCGGCATAAATGCCTATTGTATAGATTGAGGTGAATTGTGTGTATCGTGGTCACCAAAAAAAAAACCTCGTGCAATACGAAGTAGTTTAAGGGATGCTTCCAATCACGCCCCATCAGTCTGTGTCCGAAATTGAACGTGCTTCAAGTGTTTTAGTAAATGTGTATCCCTCCTGCAGAGATAAAAAAGGTAAAAAAAGGGGAAATGATTTTTGTTTTTTTCTATTCTTTTTTTCGTAACAATGAGTTTCATAAGCACCATAGTAGGAGTCAAAGCTCCCAACTACTACACCATGAAAGCCATGATGAGATAAAAATAAATCAGTGAAATACAGTAATACAGAAACTAGAAAGACAGAGAAGTCAGATCTTGGCATAATGGCTGATATACAGGATAAGTTAACCAACATGAAAAAGCCATTATAGGAACACATGTAGATCTTCCGTGGTGTTAAGACCATTGGGAAAGCGACTGTCCAGTTCCAAAATGAACTGGGACTCTAGTCGCCTAAGCATGAGATCCCTGTCACCCCCTCTACTTGGTTTTGGTACTGAGGCAATGACAAAATAAGTTAAGCAGTCGAGATTATTCTGATGGATGGCTTTAAAATGGCGTGCCACGGGATAGCTGCTATCGTTGTTAACGATTGCGCGTAGATGTTGAAGGATTCTGACATGCACCTGCTTGCCTGTGCTCCCCACATATCTGAGGCCACAGGTGCATGTCAGAACATACACTGCAAAATCTGTTTTGCAGTTGTGCTTCCCTTTGATTTCCACAGGGTCAGATCTAAAAGGTGTAGAGTATTGGGTGGTGTTAATCCCAAATTTGCATGCTCTACAACTGGAACACCTAGTGAAACCCGGCTTAGCCATCCAATTATTCTGTTTGGTTAATTCAGGAAAATCACGACTCAATTGGGTTCTCATGCTGGGACCTTTTCTATAGGTGATGGTAGGTCTATCTGTTATTCTTGGGGCCAGTACTAGATCAGTTTTTAAGGCTGGCCATCTTTGATTGATAATAGATCTGATTTTGCGTTCCTGTTTGTTAAAGGTTAGAATCAGTCTGGGTGGACCATTACTCGATTCTATGTTGGCTTCATGATTAGACTCTGAAGTGGAAAGAAGCGAATCCCTGGGTCTACAGTTAGCTTTCGCTAAGGATTGCCTAAGTACTGATTCTTTATATCCCCTTTCCCTGAATCTATCTAGGGCTTCAGTAGCACAGAGTTGAAAATCCTCGTCACTACTGCAAATTCGTTTAAGCCTAAGTAGTTCTCCGAAGGGGATATTATCGATGACATGACGGGGGTGGGAGCTGCTGGCGTGAAGTGTGCTGTTGCCAGCAGTGCTTTTACGGTGCAGTTTGGTACATAGTTTAGAATTTTTCACAAATACTTTAACATCAAGGAATTCCACCTCTGAGTTGTCAATATGTGATGTAAAATGTAAATTCTCATTGTTGTTGTTAATCAATTCAATAAACCTTTCCGCATCTGCTCTCTCCCCCCTCCAAATTATAAAAACATCATCGATAAAACGCAACCAATGCAATACATTGTTGGACATGATCTCACTGAAGTTGACCTTAAGTACCTGCTCCTCCCACCAGCCAACGTGCAAGCAGGCATAGCTGGGGGAAAAGCAGGCACCCATAGCCACTCCTCTTAGTTGTAAATATAGTTCCTTACCAAACATAAAATAGTTATGATGCAAACACCAATTGGTCAGTTCTATTAACATTTTGTTATGAGTATAACAATTGATAGGTCTGGTTCCCAAAAAGTGTTCAAGTGCTCTAAGTCCAGCTCGGTGATTGATGCTGGTATAGAGTGACTCTATGTCTAGGGTGATTAATAGTAAGTCATCACTCCATGGAACGTTGTTAATTCTATTGAGAAAGTGACCAGTATCCCTGATGTAAGATGGTAATGTTTGCACTAGGTTTTGGAGGAAATAGTCAATGTATTCGCCAATGTGTTCGGCTAGACTGGAAATTGCGGAAATTATCGGCCTCCCTGGGACTGGGCTCACCATCTTGTGCACTTTGGGCAACAAGTACAGTTTAGGCAGTACGGGATTGTCAACATCCAGAAAGTTAAACTCATCTTTGGAGAGCATGTTTTCCCTCTTCCATTTAAACAACAACTTTTTGAGACTTTCCTTTGCCTCTATGTACGATTTCATGTTTGACTTGCTGTAACAAGATCCATCCTCTAATTGTCGCAGCGCTTCAGCAACATAATCTTTCTGTGGCCAAATGACCACGTTGCCGCCCTTGTCTGCCATGGTCACTATAATACTCTGATCTTTGCTAAGCTTATTCATTAGTGTGGTATAAGCTAGTTCTTGATTGCTCCTGTATCTTTTCTTATGTTTGACTTTATGATACAGTCCTTTAAGATCTTCAATGACCATGTCATGAAAAGTATCTATAGAGTCACGAGGCATAACTGGCATAAAAGTAGACTTTGGTTTGAACGGACTTAGGTTCATTCCTACCTGAGATATTTCGGCAGTTCGAAGCTCTTCTTGAGTCGATGTCGCTTCGTCTCCAGGTGTGTCATCCATAGCCAGTTGGTGCAGTGTCAATAAAGTTCTTGTTTCTCCTGCCGGAGTGCTGAGAGTGTTAGTTGTTGCAATTCCGGATTGTTTGGGAGGATTAGTTTTGTTGCCTTCCTTAATTTCAAAAAATTTCATGAGCTTAAGTTTGCGAATGTAGAAAAAAATATCCACACGTGTTCTTGTGTAACTGAAGTCTGACACCGGACAATAGCTAAGCCCCAAACTTAAGAGTTGATTTTCAGCCTCAGTTAATGTAACGGTGGATAAATTAATGATAGTGTTCTTTACTGTTTGTTCTTTCGCCAGTACTGCTTCTTTGGTTTTTTTGGAGATTTTTTGTTTTTGTTTTTTGCGGCGTTCTCTCCGTCGTTTGTTACGTCTTGTTTTGTTGCTTTGCTCTGGGATTGCTGTTTCCGATTTCTGGGCCTCAGCGTTTGAATCCTGTCCGAGCGTAAAAAATCCACCTCCTCTCCCAAGTCTAGGACAGCCATTTCTGTTGAATCCGATTGCTCACTTCTGTTCTCCCAAGATGAGCCGCTGCTGAGGGATTCATTGTCGCTACTCTCCAAGGTTACGCCCAACCCGGCTGAAGTAGAAGCAGTCGCAGGTGTTTCTATGGAGGATGCCGGTTTCTTGGCTGTCTTTTGTGCCAGTTTTGTTTTTTTGGCATTTTCATATTTTTTTGCGAATGTGAATATTCGCCCCTGGGCATAGTCCTCCTTATCACGGGCGAATTTGTAGATTTTGCGATTTTTGATTTTTTCCTCTTGCTGCTTAAGGCGCTCATCAATTTCTTTGCGTAGTTTGTCAATCAAATCATTGGGCTCAAAGGTAGCGAGCAATTCGTTGATGGATTCGATTTCTTTCATTATGGCATCCCTGTCAATTACAGCATATTTGACCAGTAGCTGTATTAATCTGCTGGAGGAGTCTAGGTTGATTTGTCCCCACTCCTTTAGCATCTCCGGGTTCGGGTTTTCGTAACTTGGAGCCAGCAGAATGCGAAGCCCACGAGGGACCCGTCCTTCCTCCAGATATTTGGAGAGTGATTTATGTTCCCACCACTTGGTGAGTTCTTGCCGCATACATTTCTCCAATCGTTTCATGGCCGCCCTGATTTTATCCTCATCAGTATTGTCGTTGTTGGTCACTGTGAGATTGTTAGCTCCCTTCTGTTTATTAATTGTAGTCGGGAGATTCGAGTACAGCATATCTGCCGCCGCCTCTCTGTCTTTTAAGGTTTCCGCTGACATGTTGGCGGTGTCTTGAAATAACGCAAAGATACCCGCAGTCAAGTGTCGAACGTTATCGGTTTCCGATTACTGACCACGCAAACCCAAGGACTCCTCCCCTCCGTTTGTGTGCTCACAGTCACTCACCGCAAAGCGCATAAATCGTGCGTTGAACGACAACCATGGAGGTCCGTTACCGCAGACGCTGGCGAAGTGAGTTTTCAGGTATATATTACCTACAGGCGATAGCCAGTAGGTATATATAGTTAGGACCCGGTACGATAGGAAATTCCGAACATTCTATTGGGAATAACTTTGGCGCCAATTGAGGGATCTGCCTGGAATTTTCCTTAAATTTGCCTCGCTGTGCTCCGCTCCTTCCCTGAAAGTTTCGGGGTGATTCATCAAGCAGGGGCCAAGAAAAAATGGGGGTCCCAAAACGTGCCTTCCCCATGTTAATTTCCATAGTGACATTCTGACAAGGCCACAGCTCGAACGGCTGAACGGAATTACACCAAACTTGGCAAAATGGAAGGGACTGGTATGAAGATGTGCCTTTGCTACGTTTGGTGAAAATCCCTCCAGTAGTTCTTTAGAAAATTGAATTTGAAATTTTTCAAATGGCATTTTCTATGGGACCTTCAGACACGGCTACAGCCCAGACAGCTGAACGGAATTACACCAAACTTGGCAAAATGGTAGTGACAGGTATGCAGTAGGGCCTTTTCTATATTTGGTGAAAATCCCTACAGTAGTTGTTGAGAAAATTGAATTTAGCAAATTATATATCTATATGCGCTCACCGTACGTGCACCGTATGAGTACGGTACGCGTACACTTGCGTGCGCGAGCGAGTTTCTGATTGGCTGGCAGTCGACTGTCAACCTTCCAAACTGTCCAAACCAGGAAGTTGGCCACCATCTTGTTTTTCAGGAGAACTGAGGCACAAGAGAGCCCAAAACAAGAGTGGAAAACACGAAAAGGGGGCAAGGTAGAGACCCCCCAACCCTCTAGCCCTTCTCATGGTGTCCCAAAAGGACCCACAAGGGCAAAAAAAAAAAACGGGGTACGCGCACGGTACGCGTACTGTGCGCGTACCCGTGATTTAAAAAAAAATATATATATTTTTTGTACTTGGTGGTTCTTCTGGGACCCCCTGAGAAGGGCTAGGGGGTCAGGGGGTTTCAACCCTGCCCCCTTTTCGCGTTTTCCACTCTTGTTTTGTGGTCTCTTGTGCCTCACTTCTCCTAAAAAACAAGATGGCTGCTCAGGTGGTCCCAGAAGGATAATAACATAAATAAACGTTATCCGCTAATAGAATTAGCATTTACAAAACCTTTGAAATTTATTGAAAAAAAATATAGGTTTCACACATTTAAAAATCTTGCAAATTCACTGAAAAACCCATAGGTTTCAAGCCTTATGTAGTTAGGAATTAGCATTTAAAAAACCTTGCAAATTCACTTAATAAACCATAGGTTTCAGGCCTTATATAGTTAGGAATTAGCATTTAAAAAACCTTGCAAATTCACTTAAAAAACCTTAGGTTTCAGGCCTCATATAGTTAGGAATTAGCATTTTAAAAACCTTGCAAATTCCGTTAAAAAACCAAAGGTTTCAGGCCTTATATAGTTAGGAATTAGCATTTAAAAAACCATTGAAATTGCTCCTATATAGTTAGTTGTACTAACTATATTTCGCGCACCCGCAAACCACTGCTGATGATGTCACATATTACATCATTCATGACATGGTCTGTGACATCACTGATGACATCACTGACGACATCTCAAATGGCATCACTGATGACATCACTGAAGACATCTCATTTGACATCACTGATCACATCACTGATGATATCATTCATGTGATAATACGATGCACCTCCTCACACTCTAATATAACCTTTGATACACTCACTGTTAAATACAGACTACCATTCTTGAAACCATTGACACACCAATACCAGTTACTACATACCCCCTCACTGATTCCTAGGTCTACACACACATTCACTCATTCACCCATAGAATCACTCATACATACAGTCACTCATCAATACAACATTACACTATCATATGCACTCATACACCTATCCAGACACTCACACACTGCCACTCATCCATGGTGTTACTCACACACCTAGTCAGTCATGAAAAGAATCAATCACCCTTCCATTTCCTCAGCTATACAGTTATACACACAACACCTTACTTATTCAAACATATACTAACACATACTTACTCAATTATACAATCACTGATACAAGTACATAATGATCCATACAGCCACTCGCACATTCACTGGCTCTCATGTATAGTCATTTATATATGCCAACTCTCAAATGCAATGTGTTTTACATATGTACTTACTTGGACATGTAGCACTGAGATGTCCATTCACTCACCAACACACCCATGCACACAGTCAACTGCCCATATAGCTGTTTCAACATGCACTCTTGAACTCATACACCTAGTGAATCAACTGCTCACACATCTATGCACAGAGTCACACACCTCCAAGCCACCCACACACACTCAGTCTCCCATTCAAATACTTGGGCAACCAATCAATAAACCATAAAGCTACTGATCAACACATGCAGCAGCTTACACAACAACAGACATACTGATGCACACATTCAGACAGTTTAGTCACTAACCCATGCATTTAGTAAGACACATTTAATCACTCACTCATACAGTCAGTCACGCACCTACTAAATCCTTCATCCAGACACTTATACATCCACTCATTCTTCAATATGTAAAACATATTTAAACTTTACAGAAACACACAGTCACTGGATGATGTCATCAGTGATGTCATCAGTGATGTCAAATGAGATGTCATCAGTGATGTCATCAGTAATGTCATTTGAGATGTCATCAGTGATGCCATCAGTGATGTCACTTTTTTTTTTTTGGTCCTCATCTCACCTTACAAGCCTCTGCGGGTCTTATGAAGCCGCCTTCGTTACTTGTCGCCCCTACGGCTTACCGCACTCGCTTGGGTCGTCCGACCAGTCCCATTGTTTTTTAAGGGACCATGGTGTAATCATAAGACCAATGATGTTACAGCAATCTTAGGTCCTTACCCCAGCTCACCAGGGGGTGCCAGATGTTCGAGATCTTATCTTCCACTCCATCATACTCCAGTCGTGCCATAGAGAATGCAGCTTTAAGCCAATCCTCCCTTTGCGGGGGAGGGGGTCGTTCCACCCCTTACACACTTCCCTTCTTGCCAGCAATATCAAGTTCAGTAAAAGACCCCTATCTTTCTGCGACAGGTTCTGGCTGAGGCGACCATCATCTCCAAAGAATACCAGTTGCCTATTTATCTCGATGTTGGTGTTAAGTATGTCCAGTAAGTTGTCACCTACCTCAGCCCAAAATCTTGTGAGTGCTGGGCACTCATAGAAAATATGTAGGTCATTGGCAAGAGGTACTGCACATCTGGGGCATTTAGGAACAGGATAAGGAGCAAACTTTGCAATTTTTGCCGGGGTGTAATAGAGTCTATTAATAACAAAGATCTGTACAGGGTCTTCAATGAGGATTCATATAAAAGGTCTGCTGGTAGCCCGAGTGGGGTTCCCGTCCACACTGCAACAAGGGCAGGCATCTCATGGTCTTCGGCCTCCAGCAGACTATTGTACCACATAGAGATTTCCTTATTCAATGGACATGTCCCTTGCAGCAAGTCTTCAATCTCCCTGTTTCCACTGATCTCCCGCTTTTCTGCCTCATACCATGATGTTAACTGTATGTATTTGAATCTCGAGAGCCCATTGCCAATCTTGGCCCTCAGGTAATCCCAGGGATATATCCCCCCAGTGTCCAACAGTTCAGACCAAATTTTGACACCAGCCCTCTTTATCGGCTTTGCCAAACCATCCTGCAAGCAACCCGGGGTTCCTGGGGCATCCCATACAGGGGCATAGTCAGAGTAGTATCCAAAGCCCCAGCTACGCCTGAGCCTACACCAAATCTCCAGAGCTGCCCTTAGAACCTTCAAACGAACCCTATTGAAGAACCTAGGTGATCCAAATGTATACAGAAAGGCTTCACCATCTCCTCCCCCTTCTACCCGCACCATTTCGCCTAACAGCCTCCCCCAGGCTGATTCCCGTGGCTTAACTAACAGCATCCGTATGCTTTTAAACTGGAACGCTGCTGCATATAGCCTTACGTCTGGGAGCGCTAACCCTCCTTTTTTTAATTTGCGTTTAAGTTTTTTCCACGCCAGTCCAACCCCTTTGTTGCCCCAAATGAAACTGTTGATCTTACTCTGTACTTTACTCAGACTTTTACTCGGAAATGTCAGAGGAATTGAAGAGAAGAGGTATGACAGTTTAGGAAGGATGACCATCTTTACTAAGTTGGTTTTCCCGTATATAGTCAATGGTAGATTTCTCCATCTACTGAATAAGCTGTCAATTTCCTTTACCACCCTCTTTAGATTTAGCTCAGGGATCTTTTAAATGTCCTTCACTCCATAAATCCCCAAGTATCTCATCTCTTCACTTTCTGTCCCTGGCCACTCCAAATTCCAACACATCACCTCCGTCTTGGTTCTATTAACAAGAAACCCAGAAATTACTCCAAACTCGCGCATACGCTCTTCCACCCTTGTGATAGCTGTATCCGGGTCGCTTGTATACAGCACCAGATCGTCAGCATACAGAGCTATTTTTGAGCCGTAATGTTCTGATCTGAATGGATAGATTGACTCATCCAATGGTTCCACATATAAATTAAACAAAAGAGGTGAAATCGGACACCCCTGCCTCGTTCCTCTCTGAATATTGAAACTTGCGGTGAGGAACCCATTCAAAAATATTCGGGCAGAGGCACCCTGATAACAATTCTGCAGGGTCTGAATAAAAATAGGACCAAAACCCATAACCTTCAGAACCTCCCATAGATATGCCCAGCAAACTCTGTCAAACGCCTTGGCCGCGTCGACAGCGATAACGGCCAAGGGTTCTGTCCTCTGGATAGCCAGGTCGATGTTACCTATAAGAAGCTGTATTTGTTCCTGTATATGTCTACCTGCGACAAACCCTTTCTGATCTGGATGTATTAACCCGGGTATCAGTTTGGCCAATCTCCCTGCTAAAATGCCCATAAAGATCTTATAATCGGCGTTCAGCAGGGAGATTGGGCGGTAAGAGTCTGCCTTTTTTGGATCCTTACCTGGTTTCAATATCAGAACTATTATTGCCTCTTTCCAGGTGTTAGGGACCTTTCCGTCCAAACCATAGATTGAATTAAAGGTATCTTCCAAGGGTTCAAGGAGCTCCTCTTTGAGATGTTTATATATTTCACTCGGGAGCGCGTCTGATCCTGCGGCTTTTTTATTCTTAGATTTATTTATCTGAGCTACGATCTCCTCTGATGTAAAGGGAGCGTCTAAGTTGTTTTTGCTTTCTTCTGAGAGAACTGGAAGTTGTTTATTACTGAGAAATGACTGAATCACACATGGTCGGGGAACCAAATCTTCCCTGTACAGGTCTGAGAACATAGAGAGAAGACAAGTCTGTATATCTTCGGTCTTATTTGAAATTTCCCCGCCGGCGTTTATTTTAAGTTCAATTTATGTCATTCCTAGCTGTCCATGCTAATAAAGCACCAGCTTTTTCTCCATATTCATAATTCTGCATCTTACCAGTATCCCACTGTGCTCTACATTTAGCTTCTAGTTTTCCCCTATATTCTGATCTTGCCTCTTCCAACTTCCCCAAGATTTGAGTGAATTGCTCCCGGTCCCCATTACTAGCACCATCTCTTTCTCTCTCCAAGCCACTTATCCTCTCTTCGATACCCTTTAGTACCCCGGCTTCAATCTTGTTCTTATAACAGATGACTCCATGGAGTTTCCCTCTGAGCCAGGCTTTATAGGCGTCCCAAACTACATCGGGTGTTGTTGAGTCGGAGTTCAACATGAAAAACTCCAAGGTCGAGGCCTGTACAGCAGCGTTCACATCAGGGTCCTGCAGCTTGGTCCTGTTAAGGGTCCACCTTGGTGACCGCCGCTGTGCCTCCTCGATCTGATATACAATATGTAAAGGTGCATGATCAGACAAATGACTCGGGAGAACTGAAATATCCTCTATGTTGGCTAATGAACCTCTATCTAAAAGAATATAGTCAATCCTGGAGGAATGACGGTACTTTTTGCTATAAAAGGTAAAACCCTCCTCGTTTCCTTTTATTTCCCTCCATAGATCAACTAGGTCCATATCGTGGATCATGTTAACTAACGCCCTACCTACCTTCACTGCACCTTTATAATGACTTACATTAGACCTATCCTTAAGGGGGTCGATCAGAACATTAAAATCTCCCCCTATCACGTATGGTGGTGGCTCCAGCATCAATATCGATTGTAGTTTATGGATATAATCTGGGTCGTCCGAATTCGGACCGTAAAAAGAGGCACAGACCATATCACGATTTTCAAATGCTAATGTAGCGATCAACCATCTACCAGAAGAATCTGACTGTGCTTTTTTATATCGCATGGCGTCCCTTTTTTAATTAATATGGCGACCCCTCTATTTTGGGCTGTTTGTTTTGATGCGCCAAAGCTCTTTACCCAAGTAACTTTTGAAAACATTGCGATGCTTTCTTCATAACTCAAATGTGTCTCCTGTAGCAGACATATTTGTGCAGTTGACAATTCTAAATGTTTAAATATAAGCCTCTGCCTCCGAGGGCATCTTAAGCCATTGACGTTCCACGAGATGAATATTGCCCAACTACTCCTTGAGGTCACAGCAGCCATCCTCCTCTTTTCCTACCTGTGAGTATCGACCCTTTTTTGAGGCAAGACTTAACACAATTACATAGAAGGTTTAGATGAGGTTGAATTTGTTTTCCTTTTTTCCCACTGCTCCCCCACCACGTGCCCCCCCCTACTACCTAACCCCACCTCCCCTAACCCCGTGCCCTCTCTGCCCATGAGGAACCCTCCCTGCTAATAGGCAAAAGCCTATTTAGCCATCTATCCCCTCCATGGAGCAACTGTATGATCACAGTTATTATTTAAAAAAATTCCTACTAGTTACACATTATTTAAGTTAAAGACCCAGTTAATCTGTCTAAATCTATTTCGCTCCCAGCCCCTATTTTCTGTCTCTAATCTTGGCTATAAGGGCGTCGGCTTCCTCCCCTGACTTAATCAAGTGCATATTGTTGTTCCACATTACTCTCAGCTGTGCCGGAAACTTCAACTGTGCCTTAGCTCCTAAGCTATTTAACTCCTCTAATCTTTTCCCCAACTCCCACTGCCTTGCTGCAGTGATATGTGAAATGTCGGATCTTACATAAAAAGTAAAGGGGTTGGAACTGTTGAAGTGTATGGAGCCTACTTTCAGTGCAGTGGAAAGAATCTGTTCTTTTATGGAGTATGTCAAAAAATTAACCAGAATTTTTCTGGGTTTCTGCTTTGTAAGATTTCTCTTGAAGGGGTCACAGTGTACTCTCTGTATGCCATGCAACAGGTCCACCTCTGGCATATCTTTTAAAACTGTCCCCTTCAGCAGAGCTATGACAAACCCCTTGATATCTGCCCCCTCCAGAGATTCTGGCACATTTAGGATTCTCAAATTATTCCGACGTGAATAATTTTCCAAGCATTCAATGTCTTCCTTAAGCTCTTTATTCTGTGCAGACAGCTTTGTGACCTCTGCCTCAGTAGTTCTCACTGACTCCTTTATCTTAGGCAGCTCCAACTCCATTACCTCAGTCCTGAGAGTAACTTCGTCTACCCTCTTAGTCAGTTCTTCACATGAAGCCTTTATTGCTGCTTGGTTAGCCTCAGAAACTGTAAATCTGTTGGCCATCTCGGCTTGATTGGTCTCAGATACTTTAAACCTACTAGTGATTTCTTCCTTCATGGCCAATAGAATATCGGCCAGCGAACCTGCATTTGCATCTGGTTTATTTGTATGTAACACAGCACCCATACCTGAACTATCAGAGGGGTCAAGCCGACATTTAGATACAATTCGTGCTATGCTCAACATATCTGTGCTTCGGGTCGATATTTGCGTGTCTTTTTGGCCTTCCTCCTCTAAAGCCGAATATCGATTGCTTAGGCCGATGTCCGCATGTACTATTACCTCTGCATCTACTGGGGCAGAACAATTGTCGATGCTGTTCCCATTGATACCTCCCTGTATCGGACCCTTTAGGGTGTTTATCTCTGGATTTATCTCTGAGATAACTGAGATGGACTGAGAGAGCTGAGAGGGTTGAGTGCCCTTACTATTCTGTACAGGCAGGGTTACGAGTAACATGGCGGCCGCTAGCTGAACGGCCGTGGTCACCTTCCCCTACCTATGGAGTAGCTAGTTTTCCTGCGTAGAAATGTACTTTTTTATGAAGACCCATATAATCACATCCAGTACTTTGCAATATTTCCCTGTATTGTAATTAATTCGTTTGAACTACATCGGACTTTACCGTAGCTACGGTTGGTTGGTCGAGTATGCCCCCGAATCTTTGTTTTCACCGGTCAAGCAAGGGTGAAAGGTTGGAGATCGGCAAAGACCGGTGCAGCTGGGGAAGTGACCGCGAACTGCCTGAGAGCGGTAACGACGCCTCCGGGAATCGACACTGGCGGTGGGAGGAGGCGGCCAGGCTGAGGAGGAGGCGAGACTCTGCACTGCTGGTGTTCCGGGTCAGCGGCGGCAGAGCCAGCAGGAGAGTCTGCGGAGCTGAGGCTGTGAGGAAAGCCGAATTAAAAACCGCAAGTAGGGCGACACGGGGGCAAAGTAGTGCGGGCAGTGTAATAAACGATGTAGAGGCAGAGGCAGAAAGAAAACGAGTGAGAGAAGGTGGTGAGAGTGATATACGTGCCAGCGCTCTCCAAGTATTAAACCACCACCAACTCAGCAGTAATAACGTCACAAGTGATTTGGTAAGGTGCATGGATGTAGAGGGAGGCTGTGACAAGGGCAAAAACGCCAAAGAGAGCATAGCAAGGGCTAGTAGCACCGAGGAAAGTCATTCTCCCGAGAGAAAGAACAGATATACACTAAGAGCCAGGACAGTGTTTAATACATCCAAGGGAAACCCTGTATATCCACCACGCATTTCACCCCCTATTCTGGCAGTGAAGGAGTGGGCAAGAAGGGGGAAAACCAAATTAAACACTTCTGAAGAGTATTTAAGCCCGAAAAAAGTAGGGGGGAAAAGAAAGGGGCAAAAGTGGCAGCAGTAAATATAAAAGTTACCCCCTCACTTAAATCTTATTATAAAGTAATGTCCAGCACCACTACCACAACCTCTGCCTCCAGCTACTCCCCCCTGGAAGCTCAATTAGCCCAGCAAGCATCCAACATTCAGCCTGTACAGAATCAGTGATGTCACTGACCATGTCATGAATGATGTAATATGTGACATCATCAGCAGTGGATTGCGGGTGTGCGAAATATAGTTAGTACAACTAACTATATAGGAGCACTTTCAATGGTTTTTTAAATGCTAATTCCTAACTATATAAGGCCTGAAACCTATGGTTTTTTAAGTGAATATATATATATATATATATATATATATATATATATATATATATATATATATATATATATATATATATATATATATATATTCACTAAAAAAAACATAGGTTTCACATCAGTTATAGTTAGCTGTAAATTTTACTGACATAAAACCAATGAAATTCCACGTTATAGTTAATTGGACTCACTATAACTTGCGCGCCTGCAATGCACTGCTGATGACGTCACATATTACATCACTCATGACATGGTCAGTGACATCACTCATGACATCACTGATGACACCATCCAGTGAATGTGTGTCTTTATGAAAAATAAATATGTTTTATATTTGTATTTGTAAAGGACGATGGAAGAATAAATGGTTAAATAAGTGTGTAAATGGATGTTTTTTTTTTAAAGAATTGATTGGTTAACTGCCTTATTAAGTGTATCCTAATGAATACATATATTAACGAGTAATTTTTATATTTTTAAATATATGTATCAGTGTTTCACTTTGTGTATAAGTGGCTGCATGGGTTGGTGACTGACTCACTGTTTGTATGTTTTTTGAAGACAGCATATGTGCAGGACTGTATGGGTGGATGAGTGTGTATATGTGTGTGTTAGTGAGTGAATTCCTGTCTCACTAGTGTCTTTATGAGTAACTACATATGTTTTAATCTTGTATATATGAGCATTGATGTATATAAGTCAGTATATGTGAGAGTGAGAGATTGAAAGAGTTCCTTTTTAAATAAGTATGTGTTTCTATAAGTGATTGTTTAAGAGAGTAAGTATGTGTAAGTTTCCTTAGAAGTAATGTGCTAATGTATGTATAGCTGTATATGCAAATAAATGGATGTTCAATAGTTTATTTGCATGTGTGAGTATGTGTGTGAGTAACTTTTGTAAGACTGTCGGTGTGTAACAGGATGTATATGTGTATCACTATATATGATGAGTGAGAATATGTATGAGTGACTATATAAAACTGTTGGTGTATGAGTGGATGTGTATATAGATGGTGGAATTACTGAATTGGTTTTTGTAACTGGTATGGGTATCTCCATTTTTTTTGAAAATGTTAGTTTCTATTGTTTGAATATGTGTTTCAATGGTTACATTACACTGAAAGGAGGTCTATCAGTCTGTCACAAGAATGGTGTCATCAGTGATGTCATGAGTGATGTCACTGACCATGTCATGAGTGATGTAATATGTGACGTCATCAGCAGTGCATTGCAGGCGTGCAAGTTATAGTGAGTCCAACTAACTATAACGTGGAATTTCATTGGTTTTATGTCAGTAAAATTTCCAGCTAACTATAACTGATGTGAAACCTATGGTTTTTTTAGTGAATTTAATAGGTTTTTTAAATGATAATTCCTAACTATAACTGGTGTGAAACCTATGGTTTTTTTCAGTGAATTTCATTGGTTTTTTAAATGCTAATTCCTAACTATAACTGGTGTGAAACCTATGTTTTTTTCAGTGAATTTCAAACGTTTTTTAAATTCTAATTCCTAACTATAAGTCTCACTTTATAAATAAGACTGTTAGCACTCTAGTTGTTCTTTAGAACACTCTGGTACATTCTGTCATTGGGCTACAGTTGGGCTACATCTAGCTGATATTTGGGCTACATTTGGATTTTTTGGTCTCTGGTGGCCATCTTTGGGCTACATTGGGTTACATTGGGCTACATTTGGGGTACATTTTGGCATATATATAGCCCAATGTAGCACAATATATATTTTATCAAAGTTAATTTTCGTAAAAACCACTTAAGAATAGGGCTACCAGTCCCTACAATTTTTCCCAATTTTTTTTTTTTTTTTGCTTTGGAGCGCTCCCGGTGCGCTTCCCGGGGAGCGCCCCGAAAAGCGTACTTTTATAAAGCGCCCCCGGGCGCGCTCCGGGGAGCGTCCCGTAAGCGCCAATATCGCAAACGAAAACATGATCATGACGTATCGCGTAACCGCGTCCGCGTGATACGCACGGCGTAAGCGCATCCGGAAGTACTCGAGCGAATACGATCGCGCAACATAAACATCCGACGCGCTTACGCTACGCGACCCGGAGCGCCCCCGGGCGACCCGGGGGCGCGTAGCGTAAGCGCGTCGGGTCATGTGACCTGAAAATAACACTTTTCATTGGTTCATAACAGTTTTAGTTTCATAATGATGAAACTCCTGGTCTTGTGACCTGAAAATAACACTTCTCATTGGTTCAGGACAGTTTTTTTTCCAAATGATGAAAGACCCCACCTTTTTTCCTTATTCTGACTTTGTCCTTTGACTGAGGAAGACCTGTTTGTACATCTCTGTACCTTTTTGATCTTAATAATGGCTTCAGTAGCAGCAGCAGCTGGTGCATCTGCCCCACCACCACCACCACCACCACCAACAGGACCAGCTCCAGATTATATTGGTGGTCAAGAAGAGGAGGAGGAGGAAGAGGAAGAGGAGGAGGGGAGGAGAAGATGGCTGCCTGAAGAAAATACCCCATACAAACCCAAGCCACACATTGCATGGGAGTTTTTTTCAATTCCAGAGGGCAAGAAAAAAGTGAACGCGGCCAAGGTAACTTGCCTAATCTGCAATGAAGAACTTTCACGGGGCAACCCAAACAAAAAATATTCATTTGGTAACTATACCATGATTCGTCATATGACCCAAAAGCACCCAAACAACTACTCTCGTGCAGAGTTCAGGGAACTGGCCAGTAACCTCCCCCAGTCGTCAAGGACCACCTCCCAAAGAAACCAACCCACTTCATCGGGACCAGAAACATCAGAGATGATGCCTTGTATTCAGCCAAGATTTGCTGATTTTAAAATCACTTGTTCTGCATGTGGCAAGCTTATCGCCTATGGTGAAAAAAGCGTAAAGCTCATCGTCCTTGCAGGTGATAATCACAAGTGCCCCAAAAAGAAGTCATTTTTTGGGTTTTTTGTTTTTTTGCTCCAGTTGAGCCAGTTTCAATTCCCTTTTTTTGTTTCTCCCCCTAAAAAAATACAAAAAAAATATAAAACTGTTTTGAAAAGCCAAAAAAAGTACAAAATGTTCAAAAAACACAAAAAAATATAAAACAACAAAAAGAATTAAAAAAAAGTTCTTTTTAGAACTACCTCCAATTTCTAAATAAAGGCTTCTTTTTTTATAAACTCTGTCATCTTTTTTCCTCATAGTACGCTCCCCGGGCCGCTCCCCCCTGCGCGTACCGGGCGCTTCCCCAGCGCAAAACGAAAAAAAAAAAAATTTTAAATGCCCCGCGGGGCCCTTTTATAGCCCCCACATCAAACCTGGGGGGTCAAGGGGGGGTCTACTCTGCCCCCTTATGGTCATTTCCCTCTTTGTTTTGGCAACCTCTCGTGTCTCGATCCTACCGAGACACAAGATGGCGGCTGCTCCAGACTGTTTCGAATGTTTACAGACACCCGAGAGCCAATCAGCTTTCCGTGCGCACCTCGCATGACGCGCCCGGTGCGCGTACCGGTGCACGTACCGGAGCGCGGCTATAGATATATATATTTTTTTGAACCTTAATTACTCAAAATCCACTGGAGCACATATCTTGAGACATAGCAAAGGCACATCGGGCTACCAGTCCCTACAATTTTGCCAAGTTTGGTGGAAATCCATTCAGCCGTTCGGGCTAAAAGTGAAATCGACCGCCCTATGGAAATTAACATGGGGCGTTTTGGGACCCCCCTTTTATCTCGGCCCCCGCTTGACGAATCCCCCCAAACTTTCAGGGAAGGACCGGAACGCCGCGAGGCCATTTTGAGGAAATTTTGAGGCAGATTCGTCAACCGGCGCCAAAGTTATTCCAAATAGAATTTTGAGATTTAACATTGAAAAAAATCCTAACTATAACTACCTACTGGCGACCGCCAGTAGGTAATATATATATATATATATATATATATATATATATGGATATATATGAAAAAGCAATCCCAGCCTGTCGGTGGATGACAGGAAACATCAGTGTGCAGACCTCATTACGCCACAGCAAACAGTCAAAGCGAAGCTCACAAAGGATCCAACTCGAGTGAGTAGCAGGAATAAACGTTTATTAGAAAATGACGCGTTTCGCTCCACTAGGGAGCTTGTTCACATAATATATGCTAATTGCAGTTTGTTATTCACGAAGGAATCCGGTTCACTGCATCCGTGTTTTCCAGGTCACCCAAGGAGCGGATTAGTGTGGTGTGAGGTGTTTGGGGACTCGGGACTCGGTTTTGCTTCAACTGCCTCAACTACCACGGCTTTGAACAGCGTTGACATAGCTGGTTGAAACTGACCATGTCATGAGTGATGTAATATGTGACATCATCAGCAGTGCATTGCTGGTGCGCAAGTTATAGTGAGTCCAACTAACTATAACGTGGGAATTTCAATGGTTTTATGTCAGTAAAATTTCCAGGTAACTATAACTGGTGTGAAACCTATGGTTTTTTCAGTGAATTTAATAGGTTTTTCAAATGCTAATTGCTAACTATAACTGGTGTGAAACCTATGTTTTTTTCAGTGAATATATATATATGTGTATATATATATATATATATATATTTATTTATATATATATTTTAGTGGTAAGCCTCGTGGTTCTCGGATGAGTCTCTATCACCACCATCATTCTTACCAGGACCAGTTTTCACCCACTTACCAGTGGAAAAACTATAGTTTATTAATATTCATAAAAACATTGAATTCCTTTAAATAACTTATGAGTTTATTTTCTTCAGGAGAAAGTGTCAAATTGTATCACAAACTGCATTTTGCTGCCTGAATCAGCCAGTCAAACTGGCTGTGTAGATGATTTCATTTAAATCAGTCTTCTATAATAAATAATGCCAAGTACACAACCTTATTTGGCCAATCAAACCAGTTTATTCAAAATTAGTTGCCTGAGTCAACAGATAGAACTGACTCATGACAGAATCTTCTATTGTCGACAATCTTCCACCCATATCATCTTCCAATTAGTACTTCTTGTTCCTAGCAGCAAACAAATCTATTGCCATATGGGCTGAGACAGCGAACTAAATATTAGGCAACCATAGCCAGCCCTTGTTCGGATAATAGAACCAAAAGTCTCTGCAATTACTCACCTTGCAAAGGCTATACTTATCATGGCTTATACAATTAGGCCACTGCGAGATAAGTGGCAATTAGGAACAGGGAAGATAAACAAACAGACAAACTGTACAATTGAAGAGCTTACAGTGTTCCAGGGTAGACCGCGCTGGCAGCATTTACCAGTGAAATACTGGAAAAAACGTGAATTGTTTTACGTTGAATTGAAGTTTGTTCTGGCCACAAAAAATGTATTTAAAAAAAGTGGTTTGTGTGCTGAATATTTGTAATTATTTTTTCTTATACTGATTAACTGTTTTACAACTGGGTTTATACTAATGCACATGGCATTCATTCATCTATTGTATGTCATTGCTCAGATATATTTAACCCGTTGCGTGCTCATGACGAGCTCAGCTCGTCATGAGGCACGGTTGAGCTGCACTCATGACGCTCGTCATGACCATTGGAACGTTCACACGTGGGGATAATTTCCCAGTTGTGCTGAACGTTCCAAAACAGGTGTGCTTGTGACCAGCTCCGCTCTCATGAGTGCAGCTCCACTGTGCCTCATGATGAGCCAAGCTCGTCACAAGCACAGCGGCCCCCCTCCCCCGCCAGGGCCGGACTGGGAACCAGAACCGACCCTGGCAAAGTGCTCGGCCGCCCCCCCCTCTCCTCCCGGAGGGAGGGGGTAGAGGTGCGACCGTGCTCTCTGACAGGGCCAGTTTTCGGCCGTTTTTGTTACAGGGCCGGTTTTGCAGCATAACGGCCCTGTAACAAAGACGGCCCCCAGGGGCCCAAAACCGGCCCCCAACCATGCGGCCCACCAGGGGATTGCCCGGTGCCCTCAACGGCCTGTCCGGGCCTGTCCCCCGCACAGCAGGTAAAAACTCCAGCAGAGAAGGGGTTAAAGAAAACGTTAACTACATTTCTGTAGCATAGACAACACATAGTGGGGAGGCAGGGGTCTTCTACAAACCATAAGAAGCAGATCAATTAATATCCAGGGTTTCTGGGTGTATCTGAGAAGAATTATGGTATACAGCTGAAGTTCACTTTAAGCAAACAATCATGTATTACTTTATGTATTTGCGCTTCATGAACATTAATGTAAATGCCCCCTTTTCTGCATGAGCACAATATCGTTGGAATATGTTCCTGCCATCCAATTAAAGCAAACCTCTTGTGTTTCTTTCAATATACATACAGTGGGGTACTTTTCTATTGATTTAGGAGAGGTGGTTAAAAGGGGAGTTCTAAGCCCCGGTTTAAAACAAACGTTGAAAACCTGCCCATTGCAAGTTTTCAAAGTTTTGTACCTTTGGGGTTTCATGGAATACCAAGTAGTAAATACGGAAACCTTTGCAGGTTGCTGATTTCCAAGAGTCCTCATACTTCCCAACTTTCACTCTAGATTGTTTGCCGAAGAAAGTTCGGCAACAACACACATTTGCAAATTCTACAGTTTTCCTCCACACAGCAAATATTTTATCTTGGGGAGAACATCTTTCCGCTTTGCAGCTTGAAAATGTGGAGGTTTAAGGGGACTTCTCACACACACTTTGCACTCCAAGACCAAATATTTAGAATTAAACATATATGTGCAGCTTCGGTGTAAATATCGATTAGGAAGGTTTGTGATTAGTGACAAATGTAAGACTTTGATGGTGCTTTCCGAATTGTATTGATTTGTATTAGCACTCAAATTATGATTTTCACCCTGAGGAGTATTTTGTGGAACGGGTAGCCTGCTACTCTGTAGGAAGTTTACAACACCAGATACTTTATCATAGATAAGGAGTTATAGTTGCAATACTGTTTACAACACGGTTGTCAAAAAGTTGAAGCAATCTGCCATGGAATTTATCATAGAATTTGTTGTGTACATTTTTCACAAACTGCCATGCAATCTGCCGTGCAGTATGTAATGGGGTGATTATGCCATCGGAGTCTGAGGTCATGCAAGAATCATGTCTGTAAGCATGTGCATACATGCATACATACTAGCATACCTAGAAGCTTGTTTACAAGCCCCTTGCACTGCCAGGACGTCATTTTTTCCTATATTAAAATGATGCATCTGCAGCACAAGGGTGTCTAAGTTCCCAATCTATTAGATTATTGTCGCCTTTATGAGCCAAAAGCAAGGGTGATTTTGACAGGTTTTGGGCTATTTAGTAACATTTAACTTCTTAATTGCTAAGAACATCCCCGAACCCCAGATCATCCATGAGGACCCACGCAAAAATGCACTGAACTGGCGTCCTTCTTCAAAACAAAAATTGATAATAATCTGGCCTCCCTTCCCCACCCAGGTGAGGTATCTTCCCCGGGTGATATCCCTGGTCCGCAGGGTAGGATGCGATCAGTGGAGCTGACCTCCTTTGGTACTGTTACCATGGAGGAAGTTCTCTTGATTTTGAGGACCATGAAGAGTGGTTCCCCAAAAGATCCGGTACCTGTTAAATATCTAAAACAGGTGGCATCTACCATTGGTGGCCCAGTGACGGACCTTATCAACTTGTCCCTCACTCAAGGGGTAGTTCCCCCCAGTTGGAAAGGGGCGGTCGTGAAGGCCCTTTTAAAAAAGCCTAATCTGGACCCCGCCGACCTTGCCAACTTTAGGCCTATCTCGCTGCTGCCGGGCCTTAGTAAGATCGCTGAGAAGCTGGTCAACAGCCGCCTGTCGGACTTCTTGGAGGCCAATTCCCTCTTAGGTGACTCCCAAACCGGTTTCCGTCCCGGTCAGGGGACTGACACCGCCCTGCTGGCGGTTGTGGAGAACGCTAGGAGCATTTTGGATTCAAGGGGATCAGTGGCAGTGATCCTCCTGGACCTCAGTGCTGCTTTTGACACCGTGGACCATCAGGTGCTTCTCCAACGGCTGGCAGGGGTGGGGATCACCGGTCTGGCCCTCAAGTGGTTTGCTTCCTTCTTGGAAGGTCGCACATTCGAGGTATGGGAAGGCCCTGAAAAATCATCTTCAATCCCTCTCCAGTGTGGTGTGCCACAGGGCTCTTCATTGAGCCCTACGTTATTCAACGTCTATATGGCACCCCTGGAGAGGGTGGTACTGCCGCTGGGTATCAAAATCATCAGTTATGCTGATGATACTCAGTTGGTGGTAGGCCTTTCCCAGTCGGCTCACCATCCTGACCGACTGCACTCGTGTCTGGAGAAGATCTACACATGGATGTGCAGCTCAGCTTTAAAGCTCAACGGTTCCAAGACGGAGCTGATGCTGCTGGGAAAAATCCTCTCCATCTCTGTCTCCCAGCAGCTGGCCCGACTGCCTTGGACCTGTACCCACTCCCAAGCAGGAGATTAAGAGCCTCGGGGTCTGGCTTGAGCAGGACCTGTCGTTTGAAACCCATGCCAAAAAGACTGCTGGCGTGTGCTTTGGCCTGCTCCGCTCGGCTCGGAAGATTCTACCGCTGCTCCCAGCGGTCACTAGGAGACTTCTCATCCAGGGGCTTATCATCTCGCGGCTGGATTTCAGCAACGCGTTGTTCCTGGGTGCTCCAGAATCTACCATGAACAAACTGCAGCAAGTGCAGAATGCGGCCGCCAGGCTTTTGACGGGCATTCCCAGATATCAATCTGCTCGCCCTGCGCTCAAGGCACTGCATTGGCTCCCTGTGAGGGACAGGGTGAAGTTTAAATCACTTTGCATCGCCCATAAAGTCCTGCAGGGGGCAGGTCCACCTATTCTGGGGAAGATGGTTCAGCCCTACAAAGCCCTCCGCTCTCTCCGGTCTGATCACCAACATCTTTTGCAGGTTGGGAGCGTGAAGAAAGCAAGAACTGGTGGCAGAAGGTTCTCTATAAATGTAGCCACTCTGTGGAATTCTCTTCCCCTTCAACTTCGCTCGGAAGCCAGTTTGCTTCGGTTCCGCAAGCTTTTAAAAACTTTTCTGTTTTCTGCCTAAACCCCCGCATTACTCTGTAGTTTCATTCCCTGGTGAGCGCTGGGATGCCTTGTTGGTAACCAGGCGCTATATAAAACTCAGAATAATAATAATAATAATAATAAGAGTCTCACTTAGAGTTTGGTGGGCAGCCCGTCGTCTATCAGAGGGTGGGAGGTTCCTAACGGACTACCATCCACCATATTTAGAGATCTCTGCTACCTCCACCTGTTTGGTGGAGAGCTTTATGTCTTCAGAGGACCTTTTGCAGCTCCAATGAAGTCACTGTTCGTTGGCTGTAAAGCCGTCATTTTTCATGGGGCCACTCAGGAAAGGTTTTTTGTTTTACAAAAGACACTCCAAGAGTTTTCTACCAGGATGTGGGAGTCTGTTTGGACTTTTTTGCTGTTTGGGGCAGTAAGCTTTTCTTGGTGGAAAAAAAGAAAAATGTCGGACCGTCCACTCTAATTAGAGTAATGGACTCAGGTATTTACACCAGCAGCCCGGACTTCATCGGACGGACCATTGGTCGAAGGTTTCCTTTGAGGAAGCTGGTAGGGGCACCGCTTGTGGAAACAGGATGGTCCACCTGACTCTAAAGTAGGCAGACCTCAAGTTTGGCAGAGAAGGTACTCGCCTACTTTAGTGGTGGAGTACAGTACCATGTTCCCCAAACTCTAAATAAGCTCCATATTAAGAGCAGCATTATGGTTCACAACTTTGTCAATGATTGGATGATGCAGACAATTTTGATTACAATTCCATTTTTATTAGACATACTAGAGATAATACAGTTAAAGAATAATGGGAAGCTCATCCTTTCCCCTCCGGATGCCTTATTGGAACATGACACGATTAAAAATAACTACCAATTTACCCACTAAGCTAATTTTTGGAGTAGCAAAATGTTGAATTTCCGCAGTAATAGCAGTCAGCACTGTGGGACAAACAGGGCAGTACTGCTTGTATTGTCTTCATTCACAAGATTATTAATTTTTATGCGTTAGACAGAACACTTTACAGACATCTAACGCAGCTCAAATATGCCCTACAGACCGCTATCATATTACTCCCACTCATCCCCAAGATACGCCTCCCATTGCCGTTAGAACATCTCACACATGTACCCAAAGCAGCACATATCTATACTTTTAGCTGTTTCTGTGTCATTTCCAACAGCAGTAACATCTAAATATGCCACATGGAACACAGCAGAATGTTGTAAATCTCTCATTAGGATAACGTTGGAGAAAACTTTAGAAAGAACATTTCATTTTCATCCATTCACAGCCTACCACGGGCATTAAAACATAAGCCACCAATGAGAAGTCCTCATCGCAAACACAAATAACCCATAAGCCAGAACCTCAAAAATGTCTAGATGATTTGAAAAGACACACTGCGAACACAATCACACCAAAACAAGATGGACCTGCTCTGCAAAAGGTAACATCTTACCAGCCTAAAAGATGAATATGCAATCAAAGTAATGAAGCAACATGTGTCAAACATTAAAACCCGCAGTGAATAGTTTATTAGTGGGGTAATGCAACTCAATCATCAAAAAGAGGTGAGCTCAAATAAAAATAATTCAACAGCCAACCTTAGACAGTATTAGACATGGACTACACCACAATTTCCAAAAGACACCATCATGGGGTGACTTGAATCTAGTCTATGATGAAAACCTAGAGCAATCATTTGAAAACATATACATAGACAACAGATTGGTCTACAATGCCATAGTAAAAGTAGACAATGCAATATATGGGCATGAACCGCTTGAGTATTGCGTAGCATTAGAGTGAAGGCAAAAGTCAGGTAAAACATAATGCCAGCTGAATCCATAGATGCCTTCTTCTCATTAGGAGGTGTAGGGTGTAGAAAGCCCAGCAGCAGGGGCCTTGGATCTGCCCTCAACCTCAGAGTCCAGGTCTAACTGCACAGTAGTTCGAGAGCAGGCAATTTAAAGGCTAACTCGGTAGCAAATGCGAACTTAAGAAAAATTAATAAGTGGTGATTTTGAAAAGTGTGTGGTGTAAAAGGGTGCATATGACCCAGTCGCCAGTGTCCATTACCTTACACTTATGCTTTATGTTTTAGTGACATCTTTTTATATTTAAACTTTAAAAATGTTACATCTGGTTCCCTAATCCAATCTTGGTCATTTTAGTGTCTTTCCACTTTACAATTTTTTTTCTTGTTTAGGTGATTTGGACATTTTATGGACTGATTTGTTGGTTTTAATGTTATTTTGGCAGTGCTTACTTCATGTGCATTTCTCTTTAAAAATCTAAAAGAGACAATGCAGGTTTTGTTAATGAGAACGCTTTTTGTTTCAAGCAACGGATGGATTTGTTAACTTTGTGAGAGGTCATGCCAGTTCTTCATGCCATGGTGGTCTATGTGGAAGTGAGAAGGAGGATATTATTCACCACATCTGTACTTGTCCCAAGCTAAAGGACATAAGATGCACCTTGTTACGTTATTTTTTCAGGTATTACGGCACCCGGACCAGTAGGTAGGCAGTAAAGTTTTGCTTCAACCCTGTTGAGTTTCAGCTAAACTATTGGCTAACAAAATTCTTTGAGATGGTATCCAAGAGACTCAAAGATTTGTTGCAAACAGAAGTATGACAAAAATTGAGGTAGCACAAGGGTCATATGAAGGGAGCCGCTAAAAGCGAGTAATAGCACCTTATAGTTGCACCAGAACTTTAATTTAATGTTGCCTATAGGTTAAAAACAAAATGTCCTTTAGCACTTTAAATTAATGTAGCCACCAGCTCAGAACAACGCACCTGGTTATGCTGTGTCAGGATGCCTGGTTAACCAAGGGAAGTTATTGTCAGTTTAGCTCTCCCCGAAGCACAAGGTTTTTAGTTTTATTGTCTCCCATAAAAGCCAATTGATTAAATTGAAAATATTTTTATTGATGGTCTTTTAACACTGTTTTTATGTTTACACTATCTGTGTAGAAGGAAACTTTGCTGTTATGTATTTGCAAAGATTTTAATTAATCATGCAAAATAAATATTACCTTACCATACCTTTTTGTATCAGGGAATGCATGGATTTTTTTACTTTGTGAGAGGTCATGCCAGTTCTACCTCTGATTAATTAGCCATGGTCTTATACTACCGAAGCCTTTTTTTATTACTTACATTCACCCCTTATCTCTAAACAAGGATCTCCAGCTGCTTCACAACTACTTGATACTGAATGAAAGTCTGCTTATTTATTTTATATTTATCCAAAACCAAAGTAATCTATTTCCTGCTATATATTGACCTCAACATTTTCAGTCACAAACCCGGGGGCACACTTCAGACCCTCCATGGAGCTGGACACTTTCATACCTAAATCTGCCAAAGCAGATCAATTTCAAATATGGAAAATCGGAGCAAACGTTTCTTTTCACACAGCCAAGACACCAATCTTCTCACTAGTCCTACACAAACTCAACTAATGTAATATTCTACTAGTAGGTCTTTCACAATATTCTTTTACTCCATTAGACAAGGTTTAAAATATACTTACAAGGACCCTGAAAAATCTTCCCTGGCACACTCTCACCTATAAGTATAGTCACTTCCCCAATCGGCAGGCTTTCAGCTTAAAGCAGCTTCTTATGTTCGTGTCCAAACCTTTTAGTAGCACATCCACACACCACCCATCAAAAGTCCTGGGTAAATATTTCCCAACTTGAAACTTTGGCTCAACTGTAAAAAAACATTCCTAGCCACACCCAAAAATGTATGTGCTGTATTTAAATCTGATCCTTCCACTTATTGTATATGCACACAAAATTGGAACTTTTTTCTACTGAGGTCTTTAGTGGCTCTTTATTCATTTAAATGTTCTCAAAGACCACCCTCTCATACAGGAAATACCTTACTAATTTTAATTCCACGTTCTACAAGCCCCTGTTTGTTCGCATATATGTATATTTAGGCATTGTTATGTTTTTGTTCAACATCAATCTTCTTTTTAATCACATCACCTTAACTGATAATGTCTTTTGTACCGCGACAATGATATTTTCATGTAAAAGAATTCTTGTTGAGCTACTCTATTGCTGTAGAAATAAATACAAATTTCAGATTCATCTAAATTTAGCAGGTTTTCACTGATCATTCCTATAGCTCTACATATTGAGAGCAAAAAGTGTGGCATAAAGTATGCAGGACATAAAATTGAGATGCATTATTAGGTCAAATCCTGTAATTGTTGTGAGCGATCATCCTTACCAACAAAACATGAATCATAGTTATTTGACAAATTCCATATTTTCTTTTCTCCCCTCCCTTTAAAACCAATCGAGTACCTCAGGCACAACTGCCAATATTTCCTAAGCATACTTATGTAATTTTTGTATCCCACGTCATCTTACTTTACCTCACTGGTCAGTCCAGTTTTCGAGTACGACTTATGGAAGTCACCGGATATCCTGTCATGCTTACATCTAAACTTAAATCCTACTTCCTGTTCCATCTCATTTTAAATTACTGTTTCTATAGTTATAAAGGTTTTTTTTGCAGTAGACTTAAGATTCAGATTTGAGACTGTGCAATGTTGATTTTTTAAAAATCTAAACGGACTTTCCCCATAAAGATCACCTTAGTTTAGCTTTGAGAGGACAAACTGTCAAATGCGCAACATAAATATACAACTGTATTCCAGGTATCCCGATCTTCATTCATTTAGAAGCTTGCTGCTTAATAGGTTAATTGTTACCTCGGAAGAAAATTGTTCTAGTATTTCAGTTTCAAAGTTAAAAGAAAGAAGAACAATGTTTACCTCTCTGGCTGTCTCCTTAGATGCTGCTCCTGTTTGGTTTGGGATGATGGAACAAGCCTAAATGCAAATACAGCTATTATAAAATATGGTAGGTAGGGAAATGACATCATTGAGAAGCGAGTTCTTGAAGGATGAAGAGTGATGGGATGTCTGCCATCAGAGCCTCCCTGCAGCACTGATAATTAAAAAACATCACAACGCAAAGTGCATTGACATGCTGGTTCCCTAGAGCTTATTGGCTACAGATATTCCCCTGAAAAAACTGTAGTCTTTCAGCCTGAGCTTGACTGCAAACTGAGATCTAGTTAGCATGCCAGGGTCTGCTATCAAGGAGGCAAAACGATTCTGCTGCATGAGACGCCCCAAGTGAAACCCAAGGTAATGACCGCTTTCTTGAAACTGATAACTACTGTGTGTTGGCTGACATGTAAACAACTATCTAACAGGCATTAAGTAGGACATTGCTGGGAAGTGAGGGCCCATATACAGTCATCCCATCATTTCTGCATTGAGAGAGCCGAGAAACTACAGGATCTTTCAACAGGGACTGTGAGATCCAGCAATGTTAACCTCTAATGGGCTGAGGCAAAAGACTCATAGAAATCACCTGGTCACTGTACACCATCAACAGTAGCGTCTTCGCCCAGCATGCAAATAGATGATGCCACACGGGAGCTGCAATTAAGCATTACTTTATTCTCCAGCATTTACTTGCATACTGTGCATTAATCATACTTCGCATAACCACATCCTAACACCTCCCTTCATGTAGTTTCTGTTTAGAGTCTGCCCCAAAACCACAAGGGTCCTAGTATTGTTGTATAGCATTTTAGGACCCTAGTGTAACTTTCCAGATTCATGCCCTTATATAGGTATATATATAGGTATAAAGGCCTAGAAATCATAACCATATTTAGACATACCTCATGCAGTCCAAATACAGGCATGGACACTTCCACTAGTTCCGAAAAGCCACAACGATTTCTTGGAAAACTTGGCTTCAGCAGTCGGGGACTTCCCCTTGCTTGAATATTGATTTGTCCAAGAACTCATGGAGTTTTCAAAGAACTGCGATTCTTTGATGACGTTATTATGTCCAACTTTACTCAAACTCGGCACCTTCAAGGTATAAATATGCCCACACTTGCCTTAGCAAACACACGGTGGTTTGGAGCAGTTCGACTATCTACTTGCCCGACGCCCTGCAGCAGCAAGTGCCGAAGGAAGCTGACCCTCCAGCTGACGCCCTGAGAGAGACGTTGTCTTTTCTCTTGCCGAGAAATCCAGCTCCAGTGTTTCCAAGCTCCCCTTGCGAGGTGTTGGGAAATCGAGTTCTGAGACAGAGAGATACCAGACCTCCTTCATTCTAAAAACAAGGTACGGAGCTGATAAGAGCATAAGAGAAATCTTGGATAGATTCTGAACAAAAAAATACTAAACTTATGCTACACCAAACTTACTTCTTCCCTCGTACTAGACTTAAGTTAGATACATCGGGCTAGGTGTATTTTAGAAGCACCAGTTGAGTACTTTTAGTCTTTATTTATTTATTTATGTATGTATTTTATGGCTTAGAAACCATACCATGCTTTTACAGTATTATTTTATAATACTCTTCTTGCTGTACGCATTATACTTTACAGCCAGTATTACGATTGTAGCAGTTCATTTCTTCTGCATGAGAAAGAAGACTGTTCAATAAATACTTTTATTAAAATTGCCCATCTCTCTTTTTTCTCTGCACCTCTGATGAAACGAAGCATGCACGATTGACTGAGTAAAATATCTATCTATTGTTTCCACTACTCTGAAGATTCGTTTTATCTTGGAGAAACAAAGTTGTCATGTTTATGCAGGTGTCAGAAACGAATCCCTTCTTGTTTATTCGAGAAAGTTTCTAGTGACCTCTGAGCTAGCTGGCACTCACAATTAAGTCTAATATATTCAATAGAGACCTAGTCGACCTAAGTCCTACGTCACATCTATAGGATATATTATTCCAATGCGCAGAGCCTATTGGGAATATAGGAACTACACTATAGTATGTATAACATCAATATGCTTCATCTCCCCCTTTGTTAAATAAAAAGTGTCAGTCATCATTAAGAACCACATGTTCTCAATCAGTCGGTGAGGTGCTCGCACTTGTCTGCCGGCTCAGTTGAGCCGAGTTGTTCGAGGTCCATCCTGATCAGGCAACAGTGACATAGGCTTAGGTGCCTGAGCCAGACCTGTGAGTGAGGTAGCATCAATCAAGTTTTTAGGAGTCAACAAGTGTTGCTGTAGGTGTTTAAAGTGTGATGTGTTCTGAGTAATGGATTTTCCAGTATGCTGCACTATTACCAATTTTCCCTTGTACCCCACAGCCGACAGAAGGTCAGCAGCAAAAGGAGTGTCCATTTTTCGCTTGTGTCTCCTGGTTATGACAGCGCTGCTCTGCATACGTTTTCCTCTTTCTTTTTCGTGTCAAGTTGGTGTATCAAACTTTGTCAGTATTAACCTATCCATCCGAGGTTCATTGAGTTAGTTTTGTTCTGATGGCTTTCCCAAATAGCAAGATGGCTGGACTCTCATCAGTTGTGGAGCGAGGAGTTCATCGATATGCACGGAGGGCCTCGCACATGGCTTGGTTCAGATTGATTCCTTCCATAGGTGGTCATTGAATGATCCCCTTGAGGGTGCCCATGAATAGTTCAACTACACCATTGTCTTGGTGCTAGAGGGGTCTACTATTTGAACTTTCTGCCATTAAAGGGCAGGTCATTATCAGATTTGAGGATCCCAGGGATATCCCAGGGGGTAAAGATGTCATCAAGACATTGTATGACTTTGTCATAGGTTGGCAAAGACAGGTTTCTACCAAAGGAAAACGTGAATATTTGTTGATGACTATCATGAGATGGGGTCCATTTCCTAAAGGCCAAAAGATGTCAACGGTAACTCTCCCTCAGGCATAGGCAGGAAGGCTGATGTCACTGGGTGCTGCGTCACCTTTGGGGGCAAATGATTGCTGAACCTAAGCACTTGCACTTTACAGATGGATGCGTCTGTTAAATTGATCACATATACAATCTATTTCTCAATTCTTATGTCAGTAACTTTGATAGTTGTTGTTACTTTGGCACTTATTAGAGAACACATGTTATCCTATAACTGAGGTTGTATTTTTAAATTCTTATTATGTATTGTTTATATTTTGTGTTATTGATGTTTTATTTGAAACTGTGTTTTATGGTCAAACATTGATCAAATAAATCTATCCATAATAGGACAAATAATTGCCGATGTGGCACACTTTCAGCTCTTGCTCAACTTGCTCATCTAGTCGAGGACACCACAATTGATCGCTTAAGTCTCTTTGTTGGCTATAATGCCACGATGTCCTTCATGGGCCAGCTCACTGACCTACTGCTTCAGGCTCTCAGGTATCACAATTCTTGGAGAATTGGCCCTAGGAGTGAACAACTATTGCTGTTGTGCACTATACAGAGTGCAGTAATACAATATCACAATTGCTCTGGTACCATTTGTGTTAAATGATGATTCTTGAGCCCCTTAATAGTACAACTTCTTGGGTAACTGCAAACTTCCTGTACATTTTTTACTTTTTAAATTCAACATCATTGGCAAGGGGCTGGGTACTTTTTCTCCATGATTGCATTGTAATGAGTTTTCTGATGATGGTCATGTCTTTGTCTGTGTGGGCGGCAGCACTGATTTGTTCACAGACAGAGCCACTGGTGTGGTGGACCTCACAATAAAATTAATAAATTCATCAGCTGTCCTGGATGTCGAAATGTGACGATGTAGTGGCACTTGTGGAAAGTAATCTGGTGAGTTTTGATCCTTTCCAGGTCTGTGTACAATCTCATAGTCGTACAGCCTTAACCCTCATTTCTCAATGTGAGGGGGCAGTTTAGTCTTTGGATTCCCGAAGATGGTGAGCAACACCTGGTGGTTCCATGATGAGGGTGAATCGTTTCCCATAGCGGAATATATGAAAATGTTTGCATGCCCACACCACAGCCAGACTCTTCTTCTCTGTCTGAAAATAGTCACATTCTATTTCAGACAGGCTTCGACAGTCTCTGTCTCTGAGCATTCGTGTGGCCATTGTGTTGAGCAAGAATTGCCCAGGACCGACTCAGGCTCACATCAACTGTTATTTCCGTATGCAACTTGGGATTGAAGCAGGCCATTTCAGTTCCATTCTCAATCGCATGCTTTATTTCTTTGAAACTTTGGTCACATGCAGGAGAATTTGGAAATGGGGTATTTCGCTTTGTTAAGTCTCTTAAAGGGATGCTGACTGTAGCAAAATTATAAATGTATCTTGAGCAATAACTGGCCATGCTTAAAAAGGATTGCAGCATGGCAACATCCTGGGTGCAAGTGGATGACAATGCTTGCACCTCTTTGTGGTCTGGAGTCATAACCCTATCAGAGAATATGTGCCCAAAAAAGTAAGGTTGGTTTTATGAAACTCACACTTTGCTGCATTCAGAGTGAGAACTGCATCAGCATGTAACTGGCACACTTGGGAAAAGGCTTTCCATGTCTTCCCAAAAACAGTCTATCGTCACTGTAATTGAAAGCACGTGTAACAGGTTGGATTACTTGCTGAATAACATCCTGAAAAATCTCATCAGCCGCAAATACTCAATTCAATTCAAAAACTTTATTCAGTGTGTATAACACAACCATAAAAGTACACATAGATAAAAAAAGCTGATTACATTACACATGATTAATATCAAATATAAAACAATGCTACAAATCAGTACCGGGTATGCAACATAATACCAGATAAGATAATTCTTTATTGTTTGATTACCTAAAATCTTACAATGCGACATTAAAGATATAATATACACTATAATATAGAACAACTAAAAAGTAAAAAAATGCAGCATCAAATTCTAAACCAGTTACAATAAAAATATACCAATTTCAAAATGTAAACAAGGTTTCATACTGTGCACATTTTTTCTTAATTGTAGTCTTCCAATTTGGCTCTTACTCTTACTAAAAACTTTACAAAAGCAGAGTTCATACTTATATCATTAGAATGCAGACACCTTATCAAAGCTTGCCTACGTGTCCTTATTCCCCACGCATTAAAAAGTATTTTAAGTATAGTTTTTCTTTCACTTTGCAGGTCGGGGCAGATACATAATAAATGAATAATATTCTCCGCTCCGGTTTTACATAATCTGCGTAAGGAGTCCCCTTCTAACTTTTTCCATGGAGGTAGATGGCATAGTCCAGGTAGTACACCAAATCTTGCCTTTATAAATATTTGTTTGTTCTTTAATGAGCATTGTATTTCTAAGTAAGCTTGAATCTGCTTTTTTGTAAATCCACTAATTGTTGGCCATGCATGGTTTCTTTTTGCCAATATGGCCTTATCTCGTATAAATGATAGATGATTTGTTAATCTGTTGATTGCCTTTTTGAATGATTCCTTGTTTATTGTGGTGTTCCAGATTGACATCACTTCCAATTCTTCTAGAGCTATATTTCAATAGTTCCAGGCTTGTAATTTTCTGTTGTTATTTATTTCTTGCCATAGTAGCTGAGACATTTGATTTTCATGATCATTTTTTATCCTGTTCCATACTTTGATAAATTGGCCCTTTATTGCGTACACGTGGTTATTCAGACCAAACTCCAGGCTTATTTGTGCGGGAGAAGCATTGTTTGGTAGAAAAAAAAGTTGTTTGAAAATTTTGAGACTGCATTATTTATAGTCACAGTATCTTTCCCACTTAATGCCTCACTACCATATGTTAGAGTAGGGAGAAGTTTTGCCGATATAACCTTTAAAAGGGGGCGATAAGTAAGATTTCCTAGTGATTTCTGCAGAATCCT
Organism: Lissotriton vulgaris; assembly: GCF_964263255.1. Classification (NCBI taxonomy): domain Eukaryota; kingdom Metazoa; phylum Chordata; class Amphibia; order Caudata; family Salamandridae; genus Lissotriton; species Lissotriton vulgaris. Next base: position 1,185,169,614 of record NC_141687.1, read on the forward strand.
AAATGCTGCTGTCAAAGCGTTTGCTTTCCTTTGTACATCTAATTTTTGTCCGAAAGTTTCCATTGTCATCAAATAGTACTCCCAAGTACCTGTATGTTTCAACTTGTTCTAGTTGGATATCCTCCAGAAACCATTTGGATTTGTGTTTTAATCTTACATTTTTAGTGATAACCATAACCTTAGTCTGAGTTTCATTTATCACCATTCTGTTTTCTTTTGAATATGAAGCTATTCGATCTATTAGGCGTTGTAATCCCACTTTTGTTAGGCCAAGGAGTATGACATCATCTGCATATAGCAGATCAGAAATTTGTTTGCCAGCTGCTTTAGGTGGGTGTGCGTTTATTTCATCCAGTGCATCCATTAAATCAGCTAGAAACAAGTTAAAAAGTAGAGGGACCAACGCACACCCCTGCTCAAGAACTGCTGTTGTTATTACTTCCTTTGTTAGTGTGTGACCATCCCTCATCCTCACTCTAACCCATGCATTGGTGTACAAAAGTTAAATTAGTTTTAGCAATTGGTCAGGAATATTTATTTGCTTCCAATTTTCTCCATAAAAGGCCTCTGTGCACGCAATCAAAAGCAGATCTAAAATCTACAAAGCACCAGTACAAAGGTTGTTTCATTAAAATTGTTTTATCCATTAAAAGTGATAAGGCTAATATATTTGTTGTAGTTCCAGGTCCCTTAACAAACCCAGTCTGATTCAGAGGTAATATCTTATTATCTGTTGCCCATTCTGCGAGATTTATGAGCAAGAGCCCTGCTATTTCTTTAAACACTTCAGCGCAATATTCTGTCCATAAATCTGGTTTTGCTTTGTAGAGGGCAAATGGAATACTTTTAGGTCCTGGTGCCCCATATTTCTGTTTAGTAATTATTTTAGGGCTAGATGTAGGTGGCTAAATACCGAGCGGTAACACAGAAATTTCTGCGTTACTGACCGGTATTTGGCTGAGAGCAATGTAGGTGAGTTTAAACCTACTAGCAAAATAAGGAATCGCAAAATTTGCGATTCCTTATTTTGCTCTTGCATTTAAAGAATCGCTCATTGCGATTCCTTAAATGCAATGTAGGTAGCACAAAAGAAAGTGCACTTTAGGCTTAAGGAATCGCTAATTACCACCAACTTCAAGTTGGTGCCATTTTGTGATTTCCTGTAATGAAGCACTTTTTTGCTTTTTTTAAAGTGCCATGTGGCACACATTCATGCCCTTAGGGCATGTATTTGTGCCACATGTGCACACATGCACATTTCAGGGGTTCAACAGGGTGTCTTTTTGACACCCTGGTTTCCTTGAAATAGCTCCCGCTACTTGCGATTCTTTACTACCGAATCGCAAATGGTGAATATCTTCCCATTCATTCCTATGGGCCTCCTAGCCCATAGGAATGAATAGGTAGGTATTCCTTATTACCGAATCTCAATTTGCGATTCGTTATTAAGGAATTTTAAGGAATTGCTAATATTTTTGCGATTCCTATCAACATTCAATTTAGCGAATCCTGAAGAGCAATTCGGTAAAAATCGCTATTAAGGACTCGCTAAATTGAATTTACCTACATCTGGCCCTTAGTGACTTGGGATTTAGATATTTCAATTTGACCATCAGTGTCGTAATTTGGTGTGTTTATCCTGGTCTGGGTAATTTCCCTTATTTTTATTTTTATTTTCGATCAGAAATTAGATGTTTACAAGAAAGCTAACCCATTCTTTTTCTGATAGTGTAGATGAAACCACTATTTTATTTGGTCTCACTAAGCCATTTATCGTTTTCCAAAATTCCCTTGAATTTGTTTGGTTACATGCATATGAAAGTTTTGACCAGAAGTTTTGCTTAGTTTGATTTCTTTCATTCCAGATCATTTTCCCCAAATTCTGACTTAGGATTTTTAATTTAATTGGTAATTCATCATTATGCGGGAAATTGGTAATCTGTTTTCTTATGTTGTTACGAGTACTTTTCATTTTTTTTAAAGTATAAGGTAAATTAATATCTGATTTCCTTTTGTCTCCTTGTGTGTTTTCTTTCTTCTTAGCTTCAGATATAGTGTCCTGGGGTTTGACAAGTTTACAAGTAAAGTTTACTCATTGTTTAATTTGTGGAGTCAAGATCTTATCTTTAAAACAATCTTTAATGAGTTTTTGGACCAGTTCATTGGTCTCTTCTTTGTTATATACCATCAAGATGATCTTCCTGTAGTTGATCGTTCCCATCTGACCATGCATGTACAGGTAAGTTTGATGCTTTTTATTCATAAAATTTGTAGTGATTATTTATTGACTATGTTCACTATCTGGAACCTTCCTCAATTGGTACGAGGTAATGTTGCAAAAAATATTAAGTGATACAATCGTATAATCAATCCAATGCATTATAGGACTGGAAAGTGAAATCCGGTGGTGAATCTAACGTAAATATCCCATTTAATATTCGTAAGCCCATTGCTTCTATGTCCTTTACAAAATGTGTTCCTATTTTACTTCGAAGGGGTTCCGTCTACATGGTGAGGGATAGCCCATTGATGGTCTTGTGAGTGTGTGATGTCATTTCTGGTAAATGGCACTAAAAGTTTTAGATTAAAATCCCCTGTGACTATAAAATCTACAAGTGGGTCATCCAACATTTGTTCCAACAAAAAAACTACTAAGGGTGGCACACATGTTTACCCTTGCGCTTTGTGTTGGATGTATATATACATTCATTGAAAATAAGGATTTTAATTAATTTTGATTGTTTGCTTTATATTTCAACTTTACCGTTAGGATATTAGGACTAATTGTATCTAGTTGCTCATGTTCAACTACTCAGTCGATGGATATAAACGTTGCTAACCCCCCACTCGGGTGGCCTTAGTTATGTTGTTTATGTGCAGGTTCATAATAGCCTTTGTACCCCAGTAGTATGATTGGATTGATTTCCCATGTTTCTTGTAGCAAGATAATTTGGTACGAGTTAGACATAGAATTTCAATGGGCATTGTTGACCTTACTTCCTACCCCATTTCTATTCCATGAGCACATCATCAAATTTTCAATGTCCTTTTTTTCTTCCTTTGTTGGGACAATAGTTGTATTCCGTAAAAGTTCCTTATTACCATGTAAAGCCGATGATATCCATTTTTCATTTATTCCCGTTGACTTTTCTATTTTACTTTGGACAAATATTGCCTTGAAATCTTGCTTTGATCTTTCAAGGGCATTTTTAAGTACAGAAGGAACTAGCTTGTTGTTCTTTCCCTTCTATGTCATTTTCTCTTCAATAATGAGAGGGATTGGATATACCTTTGGAACGGGCTTACTGATTATTATACCCCAGCTGTTGAATATTTGTTGTTCATTTATGACTTGCTCTGCTACTGCCACAGAATTTACAGTTATCAAGGTCGATGTCTGGGTACCCTCAATATTTGGTATGAATCCTATAGATTCAATATCCTTACTCGTCACTTTTGCTAGAGACGGGATTGATTTAATGTTTCCTATATTTAATGTATCTTGATTACCTCTAGAGTCAAATTCTGGTCTAAAAATTAACTGTACCATCTCATTAGTTGGATGATCTTTATTCCTGTCTTCATCTACATTTTGTAGGACTGTATATGTAACTTGTTATCTCCCCACCATATTTTTTCCAACGACCAGATGACCCAAGTTTGGTAAACACCTTGTAATTGCAGCTTGTTCTATTATATAATTTTTTCTCTCAAGTATTGGAGTTGATTTCCTTTGCTTTTCTCCATTTAGCTCAAATTGTTGATTCTGATTTTGGATTATTTTAAATTTTTACTATGGGGTATGCTATGATCCCAAACCTGAGGCCTATGTACAATCGGACGATATAGGTTTCTTTCTCCTCTTTTTCTTGTACCCTATCTTTAGATTTGAGAGGAATAGGTGCGTTCTTAAACTTCACCAACTCTTCAGGTGGTATACTTTTTATGTTCTCTGGTGCCTGGTTAATGATGCACCCATTTCCTGGTGACATCCGTTTCTTTTCCATCATACTTCCCTCCTTTATTTCCAATTCATTCTCAGTTTTTGTTATTTTGTTGCAATGAGTATGCTTCTTTGAGAACTCATTTGGTCATTAGTGTGTTTTTCTTTTTTTGTGATTATAGCGAAATACTTATTATTCCTGTTATTTGTTATAGGAGACCACTTTCTGTTCGAGACTTTTCTTCTTTCCTAGATGTTTCCTTCCATAAATCTTTTCCTTTACTGTTTACATCTGATGGTATTTTATTTTCCAACTGTGTGGGTACTGTATTTTTCTGTTCAGCCTTTTTTCTCGCTTTCCGTTGTTGTTTCCTTTGTCTTTTTGTGATGGGGAAACTAGTTCTTTGATTTCTTGATCATCCATTATATTTTCCATTCAAACAGCCGAAGATTTTATACCTATCATCTTTTTACCATCCTGACCCCAGGTCCGCAGTTTTGTAGGTGTTATTAATTCATTATCGACTTGTTGCAGAATCTGCACTTTTCTAGGGGTTAATTGGTCCGAGCCATCCGCATCTTCTAGGTGACTAAAATGCTCATTATCAGTAACTATAGTGAAATTGTTCCTTTCTTTTATTTTTTCACTGTCCTCTTTTTTTCCCTCCAAATGGTCATTTTGACATCTTCTAGTATGGCATTAAGAACCTTCGGTATTGTGGCCAATTTATCTATTATAGGTGCACAAGTACAATCAGTGTTTATTTTGGCACTTCGCTTTGGGCTCTGACTATCAAGCCATTCAGCTGGGCATGTTTTTGATCTATTCCGGCTACTGCAATTGCCATCATTCTAAGTAGGTCTATTTGCATATCCATTTTATTTGATTGGTATGTTAGTGCTTCCAAGGTAATGATGAAGTTTGATAGAAGATATCCCAGATAGACCCCAATTCCTGGTTAACTACAGTTTTTGCCTTTTGTTCATTTAGATGCTTATGAACAATGTTGGTAGTACTTTTAAGTAGAATACTCTGGATTTCTTGAACTGCAGTTATTTTAGTAAAGTTATCCATATCAATATATTTGCTGAGATCTTGTTCTTGTCCATTATATTGTATTTTACTATCATTACTACTAGATAATATTTCTGTTATTATTCCTAAATTTTCAGTTATTCTTGGTTTGCTATCTTGCATAGGTTCTACCCTTTGTTCTTCAGTGATCAATAGGTTTTGATGACCCTCCATGTCCTCATTTTTTATTTTTGAATTCATTCCTCCCTTTGATTTTAGTGTTGAGGCAACCTCCGAGTTGTGATTAGCCTGATTTTCACCTTGATTATCGTGAATAAGGTCTACTACCCCCAAGCTACGGTTTTGGTTGGGTAGTTGCCTATGTGTTAAGATGTCACGGGTTGTTTCTATTTTTTTCTGTATTCCTACTTTCACTTCTAAAGGTAGCATGGTCCTTGGGGTCAGCTTTCTTTGGTATGCATCTACCTGAAGTGTCTCATCCTGCAGTCTTCCTGTCGTATCCATATCTTTTTGACTTATATAGGTAGGTGATTTTATATTTAGCATTTCCTGATCGGTAATTAGGGATTCATTGTCAACAGTGTGGCATGTTTTGTCTTGGGATTGTTACTTCTTCTCTTGTCCACTGGTGTGTATGCTTTGTACCTCATTACTACTTGGTTTAATCGGGTTTTGTAGTTTAATTTTTTCCGATTCTATTTGCATTGTAATTAGGGCTCCAGTCGGATCTTTCATAAAATCAAATTTATCTGGGACTTTTGTGGATTTTTCAAACATCTGTGCTATCAGGGAAATTAACGATTGATTCAGTCCAATTGCATTAGCCTTTGCCTTTTTTTTATCACTTTTGGTATTTGTATCTTCTTCGTTCGTCTTACTGAAGAACCTGTCACCCTCTCTTTACCTGAACGCATAATTCTCTCTTTATTTTCGATGATGACAGTAAACCAACAGCTCAACAATCTAAATATTCAGTATAGTATAGTATAGTAATTAAAGGGTTTTTCCTTCCGCTTCTTCAGATTCTTTTACCCCTCCTGCACCTCTTACACCTCCTGCACCTCCTACTATAAGTATATAAGAAAGATTGAAAAGTTGAGTAGTTACCATTAGGTTGATCGTGAACTGATCCTATTGAAGGGTGTAGTTTGAGGCAACAATGTAGAGAAATGAGGAGATGTGAAATATGACGAGATGTGAAGAGTGCGCTGGGGTTGCAGGGAGGAGCACAAGAGCAGGGCATGCTGGATACCGCTAACCGCACCCCACCTTGTTGGGCCGCCTCTGCGAATTTCCTGGGCACTACACTCCGGGACCATTATTAACGGTGGCCGCGCTCTCACATTTCCCTCTACTAGTCTGTCTAGGCTCTTTTTTACTCCTCATCTCCAATGGGTTCCTTAACTGGTCAGAGGTTTAGCAATTGGGAAGGATTAAAAGGTTGCTCTGTGGTGGCGCAGAAGAGCAAAAGGTGGGCTGGGGGAGGGGGAGAATCACACCCCTCGTACCCTGCACACACCGTTTTCTCCCGCTTGCTCCCGCTGTCAGTACTTCTTAACAGCTTATCAACAGCGTAGCAGGCTAACAGCTTCTTAACAGTCATTAAGTGTCCTTTAAGTGTCATTTAGTGATCCCTTAATAGTTACTTACCGGTATCACCGCATGAGTGCGTTCCTCTCCCACTCTCCAATTTCCATGAGTCTCCATACTTCCGGGGGGTTCTGCAGGTCGCACCCTGCACTGCAAGTTGGCGTGCCAGGTTTTTTTACTATTCCCAGCTGCAGGTGCAGTCCTTCCGATACACATACAGTATTCAGCACCCTTCAGTAACAGGCAAGCAACGGCTATTCTCGGCGTCTATTACCTCGCCGACCCTGCTCAAGCTCAAGCTCCGTACCCGCTTCTCTGCACCTCCGCGTTGCATCATCACTACTATGTTGGCGGTTTGTTCAATTTTATCACTAGACTAACAACACTGTTACACCTTTAACCCACAGTTGGTGTTTCCTCACAGCAGCCAGTTTCTCCTGGAATAGTGACAATTTGGATGGTTTTCCACTTCAGCAATTGATTGTTCTAAGCTGAAGTAAGTTTGAACTGTGATGCAATATCTAGTATGCCCCACTGCATAGAGTACAAGTCACTACGTTGTTTTTAATTCCTTGTTGGTTAATTCTCCTCTGGTATTACGATTTAATATCGTTGAGTTTGAGCATGACTCTACACTTGCTCTTACTCATTGTCCATGTTCAGAGGCCCGTCTTGGCCCGGACTCCATGGTAAATCTAAATTTAATAACTAAAGTACTTTGCTAGACAGGATGATGACTGTCAGGTCTCATGAATTCATTAGTCTGACCTTGGTTTATTTAATTTCACAGATAGGACTGCCCCACCCTACTTCGTCCTTCCTCCCCCCTGTACCTGTCCTGATGAAGACCCCGGTAAAGGACCCAATGTAGCCTACGGTTAGGGGTCGAAACGTCGACGGTTTTCCTTCTCATTCGGGACCTCCGGCACATGCCCCTGATTACATTGAACTATGTATGTGACCGTCGAATGTCCCTAGGTTAACAGTGTTACAATGGATGCCTTAATTGTGTAGGCCTTTTTGTATTGGAATAGTTTCAATTGTGATTTGAAGACTGTAATAATTTATTTTCCCTTTGACTCTGTATATATTTCTTCTTGACTTCACACCGCTTTGAGCACATCCTTCCCTTCCCTTTCCTTCTTCCCGACTGGGGCCACTCACTTAATAAATGTGAATGCAGTTTCTTATTGATTTAAATCTAGTGTTGTTAAATAAAAGACAATACTTGTTAAGAGTAATTTTTGATTAATCTTTTGATTAACGGTTTTTGATTCATAACTGTGTCAGTGTGTGTTTCAAACAACACGATCTCCTTGCGGGGACCCCTCTTTACACTTACCACATAGCGCCCAGGTCCCCGCGACTGCATGGGTTCAACCCCCATTTTTGTAACGTCCTCTGAGCAGGTGGTGACCTGCGAGGTTTCCAGTATTTCAGATTTACCTTAAGTAAACCATGGTGGAATCTGAGTTATTGTCTTACACAGAGGAATATATTAACCAACTGACCAAGGATTTATCTACCACTTTTTTGTCAACATCTGTCCCCATAATTGATATCACTCTAAATGACAAAATATCTCGTTTAGAGAGTTTAGAGAAGAAGCTTATCAGAACCAGATTGCATGGGTATCTGTTTACCAGAATTCTCCAAGAAAACATAATCCCGGTGGGATTACAGATCAAAATCGAGCCAGCTATATTTGTGGACGTCCCGAAGTTCAAAGAAGGATTCAGCTACGTAGCAAATAATTGCTCCCGGCATTGGATGGTGCTGGTGGTAGAGACGGCTGCCGAACAGGTAGTCACGCTCAGTAAGGAAATTGCGGACCTTAAAGCTGAAATTCTTGGTGACAGCACACTCACAAAAAGTAAGGAGGCTCTGGAAAGTTTGGAAGCATCGATCAAAGATTTTGACGTAACAGCGCAGACCAAGAAATTGGAGAAATTAGCCAGAGACTTGAGAACATTTGATAAAAAGTCTGTCTATCCCTATCTGCAACCTGACTACTATAAGCAGGATACCCAAGGACATTTCTCCAACCGCGGTGGCTATAGAGGAAGGCGGAACTTTACAACTTGGCACGAAGGTTTTTAACCAAGGTATGTTACGGAGCACCTTGGCTCCCGATTCGGAGCTGTCTCATAGTTTCAATTTACATTGTTACCAATATGGCCTCCACTGCTTTGTTACAGCGATTTATCACGCAACAGTGTTACAACAGTAACTACTTCGGTTTTGCCCAGATTAACACATTTGGCACGATCGGCACTTTCTAAAGGTATGTCACGGAACCCTGGGACTCTTTAGTTTTATTTAGTGGTCTATAAGTCTGTCAGTCCCATTTGGTATGTTAGTAATTAGGGCTTTATTGCTTTTCAACAGTGATATTTCATGATGCAAAGTGATATCAGGCACCACATCCGAATTGCTTAGACTATCAGCGTATCCACCTCTGTGTGGTTAATGTAAGTTACAAGTGGAATCGCACACTACTATGTTGGCGGTTTGTTCAATTTTATCACTAGACTAACAACACTGTTACACCTTTAACCCACAGTTGGTGTTTCCTCACAGCAGCCAGTTTCTCCTGGAATAGTGACAATTTGGATGGTTTTCCACTTCAGCAATTGATTGTTCTAAGCTGAAGTAAGTTTGAACTGTGATGCAATATCTAGTATGCCCCACTGCATAGAGTACAAGTCACTACGTTGTTTTTAATTCCTTGTTGGTTAATTCTCCTCTGGTATTACGATTTAATATCGTTGAGTTTGAGCATGACTCTACGCTTGCTCTTACTCATTGTCCATGTTCAGAGGCCCGTCTTGGCCCGGACTCCATGGTAAATCTAAATTTAATAACTAAAGTACTTTGCTAGACAGGATGATGACTGTCAGGTCTCATGAATTCATTAGTCTGACCTTGGTTTTTTAATTTCACAGATAGGACTGCCCCACCCTACTTCGTCCTTCCTCCCCCCTGTACCTGTCCTGATGAAGACCCCGGTAAAGGACCCAATGTAGCCTATGGTTAGGGGTCGAAACGTTGACGGCTTTCCTTCTCATTCGGGACCTCCGGCACATGCCCCTGATTACATTGAACTATGTATGTGACCGTCGAATGTCCCTAGGTTAAAAGTGTTACAATGGATGCCTTAATTGTGTAGGCCTTTTTGTATTGGAATAGTTTCAATTGTGATTTGAAGACTGTAATAATTTATTTTCTCTTTGACTCTGTATATATTTCTTCTTGACTTCACACCGCTTTGAGCACATCCTTCATTTCCCTTTCCTTCTTCCCGACTGGGGCCACTCACTTAATAAATGTGAATGCAGTTTCTTATTGATTTAAATCTAGTGTTGTTAAATAAAAGACAATACTTGTTAAGAGTAATTTTTGATTAATCTTTTGATTAACGGTTTTTGATTCATAACTGTGTCAGTGTGTGTTTCAAACAACACGATCTCCTTGCGGGGACCCCTCTTTACACTTACCACATAGCGCCCAGGTCCCTGCGACTGCATGGGTTCAACCCCCCTTTTTGTAACTGTCTGTCACATGGGCAAGGGGTCAAACCTAAAGGGCAAGTTTTCATATTGGGGAAGGCAACTAGGTTGTGAACAATTCCCAATCTCAATCTAATTAGTGCAAAACAATGCATGAGATTGGGAAGATAATTTACATAATCTTGGCAGCCCACCGATAAAGCAAATGTTAAATAAAACTTGACAGTTGATTTACTTCTCTCATGTTCCAATCAAACATCACTTCTGTGGGTCAAAAGGGTTTCTCTGGTAAGGAATTTTGTGAGTGAGGCTACCAATAAAGCGTTAGTCTGGACAGGAATCTTAAATAATAAACTATACAGAGAATTAATATAACTTAAAAAGGGAATCGCCATTACATTGTCCAGGGACAAACAATCTAAAATAATTGACTTGGTTAAACTAGTATCATCTTTGGACCATATGGAATGTCAAAGCAGCAGGGGGCGAAGTGGAACAATACCTGTAAGATACTGTAGCCCTACTTCACTTTGTATGATCTCCGAGGATGACGAGGCGGGCAGACTAAGTAGACGTTTGAGCAAACCATTTTCCTCTGTCTGTAGCACCGTACTGTTATGATAGCCCCACACACCATCCCCATATGTTGCAATAGATAGTACTTGTTCCCTATAAATAGCTATCATCTCCTACACCGGCCTAGAGCCCAACTTGGCTGAAAATCTAAAAATACCATGAGTGCATCTATTTATTTTGCTCCTGACATTAGTAACTTCCAGGGACCATGATCCAGTACCCGAAAAAGTGATACTCAAGTAGCAAAAGGTATCAACAGTGGCCATCGGCGTCTTGTCCATCAAAAATTTCTTCATTATTTGTTCCTTGGCCCACAAATCATTGTATATGTTTCCTGGCTGCGATAAAATTCCTGAAAGTATTCAATAAGCGCTGTAACCCCACTGGAGTCCTAGCCAGCAGGACACCATCATCTGCATACAGGAGGACTGGGGTAGGGGCATCCAGCAACCTGGGGGCTGTCAGTATGCACTGATTGTAAGGTCTGATCCACCCCATTTATTAACAAAGAAAAGTAAAGGTGCTAGTACACAGCCCTGCCGGATACCATGTTTTACTGCAAAGTTAATAGTGCATTCGCCTTGTGGGCCTTATCGTACATTACACATTAGATGCTCCTATAATCTTGCCAAAAAGCAAATAATAGACCTAGGCACTCCCATAGCGAGCAGAGTAGACCAAAGGATAGCACGGTCTACTAAATCGAAAGCGCTGCTCAAACCAGCTAAACAGATATATAATCTTCCAGCTTTGGCATGGGTATATTTACCAATTAATAGGTCAAGATTCACACATTGTCCCTGGGTCCCTACTCCTTTACTAAAACCAAACTGCACAGGTGAAAGAATGAAACAATTGTGAGCCCATTCTTCTAGTCTCTTAAACAGGATTCTGCTCATTACTTTGACAGAGGAGTCTAGCACTAAAATTGAGAGATGATTCTTGGAATCTGATTTGTTGCACTTCTTAAAAATAGTAACTATAATGGATGTTCCCCATGTAGGAGGAATCACTGTTGTCACAGCCATATTAAAAACTCTTGTTAAAATTGGGGCCCATAAATTGTCAGCCAACTTAAAGATATCTACTGGGACTCCATCTGGCCTTTGGGCTTTACCCCCTTTACTTTTCCTCAAAGCCCATAACACTTCTTCTGTCGTAATGTCCAGGGGTAAAGGGTCCTGGATCAACTGTTCCATATTATGGGTAAACACTATTTTTGCCCTCGGGGAGATAACAATTGTCATACCATTAACAACCCAGGCATCACAGGTGACTTGTGACAATAACTCTGGGAAATAATCATCTTTTAGGAAAGGGGAGTTAACAGTATCCCAGAATAATTTGCTATCCGCTCTATCTGCAGACTGTGACAATTTGGACCGTGTACATCTCAGAGTTCTTTTTTCCTTGCTAGAAGCACCACCTTAAAATTAAATCTAAGAGATTCAATCAACAGATTATCTGTAGGTTGTCTGCAGAGGGCCAATTTCAGGTCCCCTGGAGCCTGTAGTGCATGCATGGTCAAGCCATCTTCTACATTTGGCCTGAACTGCTTTTGTTTGGTCGAGTCATAAATGCATCTATTGTGGCGCTAATGCCAGTAAGGCTATGGAGTAACTAGTTAGGGGTAACTACATCTTCCAGGCAATGAATGATATTAGAGCAAATGTCATGCAAAATTTGGGTTAGGCCCACTTCTTCCCACTTTATGCGAGTCCCATTTCGTCATACTGGTGCAATGTCACTAACACAGCTAGGAGGTGTGTCACTGGTCTTCTCCCAGAAAAAAACTGTCAGTATAATGCAGTTGTGATCACTCAGGTTTGGGCTCACAACCCTTGGTATAGCATACCACTTGCATGCATTAGCTGATATTAGGATATGATCGATAATAGATGTAGAATTCTTCAGTATGAAAGTTGGCACAGGGTCTCCGTTGCTATCGCAAGCACATTTTAGTAAATGTAAATCGAACTTGGTGATCAAGGAATTCAATTGATCACCATAATTATTGTGAGGGAGTGTAAATATCCAGTTCCAGCCACATCAGTAACCCCACAGACCTGTGCAGCTGCAGGTGGGCATAATGAAGATTTAAATCACCGGCCCAGATTAACATAAAACTATTGGTAATTGACTGGAGTAAAGTCTCCAAACCCCGTTCAAGGGCTGCGGCCACCTTGCCCTCGGGTATTATTAAAAACTTTATTATAAAAGTTGGCCAAAACTATATACCGTCCACCCCTGAAAGTTAACCATAAGATTAATGGATGAGGGGCCAATGGTCATTTTTTTCTTTATATTTATTGGGAGCATATTCGATATAAGGACCATGAACCGCCTTTTACCCTCCCTGCAGTCGGTAGCTCAGCCTCCAACCAGTGTTTTAAGGAACCCTTGAAATAGACAGGTGTGGTACACTAAGTTTCATGGATACATATTATGTCCAGGTCACTTATGAACTCCACCCAACCTAGTGTACCCTGTGCTTTTTGCTTACCCCTGTTACATTCCTGGGCACAATTTTGAAGCCGCCTTCCATCCCTGAGTCAGTACTACTAGGTGGAAACAATTTTAGTGAAGCAACAGCTGATTGTTTGGGTTCCACAATGTTGTTATAAGATAGCAAATGGGCAACAGATATATTATCAGTAATACTATAAGTACCCTTTGTAACAGGGTTAGTGTCCTCTTCCCGACCCTTCATGGGATGAAAGCTCATTCACTATGCAATGCCCTGTCTGATGTCAATCAATGTACCGAAGATCACTCAATATTTGGTATCTGTTGGTAACCGCCAGTTTCTGGTATAAAGGGTGAGCTGGGCCAGGGTAGATGGTAGTTGGTCCTATTCTACTTATTTGGGGTGCAAGGTGCTGAAGGTGCCTGAAGAAAAAACCCAAAGGCTTCAAAGATATGTTCTGTTCTAAATGGCAGTGACATGCCATCTCCGTTAGGACTCCCTTTGCCCACCTCAGTTCCCTGAAATTAATTATTATACAATCCCCATTACAATATTTTCTCAAGGGGCCTACCCAACTCACTCTCCTTGTGAACAGAATTTGATGGGTATGCCATACTGGGTATTGGCAATTAAGCTAGTGTATCCCTCTATTCTTTGATGAGTCATAGGATTCTATTTGGCCTGGGCACATGGGGGGGTGGGAGGGGTGGGGGGTGCGTTAACTATGACTGCCACATAAGGGCAACTTTCCGGGGGTAGATTAATGGTGACCTGAGCTTTTGGTATATTGGCGTTACTTCCCTTTACTAGTTCATTAACTCGCTGGGTATCCCTGTATATCAAATGTGCGTTATTTGTGTTAGATTGCTGTAGTTGTTGCTCTAATTGAGATGTAGAAGCAAGTAAACATTCACAGTTCCTGGCAGTAGATTCAGTCATGACACCCGCAACCTGTGACTTCTCAATATTGGCTCTTGATGTCACTATGCCAGCCCTCAGTGAGTCAGAGATTGGAATTGGTGCCAATATTTTATCAGGCACCTCCTTCAATTGCACTATATAAAAGGAGTAGAATGATGCAACCTAATCTGTTTCACCTTGGCTATTAAGGACTCTAGCTTCTCCTAAATAGGTGCTAATAGTGTAAAAACAATATAAAAAACTGTACCTTTTAAGGATTTGGCCTTGGATGTCAGATGTCAGAAGGGGGGGAATGGAGGGGGAAGCCCAGCCTGGCTGTGGCCCACGTGCGTCCCGCACAGAGGGGCCTCCCTGCAGCCTTTGTGTGCCTCCCGGGGCCTGCAGATGACGGGAAGAAAAGCAGCGGAGCCTGGGGGCTGAGGGCTGTGGTATGTGCCCCGGCTCAGTAATGTTGCGTCCCACACAGCGGGGCCTCTCAGCAGCCTTTGCACACCTCCCGGTGCCCGAGGATGACAGGAAGAAAAGCAGAGGAGCCTGGTGGATGTGGTCCATGCCCCTGCTCAGTAATGATGCAGATACTCCATGTTAGATCTGGGGGTCTCTACTTGGCAATGGTATTCACCTTTAAGCATGGGCGGAAAATCCGTTCCGCTCGCGGATTTTGCGGATTTTCGGTAAATTAGCAATCCGCGAACGCTCGCGAATTTACCGAAAATCCGCAAATTCGCACGCAGCAGATTTTTTTTTCTTGTTGATACAATTTTGCGGCGTGCGGCGTTCACTTACCGTCATTCAGCGTTTGCCGAGTTGTTTTTCTCAATATTTTGCGAGTGCTGCGCCATTTTGGATCTTGCTGCGGGATCCCGCGGGAGTTTGGCGACGCATCGCGAGAGTTCGCAATTGCGAACATGTAGGTGCGGTGGGCAGCAACAATCTCGCACTCGCGAAATTACAAAATTTGCAATTCTGCACAAGAAATCCACTAGCAAGCAGCATAGACCTTCTGAAAATGATGATTTTTATCAGAATAACTCCTCAGGTTGACATTTGCCTGCACTTTTTTGGATTTGAGGCCTTTTGACTTTCTTTGGATCACTTTTGGATTAGAAATCAACTTTCACAAGTAAGTTTGTTTGGGGCATTACAGTTGCTGTTCTGCAGAAAAACGAGTTTTGCAAAACTGAAAGCACTCAGCAGGTGCAAAAGTTCACTCATCATTAGTAACCATTCCCTGTAGTACTTCCTGAGGGGCCCCTCCAGAGTTCAGTTGCCTATGTTTGTTTGGGGCATTACAGTTGCTGTTCTGCAGAAAAACGAATTTTGCAAAACTGAAAGCACTCAGCAGGTGCACAAGTTCAAACTCATCATTAGTAATAGTAACCATAACCATTCCCTGTAGTGCTTCCTGACTGGGGCCCCTCCAGAGTTCAGTTGCTAGTTGCAACAATTGTATGACCCTGCTCTGACCCTCACAGCAGGCTCATAGAATAGCTACAAGTAGGCCACAAAGGTCCTGGAAAAAAAAATTGCACTGCAACAGAAAGCAAGTTACAAATAAGGAAGCAGGTGCCAGACTGGAATTTTAAAACAGTGACACATTAATAAATCAACCCCAAATTAATTCATGTCAGTTGAAGCAGGGCAGGTGTGCTTGCTTTCCCCCCCCCCATAATCTACAGTGATGATGAACCAGAGGGTGGCATTGATGTACCAGAGGGGGGCAAGGGTGAAACAGAGGGTGGCAGTGGTGAAACAGAGGGTGCTGGGAACCTGTGATGATGAACCAGACGTAGAAACAACATAGTCGCGACCGTTGCGAGCCGACAAGTAAGTTCGCAATTGCAAACAGGTACAAAACCCTTGCGAACACAAAAAGAAAAAATCCGCAAATTCGCGAGAATTCGCGGATTTTGCGGATTGCGAGTACGCAAATTCGCGAACGCCAGATTCGCAAAATTCGCCCATGCTTATTCACCTTTGTCCAAATAGGGAACCTTACTTCTAAGTCAAGATAAGGGGATTACACTCCTTAATAGCCCCTGCTCACCCCCTTGGTAGCTTGGCACGAGCAGACAGGCTTATCTCAAAGGCAGTGTGTTAAGCATTTGTGAATATACACAGTAATACAGTGAAAACACTACAGATGGACACAACTCAGGTTTTTATAAAAATAAGAATTATTTATATAGACTTAAACACAAAACCACAAACAACAAAAATCCACAATACTACACTTAAGATTGCTTAAAAGATATTTAAAGTTGCTTAGTTTTAGTTGATGGTACATGCGACAAAGTTCTCAACAAAGTACCTGGATGCGTAAAGCAAAGTGAACAAAAAGGCTCCCAAAAGGGGAGATGCGCGATTCCATGACCCGGGGGAACGGTTGTTTCCTTCGTCAATGCTTGCGCAGAGTAGGGGACTCATCGTGAGCCTTACCGGTGCGGAGGTGATGCGGAGATTCTCGGCCTGCGGGCCGGTTGTTGTGCGCAAGATGCCACCTTGATGCGATGCGATGATCCGGTTGCGATGCAAGAAGATGGCGCCTTTGATGTGGCGATGGGATGACGCCCTGGCAGCCTTGCGATGACTCTGTACTTTGGAGCTGTGACAGGCCCTGCGACACTCTTCTCCAGTGATGCGATGCGACTCTCTCGATGGCGTCCCGCTTCTTCGGTGATACGATAGCAGGCAGATTCGATGAACACACGCTTCCAGTGAGATGCGGCGAAGGCTCGCTTCTCCGGTGTTGCAATGATTTCAGCTGTGGCGGCGACACGCTTCCTCTCGCTGCGTCGCGCTTCCAGCTCCCAGGGGCACCCAAGTGTCTGGAGTCAGAATTCCCAGCAAGGAAATTCAGGAGGGAGCTGGAGGTGAAGTCTTTTGTCCCTGAGACTTCAGCAGGAGGCAAGCACAGTTCAAGCCCTTGGGGAATATTCTGTAGATGAAAGTCCTTACAAAGTTCCTTCTCCTTTCCTTTGGCAATGAAGCAACCACTGCAGGCCAACCCAGCAAACAGCACACTGGCAGAGGGGCAGTCTAAACTCCTGCAGCTTCCTTCGTACTTCTCCTTGGGTAGAAAGGTTTCTTGTCCAGAAGTGATCTAATTGCTTGGGATCAGGGTCCAAATATTTATACCCCAAAATTCTTTGTTCTCTGAAGGCAGAGAGGCCTCTGCCTAGTCCAAACCAGTTCCTGAGCACTTTGTTTACATGGCTCTCTTCTTCCTTTCACTGTGCAAGGCAGAGACATCAGCCGCCTCACAGGAGGTGGAGCCAGGAGAGGGGAGGGAAGATACAGCACTGGAGCACTCTTTTGACATGATTCCTCCTCTCCTTTCACAGTGCTGGGCAGAGACATCAGACAAGCCACAGGGGGTGGAGCCAGCATTGTAGAGGGAAGGCCCAGCCCTTTTCAGGTTCCAGGTGCAACTCCTCCCTCCCATCTAGATGTAGATCTCTCTATTCACCACCGGGCTGCCCCAAACTGTCTCCTGGAATCCCCCAGCCCTGTCACTCACAAACCCAGACAAGGAAAACACAAGCCAGCAGAGGCAGGCCTGGATAGTTAGGCAAGAAAATACCCACTTTCTAAAATTGGTATTTTCAAACACAGAATATTAAAACCAACTTTACTAAAATATGTATTTTATTATTCCGAGTTCAGGCATACTAAATTCCAATGTCTACCATGTTCCCTGAGTCAGTTAGGATTATAAGAATGAAATAATCTAACTGCCCATTGTGGTCTATGAGAACAGGTAGCCTTCAATAGTGAAAAATGAAAATGGCTGTAATTCACTAATAGGACATGCTACCCACATCAGAGCATGTCCTACCTTATACTTACAATGCACCCTGCCCGTGGGCTTACCATAGGGGTGTCTAATATGAAGCAAAGGGAAGGTTTAGGGATTGGCAAGTGGGTGCACTTGGCCAAGTCGACATGGCAGTGCTAGACTACACATAGGCCTTGCAATGGCAGGCCTGAGACACACTTTATAAGCTGCTTCTGTGGGTGGCACAATCAGTGCTGCAAGCCCACCAGGGGTGACAAATGCAAAAACAACATTTGATGGACAGAATGTAGAACAATGTCATGCATTCACCCCAGTACAGAGATCTGGGCCTAAATCCATCGTTTTTTTGCACTCCACACCACCCCAGTTCAGACATGGCCATATGAAAATCAGCCTTGACCCTGTGCCTCATGGGAACAGTCCAGCCCGAACTGCCAAGCCATGTCTTCCCTGGACCGGAATAAAGCATCCTAGACCGGTTTCTGGCTATCAGCCATCATCAGCCAGGATAGCGCCACTCCAGTGGTGTGGAGAGCACTGGACTCACGTCTGAGCATACCTGTCCCACTCGGGGTGACAAAGGCAAAAACAACAGTTGATGGACAGAAAGCAGAACAATTTCATACATTCACCCCAGTACAGAGATCTGGGCCTAAATCCATTGTTTTTTTGCACTCCACACCACCACAGTTCAGACATGGTCATATGCAAATCGTACTGTTTTCACGTTGTAGTCGGACTATCATGCACTTGACATTCACGGGCTGATGTAGTCCGTTTTCAAAGCGATAATATTCGCTGGGCAATGGTCCAATCGGCTTCGTCGGCTATTTTAGCGTGAAGGCGGGCTTCTCTTTGGTCCGCTACAGAGCTAGTACGTAGGTATTGGAGTCACGTTATTTTACAAATGAGGTGCCCTATCTGGTACGTCACCCCTGTGACGAGTTGCGAGACAGCTGATTCATTAACGGACTGTTCTTTAGCACACAGCCTCGACATGTCGGTGCCTCCCCCTTAGCTTAGGACGAGGCCAGAGGTACCGACGGAGAGGTAAGGAGCGGCTGGGTTGACCGTTACTCTGTTTTTAATTGTGTTAAGCCTTACACTGACTTCGGCATACTTAATTGCTCCTTGCCACGTCTTGCCTTGCTCGGTATTGAGATTTAGAGAAGGTTTTCTTTCTCTAAATGCTTGGCATTTCTATTTTCTTTTTGCTGCACTGTGCAATGCTCTTTGTCAAAAGAAAAATTGCTCTCTTTAAATGCTCTGCGCCATCATTTAAGCTGATCTGAGTTTGGAATGGAGGCTGGTTTTTCTACATTGCCAGCCTCTCATGCAGCTTAACTAAGAGCCACATATCACTTTTTCTAGGGCGCTGGCAACGCGACTCTGTAATGGAGAAGTTTGTCGCCGTTGCTTGCTGGCCTCATCTGATCTGCCTTTCTCTATCCTCCAGACTAAATACCAAGGTTTATTACGCATTTTTAGTTTGCGCAAGTAGTGGAAACTACGTTTGGGCTACACCTTACGAGGGAACCCATACCCGTATCATTTATTTCTCCACTACTCTAGAGCGGGGCCTCGATTTCCTGAGCAGTGGCCAGGAGAGGTGAGGTTTACTCCCAAGAATCTTTGGGTGAGTGAATTCCATTTATATCAAATTTAATTTCTAAATCTCTTGAAGGTTGACTTCTGAGCAACTTACAAATTATTTTTGACAGAAAGTATGTTTATTATGTGCCATATGTGCATGTTATATGGATGCCTGTGTGTTTGGAATTTTTCAGGAAAGAATCCTTTAGAATTTCTGAACCGGAAACACCGACGCAGGAAGTATTCCGCGGACGGTAAGGTATCCGGTATCACTTGGTTTGTGTTAATATTGAATACTTTTGATTTTTACACGTTATTGCAGAAGTGTATTTAGGTCCTGATGAAAGCCTGGTAGGGGAGACAACCCTACAATGGCAGAAACATGTTGACCACATTCTGGGCACACATGGCACACACAAGTAGTTTGCTGTACCGTTGACAACTCTCAGGGAGAGCATGCAAACAGATTATGCCACACGGGAGCTGTGGTTAAGCATTACTTTAATCTCCAGCATTTACTCGCACACTGTGCATCACATCATACTTCTCAGAACCTCACCACAACATATCCCTGCATATCGCACAGTTCCTGTTCAGAGTACGTTCCAGACCCAGGAGGGTTCTAGTGCATAAAACATCAATATACTACACAAACTATGAACTCTATCCTCCTGTGTACTCTCTACAAGTGTCCATGAGTGATAATGAGCGCTTCCAGACTAGTAATCATTAGGCACACCATCATTTACCCTGTTGTATCTAACAGATACCAGGAGTAAGGGTACCATGGGAATTCTGTTCTACGTGTTACAAAAAACACACATAAAATAAAGGTGCTTCACTTTCTGTGCCACATCCATATCCCATGCATACATTTTGTATATAACTTCAGTACGCCTAGGGTTCAGGCTAAAAGAAAAAAATAATAATGACTATTAACCATGAGATTTTCATACATTCGCAAAACCCTTGGTCCTAGTATTTTTTGGAACCACACCGTCTTTTCTGATCTGACATTAATGCTGTATGGTAGACCCCCTATGTTTACCAGGACATATATCAAGATTATAGCTCACTGAAGCAGTTGTCTCCAGTGCAGTACATGTCACAAAAAATAGCACTGAAGGATAACAGATGCAGCGAAAAGCTATCAAATATATGTTCTGCTCAATAAAAATGATCTCCATCATTCACCTTTTTTACTTCCAGTAACTTGTCCATCTTATGTACTTTTAAAAGGTAAAAAAGGATCGACTACATTCTTCACTGGCACCGCACATTTGGAGCTGTGTGCCAGCTAACTCACTGGAAGTGCCATAGGTCGAGGAGTGTGTGCCTGTCACATGGCTTATAGGAACAGTGATTTAATGTCATGCCTAAGGACTAGATGTATGGCATTATCATTTTTCCTTGCTTAGCCATGGCATGAAATAAGGTGAAAACGAGTGAGAGATGGGATGCTTAAGAGCATGGATGGATATGAAATGTATGGACTGTTTGGCTTAAAAATCTTGGGAAATACAAGATCTACATGAGTACTGCAGATCCAGTATATTTCACCTGGTGAAAACAGCCAAAATATCTATGCATGAAATATTAGGCACAAATAAGGAATAATCAGGGGATCGGTGCTGTAGTTCTGATTCGCCTGCCAAATGTTCACTCGATTTTACCTTTGCCCCCAGGGTTTATACAGGACAAAAAAGACGGAGGTAGTAAACCAACCTCCTGCTCACTGTTTTGGTGTTGTGCTTGTACTGAGACTACCCAAACCTTGTTTCAGCAATCATGAAGCTGAGCATACGCATGAGTTTAGGAAATGTGAGGATAGGCGTGGTTGCACCTGCAGATGCCTACCAGCGTTGGTATTGGTCATTAAACAAATAGTCATATTAAATACCAGCTGATAAAGTGCATTCCTGGCGACTCTACCCAGGAGTGGTTAAGATGAACTCACCTGAATCAGCATGTGTAAAATGGCCATGGTATATGTGGTGAGGAACTGACACCCAGAAAAAAAGGGGCAACCAATAATTCTTGGTTTTTCTACAAACAACAGTGGTATATGCTGTTGTTGTTGTATTTACTTTATTTCGACGTCTTGTCATAAACGTTCCAATCAAACGTGCAAATTTCGGCATTATATAATACAATAAAATAAATAAATGAATCACTAATAAGATCAATAAAAACTGGCCAACAATATTATTTGAAAAATGGCAATATATAAAATATAATAAAAACAATAATGAACTTGGAAAAGGCCCTGTCCATTCCCTGGCTTTGTTATGTCGAAAATACTTTTCACAGGATTGGCTTGGGTCACTACTACGATAATCCCGATGGTATTCAACCTAATATGAAATCAATTATAAAAAACGCATACTATAAAGAAATGAGGGGCATATTATCAAGGGGGTTTATCTCCGCTTTTTTGGCTTTAAAAGCCAAGAAAGCGGAGATAAAATTATCTCCCTATTACCAAGCTGTCGCTAACACCAGTTAGCGACAGCTAGTAGGAGATAGCGACCATCTTGGGCCCCACTTTGCATGTCAGTGATATTTATCACTAATGAGATGCAAAGTGGGCGTGCCAAGATGTTAGAGACTGAAAACAGTCGCTAACATCGCTATCTCCTATTACCAACTTTTGGAGATATTCGCGCTAAGCGGGAATATCTCCAAAAGCTAACACCTGCCCTGAGCAGTTCTTAGCCATGCTATCCAATGGAAGGTGGATAACATGGCTAAGAGCATTTGCTCGATAATGCATGAATATCGCTGACTTTTCAGCGATATTCATGCATTTCGGCCGTTTTTTATCGCATTTGCGATAAACCTTGTTAATAGCAAGGTTTATCTGCGATAAAAATCGCCGATGTGCGGCGATAATTTTTGTCTCTAAACAACTTAGAGACAAAAATTATCGCTAGTTGTTGGTAATATGCCCCAGAGCACCTCAGACCGGGTAAATGTTTTTATCGAAGGATCGTTATTCCATCAGCAATTTTATTTGTCTTTCACGATACAAACACAAGCTCGTTTCCTCTTGACTAGGTTTGTCTCTGCACCCTGCACTTTCTTGTGGCTTTCCCTAAACAGGCAAGTTAGTGTGAGAGACTGCCTCCCTGTCCTTGTAATAACCTGGCCCAACAAAGTACTATGCACTTTATGCTGTTTTGCACACTTTATAAAGATACTAGGGCACGCTTTCGTAAGACTCTTTTGAAGGAAATTCGCCCCTGTTCCTATCAAGAAGGTTTTAATTATTTTCGATCTTTGTCCACTAATGTAATTCGTAGTGCTGTGCTTAACTTCATTAGAACTTCGCTGTCAATTAGGAAAAGGTATGAATTGTTACTGGAAAATTAACTTGTTGGAATCTCGTATTTTATAAAAAAAAAAATTCAAACTGAAAACTTTGACATGAACTCACCCCAATTTTTAGAAGATTTTTTTTTTAAAGTTTATACTAAATTGTTTTATATATGTATGGTCAACTTTTATGATTCTTGTGAATCGAATAAAGTTTCTTAAACTGAAACTGAAACAATAAAATATTCACAGTAAATACATTAAATTATAATCATGTAAGCCTACACTCCTCAGAAATGCCCAGCAGCATTACATGTTGGTGGCCATAGATTATGTTTACAGTAGAACAGTAAGATACTACAGCATAGTGCATTGAGTTTAACTGTGTAAACCACCATTCATCGGATACTAAAGGTCTCATAACTGGTTAAAATCATTGTAGAAAATCAACAGTCATTTACCCTCTGGGCCCTACTCCTAATGCCCCACGTTTGGCCCAGGAACTAAGGCACCACGCAAGCAAACAGTGGCCT
The DNA here is from genome assembly GCF_964263255.1 of Lissotriton vulgaris. Lineage (NCBI taxonomy): Eukaryota > Metazoa > Chordata > Amphibia > Caudata > Salamandridae > Lissotriton > Lissotriton vulgaris. The sequence goes on from NC_141687.1 coordinate 1,185,192,896, forward strand.
GGCATCAGACTTCAGAATTTTCAGCGCAATCCTAAAGTTGTCGTTTCCCAACTGCTTACAGATCGGGATCAGCCACTTTTTCCTCAGCGAAACATACAGCGGGCAAGCTACTTGATAGTCCTCACAACCAGGGCAGCTACGTGTAGGCTCAGTGCTGCTGTTCCATTTTCCAGTGAAATCATGTAAGGGCAGGGCGCCAAACCTGAACTGGATATATAATTTCCTGTCCATTGGGAATTCTATGAGATCTAAAAAGACTTCCAGGTAGTGATCCAGTTTATGGGCCATAAAGTTTAATGTAAGCTCCCCCCAGGCCCTGCTGCTAAGTTCTCCATGAGTTACCCACTTCCAGTAGGATTCCTTTACTTTGTATTTCCGAGGGAGCAAAGAGGGGTCATTGATTTCCCAGATATCCCCTAACCCAGGAGCCACATGCAAATTTTTGACGCCTCTTTGCGAGCCAAATTCTTTAGCAGTATCCGTGCATTTTACATCCTCCAAAGCACGGGCGTACCGCAATAATTCAGGGGTTGACTTAACCAGAACAGCCGGAGATGCAGTTTTCCTTTGGTGATTATGGAATGTCTACCCATGTCAAACATGAGGGGATGTCGGGGGGGGTACTCTGGGGTAGTATTCTTGGCTACTAAGCTCCTCTAATTGCTCCAAGCCCCAAAATTCTGCTCCATACATCACAGAACTCACCACTTTAGCATCATAAACTTACATGGCCGTCCCAACCCGCTTGGTGGGAGATAAACCATGTTCATTTCCCAAGACCCCAATCAACTGTTTATGTTTCTAATCCATCTCTGATATATGAGTTTTACATGAAAAGTTATCCGACAGCTTTAGGCCTTGATAATCGAAGGCACTGCTCAAGCTGTGCTCCCCCAAGAGAGGGACATCCTAATAGGATTTGTGGGGGTTCAGGGCCATAAACTTGGTTTTACTTACTTTTATTACTAAACCTTTGATATCACAGAATTCTTCAAAGCAATTAAGAATGCGCTGTAGCCCTCCCAGTGTTTTAGACACCAGCAATCTGTCATCTGCAAGAAGAAGAGTTACTACCTTTTTCCCCCCTAGCATGGGAGCATAATTCAGATTTATTGTAAGGAATTGTACAACATTGTTTATAAATATAGAGCAAAAGCATTGGAGTCAGGACACAGCCTTGGTGCACACCCCTGTTATCAGGGATTGGGTTGGTAAACTGACCTTGAAAGACCTATATCCCTAAGGGGTTGCCACATTTTCTGCCTAGAAACTAGGTCAAATGCTGTCTTAAGATCTATGAAAGCAACATACAAACTACCCTTTCCAATTGTCACTGTTTTCCAAGAAAGTAAAAGGAAGCGGAACACCTTATAAACTGTCCCTTTTTTTCCTCTCTAAAATATGCATGGTATGGGGCTAGGACTTCATTTTCACTAACCCATGCCTGTATTTTGTACAAGAGTGGGGCTTATCACATTTCTTAAACAGTGGCACAACTTCTGCTCTTCTCCATGAAATGAAATGAAATGAAATTAAATTAAATTAAAATAGCATTTATTTAGCACATGGCTACCCGGGAGCATCCTAGCGCTGGAGCTGTAACTGGAGCAAAAGTGTAGTAATCAGGGTTCCCAAGGCCTACATGCTCCGAAGATAACCCACTTACACTCAAGAACTGTTGGCACGGAAACTGTAAAAGGCAAAGAACAAGTTTATTAAGACCCCATGGGGTGGTGGTACATTCATACAGCACCCTTCGGTAATGCAAGAGGTATCACACCGAACACCGGTGTGACCCCGATTTATATACAGTTTTGGGGCAATAAAAGATAGGCGGCACAAGTTAGAACACATTCATGTACATATATGGTCATGTTTTGGAACACAGCCAGCTCATTGGAGGGGGCACAACTCCGCTGGTCAGTTTGGTGCACATTCCTGAGGAGTAACTGGTCAGTTGGGACTGCGCATGTGCAAGCTTGACCAATACTAAAAATAGCCTGTTGCTGGGCAGACTGAAGTGGTCAGTGGCACGGACAACGGACTAAAGGGCACGCCAGCCACGAGGCCGCTTATGGCCTAAGATGGCCGCCGCAACATTCAAAATGGCGTTTTCATATATAGCCAAGTTAAGGAGGGAAACGTGTAGTTTCAGCTAATCGCTAACACGGCCATGCCAATTACGACAGACGACCCTTTTAGCGTTTAGCTGAATCTACCTCATAGTGAACATAATCAGGATGTTCGTCCTCGATGTCTATTAACATTATTTGTGTTACTTCTTTATGAAGCATCATTTTGTCATGGGCAAGTGCTCGTCTTGATGGTATGCAAGCTGATAGGCACATGGAACATAAGGCAGGGCCACATTGGATACATAGGCAAACAAAAAACAGTGCCCCCACAATTATACATAGAATCGTTAACAGTTTCCAGCCCCAAGTAGTAAGCATTGACCAGAACCATCCTGAAAGTGTCCAAGTTCCATTATCCGGATGTATCTCAGCTGCGATTTTATGGAGCTTTGATATGGCATCATAAACAGATGGAGAATTGTCAGGTATGTATACACAGCAGCTACTTCCGATAATTCTGCATGCCCCCCCACGATCAGCTAGAACTACATCCAACACCATCCTATTTTGGAGCGTAACTATTCTAGAAATCTGAAGTTCCTCAGTGATATTTCCTAAGGCAATGGCAGTGTCATTCGCTACGGCCTCGACAACACGTGTCAATCGTCTTATTTTCCGACTGTTCAACGCGGCCCCCACAAAGGAAAACAGTCCCAAATTGAAGTCCACATACTGTTGTAAGGCAGTATCAGTCTGGTCTATGTCATCCAGAACGACAGTCCGTTTGACCCTATTCAGGACAAAATCGTGGTACAAGATATAATCATTGTGATACATTGGTGGGGCAATGAATACAGGAGGTAGCACAAACGATACATAACACGTGCCCAACCATCCCAATGGAAGCTGATGATAACCCTTCGTTCCACAGATAAAATACGTGTTTCGAGATGCTACAAATGAGATGCCATTCGGGCTATCAAAAGTAAGTGTGGTGTTGCATTCACTTTTCCCTACCGCTATCGAACCTTTATTTCTAATACACAAATCGGCTTTAGTAGCAATGACATTAATGACATGTGAGCTGGATACATTGAGGTTTCGTTGATTGCTGTACACACGCGGGGCAGATACATTGTCGGGCCTGTACTCCTCCCATTCAAATCGAGTACCTTCGGCCCGTGGAAACCCGTCCTTGTCATGGGAGCATACTTTATTCAAACGGAAAAGCACCCCCCCTTTGGTTGGCCATCTCAAGGTAAAGAGGAGGGTTTACCAGGCATTGCAGGATCCATTATGAGAGAACGGGAGTGGAATGAGTGGGGTGCCCCCTCTCTTCTGGTGCCCCGGTAACATCCCACACACCCAGCAATTTGAAGTATTGGTCATATTGTGCGTGTGATGAAGAATCTGAATAAAACTGTTGTTCAAATAAGTTTGCCGATGTCGTTCTTCATGGAAGGGTAAGGTAAAGTGAAAATGTTCAGATGGAGCCGGGGTAGTCGGCAGCAAATGTTCACGTGCAGGTACCACAAGTTCAACTACCCAGGCTATTACAGCTATCACCACAATAGTCAAAACAAAGAGAATGGCACCCAAGATTCGCTTATCTCGTGATGCTGGTGATGCCATAGTTCGGAAAAGTTCTTACAGAGTCTCAAATAGTTCAAATTGTTCACAAAGTCTCAAATACACATGTGTGTATACCTAAAAAAAAAGAAAAAAAATACGGGGCTGAACTCCGAGGTAGCCGTTGTTTTCTTCTCCGGGCCAAGACGGGTGTCGCTACACTGGCAGAACTGATCCCCCCCCCCTTGGAATTCCCGGTTTCCGTTTCACAAACCTGGAGCGGTAACCAACCAGTCATATACAAAAAAAAACAAAAAATCTTCTTATCGGGGACGCAGGTTGTAGTGCTCTCGTCCAGCAACAGCGTGGTCCGGGAAGGCTCCCTCAACTTCGGCCGACGTCACAGCTGGGCTCTTCTCTTTCTCCAGAATCTCTTTGTAGTCGGTCAGCACAGCGGGAGTCACCAGATCCGGAGAGACACGGCGGCAGTGTGTCGAGTGCACCCACCGCTTTCTGTTGGTCACTCGTACAGCAGTCCGGGTCGCAAGGAGGACCTGTTCGGGGCCCTTCCACCTTGGCTCCAAACTGCTCGCTCTCTCAAACGATCGGATCATCACATGATCGCCAGGGTGAAGATCATGGCCCTCTCCAGTAGAGTTGTCAGGGAGCGCTTCTCGAACCTGTTGATGAATAGAAAGCAAATCATTTGTTAATCGTGCCAAATAGTCGTTCATCATAACACAAGGCACATCATGTATTAATCGCGGCTTGGGCACCCCCCAGATATTCATGGGGCGCCCAAACACCACCTCATATGGTGTAAGGCCAGTTCGTGAATGGGGTACTGATCGAAGAGAGAGCAGCGCTAGCGGCAAAGCATCTGGCCACTTCAACGACGTGGAGGCCACAATTTTGGCCAGTTTAAGTTTCAACGTAGCATTGTACCGCTCAACCAGACCTGCCGACTGAGGGTGGAACACAGCATGGAACTTCTGCTGAATCCCTAACCCCTTCAGTACATACTCCACAATCTTCCCAACAAAATGAGGCCCATTATCGCTCCACAGAAATTTGCAAACTCCAAAGCGAGGAAAGAATTCCTTAAGCAACACCTTAGCCGTTGTCAGAGCTGTATTGTCTTTCGTGGGGAAGGCCTCAACCCATTTGCTAAAGGCACATACCACCACTAGGACGTACTTCAGGTTGTTGCAGCGCTCGAGTTGGATATAATCCATTTGAAGTACCTCAAATGGTGCAGAAGGTGGAACGAACCCTCCTTTCGGAGTATGGGTCCCCTTTCCAGGATTGTGTTGTAAACAGATCAGGCAGGTCTGTACTACTCTCTTAGCTGTATTCACAATCTCGGGATGCTCCCAGACTCGTGTTAACAGTCGAGTGATTGCAAGAGCTCCGACATGCGCCAGTCCATGGGTCATCTGGACCATCGCCTGTAAGTAAGCCGCAGGCAATTTCCATTTCTCCATGTCTTTGCTTCTCCAACAACCCTCATCATCTAGTACCCCATCTGCTGCCCATGCCGCAAGTTCTGATTCAGTAGCCGATTTTTGAATATCCAATATTTCTGCTCTAGCATCACTCCATCGCTCAGCCTGCGATTGTGTCACATACATAGGGGAGCTAGTCCGGGACATAGCCGTTTGTCTCGCTATGCTATCTGCGAAGGCATTTCCTTGGCCCACTTTATCCGTGATCTTTTTGTGGGCACTGCATTTTACTATCGCTACTTTTTTTGGACCAAGCAACGCGTTTAGGAGATCACGCACTAGCTCTCCGTGCATAATGTGTTCTCCGTGAGATGTCAGAAACCCACGCTCTCTCCAGAGTAGCCCGAAGTCATGTGCTACTCCGAAGGCGTACCAGCTGTCTGTGTATATGTTCACACATAGGCCAGCACTTAATTCGCAGGCTCTTGTTAAGGCTATCAGCTCTGCTGCCTGAGCCGATTTCTGTGGTATTCGTGCTGTTTCTACCACTGTCTTAAGTGTCGTGATCGCATAGGCTGCAGAAGTCGTACCATCTGGCAGCCTCAAACACGATCCATCAACCCACAGTTCCCCATCCACATCTGGAAGTGGCACATCCTGTAAGTCAACACGACCCTTTGTCTGTTCCTCGGTCAGGAAAACACAGTCGTGATGTTTTTCTTCCTGACCCTCCTCGACCGGATAGGGCAATAAAGTGGCGGGGTTCAGAGTAGCGCATCTTTTCAGTGTAATATGTGGCGCCAAAAGTGTCAGCTCATATCCTGTTAGTCGCGCACTCGTAAGGTATTGGGTCTTTGTTTGATTTAGCAGAGCATCTACTGCGTGAGGAACTAACACCAGCAGTTTATGTGATAACACTATTCCCTCACTCTGCCGTATAGCTACTGCTGTTGCTGCTACCGCTCGAAAACACCCAGGCAACCCTCGTGCTACAGGATCAAGAATGGCAGAGAAGTATGCACATGGTCTCTGCTTGTCCCCGTGTACTTGTACTAATACTGACAACGCGCACCCATCATTCTCGTGCACGTACAATGTGAAAAGTTTTGTGTAGTCTGGTGTGCCTAACCCGGGTGCAGAACAAAGGGCCTGTCTCAACTGTTCAAAGGCCTTCTGACATTCATCTGTCCATTCAAGGGGCATTGGTGTAGCTTTGCACAGTAATGCTAGCAACGGTTTTATGATGTATGAAAAACCCATGATCCACTGTCTACAAAACGACGTCAACCCTATGAAGGCGCGTACATCTCTCTGTGTGCGGGGGACTGGTGTGTCTAAAATTGCTTGAATTCGATCAGATGTTAATGCACGCCCCTCCTTAGACAACAGATGACCAAGGTAGGTCACCTGGGGTCTACAGTATTGGAGCTTCTTTTTCGAAACCTTATGATTGTTCTGTGCCAAAAAGGAAAGCAACGCAATTGTACTTTCTTCACATTGTGCATAAGAGTCTGCAGCAAGCAGAAGGTCATCCACGTACTGGATGAGAACAACGCCAGTCTGCAACTCAAAGGAATCTAGCTGTCTTTTCAAAGCCCGGCTGTAGATGCTAGGGCTTTCAGTATAACCTTGGGGAACACGACAAAATCTATACGATTTATTATTTAACGTGAAGCCGAACAAATATCTGCTATCAGGGTGGACAGGGATGGAAAAGAACGCGTTTTTCAAATCAATAACACTAAATGTTGTGGCCGTTGGTGGCACCAATGTAAGCAAGGTCGTAATATCGGACACCACCGGGTATTGGGGAATGACACTTTTGTTAATCTCTCTCAAGTCAATAATAAAGCGATAGACCTTGTCGTCAGTATCTCTTTTAAGGATCGGAAGAATAGGACTGTTGCAAACATTATAAGGGACCTCCTCCACTACTCCTGCAGAGATCAAATACTGAACAATATGTGTCAATGCAATTTCACCTTCTCTCGAAATCTTATACTGGGGTACTCGTGGTAGAGGGACCCCCTCCTTAACAGTAATGTGTATTGGTGGAATACGCATCTCTCCCACATCCGTATCTGAGGTCGCCCATAACGTGTGCGGTAGAGAGGCCAAGGCTGGAATGTCTAAGATAGTGCAAAACCTATCCGAGTCAGGATAATTGTCATTCAGGATAACCCGCACTCCCTCAGGAGCGCACCGAATCGTTGCTCGAAAATATTTAAGCAAATCAATACCCAGGATACTGTCTGGTGTATGGGGTGATAACAAAAATTGACCAAAACTGAAAAATTTGTCAAGACATAGTGCAAGGGGCTTTGACAATGGGCTAGGGGAGGGTGTGCCATCGAACCCTACACATGTAATCATTTCGCCAGACAGGGGAGCCCTCGGAACCAAGTTTTTCGACAACGCGCTACGAGTAGCTCCTGTGTCGACTAGAAATTGATCAGTAGAACCCAGAATACCCGCTGTTACATATGGACCCTGCTGATCTACCGGCACTTCAATTGATTCCTTACCCCATCCTACGCTGTCCTATGCATGCACATAATCCTGGTGCTCCACATTCTCACCCTCCGATATCTGATATTGATTTCGTCTCTCAAACGTGTTTCATTCATCCTGGCCACGGCCCCTTTCCTCAAACCTTCCACGATCACTTCCGCCACCTCTCACTCCCGTATAACCTCCTCTCGACCTACCACCTCCTCGACCACGTTGGCTACGCTGCTCACGAAGTACCGGACAATCATCAGCCCAATGCCCAAACTCCTTGCAGTAGGCACATTGATCCTCCGCTATATCCGTACGACCATACGACGTATTCCCTCCACCTCGTCTACCTCTATCATTCCCTCTACCCTGTGTTCCCCGAACCTGCGCCAACATCACCTTCGTTTTCAATTCTTTCGCCTTCTTATCAACACTTTCTTTAGCCTCCAACTCCTGCCGCTCATAATACTGAGCCATAGTTAACAAAGACGCAGTGGTCGCCGTGGCCCAGGAACTTTCACTCGATTTCAATCATTTTGCAATCTCCGGTAGGAGATTAGCCACATACTTATCTACGAACAAATGCCGACCCGTATCGTCTGTTAAAGATTGACCACTATAATCATGGAATGCCTCCTCGAAGCGTGTAAAGAAATCTGAAACCGTTTCATCAGGCTTTTGTTTGCACGAAGCTAACATAGTCCAATCGATCTTTTTAGAAGGAACAAGCGTTTTTAATTTAATCAAAATAGCCGCCGGAAGGTCTAGAATCAACTGACAAGGCTTACATGCCGGCTCACTATCTAAATCGGCAGCATTTATTTCTTTCCATGTCCCCCCAAGTATTGTTTCATCCTTATTTTTACGAATTTGCCTCCACATATCAGGTGGAAGAATTAACCCAAAAAACAAATCTATGTCAACAAGAGTCATCACACAAGACGAAATAGCCCCTTCCACCCCTTCATAAAATGCCGCCGGATTTTTCCGAAGATCAGGTAGAGAATTTTTCAATGCCATAACATCTGCTCTATTCCAAGGCGTATATACCCAGTTATATATAAAATATCCTTTCGCATCCTTTGACAATTTAATATCATCTGTACCTTCCCCTTTAGGTGGAACATACAAGGGCGCGGCTTCACGCATAGGCATAACATTTTTTTTTATTATTTTTGATTTTTATAAAGCGCGTAGTCACCCTAGAGTATCCCAGCGCTAAACCTTGTGCTCTAACAGGGGTGGGGGCGAAGGAGACTTCAAGTAGTTCAGGGAAAAAGGAGGGTTTTGAGGGACTTCCTAAATTTTAGGAGGTTAGGTTCCGCTCTAAGGTTCGGGGGAAGAGCGTTCCATTTTTTGGCCGTGTTTACAGAGAATCTGCGACCGCCAAAGCGGGCTTTCTTCACCCTAGGAACAACGATGAGGTTGCCCTGTTCAGACCGGAGCGCTCTCGATGGTCTATAAGGGGTGATCCACGTGCTCAGAATGGGGGGGCCAGCGTTGTGCAGGGTTTTGTGGGCTAGGCAGAGGGCCTTGAATACAACTCTTTCCCTCACAGGGAGCCAATGAAGTTTTCTCAACGCTGGTTTAGCCGATGTTCTTGAAGGGGTGTTTGTGAGCAAGCGGGCTGCGGCATTTTGAGTTTTTTGTAAGATCTGGTAGGTGGCTTCCGGCGCGCCGAGATAGATGGCGTTGCTATAGTCTAGTCTTGCTAGCACTAGACCTTGAATTAGCAGGAGACGAGACTGGAATGGAAGTAGGGAGAGTACCTTCCTACATGATCTCAGCAGCCCATAGCAGATGCCTGCAGTTTTCCTCGCCTGAGTCCGGAAGGTGAGGTCTGTCTCACATGCAACGCGGAACTCTTATCTGAACCCCGGAGAGAACACTCCTTAGTCTGCACGTTAGACTCCGACCCGGACTCCTTTTGTCTCCTTCTCCGCTCCTCCCGCAAACTGGTGGTCTCATCTCGCAGCTGGACCAGTTGCTTGAAAAGGTCATCAACATCTGTAAGAGCAAATAAACCTTTATCCAAATTCTCACGATGAACTGACACAGCTTTAGATTCTAACGTATCTGAAAGTTGACGATACGCGGCAACAACTTCATCCGCCAAAGTAGACAGAAAATACAACAATTCCTGATCCGTCCAACTACTCCTTTCCGCAATCACCTCAGACTGAGAAACACAGTTCTTATTCACTTTACGAGCCCAACTACGTAAATGTGCGGACCTCTCCGCAGTAAACCTGAGAGCAGATACACCCTTCTTTTCCAGCTTATCCTGTCCATCATCTTCCGAATCTGCGTCTGGAGCCGTAGGCGAAACATACGGAGGCGGTGACCGATCTAGTAATGAAAAATCATCAATTTCATTATTAAGGACAGGATAAAGCGGTCGACGGATAGGAAATTGACCAGTCGTTTGCAATTTACGTTCCTGTTCCTCCCTCTCTGTCTTCTCCTGAGCCTCCTTTTCCTCAAGCTGTAAAGCCTTATCCCGAGCAGCCTTGCGCTGCTCTTTGTCCGCCAAGGCAACTTCACGTTTCATTCGCTCACGCACCGCTTTCTCCCACATTCGCACACAATCAAACATATTTTGTCTAGACCTGCGCTGAAACAAACATTGTTCCACAAACTGTACTTTACGTAAATCGAACGACCCATGTAGAGGCCATTGCAATTCAGGATCAGTTCTCGTGTACTTATGCCATAATTTGCTGTACATAATAGGGGGAAGGCCAAATTTAATATACATCTCCCTGTTCGGTGTTCCCTCTGGGGGAGCCGGCTGTGCTTCCGCTAACCTAATTGTGGTACCATTTCCAAAACAGCACATTCCTCGGAGTGTGCTGAAAACAGGCATGTTCAAAAAGTATCACGAAAGCGTGACACCGTATATAAAATGGCACTTACAGTACTTCACACAAATGTGCCGCTCAGAGGAAAAAAAAAACAAAGTTAGAGAAACATCTCTACATGCCTGCCTATGTGAAGTGCACTACACATATAGATTCAAAGTTCACAAATTCACAAACGTTAGCTAACTCACATCAAAATCGTAGGTCATAGGACTCCGGCAAGCGTCCGAGGACTACCTTACCGATCACAAATCATAGGACTTCAGCAAGCGTCCGAAGACTACCTTGCCGATCACAAATCATAGAACTTCAGTAAGCGTCCGAAGACTATCTTACCGAACACAAATCTTACCCAAATTCTCAAATGTCCAGATTCCAACTGCCAAGGTCTTGTGATCAAATCAGCCAAACGGCACTTTCCCAGCAACACAGACGATCGAAAACTCAGTCGGAGACCGGCGCCACCTGGAAGGTCAGATCAGAAGGAAAGGAAGAAACACCGTGGGTGCCAAGACTCGGGTCACTCAGTGGCAGCGCGCGTCCATGGCGAGTTTCCAAGCCTTCGTCACGACCTCTCCTTCGGGCATCCGAGTCGCCGATGAGTCCCTTCGTGGTCGCCAATTTGTAGTAATCAGGGTTCCCAAGGCCTACATGCTCCGAAGTTAACCCACTTACACTCAAGAACTGTTGGCACGGAAACTGTAAAAGGCAAAGAACAAGTTTATTAAGACCCCATGGGGTGGTGGTACTCATACAGCACCCTTCGGTAATGCAAGAGGTATCACACCGAACACCGGTGTGACCCCGATTTATATACAGTTTTGGGGCAATAAAAGATAGGCGGCACAAGTTAGAACACATTCATGTACATATATGGTCATGTTTTGGAACACAGCCAGCTCATTGGAGGGGGCACAACTCCGCTGGTCAGTTTGGTGCACATTCCTGAGGAGTAACTGGTCAGTTGGGACTGCGCATGTGCAAGCTTGACCAATACTAAAAATAGCCTGTTGCTGGGCAGACTGAAGTGGTCAGTGGCACGGACAACGGACTAAAGGGCACGCCAGCCACGAGGCCGCTTATGGCCTAAGATGGCCGCCGCAACATTCAAAATGGCGTTTTCATATATAGCCAAGTTAAGGAGGGAAACGTGTAGTTTCAGCTAATCGCTAACGCGGCCATGCCAATTACGACAAAAGAGTACCTAGGGGAAAAGCCAGGTTTTTAACTGTTTCCGGAATGCAAAATGGTTCAATTTCCTACGCAGATGTAAAGGTAGGGAGTTCCAGAGTCTGGCAGCAATATACGAAAAAAAACGGCCACCACTTCTGGCCTTCTTAATCCTAGAGACCGCCACCAGGTGGAGATCATCAGAACCGAGCTGTCTGTTCGCCTTATAGGGAGCGAAACAAGTCCTTATTAATCAGTGGACCACTCCCTCTCAGAGACTTATGGGTGATGCAGAGGGCCTTAAAGTTGATTCTTTCCTGTACTGGGAGCCAATAGAGAGAGTGCAGCGCAGGCCTTGCCAAACAATAATTTGAAATTCCCATAAGCAGCCTTGCTGCACAGTTCTGTACAATCTGCAGTTTCGCGACTACTGAGATCGAGGCACCTAAATAAAGGGCATTCCCTAAATCTATTCTGGATAGAATGAGTGCCTGGATCTGCAGCTTTTTGGTTTTGAAGGGAAGCAAGGGAAGCATTCTGAGCATGCCATAGCAGGATGCAGCAGCCTTCCTAGCATGAGCTTTGAAGCTGAGGTCCTGTTCTAGCCAAACGCCCACACTTTTTAGCTTGGTTTTAGGGACCGTGACCAGGCCCATGCAAGCTTGCCACATAGTGCTTGCTTTAAAACTTAGAGGGCTGCCAAGGATCATGAGCTCGGTTTTATCGCCGTTTAATTTTAGATGTGACACACTCATCCACTTTGCTACTTCCTTGAGACAGGACTGAAGGTCATTGTAGATCTGGTCAGCATGGTTTAGGGCAACGACCAGTTGGGTGTCATCTGCATATGTTACTATATGGATCCCGAAGGGGGATACAATATCTGCCAACGGAGCCATATAGATATTAAAAAGTGTGGGGCTTAATGATGAGCCCTGAGGGACACCACACTGTAGAGGGATAGGTTTTGAGGTTGTTTCGCCTTCAAATACCTGGAAGAATCTTTCTACTAAAAAAGATTGCATCCATAATAAGGTTGAGCCAGCCACCCCTAGATTCTTAAGACGGTGGACCAGGATTCAATGGTTCACCGTATCGAAGGCTGCGCTCAAATCGAGGAGAATTATGGCTGATGAGCCTCCTGAGTCCAGAATCGTTCTGTTTTCTACCACCACCGCTAGCAGGGCAGTTTCCGTGCCTTGACATGGGCAAGAAACGAGGAGAGCGCGAGGTTAACATATTTTTCCACAATCTTGCTAATTCCAGGAAGGAGGGAAATGGGGCGATAATTGCCCAGATCGACAGGGTACAGGTTGGGCTTTTTCAGTAGCGCTTTCACCATTGCCCTTTTCCACTTTGGTGGACCTGTACCTGTGGAAAGTGAGGCATTGATCAGGTCAATGATAGTGGGGCGACTGTCTCTGCTACCTGTTTCATGATGTTAATTGGAGCTGGATCTATTGGTGACCCACGTCTGATCGATGTCAGAATGGCTTGAAATGATTTGTGGGTCATTGGGGAGAAGGCCTCCAAGGAGTGTTTATGTTTACGCAGGCCAAAATCACTCAGCTCGGTTATCATGTCACTATCCTTTGAGGGGATGCACTGAAGAATATTTTGGACTTTAGTAGAGAAATACTCAGAGTATTCATTACAGTGGTGACCTGACGTGTCTGGTATAGGTGGAGCGGGGGGGGATTTGACCAAATTTTTCGCAATGTGAAAGGTTTCTCTTGGAGAGTTGGCGGCTAACGGGATCTTTTCTTCATAATAGGAGGCCTGGGCTCTTTTTATTTCTGCCGTATACGTTCTAATTGCAGCCTTGTACTCCAGTTTCTTATTGGGGCAGAAATCTTTCCTCCAGACTCTTTCCGTATTTTTGCATTGCTGCTTTAAGTTACGTAGTTTGGGGGAGAACCAGGTAGACTTGCTGGGTGCATCTTTCCTATGGATCAGTTGTTTGGGAAGCACTAAATTGATTGATCCCTCTATCCAGTCGCAGAATCTTTCATTAGCTGCTACTGGATTGGAGTCAGGTTAAGCTTGGTCTTTTTGAGTTCTTGAACCCACCTGTCTAGGGTAAGTTTAGACCAGGGACAAATAAGGGTTTGTGTTGACTGAACATGAAGTGTAGTGGTTAATGGAGACCAGAGGCAGGGGATCAGAAAATAGTCTGACCATGGAAGGGGAATGGGTTCCTTCCCTTTAAAATCTCGCAAGTTAGAAAATATAGGGTCAATGAAATGCCCTTTGACATGGGTTGCATGCAGGACCCTCTGTAATAGCTGAAAAGCTGTGAGATCTCAGGCTAATTCTGTTGCAATCAGAGCAGAGGGGTCATCAAAATGCAAGTTAAAATCTCCTAAGAGAGTAAAATTAGTAGCAAGGCTGGCAAGATTGACAACTGTTTCTAATATAGATTTACTAAGTTGTCCAATTGACCCAGGAGGGGGATAGATTAATTCTATTGAGAAATTAACATTCTCGGAGTCTAATAAACGGGCTGCCAAACAGGCAGCAGATCATACAGTCTTTTTAAATGGCAGCGATACCACCTCCCGTGCCTAACGTTCTATCCACCCTCTGAACTAAATATCCTGGGGAAGCGCTTGCACAATATCATGGTCCGAACAGGAATTGAGCCAGGTTTCTGTAAGAAACATGACTTCTGGGTCTAAGTCTTTTAGGAGAATCAAAATCTCTACTGTGTGCTTAGGTAGAGATCTACAATTTAGCAGAAATCATGTGTATAATTTTCGTGGGGGGGAGAGACAGAGGATGGAGAAAATTGAAACTGACCATATTGAGGCATGTTGAGCGAGATAGAGTGGGCACATTTTGGCCCTGGCACTCTGTTTAACTGTTTAATCTGTGAGCTAGTAAAGTGGAAAGGGTCTGAAAGAGAAGAAACAGGGGTTCTGGCCCCTGGGCCCATTCGGGCATGGACGGGCACAGACGGGCTTGCCTTTGGCATGCCAGCTGCACGTCCGCTGCGCGGTCACCTCATCTGGCATCTTTATGAACGTCAGCCGTCTATTGGGTTCCAGCCACTAGAGCGCTGACCTGGCGGCTAATTAAAGTGTGAGTGAGAGGATGCCCCACTACCCCTGAGCTTTCAACAAAGCTCCCCCAGACAACAGCACAATGAAAATGTTTACCAACAGTTTAAAATATGTTTAAAATGAATTAGCAGCAATTTAAAAACAATTAGCAGCAAGCAAGTAAATCAATCAGGCTTTCCGCAGAGGCTCTGAATTACATCCAGTTACATCTCCATGATCTATGGATGGGGGCACCATCAACTATGTCAATAAAAAAAGCATACATGTATTGTGTCTAACCTAGGGCATCCCAAAGCAAAAGATCACCAGGTATCCCATTGGGTCACTGTGGTTTTGACTGGACTATTGTACTAATTGAAGTTGTTATTCCTTTTAAAGTGAAGAAAACCTAATTGGTTTGGGAATACCTTCTAAGTTGTACAGCCAAAGCGTTTAGAGCTTCATGGTCAGTATACAGAGTAGAAAAGTGGTTATGCCAATTAGAAGGAGAAATATGATTTTCCGGTTCTAAAGGTCCGGACTGGTTACCCCACACTATCTGAAAGAGACACGTTAGTCATAGCTTCCTTACCTTTGAATATCCCCAGGCATCAGACTGGATCCGGAAAGCTTTCGTCAGCAGTAACCCTGCACGTCAATAGGCATCGTCGTTTGGCTCCGCATGCATCGTTGGCATTGTATTCACCAAGATGACATCAATGGAGCTACTTAGACCTGCCCACGCGTGCTGACATCAGTTCTTTCTTTTTCCGCGCCAGCAAGAGCAGATTGGGAGAGAGGGGTACCCAATCACTTGTTGACTAAGTACATTTTTGCTATTATTTGTAAGTACACTGTACCACTGGTGCATAGGAATGCCTGGTTTCAAGCTTTGCGAGACCTGTCAGTGCACGATGTCGCTGATGGACCCGCACTGTGAGTGTCTCTTCTGCCTGGGGCATGACCACGACACAGAGTCCCGCCCTAGATCGGCGTGGGTTTCAAAAAAGCCCGTCTGCGCCCGGCCGTGGCTGAACGGGGCCAGGGGCCCGGACTATGCCTGTTTTCTTACTTATGCCTCAACTGACCTGAAACTTCTGCAGGGGAACTGGCCTTTAGTCCCTGAAATCTGCACCATTCTAGATAAGGCAGGGATCTTAACATTCAGGGACACCTATCTAGTATCGCCTTACATACTCTCCAGTAACGGAGCGCGCTATAAAATAATTTATACATACATACATACATACATAATCAGTAGTAGGGTAAGTTCCATTATCAATTAGCCCCTTCCACCCACAGTTCCTCCCATGGAACTTAATACAAAGGGAATAAAAATGTGTTATCTCAATACGCACTCACTGGTAAAACATCAGCTGGAAATTGTTCCACTCATTGATTCAGCGAGACCGGATATCCTACTTTTATCTGAAACATGGCTCACCACCGAAAATGTCCCCGATGTTTTAGCAGCAATACCTGAAAATTATTACATTCTTCAGACTAACAGACCTCCGGGAAAAGCTGGAGGTGGGGTGGCTGCTATCATCCATCAGAATCTCCAGTTTACTACATTAGGGATTGTAGGTATCCCTTCTGTGGACAGTCTTATACTTAAATTTGAATCTCCACAATCCTCACTCATCTGTGCTTTATTTTATCGACCCCCTAATCACATGCCTACTTTCCTCAACTATTAGGCAATATGGTCTCCCATCTAGGTATAAATCATGCCAGACTTCTAATAATTAGAGATTTCAATTACTGGCCAAATGACGCAAGAGAGAGCGTGAACACCACAGAATTTACCGATCTCCTAACTGGAATGAATTGCACTCAGCATGTGAAGACTGCCTCTCATATAAAGGGGCACTCCTTAGACCAAGTATGGACTTCCAGCTTGGATCTATCTAAATGTACTATCTTACCTTGCACTTGGTCGGATCACCATCTTATTACCTTTGTTATATCTATTAATCCAACTAGGAAAAATGCTCGGATCAACAATAATCTGGCGAGAAATTGGAATCACGCTAATATGGATGAATTTTGCTCCATACTCACAGCCACAGCCCCAACCTCAGTAGATTCCCTGCAAACCCAGGCAGCAGACATTACAACCTGGCTTGAATCTGCTAGAAATCATATTGCCCCATTCAAGAAAATAAAGACTATGCGACCCCATGATGCAAAACGTTGGTTCTCTAACGAGCTGAAATTAAAAAAACTTGCATTACGGCAAGCTGAACCTAGGTGTAGACATGATTACTCCTTGGATAAAAGAGCCTTTTACATCACCTCGCTCAAAGATTATAAAAATGCAATTCTCCAGACAAAAGCGGATTACTTTTCTGCAAAGATCGTTAACTCAGAAAATAAGTCTAAAGAAATCTTTTCTATAGTTAACTAACTTACCAATCCAGACAGGGTTATAGCTAAACCTGCCCCCACACAATCTCTATGTGACTCGCTCAATTCCTATTTCATTGACAAAATTAACCTGAATAAAACTAGCATTCGCCAGCTTCCTCTGTTAGTGCCCCTTTACCTCCCGGTAAAAATACACCTATATTTAACCAAATCCCCCCTATTTCAAAGGAAATCTTCTTTGGTCTTTTAAAAAAAGTCAGCTCTGGCTCTACCACTGACTGCTGCTCTCCGCACATCCTCCGCAAGGCTTTCCTTGCTTGCCCGACCCCCCTTTATCACTACTCAACAACTTGCTAAAATCTGAAATTGTCCCAGACACTTTTGAAAGTGCTGAGATTATCCATAATTCTGAAAAAAACTAATTCGGATCCATGGGTGCTTAGTAACTACCGGCCATCTCTCTGCTGCCCTATCTTGAGAAAATCATAGAAGCTCATGTGGCAAACTGCCTGAGCTACTTTATCGAACAATCTCACTTCTTGGATCTCCATCAGGCTGGATTTAGGCTGGCACACTCAACAGAGTCTGTCATCCTCGCAGTCATGGATGAATTTAGAGGAAGGATGGACAGAGGGCTCTCCCAGGCCCTGGTACTCCTTAATCTGTCAGCTGCCTTTGACACCGTCGACCATAATATTCGACTGTGTCAGTAATGCTGGAGTCCAGGGCATGGCTTTGAGATGGATTTCCTCCTTCCTCACAAATCGGTTCCTGGCAGTTCGCATGGCGAAATTTTCATCCCAGAAAATGTAATTGACATGTGGGGTCCCTCAGGTGTCCTTCCTCTCTCCCTTGCTGTTAAATCTATACTTCCTCCCCCTGAACTGGTCTCTGTGTGAGAGAAAAGCTGTCAGATTTAATTACGCAGACGACCTTCAGTTGGTATTTGATATCAGTCCTACCTTCCCCTCTGCACTCTATTTCCAATCCACATTAAGTTTCATCAGCGCCTGGATGAATGACAACCAACTGAAATTAACCCTGACAAAACTGAGCTCATCCTCACAGGGGATCAGCTTATCCTTGGAGTACCAATTTTTATCCCCCTACTCTAGGAAGTCCCCCACTACCTGCAACGTCCGTTAAGAACTTAGGGATCATGATTAGTAACAATCTCTCCATGAAGGCTTAGATAAGTGCAGTGGTTTCAGCATTCTTCTTTCAACTCTGCAGAATCAGGAAGATCAGTAGATTCTTAACCACTGAGGCCCTAACGTGACTGTCCTTGCCTTGGTAACCTCGCATATTGATTACGCCAACTCCCTTTACGTTGGTATCCCCGCATATCAACTACAACATTCGCAACTGGTGCAAAATCCTGCAGCCAGACTCATCACCCACCAGCCTCTACGAAACCACATTAAACCCCTATTAAAGAGTCTTCCCTGGCTCCTGGTTGCTAAACATTGTGCCTTCAAACTGGGATGCACCACATTCAAAGCCTTAATGGGTAATGGCCCTGCCTTATTCTCCTCCAGGTTTCAGCGCTATATCCATTCCCGAGAACTGCGCTCCTCGAATCTTAAATTACTGACCACCCCCGCATTTAAACGTAAGAAACACGGTGGGCTTGGATTCGCAGTACTGGCTCCACAGCTCTGGAATTTGCTCCCCGTGGAAATTAGGCTCACTGCCTGTTATTCACAGTTCTGGAAACTAGTTAATACCTTTCTGTTCACTCAGGCATATCTGTAAGTTAAATGCATCACTGTCGCAGCTCCTCTCTTGCTCTTCAACACCATGAAACCGTTTGGTGTACGTGCGCTATATAAGTTCATTTAACATAACATAACATAACATAACATAACATAACACAGTCATGTTCTCACTGCGGGGATATGGCCCCGAAAACTTTGCGGGATCAGTTTCGAAAGTAGTTGGAGGCCCGGTAGTCGGCCCCATGTCGTTCCAGGCCCCGGTCCCATGGGAGGTCGAGGGCCCGGCCTTAGAGCAAGCACCATCATTCGAAGTCTTCCCACTCGGAGTCAGGTAAGGCGAAGCACAAAAAGTCGAGGAAGTGTTGCCGCTCTTTGTCCTCCCCTCGCCGGTCACTGGACACTGCTGAGAGGGCAGGTGGCACTGCCCCTGCGGCTCTAAAGGAGCCTGAGCAGTTACCGATGGCTTACCCACCTTTTCCGGGTCCATCGGTGACTCCAGCCGAATTGCAAGAGTTCGTGTCTGCAATAGCACGTATCTTCGGCCCGTGCTGCCCTGTCGCCATGCCTTCGGGCCCTGCGGGCCCCACTGTTCTGCATTCATCGACATCGACGGCTCCGGCCCCGACATCGTCGACGCCTAGTGGCCTCCATGGCTCCGGCCGTGGCTCCCCATTCTTGCAGGTGGAACCCGTACGGCCCCCACTGACATCAACGCTGCCGGTGGCCCCTGGCAAACAACGCCAGCATCGACTTCTTTTCCGACGTCGGCACGGTGCCGGAGGGATGTCTCCCGACGCCGATCCCGACAGGGGAATTTTACCCTTTTATTCACCCATATCCTCATCCACTTGTGGAGGAAGGAGAGGACTGAGAGGGGTTTGAATACCCTCTCGCAGCACAGTGCGAGTCTGTCCCCGACTGGGATGAGGAGGCGGAGGCCGGTGTCCCGGATTACACTCCATTATATCGAAGTTTAGACCCAAATGTACTGGGACCCGGGTATTCAATGTGGCAGGGAAGAGGGTTCCAGTATGTACACTATAGAGAACACAATAAACTATTTGTACTGTTCTACGTGAAAACAATTACACATTTAATGAGAGATGTTATTTATTCACATCCTCATCCAAGCACATATATGCAAAAACGTGTTCAATGAATATAAAAAATGTTCCCGAAGAATAGAGGGGGAAAAGGTGGGGTAGGTAAGTGGTTTTGTGAGGATTGGGGTTGAGTGAATAGTTTCAAAGGTTCAATGGGGTCACAGAATGAATAGTGGACATCACATAGGCATGTTTTTGAACAACATAAACAACATTTGGAAACTTAGCCCATATATTAAAACACAGTAACAATAATTTGTTGTTCATGGGTAGGTGAAGATATAAAAGTCGAACTTTCGACCCCTGAATAGCGTAGGTTGAGTTCCACCTTACTATGGGGTCTTCCTCAGGACTAGGATGTGAAGTGGGGTGGGAGGGGGCACCTAGGGTTAATGAAAAAATAATAAAATAAAACTAGCGAAGATACATCTATTTAAGAAAAGGCATAAATGCCTCCCCTTGGGCCCAAGGACACTTTCTCAAGGACGACCCACTGTAAGTCTTCTGGGGCATGATTGGCTGTTCTAAAGTAGTCGACCAGTGGTGCTCCCTGGACCTCGCACCTTATTCTACTGCAGTGTTGCAGGATTCGTGCCTTAGTTTTGTTGTGTTTTTCCTACGTAAATGAGCCCACCCGGGCATGTGATACTATAAATTACGTTGCTGGTATTGCAATTGCTGAATGATTTGAGATCTATGTTGTGTTGTTTGTATGTGAATTGCTTGGTTTGTACAGTCATTTTGCATGCCTTACACTGTCCGCATCTAAAATGTCCTATTTTCACAGGCAAGTTCCACAAGGCTTGTAATGTGGGTGATTAAGGACTGTCCAAGAAGGAACTGACCACATGGTCCCTAATACTCTTTGCCTTTTTAAAGGAGTTCATGGGGGAGACCGTTGGTCAATATCATCAGCAACCAAAGCCCAACGTTTATTCACAATCTTGCGGATGGCATTACTCTGTGTGCAGTATGTCGTTACGCAAATCATTCTCTCCAGACTCATCCTTCCTCTCCTGTATCATGAGAAGTACTTCACTGGGACTGTACCATGCCCTCTTCTGCGCTTTTTTGATAAGTCGTCGTGGATGACCCCTCTCCAGAAGACTTGCACTCAGATCTTCAGATTCTTTGAAATAATCATCTTTCTTGGTGCAATTTCGGCGTATCCGCAGAAATTGACCTACCAGCAAGTTGTCCCTTAGGCCACAGTGATGGTGGCTGTTGTAGCGTAGCAATGAATTGCCCTCAGCTGGTTTCCGATACAGAGTCGTGGATAATTTATTATCTTCCTGAAAAATGGTGATATCAAGGAAATCCACCTGGTTGTTGTCAGGCTGTAATGTGAACTGGATGTCTTGGCTCCCCTGGTTAAGCCAACTATGGAAGGAATCCAATTCCTCTTTGGTGCCTGTCCAAAGCATCAGCACATCGTCAATGTAGTGTGGCCACCACGTGACATGGTTGTAATAGGGGTTACTTCCATTAAAAACATGCTTCTGTTCAAAGTCATCCATGAAGATGATGGCTAGGACTGGCACGAAGGCTGCCCCCATCACGACACCCTTGGTCTGTAGATAAAAGCAACCTTGAAAAAGGAAAATATTTTTCATCATAGCGATGGTCAGAAGAGCAATAATAAATTCTGTAGGTACTGCCATGGGTGCAGGGCGTCTGTCCAGCGCCTGTTGAATAACATCAAGGGCCTTTGTCTGCGGGATGCTAGTGTACAATGACACAATATCTCATGTAACTAGTAGTTGATTCTCATTGTCAAAACAATGCCCATCCACCAAGTTGATGGTCTGGAGTGTGTCTTGTAAGTATGTTTCTGTTGTTTCGTCAATAGGTTTTAGAAACACATCAATGTATTTACAGAGTGGTTCCAAAATCGAACCACATCCGGACACGATTGGTCACCCTGGTGGTTCATGCATACTCTTATGGATCTTAGGCAGAGTATATATTGTAGGTCGTCGAGGGTCATTCTGGTTCAGATAGCGAAATTCATGTTTACTCAAGAAACCCTGCTCCTTGCCTTCCTTAGTCAGGGTGAGGATCTCTAACACCAGATCTTTAAAAGGATCAGTGTGTAATTTTCAGTAGCTCACCCCATCACCGAGTTGGTTAAAGATCTCCAATTTATACTTCTCAGCATCTTGTACCAAAATCGCCCCCCCCCCCCTTATTGGCGGGTTTAATAACAATGTCTTTGTTATTCAAGTGTCGTCAGGGCTTCTCTTTCTTCTTAGTTACGTTTAGCCTTGTATGTTTGTATACTTCCAGGGTCTTACATACATCTTTCAGTACGGTATGCTCATAAGCCGGAATTTGATTGGTCATTGTGGTAGATGGTGGCACGAAAGTTGAGGGTACTCTGAGTCCAGTGTTAGATGTAGTTAAGGACGGTGGACTGTTCCTGAAGAAGTATCTGAGTCTGATCTTGCGAAAGAACTTCATAAGCTCTGTCTTGATAGCAAAATGATTTGGATGGGCAGTCGGCACAAAAGATAAACCCTTGCTGAGAATGTTTATCTCATCATCCTTCAAGACGTATGAGGAGATGTTGACCACAGGGTTGGACCGTCTCTCTACCATCTGTAGACTTTCCTGCAGTGGCTATTTCTCCAAGGCTCTCTGGTGGGAAATGGACTTGTTTCTGGGTCTTTCCTCGTCCCCTCTCCCAGTTGAGGTTGGATGGTTGCTGTCCTCATGGTGTGCCTCTTTGCCAGTTGCCCCCTCTGCCTCTCAGTGGTCGCCATTGACCTTCTCCTAAAAAAGGAAAAGTGCCTTGACGCTGGTTCCAGTCACCTTGGTATCTGTAGCTTGTACTTGGACCCCCTTGATCGTTGCCACTGTCTGTGCTGTATGAAGAATCTGAGAATGTTGTGTAGTTCCTACGACCACGGTAACCACCTCTCCCTCTGCCGGTGAAGCGGCACTTGTTATCTTGCTTATATTAGTCCTCGTTCGGGTAAGGATAAGCGTTTTCTTTTCGTAATAGCTAATGTCCTTAGAGAGTTTCTCTAGTTTTTTGTGTTGGGTGTTTGTTTCGAACTCTTTCAGAGTTTTAGCAAGGTGCTCTAATGCTTCCTTAGCATTAGATAATGCAGTGTTACCAGCAATTTCAGATCTCAAGGTCACAATGTCACGTTGAAGTACTTGTACTTGTTCTGCTGCTGTTTCTACTCTCAGCACCATCCAGTGCCGGGAGCAGTTATTGGCAACAAAACTGAAGCCTTTCTTAAATTTAGGGACGTCGATGAAGATCGCCGGTTCGTTTTTCACTTGGAGCCCCACTGGGATGCTGTTAGATTATAAATATTTTTTCAATAGATGGGTGTGTAGTCGAGTCCGAATCAGCTTTATTTCAAGTCGTTCTAGACATGCTATTTTGTCATTG
Organism: Lissotriton vulgaris; assembly: GCF_964263255.1. Lineage (NCBI taxonomy): Eukaryota > Metazoa > Chordata > Amphibia > Caudata > Salamandridae > Lissotriton > Lissotriton vulgaris. Next base: position 1,185,216,150 of record NC_141687.1, read on the forward strand.
AGCGTATAATCAATATTGGGTGTGTCTGAAGATAGAAATTGATTAGATTTATCTTGTATTAACGGATTAATATACTCCTCCGTGGATGACAATGTTTCGCTCTCTACCATTGTGAAGGAGGTATATAAGTTACAAAAAACCTCCCAGGTATGCACCTGCTCAGAAGCCATTACATAGAAGGGTAGACCCAAAAGTACTGGGACCTGGGTATTCAGTGTTGCAGGGAAGAGGGTCCCAGTATGTACACTTATAGAGAACCCAAAAAATGATTTGTACTGTTCTACGTGAAAACAATTACACATTTAATGAGAGATGTTATTTATTCACATCCTCATCCAAGCACATATATGCAAAAACGTGTTCAATGAATATAAACAATGTGCCTGAAGAATAGAGGGAGAAAATGTGGGGTAGGTAAGTGGTTTTGTGAGGATTGGAGTTGAGTGAATAGTTTCAAAGGTTTAATGTGGTCACAGCATGAATAGTTGACATCACATAGGCATGTTTTTAAGCCACATTAACAACATTTGGAAACCTAGCCCATATATTAAAACACAGTAACAATAATCTGTTGTTCATGGGTCGGTGAAGATATAAAAGTCAACGTTTCAACCCCCAAATAGGGTAGGTTGAGTTCCACCTTACTATGGGGTCTTCCTCAGGACTAGGACTTGAAGTGGGGTGGAAGGGGGCACCTATGGTTAATGAAAGAATAATAAAATAAAACTAGCGAAGATACATCCATTTAAGAAAAGGCATTAATGGGTTGAATAATAACCAGAAAGTCGCCATAAGTGTGGGGCTGAGTCAACGAAGGAAGGTGGGCCCATAGGCTCCTAATGTCAGAGAGCGCGCTAACACCTGAAAAATAAGGTGTGTACATGAGTGGCCTCATACTGAAGGAATGCCACATACATCAAAGCTTGGGACCAATGTCCACATAAGGGCATGCTATATAGTCATGTTGTGAACTGAACAAAACAATTATTGCCATAATGAGGAACACAGGGTTTCTTTTACTGAAACTGATTCCTCATGATTATTCAGAAACATCAAAAGTAACCAAGAGTATATTAATCAGTGAAGTACTAAAATAACCAGAGCACCAAGCGCTAGACACGCAAACATAGTTAAAATAAATACCTGGTCAAAGGTATGCACAATTACTTAGGTGAGGGCATGGAATCTGTTTGCAAGGAAAAACATAGGGGAGCAAAAATACCATCCCAGAGAATTACTAAACTCTACTTAGGGTAGAAAGAACTGTGGTCAAAGACTCACCGCTCCTCTGTGGTACAAGTGATTCAAGAAAGGACAGCCCGTACCTCAATCGGCAAAGATTAGTGAGAGAGCACATTCACCACTTAGAAAACGCAGTTAGACAACTAACATCATAATGTACCAGCACCAGGAAATCCATCGCAAAGCTTACCGCGGGTCCTGTCGTCAGCCCTCCAAAGTCGATCGCAGAGAGTGCAGGCGGGCCGGGGAAGGCTGCTTATATACACGTGCATGTTCAGCGCATGTCCCTGCAGCCTCTAGATGCTGACAGGTACACTAGCATCCCGCAGACAAAGGCCCTTGATGTTATTCAGCAGGCGCTGGACAGATGCCCTGCACCCATGGCAGTACCTACAGAATTTATTATTGCTCTTCTGACCATAGCTATGATAAAAAACTTTTCAATTTTTCAAGGTTGCTTTTATCTACATACCAAGGCCGTCACGATGGGGGCAGCCTTTGCGCCGGACCCAGCCATCATCTTCATGGATGACTTTGAATAGAAGCATGTTCTAAATTGAAGTAACCCTTACTACAACCATGTCACGTTGTGGCGACGCTACATTGACGATGTGCTGATGCTTTGGACAGGCACCAAAGAGGAATTATTTTCCTTCCATAGTTGGTTTAACAAGCGGAGCCAAGACATCCAGTTCACATTACAATCGGACAACAATCAGGTGGATTTCCTTGATATTACCATTTTCCAGGAAGATTATAAATTATCCACAACTCTGTGTTGGAAACCAGCTGAGTGCAATTAATTGCTACGCTACAACAGCCACCATCCCCGTGGCCTAAGGGACAACTTGCCTGTAGGTCAATTTCTGCAGAGACGCCGAAATTGCACCAAGAAAGATGATTATTTCAAAGAATCTGAAGATCTGAGTGCAAGACTTCTGGAGAGGGGTTATCCAAGACGACTTATCAAAAAAGCGCAGAAGAGGGCATGGTACAGTCCTGATAAGTACTTCTCACGGTACAGGAGAAGAAGGATGAAAGTCTGGAGAGAATGATTTGCGTAACGACATACTGCACACAGAGTAATGTCATCCGCAAGATTGTGAATAAACGTTGGGCTTTGGTTGCTGATGATATTGACCAACAGTCTCCCCCATGAACTCCTTTAAAAATGCAAAGAGTATTAGGGACCATGTGGTCAGTTCCTTCTTGGACAGTCCTGAATCACCCACATTACAAGCCTTGTGGAACTTGCCTGTGACAATAGGCATTTTAGATGCGGACAGTGTAAGGCATGCAAAATGACTGTACAAACCAAGCAATTCACATACAAACAACACAACATAGAACTCAAATGATTCACCAATTGCAATACCAGCAACGTAATTTATTGTATTATGTGCCCGTGTAGGCTCATTTACGTAGGACAAACACAACAAAAGATTAAGGCACGAATCCTGCAAGGTGCGAGGTCCAGGGAGCACCACTGGTCGACCACTTTAGAACAGCCAATCACGCCCCAGATGACTTAAAGTGGATCGTCCTTAAGAAAGTGGGAGGTAATATAGGATCCATTTTGAATCATGAGTGAACATTATGTCAAGTATTCCATCCAACATGTTTTTGGTATGGACTGAACTCAATGTTGCCAATAAGGACTATTATACCTCCTCAACACTAGTCCCTGGCCGCCACCCTCAATGATTTTTAATTAGGGTTTTGCTAACATGATATTGCAGTGCCCAACCTGAATAGAACACTGCTCAATTTAATTTAATACTCCTAACTCAAGGCATTGCCTTGATACCCCCGGTTTAAGGCTGGTTTTTGTATCCACATCAGGGGCTGACTTTATCTACTTTGCTAATACGTTCTAACAGTGCCCAACCTGATAATGGCACACTGCTCATTTTAATTCAATATTCCTAAACGCTAGGCTTTGCTTTGGTACCCTGGGTTTAAGGCTGGTTGTTGTATTCCTAATTAAGGTTTATTTTCCCAATTTTGCTACACGATCGAGCAGTGCCCAACCTGATTAGAACACACGGCTCCATTTAATTTTATACCCCTCACGCAAGATATTGCTTGGACACACCCGGTTATAATCTGCTTTCCCCATCCTTTCTAAACCGGGACGCAGTGATGCCGTGCCCTGTCAGCATTTAGTAGCTGCAGGGACACACGCTGAACATACACACGTATATATAAGCAGCCTTCCCGCCTGCACTCTCCGCAATCGACTCTGGAGGGCTTAAGGCAGGACCCGCGGTAAGCTTTGTGATGGATTTCCTGGTGCTGGTACATTATAATGTTAGTTGTCTAACTGCGTTTTCTAAGTGGTGAATGTGCTCTCTCACTAATCTTTGCAGATTGAGACACAGGATGTCCTTTCCTGAATCATTTGTACCACGGCGGAGCAGTGAGTCTTTGACCACAGTTTTTTCTACCTTAAGTAGAGTTGAGTAATTCTCTGGGATGGTATTTTTACTCCCCTATGTTTTTCCTTGATTACAGATTCCATGCTCTCACCTAAGTAATTGTGCATTCCTTTGACCAGGTATTTATTTTAACTATGGTTGTGTGTCTAGCGCTTTGCGCTCTGGTTATTTTAGTACTTCATTCAATAATACACTCTTGGTTACTTTTGATGTTTCTGAATAATTACGCTGAATCAGTTTCAGTAAAAGAAACCCTGTGTTCCTCATTATGGCAATAATTGTTTTGTTCTGTTCACAACATGACTATGTAGAATGCCCTCATGTGGACATTGGTCCCGAGCTTTGATGTATGTGGAATTCCTGCAGTATGAGGCCACTCATGTACATACCTTATTTTTCAGGTGTTAGCGTGCTCTCTGATATTAGGAGCCTATGGGCCCACCCTTCCTTTATTGACTTAGCCCCACACTTATGGCGGATTTCTGGTAATTATTCAACCCATGTATGCCTTTTTTAAATAGATGTATCTTCGCTAGTTTTTTTTTTTTCATTAACACTAGGTGCCCCCTCCCACCGCACTTCACGTCCTAATCCTGAGGAAGATCCCATAGTAAGGTGTAACTCAGCCTACACTATTCGGGGGTCAAAAGGTCTACTTTTATATCTTCACCTACCCATGAATAACGGATTATTGTTACTGTGTTTTAATATATGGGATAGGTTTCCAAATGTTGTTTATGTGGCTCAAAAACATGCCTATGTGATGTCAACTATTCATTCTGTGACCACATTGAACCTATGAAACTATTCACTCAACCCCAATCCTCACAAAACCACTTACCTACCCCACCTTTTCCCCTTCTATTCTTTGGGGACTTTGTTTATATTCATTGAACACGTTTTTGCATATATGTGCTTGGATTAGGGTGGGAATAAATAACATCTCTCATTAAGTGTGTAATTGTTTTCTCGTGGAAAAGTACAAATCATTTTTTGAGTTCTCTATAAGTGTACATACTGGGACGCTCTTCCCTGCAACACCAGATTACACTGTGGCGCTTGGTTCACCATCTCCTTCAGCTACTATGGAGGAGAGTGGTTCCTTTTCCACGGTGCTACGTAGGGTGGGGGAGGATCTTGGCCTCAAGCTCCCTACAGTGGCTGTTAGGACCAACCTACTGACTGATGTGCTTCGGCCAGGTTCCTTCTCTACAGAACCGCTGTTGCCGTTAAATGATGCACTTACTGATGTGGTTCTGGGCACTTGGTCCAGCCCCAACACAGGGGCCCCTGTAGACAAAGGAGTGGGCCGACGCCATCGCCTGGCCCTGGGCTACCCTGCCTTCCTCACCCAGCACCTTACACCTGAGAATTTGGTGGTTTATTTATTTATTTATTTATAGGTTTGTACCGTGCTAGGAATTGACTCCCGGAGGAGTATCTCTGCGCCTGTGACCTAGATAGCGTTTTCTGCAAGTCCGGAGGAAATGATTTATGATTGAAACAAAAAGGTCTTAAGTTGTTTCCTGAAACTCAGATGTTCTGTACATTTCCTAAGTGACAGGGGTAATCCATTCCACAAGGTGGGACCGGCTACGGACAGAGCCCTGCCACTTCAGGCTTCGAAGTCCCCGAGTGCTTTTCCTTCTGCTCCACCGGACAAGGACTCCAAGAAATTGGAGCAGTTTGGCAAGAAGATTTATACTTCCACAAGTTCTGGACTGCAGTCTGTGAACACTGCCTGTCTCTTGGGCCGCTATTCCCATTCTGTATGTCGGATGCGGTTGAGCAGGTGCTAACTCAGTGTCTGGAGGTGGCCCGGACAGTTCTCTCTGGAGCTCTTATGGAGAGGAGAGGTGTGGCCAAGTTCACCATACGTTGTGGACTTGAGACCGCTGATTCGCTGGGTAGGGCGATTTCCAAAACGGTGGCTATACGGCGTCATGCCTGGTTGAGGACGACTGGCTTTTCTGCAGATGTCCAGAATACTTTGATGGACATGCCCTTCAATGGCATTTGCCTCTTTGGTGAGAAGGCGGATTCCACATTGGAGCGTTTCAAGGACTCTAGGGCCAAGGCCAAGTCCTTAGGCCTTTCGGCCACACATACTCCTTCCGCTTTTAACTTTCGTTTCTTTCGAAGCTCCAGAAGGGGCGTACAAACACGTTCATTTCAGAACAAGCCTGTGCAGCAGCAGTCCCAGCGCATCCGTGGACGTGGGGCTTGCAGAGGCGGGTTACTGGGCCAGCGTGCGGGTCATTTTACCAACACATCCGCTGCCAGTGCCTCCACACCCTCCTAGTTCGGTGTTTCAGGCCCACCAGACGCCAGGATTCGTCATCACCTCCTCCACTGGCGCATCATTACCCCCCCAGCCATGCCACCACAGTTCCACCGCATGTTGGGGGATCATTTGGCACTTCTCCAGCAGGAAGTTACAACCCTCTCGGCCAAGGGGGCCATCAAGCGTGTTCCGATGCCAGAAGTCGGCCAAGGTTGTTACTCCCACTACTTCTGGGTTCCAAAGAAGGACAAGGGCCTACGTCCCATCTTAGACCTTCGGAGTGTAAACCGCTTCCTCAAGAAGTAGCAGTTCAAAATGCTCACTATGGCTCAGGTCTTGTCTGCTCTCGACCCACAAGACTGGATGGTGGCACTGGACCTGCAGGACGCTTATTTATATATTCCCGTCCTTCCGGCCCATCAGCATTACCTGCGATTCACGTTGGACCAGGAGCATTTTCAGTTCACCGTGCTCCCCTTTGGCCTTACCAGTGCCCCTCGGGTGTTCACGAACGTGATGGCGGTGGTCGCAGCTCATCTGCGCAGATCAGGGGTATCAGTCTTCCACTACCTCGATGACTGGCTGTTGAAGGCTGGCTCACCCCAGGCAGTTCTTTCCCACCTCCAGACTACGGCCGACCTCTGCATTTGCTGGGGTTCTCCATCAACGTGCCGAAATCGCATATGATTCCCTCCCAGAAGCTCCCCTTCATCGTAGCGGCTCTGTACAAGGCACGGTTTAGGGTTTATCCGCCCAAACAGCGAGTCTAGGACACTCGGGCTATGATTCCGATCTTTCAGCCGTAGTCCTGGGTTTCAGTCAAGACGACCTTCAGGCTGCTGGGACTCATGCCCTCCTGCATCCTGCTGACTGACCATGCCAGGTGGCACATGCGGGCTCTGCAGTGGGACCTAAAGTTCCAGTGGGAACAGCATCAGGGGAACCTGTCTGACTATGTCCAGATCTCGGAGAGCACTGCACAACAATTGCAGTGGTGGCTCACGAATCAGCATTGGGTCAATGGCAGATGCCTCTTCCTTCCCCAACTGGAGCATGCAGTGGTGACGGATGCGTCCCTCCTGAGATGGGGCAGCCACATGGGAGAGGAGGATATCAGAGGCCTCTCCGGTGGAGTCTCGGCTCCATATCAACCTTCTGGAGCTTTGAGCAATCCTTCTTGCACTGAAGGCATTCCTTCCCTCTGTCAGGGGGAAGGCAGTGTAGGTGTTCACGGACAACACCACCGCCATGTGGTACTGCAACAAACAGGGCGGGGTGGGGTCGTGGACCCTATGTCAGGAGGTTCTGCGCCTCTAGATATGCCTGGAACGTGTCTGCATTTCCTTGACAGTTCAACACCTGGCGGGTTCTTTGAACGCCAGGGCTGACAAACTCAGCCGCCGGTGTCTGATGGATCACGAATGCCGTCTTCAATTGGAGGTGGCGCAAGGTCTCTTTCAACAGTGGTTAGATCTGTTCACCACCGAAGAGAATGAGCAATTTCATCAGTTCTGTGCATTGGAATTTCCAAGGCGGCACTTGCTCAGCAACGTTTTTTGTCGTGAGTGGAGGTGCGGTCTTTTGTACGCCTTTCCGCCAATACCACTTTTGCCCATAGTGCTGAAGAAGATCAGGCGCGACCGGGCCCAAGTCATCCTTGTGGCTCCGGACTGGGCTCGAAGAATTTGATATCCCGAGCTACACAGTATGAGCCTGGATCCCCCGATCTGGCTGCCTCTGCGGTAGGAACTTCTGTCCCAGCAGCAGGGGCGGTTCTCTACCCGAACCTGCCCAGCCTCCACCTACATGCATGGAGATTGAGCGGCGACAGTTGATTCCATTTGGCTTACCAGCTCTTTGTTGGCTACGCAGGCACCAAGAAAGGCCGGACTGTTCACAAGAGGACTATCTCCCTCTGGGTTGTCTTGTGTATCAAGGCCTGTTATTCTTTGACTAAAAAGGAACCTCAGTTGGGGCTGCGTGCTCATTCTTCCAGGGCAACAACAGCCACTATGGCATTGGGAGGAGGTGTCCCCCTGCAGGACATCTGTCAGGCTGCCATGTGGGCTTCACTGCACACTTTTACAAAGCATAATTGCCTTGACAGTCAGGTCCATGGCTTTCTGGTGTAATCTTATTCACAGACCCGCAACCAGGGTTGATATTGCTGGGGTATCTATTCTAAGGTAAGGAATCTATCACTAACATGTCTATTTCAGATGCACAAGTTACTACTTGTGTAATGATATATCTGTAAGCGACATTAGTTAGATAGATTGCTTACCGGCCACCCATCCTACCCATTCTACAAACTGATTTCTAGGGCTAAGGTCATCCTTTCGGCCCTAGTTTCTATGCACCAATGGTCAGTATCTTGCATGGCTCTGCGTTCCTGTTGCGGAAAGTTGATTACAGAACTGACGTCAGCGCACGTGAGCGCGTCTAAGTAGCTCCAGTGACGTCACCCTGGCAAATACGACGCCAACGACGCACGTTGAGGCGAACGACGACGCCTATCGACGCTCAGGGGTACTGCTGACAAAAGCTTTCCGGATTCAGTCTGATGCCTGGGGATATTTTAAGGTTAGGAATCTATCACTAACTAATGTCTCTTACAGATATATTGTTACACAAGTAGTAACTTGTGCACCAGAGACCAGGCCTTTTTCCTATCCCTAGCTTGACATGCTTCCTTGAGGTACTGCCACTAAGCTTCATCCCAGTCCCTCTTAGCTTTCAAAAGATCTACTCTGTAAGCTTTCCTAGCATTTCTAGTCCCCTCTAAGTCCCTTGATTTAACTGCTTTCAATAGTAGGGATCTGGAGTACCTACAAGCCTTGTTGTACCATGTTTGTGCGCTCTTGTTGGTAGGCCCTGAATTCTTTGTATGTGTTGCCACAGTGAAGTGAGAGCTAAAGCTTTCGAAAAAGTAGCAATGAGCATTTGTTACTTCTAACCTCCCTTCCTGGTTTGCCTTTAATGCTGCAACTTCTGCTGTGCAGGCCAACAACTCTATCTGCATATTCTTAAGCTTATTTTGATTGGCAGCTATTTTGTGTCACTTAAGGTGGAGCAAATCTTTTGTTGGCCGAACTTCTTTACCTGCCAGCCACTGGGTCTTCGGCAGTACAGATGCTTCACCCCACAATGATAACATTGTAAGGCAGAGAGGATTGTGATCGCTGTCAGTTGTTTCTCCTACAGCCATTTCTATTACCTTACTGATAAAGCTTTGACTGTCAAGTCTATTAAATTTCTTTGCACCCAGCTTATCAGATTTACAGCCATATTCATCAACCTGAATTGCGCTCGCAAATGGCCAGATTCTGAGAATCTGGCCGTTTGCGAGTGCGATTTTTGCATTTGGGATTCATCATCCCAAATGCAAAAATCGCTATTTGCGAAATCGCATATTTGCGAGGAATTGGATTTAAGGAGTCTCTAATAGAGATTCCTTAAATGCAATTCATCACCCTATTTGAAATTGCGAATTCGCAATATTTTCTCACAATTTACCACGAAATCTGACTTTGTGGTAAATTGCGAAAAACGAGTAAAAAGCACTTTTGTGCATTTTTTACTTTTGCATGTTACACACACACATGTCCTCTGGACATGTGTGTGCGCAACACCTGTTCAAATGTGCATTTGAGGGGTGCTACAGGGTGTCCTTTGGACACCCCTGGCACCCTTCAAATCGCAATCTTATTTGCGATTGGCAAATTGCTATTCGCAAATAAGGAATACTCCCCATTCATTCCTATGGGCCTTTTGGCCCATAGGAATGAATGGGGAGTTTTTCCTTATTTGCGATTAGCAATTTGCTAATCGCAAATAAGGAATCAGTAGGAATCGCAATAAATTTTGCTAATCCTACATGAATCCCGTTTTGCGAGTCCTTAATAGCGAATCGCAATAATTCGCTATTAGGGCCTCGCAAAACGGGAGATTGATGAATCAGGCTGTTAGTCCTGCCATCGGCTGCCCTAATACCAAACTCTACAGTCATGGCTTTAACTTTTAGTACCATTTGGGACCACCTGTTTACAGGTTTAAGATCCAGTAAGCAGACTATCCACTGCTTCTCTTCCTCTTGCACTTCAATCATCTCCCCCCTATCAAGCGGTTCAAATGTAATGTGGAAGTCACCTGCTATATTAAGAAGGGAGTGGGGTTTCTCTTGCCCAGAAGCTCCTTTAATTGTGTGATGGTCGCTGGGAGTCTACCCCACCTGGTGCTTCTCACATATACATCATAGATGTCAATGGTATTACCTGTGTAGCCTTTAAGACGAATTTCCATGACGTCTAGAGAATACGAGGGTAGTTGTGATATACTACAACAAAGGCTAAACTTAGCCCATATAAGTAACCCCCCATGCTGGGAGTCCCCTTTTATTTTGGTTTGCCATGGAAAATAACTAGCATAGCCTGCCTTGTGTGCTGGAACTGTGCTCCAGTTCTCTTGGAATAAACATATATCAATCTTCTCAATAAACTTATTTCAATGCGGAAGAGACCATTTTCTCTTGACCCCCGCCACATTCTATGAGATCATCAAGACTTGTGATCTTTTGGATCGGATCATTGGGGCTTTGTATTATGTAATTCTTTGCAATGCTACCTTCTGAGATACAGTCTCTATCTGGTTTGTTCGTTGGCAGAATTCTCGGAGTAGTCCTGACTGAACCCTGATGCGCCTGTTTACTCTTTTTACCTGGGAAGGGACTACCTGCTCCTAATAACCCAGAAGTATATAAGGAGGACAAAATTGGCATACAGGCTTTTAACGGTATTTTAAAATTGGTACTGGTGTGATGACCAACAGGCCAGCCACTTTGCGACGTAAGTCAATGATTTTACCCCAAGGATGACTCAAGTGCCAATCCATTTGCGTGGCTATGTGCTACTTGGAAATGAATGAATGAATGAATGAATGAATAAAGGCATTTCTATAGTGCACAGCTACTCAAAAGAGTGTCCTGGCACATCGAAGGCCCCTGGAGTAGACCTCCACTACCGGCTACAATTGAAAGAAAGAGAGGGGGAAAGGAGACAGCAGAAAGCGATGGCGGAGTACTTATTGGTTAGAAAACAGAGTTTTGAGACACTTCCTGAAATTAACTAAATCTGTCACTGCTCTCAGTGAAGCGGGCAGCGCATTCCAGGCCTGAGCACCAATGAACCCAAATGAGGAGCCCCCAGCCCGGACACAGGAATATCTAGGGACCGTGGCTAGATTCATTGAGGAAAATCTCAGAGTCCTGGAAGGAACGTAGTGTGCAATCCTTCTGCAAAGGTACTTTGACCACATACCATGCAGGGCTTTAAAGAATAGCACCATAGCTTTAAATCTGATTCTATTCTTTACCGGGAGCCAATGGAGTGCTCTGAGATGGGGGGACATATGAGTCCTAGCTCAAAGCCTGAGGATGGCTCTCAAGGCTGCATTTTGTGCCACCTGCAAACGCTTGAGAAGATATTTTGGAAGGCCGAGGTAGAGTACCTTGACATATTCCAGTCTTGAAGTAATCAGTGCCTGGACCACAGATCTCCTGTTGTCCAAAGTCAGGAGTGTAAGGAGCTTCCTCAGCATCCTGAGGAGGCCAAAGCACGTTCCCACCACCGATTGGACCTGGGCCTTCATAGATAGATGATTACCTATCAAGACGCCCATATTATTTACCTTTTGTTGTGCAGCGAGCAGTGGCAACATATCTTCTGGCCACCAATGTCTCCAGTCATCTGGCGGTTGAGTGGCAAAAAAGATAATTTCCGACTTTTCCTGATTGCATTTAAGCTGGTTCGAACTTAGCCATGCAAACACTTTTGAGAGGCAATTTTTAATCTTGGATCCATCGGCGCTTTACCCTTTGTCACAGGAGAAAAGGAGCTAAGTATCGTCAGCGTATGAGATGATTTTCACTCGAAATGTCTCCGCAAGGACAGCTAAAGGAGACATATGAAAATTAAATAATGTGGGTCTTCAGTTGTTGGACTGCGTCTAAATGGTATAGCAGAAGGTGCTTGTATATGCTCTTATGGGTGAATCTGGGCATTGTAGTAAGCAACACATGTAGGAGGAGGGCATTATATCACCTGCCTTAAGACTGATTGTTAGAAACGGGTGGCGTGGTGCAGAGCGGGCGGGCCAAACTCCAGGGGAAATGTACAAAGCATCCGCGCAGCACACACAGACGACACACAAGGCATACTACAAAAAGAGACTCCATACCAGGTTAGGTGAAAAACAGTATGTGTATTGTAAAATAAACATCAGAAGGAAATTGCAGGTGCAGATAAACTGTGCCAGCCGGTGCTAGGTAATGATTTACACGGGAACTATTTACAGGGCAGCGCCAATCGGGCCGCAGTCAGAACCATCGCTCGTACAGTTAAGGTAAATGGAAGGGTGAAGAATAAAGGTAAACTCCATCACCACATGTATGGATAGTAATCAAAGGAAAGGGTTTTTAGGAATGAGGGGAAATACTGGGCGTTCAGCTAACTGTTTCCCGCAAAGAATGGGTCAAAGAAAGTAGTTGAGTGGAGGTGCAAAGAGGGCGAGGGGATAAGCCCTGTAACCCCTCAATATGTGTGTCGCACAACCAACTCACAAATTAGCATAAAGGACATGCCCTATGCACACTGCAATGAGAATCAAGCATAGGATTGTATCCTGTTAAGTCAAAACATATTCGCAACACAGCTGCCATGAAAAACACAGTTCCTTTAGATTGATGAACTCTTCGTTTAATAGTTCTTGCACGCCAGCCAACACGTGTTTCGTCGCAATTGGAATGTAATTTCTGCTACTCCTCAAGGCTTCAGGAAAGGAATGGTGTAGATGAAGGTCACTAAGCCGGTGATTATTCCGACCCGGCTTCGCTCAAGACCAGGTGTGTTATGTAGAAGGTCCACGTCAAGGACCCGTGAGTTCGGGTATCAAGAGCTCGTGCGTGAGATCTCGGTTGTCAACTTTATTCAGAGGTACGAAAGTGGGGCTTGTTAGGTCCTCCACGGAGATCCGAAATACCCGTGTGTTCAAGGACCCGGGTTGCCGGTCTTGCTTGATCCTCAGCGCTGCAGGTTCGTAGGGTGGGTCAATCATGTTCCTGGTAGTGGCCACACGGGAACTGATACGTTCGCCGTATGTAACCGACCACCAGCCTGTGATAAGAGACTTTCTGAAACACCATTACGGTATTTCGGACCTCCGTGGGGGACCTAACAAGCCGGGTCGGAATTATCACTGGCTTAGCGACCTTCATCTACACCTTTCCTTTCCTGAAGCCCTGAGGAGTCGCGGAAATTACATTCCAATTGCGACAAAACACGTGTTGGCTATCGTGCAAGAACCAGTAAACGAAGAGCAAATTAATCTGAATGGAACTTTGGTTTTTTTTGCCAGCTGTGTTGCGAATATGTTTTGACTTAACAGGATACAATGCCATGTTTGATTCTCATTGCAGTGTGCATAGGGCATGTCCTTTATGCAAATTTGTGCGTTGGTTGTGCGACACACATATTGAGGGGTTATAGGGCTTATCCCCTCATTGCAGTGTGCATAGGGCATGTCCTTCATCACTACATGTATAACAGCCAGGACCTTCTGGCTACGTCATGACCTGGGCGACCTTGTTAAAAGTATCAGGCCTAAACATAAGGCATGAAGCATAAACAAAGGGCCTAGAATAACACGCCAGGTCAGCATATAAACGCATCCTGCACAGGCGTGGAAGAAAAACATTAGGCACATGACACATGACCATGGAGGCATACACATATTTGCATAAACCATGGTAACCTTACATTAAACCTGCACATTGGCATTGGCATCATCATAAGCATAAAAGCAGTAACATATGAGATCAGGCGTAATCTAAAGCATCCTATTAGGCATCTCATTCGCATAACCAACCTTCACAGTGGGCATAACCCTTAAACATCATGGTAATACTGTTGGGGGAAAGTTGCATGAGGCATCTCAATATGCATAAACAACATAAATAACCCATGAGGCAGGAAGGCTTTGAGGGAAAACAATAGGCATCCACCTGTGGGCATAAACATTGTAGGCATGAAGCATTAGGCATAAAAATAGAGCATCCTCACAGTAGCCTAAACCTGCGCCCGGGGCCTCTCATCAGCAAAGAAACCTTAGGCGGGAAAACATCATTGCATGACACTAGCATCATCAGTAGCATACAGGCCACAGTAGGCCTGCCTATTATACTCTGCACCAATTCTAGGGTATAAACATATTATCATGTGGCACCTCTTTTGCAGGAACACAATAGACCTGAAATCAGCACTGAAAACCTGAGAGAAAAGCATTAGGTATCATCCTAGGTACAAATGCATTATGCAACAATATTATGCAATAAATCATATGGGGCAATAGGTCTCGCCAGCATAAACACAGTTCGCCCCAATCTGGGGCACAACACTCTGAAACTGGCCCCAGACCAACTGGCCTCTCTCCGGGACTCAAATGGCCTCTGTCCCGCAAAGTCAGGGCTGGCTGCAAAAACAGCAAAAGCAAAGTGTCTCTCACTCCTCTCTCTCTTCTCCTGAGGAGTACAATGCCCCCAATACGTTGCAGCTGCCCACTGTCAACCAAGCAGGCAGGGGGGAATCCCACACACCTGGATCTCCTCGTAGCGCTTTAGAATCCCAGGGCTGCAGACGTCCGCTCCTCTTCTCCTGGGCACAGTTGTAGCTCCTTGGCAGCAAGCCGAGCACAGTCGATGTGAATAAGGCACTCTGGCAGCACCCCAATGCAGCACACACGCAGGGGAACTGAAATATAGCGCTTTAACAGCACAGGGCTGCAGGCGTCAGCTCCTCTTCCCCTGGCACCTTGAATATAGTGCTTGCAAGGCACTAGGTCCCACTAGAAGCTTCAGGGACAGAAGATAGTGTACTCCTCTGGTAATCAGGAAAACAGCACCCACCAGGCGCTAGAGTGCAGGCAGAGCAGCACAGTCACTTCAAATATGGCCCTTACCAGGTGCTAGATGACCCACAGTTCCCAGGGTCCCACCCGTGGGAGTAGCGCCCACGCTCCTCACCTCCTTGGAGTGCAGGCAGTCAAAGTATAGCACTCACGAGGCGCTATGGCAGCAGAGCAGGCAGGCCAGGCTGGGCAAGATCAGCAGACAGTGGGCACTCATCAGTACAGGACAGCAGCTCCTAGAAGCAGTCATCTCCCATAAAGTGGCACTCCTCCTGACACAGCAGTCTTCACTCCAGCAAAGGCTCCCACTGGCCCTGTGGACAGCAGATGGGTACAGAGGGGCTCAGGGGCCAGCACACAGGCCCATGTGCCAGTACCTCCTGCCAGAGTATCACCTCTTATTCCAGTCCACCCTCAGTCTGAGCATCTCTACTGCTCTACAGATACACCCCTCCTCCCACCTACCAGAAAGAGCTGGAAGCTTCTAGAAGGTCCCTGGCAGTTCCAGCCTCACTGTCACTGAGGGAAGTATAGAGCACCTTGTCGCTTCAAACACTAGACCACCAACCCACCTCAGGCAGGCGGCACAAGCAGACAGAAATGGCATTCATTTTAAAAGTGACATTTCTGCAATGGTGAAAATAAAGGTGCGTACACCATTACACAGCATTTATTATTTTCCTCTCACACCACACATGGCATATACATTTCCTACCATGGGGGAGATGTCCCATAAAGGGGGGGTTCCTAATATACCTATGTAAGGCAGAAAGCACACACACTTTGCACTGCTAACCAGTGCCAAAGTGTCCAACATCCTGAACCTACCAATTCCATCACAGTGAAAGGGCTAGGGGAAAAGCAAAAAGTTTCGGGATGACCCTGCAAGCAGGGCCAAGTCCAACACTGATCAATATTGAATCTGAGTTTAGCCAGGAGAGAAAAAGTCATAAGGAGCCATAGTATATCCCTGGTGATCTCATCCAGTACAAAGGAGCAACAATCATATAACCAGCCTTAGTATATGTATAGTTAAGTAAATTATGGCCTAGGAGCAGCAAAGAAAGAACCCCTATAAAACTTTCTTAATATATACATGAGGATTCCACATGGAGTTGCAGGGTGCAACCCCGGGGGGGCAGGGGGAGGGGTTGCAAACCAACTATATTGTATTCTTCAGGAGTCCAGTCATGAGGGCGGAGGAGGATCCCTTGAACAACCAGTCCACTTGTGAGCAACATATGAGCAGCCACTGTCTACCTATCATAGTTATGACACATGGCTATATGTAGTTGGTGATGTTCAAATCTAGCAGCAATATAGTGTCCTTTCTGTGATTATGTAATGAGAGATTACATTTATTTGTGTGTTATATAAACTACAATGATCTTTCCTAACTCAGTCCCAGCATATTCTCATATCACTCATGGCAGCATACCTTTTACCCGCAAACACCCTTGCTGCATACCCTTTCCCCTTGCATTCTGGCCAAACCTCAGTGCCACATTGGCTGTAAGTCCGGAGGTTGCCACCAACCGTTGTTGTGTTGTCTAAGTTTACAGTCTAGTCTTTTGAGGAGGTGACATGTTGGTGCCCAAGAACTACATAAGAATAGATTGTATTGCTGCCACAAAGCAAACAAGCCCATAGATCATACCACCGACACGCCTAAGGAGCACTAAAGGCAAGCCAGTTTATGCCTATCTGTACACAAAAAACTGCCAGCCACTAGAAACTCTGCGCTCATTCACTCGGGACTTTATTGATCTACAGAAGAGCAAAACTATTGATGCTATAACTCTGATTGTTTACTTTTTCACTCAGAGGTACCCTAACATAAACACTATCAATTCCCTTAGAATCGAAAATTTATATCAACCTCTGTAACTTTAAAAGATGTTGTCCTTTACTAATGCAGAGTAGACAGAAAGATGCTACATTGAATCAATGCTGAGTACTGCAGACCTGCACTCCGGGCATAATTTCAGCATGCCCTTTGTGACCAAGGCATAACTTTCTGAGGATTGTACCCTACTATTTGATGATCTAGTGCCTGCCAACTATAAAATTCACAGTCAAGATAGGACAAATGTAGTTGGAGGGGCAAGTTGTACGGAAACAGGCCATTAGTTGTGTGGTCTGCTCAAATAATGGGTCCACATTTGACCTCCACTGGGAACCAAGCACCCTACTTCAGAGCTTGACTGCCTCAGGATAGCGGAGCGGGGCAGCCCAAGGCCCACTCAATGGTGGTTGTGTGGGCTAGTAATCACCATTCGCTGGCACGCAATAATAACAGTCAATAAATAATTGTGCAGTCTGTGCTTTTTCTTTTGAAAAAGGAAATATACATGTTTTACACACACACACTACTCAATACTGTGCAGTAATTTACAAATATGCATAAATCTGATGGAAATACCTTTTGACAATATTGTGCAGTCACATATGATCCCCTAAAGCGGTCAAGCTCAACAAACCACATGTCAAAAACCATTATTTTAGGAGTGAATCCAAAAATCAGTAATAAACATGTGTAAATGTTAATAAAACAAATGCATTTTATCAGCAATCCCTGTCAACGCTATTATTTCAATAAAGCATTACAAAATATCATGTGTGCGTGTGTTTCTTATATACTTTCAACCATTGAAAACGCAATTACTAAAATAGTCCCTAGAGGGCTTCATGCTATGATCACACAGCATGTGACCATAGACTTCACCCCTAGAGGGTGTTGTACAGTACGTACACTCCTTTACACAACATTAGGCCACAATAACTACGACCATAAACTTAGCCTCTAAAGGTCGCTGCACTCCCAGCTGTATAGCTGAATCTCCAGCCAGGAGTATGCTTGATAAATGCAAGAGAATCCTGTGCTGATACTTCTTTAGGAGACCCTGCACCCGTACGGTCTGTACTTCTGAGTCAGGGTTTGGGGATTCCTGGGGGGAGATGAAATTCTTCTGCAGCTCCCCAGCACCTTTTTTTCCGTTATATTGGTTGTCCACCGTCCTCAGGCCACCATCACAGCAGTAATCAGTGAACTTTTGGAGGCCCCACAGGGCATTATGGGTGTTCCATTGCAGAGCGCATAAATATTTCAATAGCAGCTCCGGCCGCTTTCTTTCTCTGTGTGCTGTGCGGCCTCGTGCCACGCAGTGTGTCCTTTCCCTTGTTTCTTTTCTTTTCCTCGGTTGTGCCCTGCCACACTTGGGTACCCCCATGTGCAAGACAGGACAGGAGCAGCGGAGGAAGTCCAGCTCTCGCTTTTACAGCAGCTTCCTGTGCGAGCATCACTCCTCTGTGCTGCCACAGGAGCTGTCAGGTGTCATCTGCTCTGCCCATCTCCTGCTCCCACCTGGCACAGGCAAGGGAAGCGGGGCAGGTCTACCTCTACTTGGGGAATGCAGCCGCACTACCTCTGTACCATGCTTGGTTCCAGGGCACAGGGATGGGATCCTGAGCTCCTCCTCCTCCAGTCATGGAGGGTGCAACAGTGTTTTCCGATTCCTCCTGGTGGAGCGGGTGCCCAGGATGGGTCCTGGCCCTCATTTCATTTCAGGGCCCGGGTATTGGGATCCCTGCTCTCTAGGTCTATAGGGAGGGGCCTCCACACACTCTCCTTGCCAGAGCTCAGGATTAAAAGTTTCTTTGTGGTGACATCCGGGCTTAGGCCCACTCTGGGGGTTTGAAGTGGTGGGCAGGGGAGCCCCACATGCTCCGAGTCTCACTGGAGATCAGAGGTCAAAAACTTTGTCTGCTCAGGCTTTGGGGATGTTTCTCCTTCCACCTGGAGCACTTTCCACAGGCCTCTTAGACTCTAAGGTGGTGAACTTTGTAGAGGGCTGGTCCTACTGGCTCCCCGAACCAGTCTTTGACCTCTGTTTCCTCTGGAGTTTCTCTCCTCCTTGGTGCAGAAGCCCAGTCTTTACCCCAACTAGTCCTCTGGGGATACAAGCCGACCAGCTACCTTGGTTCTGGGGAGAGCCCGACTGGTCCTAGGGTCAACTGTAATCAGAGTCCTTAGTCTTTAGGGATATCAGTGGTGTTCCTCCTTCCAGTTGCCTGTGGCTGCCGCCTCTAGTCCCAGTAAATTTTTTCACAGCTAAGGGTACCCTCAATATTTATTTCTTTTAGGTCTAGAGGAGGGGGAAAGAGCGGAATATACACTGTAAAGAGACCTCTGGACTGACCTATCTAATTTCAACAAATTGGTATATCTCAAAAAAACATTTTTCTACAAGGACACAGCAAAACTATATCAGTACAAACAAGAAACTAAATTTCTCATTTAGGCTTTATTTATCATTTAATTTTCCTAGTTTGTAGTTCATTTCAGAAAGCCATTTTTTTGTTATTTTTCAATAATTTTGTATACATACAAAGACAAAAAAACACATTTTATCAATCCTATATTTTAGAAAAAAATAATATTAAAATAGGTACACAATACAGAATTTCATATAGCACCCCCACCTAAACATTCCATAATAAAAATGAAGCTAGATAAAACAGCTCTATTCATTCATCCATGTCAGTCTCACCAATAATACTGTTCATACATACAATCTCTTACATACTACGCACAAGGGATCTAGAAAGACAGACAAACAATTGAATTTGCAAAGGTCCACAATGGGGATATTATTTAGATATTATACATAGATGCCATTCCCAATTTTGCATTTGCTATCCTTGTTTAGGGAATCCTTCTCAGTTGGATTTTCAGTTGCCTGTCAATGGCCTACGTACGTTTCGGTGCACAAATAAAACTTTGCCACCTTCATCAGGGCCAATATATATACAATATCCTTCAAGGTAGGGGTATCTTCACATCTGCTTTTATGTAATAGCTGTACAGTTGCAGGTTACATATTAGAATCAGACTTTTTTATTTTTCCTGCAGATATTTAAATGCCCAAGTCAGGAAAAAGCTCTTTTCTGCTTTCCACAGAGCTACAATATCTTGTTCCGTGTCACAAGTAACTGTGTCTAGTATAGAATTTAAGGACACCAGTCACGTCTCTTTTCTTCTTCTTTGTGCACATATAAAAAGATTCTTATTAGTTTTTGTTTTGTTTCTGGAGGAGGAAAGTCCTGTTGATAGATTTCACTGGAGTGTTTTTCTATCTCGTTATTACTGGAGTCTCCACCCGGAGCGAGTTATCACTCGTGTAGATAGATTATTCATTCGTCCGTTAGTTTAGCTTAGGAAGTCCACATCTCGCTTTCACAGCAGCTTCCTGTGTGAGCAGCACTCCTCTGTGCTGCCAAGGGAGCCGTCAGGTCTCATCTGCTCTGCCCATCTCCTGCTTCCACCTGGCACAGGCAAGGGAAGCGGGACAGGCCTGCCTCTACTTGGGGAATGCAGCCGCACTCCCTCTGCACCATGCTTGGTTCCAGGGCACAGGGATGGGTTCCTGAGCTCCTCCTGCTCCAGTCATGGGGGGTGCAACAGTGTTTTCCAATTCCTCCTGGTGGAGCGGGTGCCCAGGATGGGTCCTGTCCTCATTTCATTTTAGGGCCCGGGTTTTGGGATCCCTGCTCTCTAGGTGTATAGGGAGGGGCCTCCACACACTCTCCATGCCAGAGCTCAGGATTAAAAGTTTCTTTGTGGTGCCATCCGGGCTTAGGTCCACTCTGGGGGTTTGAAGTGGTGGGCAGGGGAGCCCCACATGCTCCGGGTCTCTCTGGAGGGTCAGAGGTCAAAAACTTTGTCTGCTCAGGCTTTGGGGATGATTCTCTTTCCACCTGGATCACTTTCCACAGGCCTCTTAGACTCTAAGGTGATGAACTTTGTAGAGGGCTGTTCCTACTGGCTCCCTGAACCAGTCTTTGACCTCTGATTCCTCTGGAGTTTCTCTCCTCCTTGGTGCAGAAGCCCAGTCTTTACCCCAACTAGTCCTCTGGGGATACAAGCCGACCAGCTTCCTTGGTTCTGGGGAGAGCCCGACTGGTCCTAGGGTCAACTGTAATCAGAGTCCTTAGTCTTTAGGGATATCAGTGGGGTTCCTCCTTCCAGTTGCCTGTGGCTGCCGCCTCTAGTCCCAGTGTCCAGCAGAAACACAAGTAAGAAAAAAAGCTCTCCCCATTGCGCTAGAACTTTTAAGTGGAGCAGAAGATTCCAGAAGCGAGGAACCTCTGGCCTATCCTAGAGTGCAGTAAATACCAACAAAAGAGAGAGGGCATGAGTTGACACTCCTGTACCCCAATCAATTCTTAATTAACAACAAAAGAGTGACTAAGTGAAAAAAGTGCTATCAAAATTAGATAGTGAGGTCTGATTTTATTTCACTCTGTTCTGCAAATGTGATCAATACTCACACATGTGCATGTACAAAATGATGTCTCTCTATCTCCCTATGAATACCCCACAGGTTCTCCTCTAAGGGAGAAACCTACCTGGTGTCGTGATCACCCAATGTTAAAAGGGGAAGAAAAATCCTTTCTTTTGAAGGACCCTCACTCACCACTAGTTGGTGACATGCTTCATCATTGGGTCCCCGCTGGGTTGACCGAATATCCCCCCAGCTTGCTACAACACCTGATTACAGCGGAGCAGGATGTGGTGAGTGTAACAGTGCCCTAATTAGAAGGTGACTATAAATGAGTGTTTAAGTGTGTTAAAAAATGCAGAGGTTGTACCTTTACAAGAATCTTTAATAATGGCCAACCTGCATTGGATAAAAACAGTGTGGACGGACTACACAAGGTTCTGAGTTAAGGAACCGGAATCCTAATAAATATCAAAAATTGGTCAACATGTTTCTGCTGTTTTAGTTGCAATTTGCTCAGCATTCGTCAGGACCTACCAAAATGTCCTCCGGTGGTGTGCGCGCACTAAGGCGTACCCTTCCGAGAGGCTCTAAGTGTAAAAAATATATCATAAGTGAAAATACCGGACAGTCTCCGTAGTTACCCACTGCTGTTTGCAGGGATAAACCAAAAACCTGTAAGGAGAAAAGAGACAAAACAAAAACACATAAGGGAACTTAAGAAATTAGTTCTTTGATCAAATGCGTTAGTTATTATTGGTGGTCTTTTACATTTCAGGAATTGGCGAAATGCATGCTTGACATACAACCAACTAAAAGGTGCTTGCCCTAATTACGGGGTATTGCACCAATGCCAGCCTAACTTAACCGGCCATCAAAGTGATCCGGCATCACGTAATTGCTCTGCTGCTTAATTCATCATGAAGTATTGCAAGCAATGTGCTATTCGATTCGTGACTACCTATCAGTAGGGTTGAACAATATTTATAGATTATCGTCATGCGTATGCTGTTCGGATCAAACACTGGAAAATCCAGGAAACTCTCCTTTTATATCGGGAGAAGTGTGATGCAATAGCAACTTTCGTGAATGCTGATAAACTCACTTCACAAGAGGCATGAACACGCCCCTTCGGTTAGGACAGCGCGGGTTCCCTTCACGCGGTGTCTATCTGTTGGCAAAGAAGGGCATATGCAATGAGCACGCGAGAGGTGGTAAAGTACCCGTGCTCCTGATGGAAAGATATAGGCAAAAAAGACTTACTTCGGCACTCGCGGCTCCCCGCGGTATACCTGCTCTCTCGGCTGCTGTCTTCCGGGAATGCCGGAGTGAGGGTGGGATCGGTTTTATGTGTTGTGGTACCATGAGTGGCCAAACTTGATCACGTGGGCGGGGTGACATCACATTACCCCAGCCACGCCCTGTGCCTTAAAGCAGTATAGACAGGAAACATAGTTACAGCGCAAGGGTTCGAATCCCAGTGCGGTCTCAAAGAAAAATAGAAGAGTAATCAAGGGATTTTATATCCATAGGAGTTTATAAACCCCGCTAAAGGTATAGCCAACGTTTAATCTAATTTCGTCACAGGGTCGAAAAATGATCTTTTAAAACCACGGGGCCACCTGCAGTAACTCACGCATAAGGCGTGAGACAACCATATGAGTAGGACGTAAACCATCATTTTAGTGGGAAAAAGGCCCAAGTGGAACTGACCCGTAATCAGATTGTAATGCAGACACTGGTCTCACATCAAGGCCTTAAATCAGTGATGGAACCAGCAATACAAAAAAGAGAATACAGAAAATACAAAATATACAAAAGGGCTTATGAGAATACGAGTAACTGCACCTGGGTGGATACTCAAGTGTAGAGTGCTGGATAGGATGCATAGCATAAAGTCTTGTGGTGGCAGGAAAAAATGGCAGGAAAAAATGTGCTATGAGTCTGGATGTATCTATCTTCTTAGCACACTGCCCCATGGTATATCATCATTGAGACCAGTTTTGTTTGTGCCAAGCCGATACACCCAACGTTGTTCCTTCTCGAACAACGTGGCCTCCGAACAACTTTCCAGGTGCTCCAATACTGTCCACTCCAGATCATTTGGTGTATGATTCAGTTGTAAGAAGTGCGATGTCAATTTTGTTGTTGCTTTTTTACAACGTATATTACTACGATGTTCGCATATCCTGATTTTGATGCGTCTAGATGTCATACCCACGTACTGTAGACTACATCTGCAGGTTATCAGGTACACAACATTGGTGGTATTACAATTTGTGTGACTGCGTTGTTCCCATCGTGTGCCGTCTGTCAGATCCAGAAATTTTGTGTTGGAAGTGAGATGGCAAACATTGCAATTCCCACATGGGTAGTGTCCTGTGACTGGTGGTAAACCCCAGGCATTAAGAACACTCGGTGCAAGGTTGTTGGTTTTTTCATCCCTTGGTCGCGTGTGGACCAAGGAGTCTTTGAGACTTGTAGCCCTTTTGTATGAAAAGAGAGGCTTCTTCCAGTGTGTCTTGTTGCTGGTGATAATTCTCCAGTTTTTTGTGATACATTTGCTTACTGCATTTGATAGTGAGTTGAAAGTTGTCACACACGTTAAGGGGATCTCACCACTTTCTGTTTGGCAGTTGTCTTCCAACAAAACATCCCTTTGTTGATTTCTAGCCCTCTTTTGGCTCTTGTTTATTATCCCCTTGGGGTACCCTCTATTTTTCAGCTTGGTGGTCAATGCATTTGCTTGCTGTTTATAGTCGGAAAGGTTGCTACAATTCCGACTTATCCTGAGATACTGCCCATACGGGAGATTCTCCTGTAGGGCCTGGGGGCGGTAACTGGTGAAGTGTAGCAAATTGTTCTTTGCAGTTGGCTTGTAAAAAGTCATGGTCTCAAGCCGGTTGCCTTCCCTGCTGATACTGACATCCAGAAAAGTTAATTTCTCACAGGAGTGCTCATGGGTGAATCTCAGATGGTCGTCGCACATATTGACCCACGTGAAAAAGTCAAGTAGTATGGTCTCCTCACCTTGCCAAATCATAAACACGTCGTCTATATAGCGTCGCCATACAACGATGTTACTGTCGTATGGGTTCATGGGGCTCAAGATGTGTTTGGACTCAAAATCAAACAAATAGAGACCCGCCACCTACGGGGCAAAAGTGCTGCCCATCGAAGTCCCTGTTACTTGCAGGTAGATCTTCCCATCGTGTTAAAAAAAATTGTGTTTCAAGGCAAGGGTGGCACAATCTACTACGAAGGCACAGGTAGTGTTAAAGTTCGATGGTACACGGTCCAATGCTTCCTTCACCACCTTAATGGTCTCATCCTGCGGAATGCAGGTATACAAGCTCTCGATGTCCAACGAGACAAGGAAACAAGGGTCGTTAGGTAAGGTGATCGTCCTGAGCAAAGAGAAGAAACTCTTTGTGTCCTTAAGATAAGTGCTGGTGGACTGAATAATAGGTCTTAGAAAAAAATCGCAATATTTTGAGAGGGGCTCAAGAAGTGAACCCAATCCGGAGACAATCGGTCTCCCAGGGGGAGGTAACACATTCTTGTGGGTTTTAGGTACTACGTAAAAGTACAGAACTCGTCCCTCCAAAGTTGTCAAAAAGTCTGCCTCCTTCTTTGTGATCCAGCCATCTCTTTCTGCCGTTGACACGAGTTCACAGATTTCATCTCTTAGGTCATCTGTTGGGTCCACCTCTAGAGGGATGTAATTGGTGACATTACTCAATAGACGTCGACACTCAGTATCATAATCTCTTTTGTTGAGAATCACGATGCCACCCCCTTTATCCGCACTCTTTATAATAATGTCCTTGTTCTTTTTCAAGGATTGAATGGCCTTAAATTCATCTGCGGTTAAGTTCTTGAAAGGGGTGGGTTCTTGCAACTGTTCCACTTCCTTGAACACAGCCTGTTCAAAGGCCAGAATTTCTGGTGTGACTGTGTGTGGGGGAGGTGTGAAGGTCGATTTCAGTTTGAAATCAGTGTCGCTTTCAATCCCTTCTACTTGGTCTTTCTCTGTGGATTCAAAAAAGTTCCTCAATCGAAGTTTCCTGAAGAATTGGCTCAACTCACAATGGAGTTTGAAACGATCAAGCCGGGGGGTAGGAACAAAACCTAATCCTTTTTCCAAGACATCTGTTTCAGCTGGAGAAAGACTGTGTGAGGATAGGTTAACAACTAGGGTTTCGCATTGCTGGGACCTGGTCTCTGATCCCCTGCTGTCGTCTTGGTGAACTCCCCTGTGCCCTCTGGCATGTCCCAGTGGACTTGATTGGTTCCCTTCTGTCTCCCCCTGTTGCCCCGCTTGCCTCTGTCCTGAAAAGGATGCGGGTATCCTTGGGGGTTAAATTGTGGGTATGGCATAAAGTGTGGGTTCCAGCCCATCATAGGAGGGAATGGTGCCTGAAAAGGGTTGGGATGATATGGGCCCATCCCTTGTTGGGGGAATAGTATTTTCCAACCTGGAGGTTGAAACTCATTCGAAAATTGTTATCCTAGAGTGCTGCATCACATCTCTGCCCCTGTCCCAACCCTCCTGCATAGCCTGCTGGCACACTTCAAAATGGCATCACCCAGCAGTCACTAGTCACATATGCTCTGCTCCATCCTCGCTGACATCACTGCCAGGGCATTTTTCACCAAATCTTCAAAGGGTTCACCTCCTGTGTAGGCTACAGATGTCTAGTCTCCCTTCCTTGTACAGTTGACTTGGGCTGGCTCATACCTGGTCTAGAGTGCCAGCTGATTGATTGATTGCAGATCATTCATCCCCACTCCTTTCCTCCTCAGGAGCTGAGTGAAGCACTGTTAATTGCTCCCTTTGTGTGCAGAGCCCTTCATTCCTGCTGCTGGAGAGAAATGTAATTAACTTAAGGGTGCAGGGTGACTAGGGGCCAGATGTAGGTAATCCCAGTTTACGGACCTAAATACCTAATCATACCGAATCGGTATTTAAGAACAGGTAAATGGGATGTAGGTAATTTTTCTGTACAAATTACCGAATTGGTAAGGTTCGGTAATTACCGAATCAGTATTTACCAATTCGGTAATTGACATTCATTCCTATGGGCTTCCAAGCCCATAGGAATGAATGGCAATTACCGAATCGGTAAATACCGATTCGGTAAAAGGGGGAAACATTTAAGGGTGGCAGGGTGTCACTTTGACACCCTGTTGCACCCCTCAATTGGGTATGGGTGCACATGTTGCAGACATACATGCCCTAAGGGCATGTATGTTTGCAACATGTGCACTGTTGGAAAAGCAAAAAAAATGCTTTTTCAAAGGTTTTCATTATTTACCACCAACTTCTAGTTGGTGGTAAATAACGAATCCTTAACAGAGGAATGCACTAACTTAAGTGCTTCCTACATCCTGGATTTATGTTAAGAATTCGGTATTTTACCGAATCCTTAAATTACCGATTCGAATCCTACAAAAAATGGCACTTACATCTGGAAAGCCCAATACCGGTCGGTAACGGCCAAAATTCGGTAATTTCCGCCGTTACCGACCAGTATTGGGCGACCTACATCTGGCCCAAAAGGTGTAGGCACTGATCCTGAGCTGAGCCAGAGAAATATGACAATCCTGGATGACCCATAAGCTGTATAGACATCTTTTTGTGAACTTGCAGAACTGATTTTACTTCAAGGTACAACACAACACAATTTTACACAGCCAGCAAATTTAGGAGTATCTAAATAAATATGTGAAATTTCAAAATATTCAAACGAATCGAGATGATTGCTTTAAAAGTATAGATATGTCAAAACATGTATTTGTAAACATTTTTTTTTTGCCTTAGTAGGAAAAGTGTATTTATATTTCTTTGAAAAATTTGTGTGGTTGCTAGTCTCTTCATTGCACCATAGGGCGCTGTCAGGACACCTGTGGGGGTGTTGTTGCATTACCTACCTGCTCTTTGCCTTTACTGCTGGTTCCTTTGGTCTCCCTCCTGCCGCCGCAGCACTCCATCCTCGCGGCCGCTGTGTGGAGGGAGACTACATCCCCCAGGCTCCTTTGCGGCGGAAGCCGCCACTGCCATTTACGCGCCCAGAGGCGCTTGAAAACGGAGGACAGCCCCGGTGGAGCGGGCACTGTCAGGACACTCGTCGGGGTGTTGTTGCATTACCTACCTGCTCTTTGCCTTAACTGCTGGTTCCTTTGGTCTCCCTCCAGCCGCCGCAGCACTCCATCCTAGTGGCCGCTGTGTGGAGGGAGACTACATCCCCCAGGCTCCTTTGCAGCGGAAGCCGCCACCGCTATTTACGCGCCCGGAGGCGCTTGAAAAGGGAGGACAGCCCCGGTGGAGCGGGCGCTGTCAGGACACTCATAGGGGTTTTGTTGCATTACCTATCTGCTCTTTGCCTTTACTGCTGGTTCCTTTGGTCTCCCTCCCGCCGCCGCAGCACTCCATCCTCGTGGCCGCTGTGTGGAGGGAGACTACATCCCCCAGGCTCCTTTGTGGCGGAAGCCGCCACCGCCATTTACGTGCCCGGAGGCGCTTGAAAAGGGAGGACAGCCCCCGTGTCGCGGGCCCGTGCCCGGGCGGCGCCAAGCTAAGCCCGGGCGAAGGGCGGGCCATCTGTGGCCGTCGGGGGCTGGCCGAGGCTGGGCTGGGCCACCCCCCTTGGCTGGATGTCAACATTTTAACTGCTTGGAGCTACGACCTTATGGTAATTAACTTGGCTTTGAAAAGTGTGCCAAAGTGACATTTTTACTTGGATATTTGCTTCCCGGTGCATAGCAATTCATTGGTTGTGGCACTATCTGCACCTTATATATTAGCTATATTTGTGATTTACTTTTGCATTTAGAAATATGGGTAAAAATATCCCTGTACAGCCCCCGTCCAAATACCATGCAGAAAATAGCTACAACTACCCCTCTTCCAAGTCTGACCGCCATAGATAAAATGCTGCAAAAGACTATTGGGGTAGATGTTACAGCCATAGAGAACACTGAGAGACGTCTCTCGCTCCCCATAGGTATGCCCCCACCCTTACAATCTGTAAATATATCTACAGTTCTGGCAAATTCTTTTGATTCAATGCTTATGGCTTCGTACGCTGGGCCTCCCTGGGCTGAGAATGATGAGATATTCTCCACACAGCAAAATTTGCCTCCTGAACTTTCCCCTTTGTCTAGTAGACTTTCATTAACACCTACTATGCTGGTGCCGGATACAAGTGCAGAGCCTCCTCTCTTAATTAATGATTCAGTAGAGCTTGAGGGTAATGATGCCCCATTAACCACTGAGGTAAATATTGAAAGTCCACCTGCAAGAACCAGAGGGAAAAAAGCCAAAAGCAAACAAAATCACATCACTAAAGAGCAGGCTGTAAACAAATACAGGGGGAAAGGCAGCCGTATACATCGAAAAACTGTACCAAATTCATTAGGTCGAAAGGGGGATAAGTGCGAGGGTCAGTCAAGTGTTGGTGATGCCCAGCCCAGTGAGGGGAAGATTGAGGAAGATGAAGAGGGTTTTCGTGGAAAAATGGAGACCCTGTTATCAACACTATTAGGGCCCATCTGTCAGAAAATCAACAGTATCGAAACTAGGGTAGGTTCCATTGAACATATAACGAAAACCACCCATCTGACTAAGACATCTTACGCTAAGACACTTGGGTCACCCCTGTATCCACCTCAAATAGGGTTGTGCCCAAACCTGCGCAACATAAAACTAAGGGGGCAATGTACAAGTCAGAATCTGTACGATCGGGGGTACTGCTGTAAACAACCAAGTAGATCAAATAGCCCTAAATATTCGATCCAATGTTATTGATAACATTAACACTAGCAGCCATCGTGACGGCGGAAGACTGGAAAAACAAGATAAATTACCAAAGGAGAATAGTGTAAATTTACCGGCAGGAAATGGGAAACCAGGGGAGATTACAACTGAACAGACAAAGGGCCCACGTATTCCAGAAAATGCTAAGGGCAACAACATACCACCAGTAATACATTTACCACCAGAATGTGGAGCATATGTTACAGTCCTTTGTAATGTACCTAAACTGCGGGAAGGACAATTAGAAACACATAAAAGCCTTAAAAATAAACCCCTTTACTGGTTAACAAAAAATTGTGGTTATCCAAAACTGGGTGCAGAACAGATTATACTTACACAAAAAGTGGGATGGATAGGCCCCACATCTAAAATATTTGATGGGGACTGTGTAATAATAAATTTTAGGTCACCAAACTGGGCACACAAAACTCTACGTAGCGCTCCCTCACCCTCATGTTGGGATTTTAACACAACTTTATTGCCACTGGCGTATTTTTATAAACACCTGTTGGCAAATAATTTAGTCTTTGATCATATGACCTACCATCCCAATAATATCCGGTTGCCCATACCATCGGTAGCTCGCCCAATGCGATTCTCCATTCCATTGCACAATAGATTTCAGTGTGGAGGACAATGATTGACATAAAAATCTAGCGGGGTTATCCCCCAGAGACGAGCTAGGGCTGATGGGAACTCATAGGCCACCTAGAAGGGGAAGTGAAACAAGCAACACCCAATCCCTAAACACAGACTCCAATATGGCGTGTAAGAGTATTGGAAATAGTGAGACTGGCAACCTAACCATCATAAAATCTACCGAGTTTTTAGTGAATGTGGACGTGCCCATAAACTCAATTGATATCCAAGGATTAGAAATTGCAACACAGGAAGGGTATACACTTACAACTTGAAATATTGCAGGTCTTGCTAAAAAATTAGATATGTCCTTTTGGCACTTATGGAAGTGACATTATCTGTATACAAGAAACCTGGAGTACAGACCATGTTGTAGTGGAAGGTTACACATCCCATTGTTTAAATGCTATACCCTCCCCAATAGGAAGAGCTAAGGGTGGATTATTGTTGCTCATATCCTATAAACTGATTGGGTGTAAAATTATTAGTAATTCATCTATTGGCAATCATAGCCAAGTGTTGAGACTAGCGTTCCCAAAGGGTAAGGATTTGGTTTTAATTAATCATTACAACAATAATTTCAATAAGGATAGGGAAGCTCCATCAGACCCATTAGAAAAGGAGATAGGCAGGGTATTGAAATTTTCTAGCAAACTTGCAGTCATTTTGTGGGCTGGTGATTTTAATATTCAAGTTTGCCCAGAAACACATACCAACTCATGTGGATTTATGAAGGCCCATATTACTGTAACTGGGACTGATGATGATTTGTTACATTTTCAACATTGTGGATATGGCATGAACCTAAATACACTAATGGCAAAGTTTGATCTCGAGTTGTTAGACTGTTCCATGAAAAAAGGTCATATTAAATGTCCGACTTTTACTGGGAGAAACGGGAACAGTAACAAAGACCATATTCTAATCTCGAAGAATAGTTTCTATACTGACCTTTGGATATCTGAACAGGTGCTCAGTGACCACAATAGCATCTCTATAGTATTACTAGAATGGGGCAACAGATTATCTAATACCGCTGACCGAATCTCAGATGTACTCCCTGGGGATGAGAATTAAGTGGGACGGTGTAGACCCACCAAAGACTCAAATGGAAGTGGTCAGTAAATGTAGAAAAGGTATTGACTATTGCCTTAGTGAAGAGGTCATCCCTGATATCTTACTAACTACATTTTCTGATATAAACAATGTAATCAAGAGTGTATTAACTAGAACCACTAAAGGGCAGAAACAGGCTGGAACGAGGTGGTTCGATTCTAAATGTGCCCAGGCATTACATAAGTTGAAATTGGCACTGGGGACTAAGCCCCGTAACCAACTGCTTGTCCATGAGCTGCGAATTGATTATAAGCAAGTTGTGTTGGCACACAAAAAAAGAGTTGCGATCAGATGCCTGGGATAAATTAAGCATGGCAGCCAATACCAATAACAGCAAACTCTTTTGGGAAACTGTAAATAGTCCTTTTTTAAAAGATAATTGTATTCCTGAACTGACGTCCTATGTTAATTGTACTGAATGGATTGAACACTCTTCTAACATTTTTAATCCGGGTAGGGTGCTTTTACCTTCTCCTTTAAATGATGATTTTACGTGGCCTACACTACCACTGTTGATTGGTGTCGAAGAGGTGCAGGAAGGGCTGGTAAATAGCAAAATGGGCCAAGGCACCGGGACCGGACGGCGTCCCAATTGAATTATATAGGGATGTAATGGATTTATGGGCTCCGATTCTCACAAGGATTTTTAATACTGTTGCCTTGGGGAATTTTCCAGCATCAAGGGCCCAATCATTAATTGTTCCATTACATAAAAAGGGTTTGCACTCCGAAGCATGCAATTATCGCCCAATATCGCTGCTGGACTCATCTATAAAGGTGATGAGTAGGGTGCTTTTAAAAAGATTGGAAACATGGGCCTCAGATCTTAATGTAATAACCCCAGTCCAGTATGGTTTTAGGAAGGGCCTAGGGACCATTAAACAATGTGTAAATTTGGACCTACTCATTAATAAATATACAGTAGTGAAAGAGGGAAATTTGTTTTTATGCTTCGCTGATTTGAGAAGTGCATTTGATTTAGTGGATCACTCCCTTCTTTGGACAGTACTGCTCGAATCTGGAGCCCCAAAAGAGATTGTGTTCTTTTTAGCAAGGGTATACGAGAAACTATCCTGCACTGTACGATATGGGCCAACTGGTGTTCGAACCCCGTTTTTTGCTGTGCGAAGAGGCATTAGGCTAGGGTGCGTATTGGCCCCTCTTTTATTCTCCCTTTTTATCAATCAAATAGCTACGGTATTAAATAATATTCCGGCAGATGCACCAAAAATAGATGACACGGTTGTGCCGGTATTGTTATATGCCGATGACGCTGTTTTAATTTCCCGAACCTCTTTAGGCCTTCAACGGCACATTGATGAATTTACTGATTTTATCAAGGGTAGGAAACTTTTAATTAACAAACCGAAGACCTATTCCATGATTTGCGGAAAGAAAAAGAAGTCACTGAGGTCTTTTGTTTTGGATGGCTCCAAAATACAAGCTGTTAAAACCTTCTGTTATTTAGGTATCACCTTTGAAGGAAATGCCAAATGGACGGTGAGCAAGAAAATATTAGATATAAGATAATCAGGAACACTAATGGCATTTTTCGTTTTGCTACCAAACTAGGGGATCGTAGAATAAAGGATATGGTGACCATATACAATGCAAGATGTGTTTCTTCAGCTCTGTATGGAGCTGGATTATGGGGTCACTCCTCTACAGTCCAACTTCAAAAAGATGAAAACAGTTTCCTCAAACGGTTGCTGTGTGCCCCGGCTTCAGCATCCACTGATTTAATTCATCAACAAAATGGTCTTAATTATATATCAGATTTGGCTGCTTTACATCCCTTACTTTTATGGCGTTCCATTTGGCACAAGAGCGAAACTGAGTTCACACAGTCCATAATTAGAGATTGCCTTAAGCTAGAGTATTGTTCCCGCATCCCATGGTTGAGTTATATTATTCGTTGCTATAGTATATTATTTGATTTTAATATCTCCAAGGAGTCTGATTATGTAATACCTTTTTCTAAGAAAGAAATAAAAGACTTGTTCCTGTTTTACAAGAGGGAGGAGTGAATTAAATTACTTAGGACCCAAAAGACTTCTTTCTTTTATAGGCAACTCGAACTTAAAAGTGGGCTTCAGGCATATTTGGTAGACGTGTCCAGACCTTCACATCGATTTGTATTAGTACTTTAAGGTTGGGCATTGTCCACCATCTTGTATCCTTTCCCGTAACGGGGGAAGGCTCCACTGTAAAATGCCACTGCGATAATATTTCAAAACAGAGTTGTTGCCACTTTTTATTATTTTGCAAATTTTATGCATTTTTAAGAAAATGTTATCTGAAGCCTATCCTTTTAAAATATAAAATTCGTTTAACAGTAGATGCTATGAAATTACTATGTTCTCTCAAGAGCCCAGATATTTGTTTTCATGTCGCATACTTTATATTGAAATGTAGAGCTGCTAGGAAATCCATAATATTGTGAAATTCTGTTTTTATATGGCCAAATTTGCACTTATGCATATGTCACTTTATACCAGAATGGGAATACTCCTATGCATTGAAAACTACTGTTCACTGTGTTGTAAAAAACATAATGAAATGCGACAGAGTTGCTAAGAAGTACATATTACTGTGAAAATTCTGTTTTTTATGTCTAAATATGTACTTATGCACAGGTCACTTTATTTTAGAACAGGAATATCTTTATGAACTGTAAATCTATCGTTCATTATGCTGTAAAACTGTAATGAAATGCAGAGTTGTTGGATAAACAGATATTACTGTGATTTTTCTTTAAAAAATTTAACTTTCAATTTTAAATTGCAATTTTGAACTTATGCATACGTCACTTTAAGGAGAACTAGTTCACTTCCCCAATTACTGGAAAAGGGAATTATATAAGGATTGCGATTTTGCACGTCTGGACTCTTGCACATGATACTTTTTAGCACCATGCACTTTAATATGAAGTGTTGGTATATGTTGTATTTAGATTATAATTGACTGCTGTAATAATTGTTTATTTTCTTGAAGTATTTATATATAACTAGCAGCCCGCCCGACCTTGTCCAGGAGCAATCAGGCTTCCCTGACCCCCGCCCGCCCCGACATTGCCCAGCAGCCCGGGACCCGGCCCGCCCCGACATTGTCCAGCAGCCCGGGCCCCCGCCCACCCCGTCCCCCGCCTGCCCCGACCCCCACCTGCCCCGACATTGTCCGTGGGTCCCCCGGAGACTTACTTCAGCCTCTGCTCCTTCCCCGCGCTCCTCAGTTCACCGCTCCGCCGCTCATTGCCGCTCATCACCGCTCCTCCCGCCTGTCCACCGGTCCTCACCGCCTGTCCACCGCTCGTCACTGCTCCTCCCCATCGCCATGCCCGCCGCTCCTCCTCGCGCTCCTAGACGCCGCTCCTCCCCGCGCTCCTGACGTTAGCACGCAGGTCGCGGCCGGCGCTACTTCGAAGGGACTACTTTTTTTTATAAGGTACATTTTTTAAATAACGCATATTTTTATAGTTTATATAGCCTATGTCCATCTGCACACCCTGACAATTACAATGATGTATCGGATGTGTGGATTGGCGCTGTGGTTCCCGAGTTTACCCGCCTCAAAGGTTCAAAGTTCTTGCTTTATAATAGTAGTATAGATAGTGTACCTCCATTCTAGCACTAAGTTACTATGAAGGTAGGTTAGTAAAATCATTTCTTATAAATTGTTCTGAAATTGGAGCTTAACACATTTCGTGCTTATGATGATTATCTAGAAAATGAGTTATAATATTTTATTTCTGTATTTTTATTGTTCAGCTTATATGGTTGTGTAATACAAACCGAATAAAGCTTTTTTGAACTGAACTGAACTGCACCATATAGATGGTATATGGTCCCCAGGAGAAGATGAAATAACTGAGGTGAAGCAAGGATTGAGGGTGCCACATGAGTGCATAAATGAGCTAAGCACATGTGAATGTTGTGCACACTCAAACTCCAACACAATTACAAGTGCAGCAGCAGCACAGCTTAAGCATCAGTAATCAGCTGCAAACCAATCCTGGACTCCCTTGGGAACCCAATCTAGGTAAGAAAATATGTCACCAAACACCAGCTGGGATGTTGAGAAAGGTGATCTAGCATAGTCTGCCCAATATCCATTGATTCCTAAGGAGAGTAACCATAAAACGTAACAAGAAGAAGACATAGGTATATACTTTGGACAACTTTTTTGAACTATAGACAGTAGACTAGACATGATGTACTAAAAGGGTACTCTCCAGGTGCATAGCATGCCTGTGAAGATGCCCTTTAACTGAAGACAATCACAACCTCAAAGGTGGTAATCCATTTCAAAGTCAGACAGGCTTAGAAGTAAGGAGCGGATTAGTGGTCCGTGACAAAAACCAGGTCCAAAAATCTAACTCACAACGGGATGTTTAGCATCAAGGAGATAAACACACAATTTAGTTATAACCTTTTCCCAGAATTACAAATGCTCATGCCAGTGAGGTGAGCATAGATAGATGAAGGAGGGTCAAAGAACCTCGAATTCTGGAACCTATGGAGCTACAATGAAATGTAATATGTAAGATCAACAAAAACTAAGTAAAGGTTGAAAAGCCTTAACAAGACCAGTGGACAATGGAACAAAAAACATCCTAAGAACCAAGGAAATATCAAAGGGGGGGGGGATTTAAGTTGTACCATTGAGAGACTGTACAAAGTAACTGCATAAAAGAGGGTGATTAGCATACCACTTTGATCTAAAGGCTGAGTCTCCACCAATAAGATTGGAGAAGTTAAATTAATTTAATGCAATTTATCTTTTATAGTCCCCAAACTAATAATGCAAATGTACCAAGGCAAAGGATGAATTGCATATTTGGCATATTTGGACCTTTTAATTGAAATTTGAAAACGTACCTCACTTACAACACAAGTTAAATTTTTATAAAACATATAGTATTGATATAATTAAAAGACTCATACATAGAATGTATGACATGATAAATTACAATGGTAACTTTATCAAATGAAAATTAAACGTATTCAATACACATTTATGTAACATTTAAACAATATTCATACTTAGGTTCAAAACAAATCATTGAGGGAGAGAACATTAAGGGAAGGGCTTCAAAAGTTGTTCATGCCTGATATTTTAAAAATAAAGTTCTCAAAAACATACAGCGATACAATATCAGTGCAGGGCAGACATAAAGTGCATGAATCAGATCCTGGACCACATTTTTACATAAATTACAAACATTAGCCCTGTTTGCTAATTCATGCCATTTTAAGGTTAAAACTTTTAAGGGCAAAATATTCATTCGAAGTAAAATCTAGCATCGTCCAACGCCATGGTCGATATTCCATTTGAAATATTGTTGGGGTTTTCTCGCAATGAAAGAGGTTGTTAAATGTTTTTTTGTCTTACAAGAGTTCAAATGATGGCAGGCACTTAAGTTGAGAGAAGCTTGCTTAAAAGACAAGATTTTAATGGTGATTCAGACTAAGAACAAACTCATCTCTGGTTTCGCTCCAACATGCTTAAAGGAAAGTTGCAATTCCTATAGAACAGAGATTTGTTTTTCTCCCTTTTAAAGATTTCAATATGCATGAAATTTCTTAGTGAGTTTAATTTGCTTCTCAAGAGTTTATAGCCCCATCACATTAATGCCATGAGACCGTGCACATATGCACTTTTTAACCAAAATCTAAATATTACGGCAAAAATGTCCGCAAGAGTATTACAACCGCAAAGTTTCCTCAAAATTTGCCCTTCATAATTGTCTAAAAAACATTTAATCCCATCCGTTGATTCTAATGGGTATAATATGGGGGCGGGAATTTTTGCCTGATACACTGATAAAAGATCGGTAAAGTGTCTATCAACAACTGTATTATAAAAGCCACTCAACCCGTTTAAATGAGTTTTAGTCTTACCAATGCTATGCGATATAATATACGCAACATTTAAGTTATTATTTACAATTTTTCCAAAAAATGTATTCGAATTAACTGTCTCCAGTCTTTCCTTACTATGGTACCATGTGTAATTAGTGTAATACCGACTCCTTTATCCTTAAAGCACACAATTTTACATTTAGAAATATTGATTATTAAAAAAGTGGGTGTAAGAGTAGTGCTGTAGTGAGAAAAGACAACTATTCAGAATTTTTCAGGTCCAATCAAAGACTAGTATGTCGTCTGCGCACAGCAGACAGGACACAGCCGCCCCCCCAATAGACGGGGGGTCGACAGCACCATTATTCAAGTAAAAGGGAAGTTAGAAATATCGAGTGAAAATAACAAAGTGGCTAGCAGGTAGCCCTGCTTTAGCCATTTTCTGTAGAAATTACTGAAGACAATCCCTGATCGCCCCCTCCAACAACACTTGACACC
Organism: Lissotriton vulgaris; assembly: GCF_964263255.1. NCBI lineage: Eukaryota > Metazoa > Chordata > Amphibia > Caudata > Salamandridae > Lissotriton > Lissotriton vulgaris. The sequence goes on from NC_141687.1 coordinate 1,185,253,286, forward strand.
ATGTGGAAGAATGTAAGGTAATAATTAAGATTAGCAATACCCCTGGCATAACGAGACTATGTAATTTCTTTTATGGAGTAGGACAGTCTATTCGTTTGAATACTGTGGAAAAGTAATGAAAGATGCAAAAACTTGAGACTGTCTGATAGTTAGATAAATTTCCATAATAACTTGCAAGGACGTGGCTAGGCTAAGGAACAAGATGGGCGCTCGGCCTTGAAGCTCAGAAGTACTCGCCACCATTTAACAGCCTACCTGATGAAAGGGGTCACGGGCGAGCCTGAGGGCAGGCTGTGATCGCACTTGGTGGCTTCCTTCTAATCGAGGTCAGGCCATCTTTCAGTCCTCCTCCTGCGAGGCCCGACCAGGGCCGGCTCTAGGCATGTGCAAGCTGTGCACCTGCACAGGGCCACCAAACCCCAGGGGCCACCACGCCAATATATATCCTTAATATATTAATCCTCTGAGGATGGATACATATTTGCGTGGTGGCCCCTGGCAGGGATTTGGCGGCCTCCGGCTCTGTTCCACTTCTAAACTCCCTGACCCCCTCCCCTCTTTACTGGCCTCCGCGCTCCGCCCCGCCCGGACCCCCTCTTCCGGGCCCCCTACCTACGCTCCCTGCCCAGGGCCACCATGAGCCTAGAGCCGGCCCTGGCCCGACTCTGGGTGCTCGCGACTGATGGCAGCCCGGTGCCCCGCTGCTAGGTGACACAAGGCTCCATATGGCGGTGGTGAGTTGTATGCCGCTCCTATCGTATATGACTCAGCAGGCTCCTCCAGGCTGCCAGCTCTGCATGCTGCCTACCATAGGAACACTACGACTGCCATTGCACCAATGTCCCTCCCTGCTCCTCATCAGCCTACTTACTGCCACAAGTGCAATCCAGGCCATTGCTGGGGAACTAGAAGCACCATGAAAGCAACCATTATTTTACCGGACCTGGCATGCTTCTCTGCTTCCAAGCATGTTTCTGCCAGCCAGGGCCCTATGTGATTTCCATGCATCATGGACTCCTATTCGTAGATCCTACTGACCATTTTTCCAAATATAGGGACGCACCTACATTTTATGAGATCGCTATCGTACATAGTGGATTGCCTACCATCTACCTACTTCATTTGGCAACGCCCTACTGGTGTAAGCCCTCGCTTTGCCTGTCTGGCGCACCCTGTTCCTCATCCCCAAAGCATTAGCATGTGGTTGGAGACGCTTCTGCTTCCAATGGGGCACAACGATCCCAAGCTGCACGCACTGACTTTTGATGCTGCCAAGATCCCCCGGCGTGGGGAAGCTGAGGGTCCCCAGGGAGATGCCCTAGGATCAACTACAGCTGATGCACTGGCATTTGAAGGCACCACTGCCATTATGGCCGAACTGAAAGCTGGCTACGAATCAATTGACTCTCGTTTCCATGTGCTCTCAGCCTGACTAGAGAGCATGCACAAAGGTCTTGACTAGCATGAAACATGGCTCAGGGCCATGGAGAAGCATATCTCACGCCTCAAGGACACTGGCCCTACGACCAACAAGTGCATCAAGGAGATTTAGAGTATCCTCAAGACGGTGGCTACTGAAGCTGAGGACCTGGGCGCGCACTCGTATCGGATTAACATTCACATTGCCGAATTAACAGAATCTACTAATACTGGCTGCATGAACTCCTTTGTACAACACCTACTCGAGAAACATTTTGGTAGAGAGGCATTTTCCATCAACGTTTGTGATTGAGAGGGCCCACAGAACCCTTGGCCCACGACCAGCACGTGGCACTTCACCACACTTAATCAGCGCAAAACTTCTTAACTATCATAACCGGGACACTGCTCTACGACTTTCTTGCGAAGAGAGCAAGTTCAAAACCAGGGAATGACTGTATCCTTTTTTCCTGACTTCACCCCAATTGTGCAGGAGGTATGTCGTAAATTCTCTGACATTAAGTGCACAAAACAGATAGGCTATACGCGATATGCGCAACTACGAATCCAAGTCAATGGCAAATATCACATTTTTGACTCTCCTGCTGAAGCTGTGACCTTCTGTAAACAGCATAATTTGGGTCCAGTTCGCCGGGCAGTGGGGGATCCACTTCTCCCTCTTCTGTGATCCAGCAGACCTGTGAACCTCATGCTTGCCTGCTCATGTTTGCCGCCACACTGCTGTGTCAGATTGACCACTACTGGATTTGGCTGTGTAACTAACTAATGTGCTCAGCATCAGTGCTCCACGTGTCTCTATTACTCATGTTTTAGATAAGGCTGTTCATTCCCCCATCAAGATCATGGGCACTTGTCACTCTCCTCTGAGCGTTGCCTCCCCGAGAACTACTCCACTTGATTGTTTCTCCTTTTTTGGGGGGTAATAAGGGGGTTCACTGGATACTGTTTGTTTTCTGTCCAATGTGGGTGGGGGTATGGGTTTTGATATGTTCTGCTATGTTACTCTTGTGATTTCTTTCTTATAAGGAACTGATTATGTTACTTGCTGTGCACTATTTTACTACTAACATGTCTGCATTACCTCTTTTATACTCATGCCTAGATGACTCCAACTACTAAAGGAACTGGGTGCTAACATTGAGATGCATGACCTGGAACGTAATAGGGATAGATAATCCTTGAAAGGGATGGCAGTGTTGTCCTACCTGACCAGACACGGTACCCAGTTGGCTCTCCTACAAGAAACACACTGCTCTGAATTCCCCCAATTGCTGTGGATCTAACTTGGGGCAGGGGGTAATAACTTGTTTGCTAACTATAGCACATACTCCAGGGAATCTGTATCTTAATCCATTGAGCAATCCCTTTCAAGATGCGCGAGGTCATTACAGGTCCAGAGGGCCACTAGCTGTTAATTTCCGGCATGTTGCCCACCATATCCCTTTTACTGTCCAGTATCTATGCCCCTGATGTGGATACACCAGATTTATTTTTAGACATTTCCACACATGTCACTCATTTGCAAGCTGGTTGCATATTAATGAGGGCAACTTTAATTTAACTTTCTGTCCTTCCCTAGACTCGACTTGTACCAGTCATGTGACCAAACTCCGATCTACGCAAGCGCTTTAATCCCTTTTAAGGTCCCTTCACGTCACCGATGCCTGGCGATCCAGATATCCGCTCAATAAGGGCTATTCTTTTTATCCTGCCCCCCATGGTACGTGGTCACATATTGACCATTTGTATCCCCCCAACATATTCCTTACTATTACTGATGTCCAGCATCTCCCCCGGACCTTATCAGGCCTCTCTCCAGTACTCTTACTTCTGCACCACCCCAACATTGCGCCATCCCAAGCAACCTGGCGATTTCCTACAAACTCCACACTGGAGGACGTTTTCCAAGTGGAGGTTCGAGACTCAATTGTGGAATACTTTGCACTCAATACTGGATCCGTATCACAATACTCCGTACTCCGGGAGACTTTTAAAGCTTATATCAGGGGAATTTGCATTGCCAAGCACTCAAGAGTATTCCGGTCCATATGTGTGAACCTAGCGACTATCGAATGTGCACTGGAAGATCTCGATCACAGATCTTGATTGCTGCCCCTCCCTTGTTGCATCTACATGCTGTGCTGCTCCATGAATTTCATAATCTAGTGGCTCGCGAGGTGAATTATCTAGGCAACTATGCATTCGTTTACTGGGAGGACAAGAGATCCGGCTGCATGCTGGCTAGGCTGCTATGCCTCTCATACCATGCTTCCTTCATCACACACTGCAGCTGGATGAAGGTTCCTTAGTTACACACATGCTGCTATCCTCCCCTATTACATTTGCTTGTAGTCTCGGCGGATGAGGCCCTGGCTGATTATTTAGCAGAGGTGGCTATGGCGTGGCTGGATGGGGGACAACAGCAGTTCCTTGCCTCACACATCTCCTGCGATGAGATTTCACAGGCCATCGATGACCTGAACGACACTAGCGCCTCGGGTATGGATGGCTTCCCGGGTAATTTTAACAAGGCCTATAAGTCTTTACTGGTCCCTCACCTGCTAGAAGTCTACACAGAATCGTTAACACTGGGAGTCCTCCCCCCACAATTTTTGTGGTGGTGAAAACTTTTTTTATTTAAACCAGGCAAGTCTCCACAGAGTTGCAACTAGTCCAGACCCTTGTCCCTGCTAAATCACAACAACAAAATTATGGCTAAAGTCCTTGCTACTCGCCTCTCCCTCCTTATGGACAGCATAATCTCCTAATCTGGATTCATTCCAAATTGCTCAGATCGGTTAATCTCTGAATTTCATTCACTATCCTTAATGAGGTAACTCATGATCTCCCTGCTGCAGCAGTTTTACGTGACGTCCAGAAGGCGTTTGACCCTCTAGAGTGATCCTTTTTGCAAGCTATGTTATGGAACCTGGGTGTGCCTAAGGTTTTTCCTGACCTTGTCCGTCTACTCTATACTGCCCCAATGGTCCTAATTAAGCTGAATGGCACCTTAACTGACTAGTTCACGACCTCACGAAGCACTAGACAGGGGTGCCCTCTCTTGCCCCTAATATTTATCATCACCATGGATCCCCTGGTGTGTCATTTCCAGGAGCGCCATCTGGTGTGCTGATTGCGCTTCCACCATAGCCCCCTTTTGGCTACCCTATATGCCGACGATGTGATGCTCTTCGTCAGGGACCCCGAGTCTAATTTTTCTCCCCTTCTCCGCGAGTTCATCAAATTTGGGGTATTTTTGGAATTTACTATTAACTGGAGTAAATCTGAAATGTTCCCGTTGACGGGGCCACTGTCCATTGTCCCCTTGGGATCACTGACATAATATTAATTACAATAATATAGAATTATCAAAATATTGAGGAAAAAATATAGAATACAAAAATATCGAATTCCTATCTACAAACAGGTAAGTACAAAAATATCTAATCAAAAATATCGTTTTAAAAAATATAGTTAGTCAAAATATAGATTTTTTTAAATCTCTTAAAAGTTATTTAAAATTAATGAAATAATAAATATAATGAACTAAAACATACTTAAAAATACTTAAATAACCTTAAAATTATTAAATAATTAATTTAAGTTATAAAAAACATACAATTTTATTTTTTAAACAGCTGAAATGCGGTACCCAACAAGGGGTTAAAAAACGGAAGCACCGGTACACTCTTGGTCGTGTGGGTGAGCTGCAATTACCTGAACCTGCGGTGCCTCCTCTCTGACGAAGCTCACAGTGGTGAGCGAAATGCATTAGAGCTAAACAGGACTATGCCGCTTTTTGAAAAGAGAAATAAACGCATTTTTAAACCGGACAGAGGTTGCGACTCATTTCCTCTCTCGTGTGTGGAGAGGCTGTTGGAATATATATATATATATATATATATATATATATATATATATATATATATATATATATATATATATATATATATATATAAACATAATATTAATAAAAAATATACAATATTTTTACCGTAGGATAGCGGGAGGGTAAAATGTAATATTACCACTTCAGTGAGTGCAACAGTAGGGAAAACGTTGGATAGCGTAGGGGTAAAAATGACTATTCCTACTCCAGTGAGTGCAACAGTAGGGAAAGCGTTGGATAGCGCAGGGGTAAAAATTACTATTCCCACTCCAGTGAGTGCAACAGTAGGGAAAGCGTTGGATAGCGTAGAGGTAAAAATTACTATTACTACTCCAGTGAGTGCAACAGTAGGGAAAGCGTTGGATAGAGAGAGGGTAAAAATTACTATTCCCACTCCAGTGAGTGCAACAGTAGGGAAAGCGTTGCATAGCGGGAGGGTAAAAATTACTATTCCCACTCCAGAGAGTGCAACAGTAGGAAAAGCGTAGGATAGCGTAGGGGTAAAAATTACTATGCCCACTTCAGAAAGTGCAATAGTAGGGAAAGTGTTGGATAGTGTAGGGGTAAAAATACTATTCCCAATCCAGAGAGTGCTACAGTAGGGAAAGCGTTGGATAGCAGAGTACATCAGTAGGGAAAACGTTAGATATCCTAGAGGTAAAAATTACTATTCCCACTCTAGTGAGTTTAACAGTAGGGAAAGTACAGATTTAATATATTAATAAAAATAAATTAAATAGCAATACCAATAAAATATTAATTCAAATTAATTACCAATTCAATATTATGTAATACATAATCAATTAAAAATACAAAGATACAAATACAAATACAATTAACTACCTATTAATACAAATTAATTACCAATTCACAATTAATTAACAATAAATTAAAAATTAATACCAATAAATAAATAAAAATAATTTACTTAATTACAATTACATTACTTCCAACCCTATTCCCCTATAAACCCACAACCTGCTAAAGAAGATAAATTAATAAAATTAACATAATTATCAATTAATCAATTAATAAGAATTAGTTACCAATTAAAAATTAATTATTTACCAATTAAAAAGTCATTAACAATTAATTCAAAATGAATACCAATAAATACATTTAATTTAATTAATTACAATTAAATTACTTCCCACCCTATTCCCCTATAAACCCACAGCCCGCTACGGAACATACATGAATCAAATTAACATATTTATCAATTAATCAATTAATAAAAATTAATTACCAATTAAAAATGTATTAATCACCAATTAAAAATTAATGAACAAATAATTCACAATGAATACCAATAAATAAATTAACATATTGAAATAATTACAATTAAATTACTTCCCACCCTATTCCCCTATAAACCCACAACCCGCTACAGAACAAAAACGCAAAATTAAATTAAAAATAATTAGTTATTTCTAAAAATTTATATTTAATTTAATATAAATAAATTACTTCACACCCTATTCCCCTATAAACCCACAACCTGCTACAGAATTAAATTACGCAAAAATTAAATAACATAAAATTCATTACTTAAAATAAATTACAAAAAGATATACACTTTTCACAAATATACTAACTTACAAAACACTTTAAAAATGTTGATATTAAAAATTCGATGTATTTTAATACCTATATTATATACTTCGATATTTTGACTTTCTATATTTAAAAGAATTGATATTATATTACTTACCTTCAATTCGATATTTTTCACCACTATATTCTGTCCATTCGATATTTTGTCCATTCAATATTTTGACTTCGATATTATGGCTATTCTATATTTCGAATTCGATATTTTGTCTGTTTACCGTCCCCTTGAGTTCCCTTTACAGTGGTGCACAGATTCCCCAAAATACCCTGGCATCTGTCTAAATCGGAGTAGTTTGGAGGTCATCCTCCTCAACTATGGCTCTGCTATAGATAGGCTGTCATTCCAAACCAATCACTGGATTAAACTGTCCATTGCTGACAGACTTTCCATCATCAAGATGGCAGTGCTACCCCATTTTTTTTTATCTATTTCTTAATATCCCTATAGTTCCAATGGGCGGTTTCTTTAACACCGTGCTTAGCATGTTCATGAAGCTAGTCTGGGCCAGCAAACAACCAAGAATCAGCTGGCAAACATTGACCATGCCCTATGCACACGGGGGTTTGGGATCTACGACTTCTACCTCTACTATCTTATAGCACAGGCGCATTTTGCTTATTTTTGATATGACCATGATGCTCGCTTGCAATTCCTGAAGCCATTTATTTCTGTATTGTATTTTCTGGTAACTATTTTGTGTTTCTTCAGTCTGTTGTACATGTCCATTGGGCTTCTTATGTACTACTTCATTGTTATAAAATTCAATAAATAAAGTTTTTAAAAAAAGTTACAGTGCAGTGATGCTATCTAGTGTACTATGATTTTTCTGACAACCAGACTATTTCAACTGGATAATAGTTTTTTTGTTAAACCAGGAATTAAGATGGCCTAATAGGCCTTTATTAAAAACCTTTCCCACATCTGGCAGAGCAATTTGTCGATAATTAATTGTCAGGTTACACAAACCCTGTTTATATAATGGGATGATAATGCTCCCTGTCCATCAAGGTTGGATTGGGATTAAAAATCGGCCCGGGCACGCATAAAAAAATCGGCCCACATTTGCAAAATGCCTTCCCGCAAATCACTGCTTCAGCGTAGATTTACATAAAAGGGGTGGGGTTAAAAAATAAAACATGCATGCATCAGTTTACTCTAGTGAAACACACCTGAAAACAAGTGAGGCCACTTCTGCTCAGGCCCCCTGCCCCGCTCAGTATACCTACATTAATGGGTGGCCCAACGAGAGAAAAGGGGTGACACCTCTACCTGTTGCTGCTATACGGGAGGTAATGAGCGCCCATCTCCCTCCAGAAAGGCCACTCAGACACCCACTGGGCCGCTGGCGGTATAGTCGAATACCAGAGACACCACCCAAATCGGCTCCCAGGCTGCTCAAAAGCAACCCTCAGCTGAAACTCGGGCCCTGGCCCCTCGGGCATTGCCCGAATGCCCCCGTTACCAATCGGACGCTGCTGTCCATGATGAGGGGACTGCAGAATGAGATAACAGTGTTCAAATACCGGAGTAAGAAGAGTTGTCCATAACTTTGTTTCTGTTTTTTAGAACAGAGATTCGGATTTCATCTGGGCCCATTGCCCCAGATTATCTCATAAAATGGATTAATTCTTCAATCTCATATGTATAGGGAGCGTCTATTTAGAAAGTTCTGACACTGGGGGGTCTCCAATGTTAGGAACTATCCCAGATTTTGCCGCATATAGCTCTCAAATGAAATATATCCACTGATCGTCACTAACTGGGGAAGGGCAAGACCTTACTCTTGATCCTGAACAATCAATAACTTCCCAACACTTCCTAGTAATCCTACTAAATGCCGCCTCTCTGAGATGTCGTCGACATCAGTCTCTTAGATCTCTGAGATCCAACCAGCGTAATCTGCTGGTAGTTCCAAGGGTGAAGCGAGCTCGCATGGGTGGCCGCCAGCTCTCCTTCCAAGCAGCCAAGTGCTGGAACAGACTCCCCGATAACATCAGGCGTGAAACTAATCATCTGGCCTTCAGGAAGCTACTGAAGACATTCCTGTTTCTCCACCCGTCTTCTGGTCTGACAGCACTGGGATGCCTCTGGGTAGCCATGCGCTATAGAAGAGAGTATTCATTCATTCTGAGGGCATTCCATTTACTACCATATTCACGGTTGTTTAAACTAACTTTTAAATGTCTTCTCCTCTTATAAGTTTCCCTTTCAACCATGAACAAGGCAAATTGCAATCTAAACAGCCCATTTATCTCTTTATTTAGGGAGGGGAGGGTTTGTTGGGAACGTCTTTGTTGTATCTGTTTAAAAGCTTAGCATGGAAAATGAATTAATTATATCCAAATTTCAGGATCCCCCGTTATTAATCAAAGCTTCCAAGGACCCTTTCAGTTGTTGAATTCTGTCTGGATACCAGGTGGTTCTTACGGAAGCCTTCTCAAATATAGAATTAAACACTAGAGTCAAAGAAAGAACTCTATGGCCACTGAGAGAGCTGTAAATCATTTTCGTAGCAGAAATTAGATAAAAGGCAGCATACGAGACAGCGAGAAAATCAATTATAGAGTATCCAGTTACTAATTTATTAGTAAAATGAGCAAGGGAATCGGAGCTAGATCTGCCGTTTACAATCAGACAACCATTTTTCCTTAGTATATCGAGCAGTACCCAATCTTTTGTATCCATTATTGTTTTGCTGGAAAGCAGATATGGAGTCTGGAGAAATGTACACATGTATTAATATTAACTCACAACACCCGGGGGGCGTGGCTAGCCACCTAAGATGGCGGACGCGATCCGGTGAAGCTCCGGACCCCGGGGGAATATATCCTGCGCTTTACCACCAGGGGGGCGACCAACATTGCCCGCAAAGCAGAGGGCTGCCGCCGTGGCCTCCAGTGGTGGTCTGTGACTCCCTGGGCGCTCAGGGGATGCTGCGGCGATCGCCTGCCATATGTGAGATGCGCAGCCTTACCTGAGGTTGCGCTGGAGGTGGAAGGCCCGCCTTGCACTCTGGGTGCTTTGCGGAGGGCTGTGGCCCCGGAGGGCTTTGACACCGGGCAACTGGAGCAGCACTGTGGAGGGACTGGATCAGGGGGCGTGTAGGGGAGACCCGCTCACCAGTGCGGAGCTGCCTGCAGGGGAAGACGACTGCCAGAAACGGTGAGGAGGCGATCTGCGGCTAGCCTCGTGGCGTCGGGGGAGCTGCTGAGATGGGGCCCCAGCGGGGAGCAGAATTGCCGAGTGGGGGTCCGTAATATCCTGAGACTGCCCCTTCCGGAGCACAGCGGCGGGCAGAGTGCGGTGGGGAGTGCCCACTCCTGCTGGGCAAACTCGTGCGATATCTGGTGAAATGTTTTCCCCCTCCCCCCGCTGCCGCTCAACTCCCACTGGTCTCAGAGGACGGAATTGGCCGCCCCCCCACGGAGAAAAACCAACCCCCCCTGAAACTATCTCCCCCCTCCATTCCTATTGGATGCAGTACCCGCCTGCTGGGTGAAGGCTGCGAGGACCGTGTCGCCTGGGGGCCATAATTTATGTGACACACCTGCCTATACATGCTATAGCTGAGCTCTGTGAAGGTGTAGCCACAAATTAGAATTTGGACCGAACGGTACAGAGGTGGCCCAACCCTATGGAGCGGGGAGTTGCTGCCTGGAGTCCCACTGGCCCCTGATGCTGCCACCTCCTAAGGATACTAGCATGAGTGGGTGGCCTGGTTGAAGCACTGCAGACAGTTTATGGGTGGGTCTGCACATAGGGAGTTGCTTGCCTGACTGGCCCCCACCTTGACCTTTGGGGCTGCCATTATCATCCACGTGGCCGCCAACCTTAGAGACACAAGGTATGTGATGAACAGCAAATCTCCAATTCCGCCCTCAGAGATCCCATTGGCAGGTTGGTGTCAGTGGATTGGAGTTGCATGGCCTCTGTCTTCTTTGCTGTTGCCGCCCCTCACGTACTTACGGCACCCATTACCTCATGACAACCCGTATGGGACGACTTAAAGGGAAGGTGCAAGATACTCACATGACTACAGGGGGGTCACATGAAACAAACAGGGCCACAACTCAACCCCCATCGCCTGGTGCCTCAGACTCGCATAGGGCGATTGAGCAGCAGATTGGGTCACTCACGACTGGCCTCACTCTACTCCGAGCGGACTATGGGAAACTCACTGATACCGTCCAAGATCAGAAGAGTTCACTGTCTGTCCTTGATCCTAAACTTGCAGAACATGATACACAAATTATACAGTTGCAGCAGCAAGTGACCGGATTGCAGGAACGAGTGGAGGACGCAGAGGGAAGAAATCGACACAATAACATACGCATGACTCGCTTACCGGAAACCAACGAAGGTACGAAACCGGCAGGTTATATGGAGACTTGGTTCCGAGACTATGTGGCCCAGGACGGTCTCTTTCCATACTTCTGTGTTGAGAGGGCACACAGGATTCCAACTGGAGCCCTAAGGGTGGGTGCACCCCCAGACCGCTAATTGTAAAAATACTTAATTATAGAGATCAAGATGTACTCCTGAAAAAAAGCGAAGGAAAAACAACATATTCAATTTGAGAACCAGAAAATCTCTTCCTACCCTGACTATACTATGTTAGTGCAACGTCAGCAGGCCTCCTATCAAGCGGTTAAGAAGAAACTGCGAGAGGACCAACTCAAATACGCGCTCCTCTTCCCTGCAAGATCGGAAATCATCCACGATCAAAAGACATATTTCTTTGACAGCCCATTGGATGTGGAGGAATGGCTTGGAGGTGATGGACTTGGAATACAGCAAGGACAGACAATCTGCCTCCTCGCGGCATGGACTCACGCAATCACAAAGTGGTATGCAGCGATGCACAACGGGAAAATCCGACTCCGGGGATGTGGGCCCAACCTGTGATCAGAGATTGACGGGGAGAGCGGAGGCGCTGGAACTAGTTGGATACTTCATGGAAGATTCCGCCAAGATCCTATCAGACTCAGAAGACAGTAATACCTTTCAGTCGGACTCTGAACATAGTATCACCTTATTCCCTTTGTTACACCCCAAACTGGGGATGGTCTAATAGATAACTGACGATGGCCAATACATCGACTCGTCGGAACAAGATTGAAAGAATTATACATAGACTGTGGCAGGACTATACAACGTATTTGTATCCTTTTTAGTCTTAAGTCCTTATATGCGATGTGTTGAAAATTAGAACCACACATGTGATTATGACTTGTCCTGAGGTACTGCTCCTCCCTAATGTTTATATATCTGAACTCTTTCTGCCCTGGTAATGCTATTGGTAATTGACCCTTCCATGGCATGGGGCCCACCGCTTGCAGGTATGCCCCAAAGGAGGGGCATTTCTCCCCCCCATTAGGCGACAACGGATATTCAGTTACTAATCATTTTATTCCCCCCCCCCGGGTTCTGTCGAGCTGCCGGAGTTCGAGAGTTGACCGCTACTGTTATGGCTGGTGACGCCGTCCCCCCTCAATGCGAACGCACAATAGAATTGTTTAGAAATGTTATTGTTAATTGTTTGGCCCAGCACTGTTCCATGGCTGTGCCGTGTATTGTTGGTTCAATGGGGAAAGGGTACTCCTGGTCTGCAAGCACTACTGGACTCCGAGTTGAGGGGAGTCCCGTCAACCTTGTTCAATTATGCCCAATAATATTACTAAGTTGGGTTCTTATAACCTGTTGACTTGGAATGTACGCGGCCTGGGGGCAGTTCATAAAAGGCTTTGCGTCCATGCTTATTTACTCAGACGGAAGGCCCATATTGTCTTCATTCAAGAATCACACCTCACTGCCTCTGAAGCCTTAAAGACTCGCAACAAATGGCGAGGGCAAATCTTCTCCACCAACTACTTGGCTTTTGCACGTGGGGCGGCAATATGGATTCGGCATGGAGTCCCCTTTACAGAATTAGATCATGGAGTAGATGATCAAGGCAGGTACATACTACTGAAGAGTACGTTAGACAGGCTACCGATAGTGTTAGGGAGCATCTATGCCCCGAACATTGATCAAGAACATTTTTTCCAACGATTGAGCATGGCTCTAGTAGGGTGGGATACATTTCCATGGCTCATAGGAGGGGATTGCAACACAGTCTCCTTGACGTGGACTTTGACAGATCACATCCACCATTGCATGGTGCTGGCACACGCAAACAAGCACATCTCCTTAACACCTGGTGGACGGTTGGGGGCTGATGGATATCTGGTGATTTTTACACCCTACACATAGAGAATAATCCTTCTATTCCCTGGTCCATCAGCTCCACACCAGGATTGACAGGTTTTTGGGGTCCCGTACACTACTCACACAAATTCACCACTCCACTTATTTAGCTAAGACTTTCTCCGACCACAACCCTTTAGAAATCACACTCACATGGGGTAGGGTCCCCACCCCAGTCCCCACTTGGAAAATGTGGCCTAAGCTTCTGGAAGATACCACGTTCGGAGCAATTCTGTCCATGACCATTACAAATTATTTCGCTGAAAACTGGAACACAGCCTCTTCTATTCTCATAGATTGGGACGCGCTCAAGGTGGTAGTACGGGGTTCAGTGATTGGGGCTACTGTTGGGGCTATACAGGAAACACATAAATGTCTCATAGAGATTGAAGCCCAGATGACGGATCTGGAGCAGGGGGCTGTATTGGACCCAGGCACTGGGGAGTCCTTGCAGGAAGCCCGTATGTGACATGCAGAGGTACTGGAGGATCTCAGAGTAATAGATTATCGAGCCTTCACACAACGGAAGCACGTAGAGGCTGAATGAGATTAATGAGACCTTTTGTAGCTACCTTAGTGGACTCTATGCGGCCCCCACTGACAATGAAGATGCGCTATTGGAAGACTTTTTAAGAGACCTGCCATTCCCGACAATCTCAAACACCGCTAAAAAGGAACTCGCAGACTCCATTACACAAATGGAAATAGGAGTGGCAATCAAAGGCCTCAATCGGAACAAATCTCCTAGGCTTGATGGCTTGCCCATAGAATTTTATGCCTCCTATTCTGACATTCTAATTCCTAAATTGGAGAAATTATACAGGACGGCCTTAGAAATTGGGCACCTTCCACACTCTACCATGCAAGCTCCGGTTGTTTCCCTCCTTAAACCGGGACGAGATGATACTGATTTATCTAGCTACAGGCCTCTATCGCTCCTAGCAACCGAATACAAGATTCATAGCAAGGCCTTGGCCAACCGCATTCACCCACCCTAAATGCCCTTATACACAGGAACCAATGTGGATTCCTCCCGGCCCGTGGTACCTTCCTAAACACCCGACGACTGCATCATGTCATAGCAGCTACACCCCCAGACTACGCTGATGCGGGCTGCATAGCATTAGATCTCCGGCATGCCTTCAATTCTATAACTTGGGAATATATGTAAATATAAATGTCATGGTACTTATAGAGCGCACTGTCACCAGACGGTCACCTTGCGGTGTCGCCTATTCGGCTTCCTGGCGCTGATACTCATACCGCTGTGGCACCCCTCCTGGCTTTCCCTGTGAAGTGTCCACTCATGGGCACCCCCAGGGTGAAACCAGGCATCCTTAGCGTTGTTGGGGCCGGTGTGGAGGCTAAGCAAGCTATTGTCCAGAGTTGCTGCGTGGGGCCCGTGATTAGAACAGGCACAGAGGCGAGAATTAACAGGTCCGAGGAAATTGAGCCCGAGACCCCGCCGAGGCGGGAATCGAACCCTGGTCCCTGGCCCGAACTCTGCATCAGGGTCTGCCGCTCTAACCATTGAGCCACACTCCTCCACAATGTTTACAGCCTTGAGTCGATTCGGGCTTCCTGAGGGATACCTCCGCTGGACACGTTTGCTCTACACTGATCCCACTGCCAGAGCACGTACCGGGAAACATATCTCCAGCAAATATAGCTTTCATAGGGGTACACGCCAAGGATGCCCGCTCTACCCCATTCTATTCGTCTTGGTGCTTGAACCCCTAGCGATTGCGCTGCGGCAGTCAGCTGACAGACTGGGGATTCTGCTGGTTGGTACTGTGCACTTAATTTCGATTTATGCGGATGACATCCTTATTTACTTAAGCAAAATGTAAGCCTACGCGGAATCCCTTCCCAGCATATTCTCTGCCTTCGAGCGGGTCTCGGGGCTAGCCACAAACAAAGGTAAGTCAAATGCCTTCTACTTCATAGCAGGTCCGCATCCTGATGCGTTTGCCTTTGGCACTTATAGCTTATCTGTTGCGCACACCACCTTTTAAATACCTAGGGATTCGAGTATATAGGACACAAACTGATCAACTAGATGGTAACTTAATGAGAGCAATCGCTGCCATACAATCAAGTATATCTTTTTGGAATTCTCTCCCATTGTCGGCGATGGGTCAGATTGCCATTTCCAAATTATACTTTTTTGTTAATCTACCCCTGATAGTTCCGCAGGCGGTATTCCGAACGCTGTATGTGCTTCTACTAGAGTTAATATGGGGGAAGGGTAGACGTAGGATTAGCCTCCAGAAATTACAATTAGAACCTCGCAAAGGAGGATTGGGATTCCCAGACTTCAGGGCCTACTATTATGCATGCCAGCTGCAATGGTTATCCTTTTGGACGGCGGGTAGGAACCTGCAGGAAATTGTTTATGGTCCCAGGGAATTGGAAAGTGGGACACTACACAGATTCCTACTCCCTAAAGTCAAACCCCCACCTCGGGGTCCCCCTTTGCTAAAGACTGCCTTTCAATGTTGGAAGAAGGCTAACCAGTACACATCAGGAGCCCATATGCGAGCAACATCCCACTATTACGTATACCGTTACCAGATGGAAGACTGACTCAGGCGAGACTACGCGATTGGGAAGAGGTGGGAGTGGAAGAGGTGGGATCGCTTTTTGGGAATGGCACCCTTATGACCCATGATATGTTTGTGCAGACCACAGGCGCAACAGATCGTCATTACTTATTGTATGCTGCTGTAGGACATTACACCAAGGAGACATGGGCCCCACAGCGCACTGAACCGCCTCAACACAAACTAGTTCACCTACTTTACTGCATGGGCAGGGGAGGACACTTAGTGAAGTGGCTGTATGCTGGCATTAGGGCACAGGTCTCTAGAACATTCACTACTCTCAGGGCTAAATGGGCGGATGACATGGGTATGGCCATAATGGATAAGGCATGGACAAGTATTTTGGAGCATCCCAAAAGGGTGTCCTGGAATGCCCGCCCTAAATTCATACAAACTATGGTGTTACATAGATCATACTTAACCCCGAGGAGGATCCAGCATATGTTCCCTGAGGCCCAGAATAGTTGCCCTCGATGTGGGGCTGTGGAGGCAGGATTCCTTCACATGTTGTGGGTCTGCCCCCGTCTCGGCGTTTACTGGGGCAAAAATCCGAAGGGCACTGGAGGAGGTCACACAGTTGATGATTCACGACAATGCTGTAGAATGTTTACTAGGGCTGCACAAACGAACCAGCGCCGTTAAGGTGCAGTTGCGCTTTCTTGATTTAGCTCTCATTTTAGCTATAAGAGGGATTACCATGAGATGGTAATCTCCCTGCTGTCCTCCATTAACATTATGGCAAGATGAGGTGGTGCGATGGTGTGTAGCTGAGACTGCGTCTATTAGACGTGAGGAGGCAAGAGGGCTCAGAAAACACCCAATCTCATTAGACTGGGACCGTATGCTCGAAGAGTTTTGACATTTAGATCTTACACCTGGGCCGATCACACCTACATCATTGTGCACCCATATGGCCTCGACAGACGCGACGCAAACTAATTAATTAACTGCTTGAGGTTCTCCTGCCGTCCAGACACTGCAGCACACACAACAGGAACCTGGAGATCCTGGATAGAGATACAGGACTGGAATACAGGACACAACATTGAGATGCGGACCAGGAGGGAGGAAGGGTGGTGGGCACAGGGTTGTTCTGTGAAAAGTACTAGTTTATTTGCATATCACTTCTAACTGTTATTCGCAATCCCTACGTGATATTCAGGCAAGTGATATTGACCGGACATACGATCAACCTATATTGTGTCGATTCATGCAGCGCACTCTATTGTAAAACATTATGTGAGAGAATATATGTGATGGAAATGTTTCAACAAAAAACAAAATGTACATGCCATGATATATGTTATATTGCTGGTGTACTGTTCAAGGGTGTGCAATAAAGTTTGTTAAAAAAAAACTCACATCACCCTGCCTCCTTCCTTGGGGATACAAAGGGTGTGAAAAGGAAAATCACTGGTATTTGTCATCTGTACACACATAAGCCAACTTGTTGCATGCTTACTGGTACCAGAGATTTTCTCCTTACCCTTAAGTTAATTTACATGGATCATTCACTTTAACGTTACTGTCATCCAAGAATGCCTGCATCAATAGCTAACTGAACCATGAGAAGTGTGGAGCTTCTTGCAAAGAGTCACACATCTTTCTATGAGATTTGCTTTCAATACATTTAAATGAAAAGCTGTCATAGGTTTCCAGTGTGTATCTTCCTGTTATGAGCAGCTATCTAGCAAAACAGGGGATGTTGCACATTAGTTAAAGCCAGCAGGCCAGCAGTACCCGGGTACTGCTACAGGAGCTTGGGCTGAATATCTGCATCTCTGATGTAGATGGGGAAAAGTCTATTTTCAGTTTTTCGCATCTGGTAAATACAGTGGGCCCGATTCACAGAATGAACTTAAGACTCAATCCTAAACTTACTACTATTTTGGTATTCACAGAATGCACTTACTACTTTTGGCATTCACAGAATGCACTTACTACTTTTGGTATTCACAGAATGAACTTACTACTTTTGGTATTCACAGAAGTTAGGATTTTGTCTTAAGTCTGTCTTAAGTCTGTCTTAAGTTTGTCTTAAGTCTGTCTTAAGTCTGTCTTAAGACAAACTTAAGACAAAATCCTAACTTCTGTGAATACCAAAAGTAGTAAGTTTATTCTGTGAATGCCAAAAGTAGTAAGTGCATTCTGTGAATGCCAAAAGTAGTAAGTGCATTCTGTGAATACCAAAATAGTAGTAAATTTAGGATTGAGTCTTAAGTTCATTCTGTGAATCGGGCCCAGTGTGTTGATTTTGTGCAAGGTTCCCAGCTATACAAATACTCAATATCAATTTAGTTAAAGCATCCATAAATCTTGAGCTCCAGTTACACAGATGTTGTGGTAATTACATTCATTAAGCATTGTTGCATAACTGTTTGACCTGGCCCTCTCTGCAGGGACATCCACAAACATTTTGTCTTCACCCTCATGTTTTCTTAACCCATTTTCGTTGGCTTTTAGTGCTTTGCCCACAATATCACTGCTAACTAGTGCTAAAGTGCTTGTTCTCCCTCCTTTAAACATGTTGAAATTTGCTTACATTCAATTTGCACATTTAATTTACTTGCAAGGCTCTAGTAAAGTGGTATTACATGTACCCGGGGCCTTTAAATTAAATGCCACTAGTGGGCCTGCAGTACTGATTGGGCAACCGACCTAAGTAGTCTTTTAAACATGTCCCAGGCCTGACTTTGCAGCCTGTGTGTGCAGTTTAAACTACCATTTTGACCTGGCAAAATAAACCCTTTACAAGGCCTAAACCTTCCTTTTTAATTCATATAAGCCACCCCAACGGTAGGCCCTATATAGCCCAGAGGGTAGGGCGCAGTGTTTTCAAAATGTTGGACATGCACTTTTAAGTTTTGCATGTCCTGATAGTGAAAAACTCTTGAATTCATTTTCACTACTGCAAGGTCTGCCTCTCCGATGGGATAACATTGGGTTAGCTTATTACATTTAATAATGATAACTTTCAATTGGGAGCAGCAGGAAGGAATGCCTAAATTCCTAGTTTGGTGTATGACATTTTTTTCTTTAGAACCCTCTTTAATGGTAAAGTCAGATTTTAAGTCATAATCCTCAAAATGACACTTTTAGAAAGTGGTCATTTTCTTGTCCTAAACACTTGGTGCCTGCAGCTTGTTTCCTGGGCCACATGACTAGGTGTAGCTGGAAGTTGGTCTTTGCATATTGCTCCCAGACAGTGAGACAAAAACGCTTAGGTGTTGATAGGATGGGCCAATTCTGACTTGATGAGTGGGAGTAGCTGTCACCTACAACACTTACACATCACAAAGGCTCTGCCAGAGCACAGTAACAAAGGTAAAGTAAAGTAAAGTAAGTTTATTGCATATGGTTAATTAAAACCTTTACAATTTTGATACATTAAAAAATATTCGAACTGCCATTAAAATAGAAGAACATTGACATTCTGTAATGTCTATATGTTTTTTTGTTGTTTTTTTTTTAAAAGCGGTCTTGCTTTGTCTGTGTACTGAAGCATTTGTTGCACTTCGAGCCTTCGATTTTGTCCCATTGATCACCATTTTTTCAGTGTTCAGTATTAGAAGGCTTGCCTTTTGAAAGAATCTGGCGGCCCTGCAAGCTGTCTGCAGCTGGTGACTGTTCAGTGCTATCATGACAGCTGGGCGACATGTTCTGATTTGGAATAAACGAAATACGTGGAAAAGATAGTAACGTCTCAAATTGGTCAGAGATGGACAGATGCACAATATATGAGTCAATGTGTCTTCTGCGCGGCCACATATTCTGCAGAGTGAAGTCGGCCATGTTTGCTTCCATACGGGGGTCTGGTCTTTTGAGGTGTAGGTTCCCAGCCGTGTTATTAGTAGCATTTGTTGGATGGCTGGTGTTATATGATTTACTAAATACGGTTGCGGTGCACATCTCTCGTACGTGGCCAGCACCATCCAGCCATGTTTTTTATTTGCTAGTCCGGCTTTATCTGTTATCCAGGACTTTTGCTTTGCCGCACTGTTTGCTGCTTTTTTAAAGGCCGCGAAGGTGTGATCTTTTAATGTCCACCTTGAGTCGACCACTACTCCCAGGTACTTGTAAGAGGGGCTTTGTTCTATGGTGTTGCCTACAATGTGCCATTCAAAAGATTGCCGCCCTGGCCGAGATGCAAAACAGACGATCTTCGTTTTATTATAGTGAAATAGCAACCCATGCGCGCTGATGTATTCGTGCAACTTCATGATGGAACGTTGTAGTCCCAGAGGGGTCTGGCTGCAAAGTACGATGCCATCTGCGTACTGTATACTCCTTATTTTGTGATGTGCTAATTTTGGAGGGTCACTTTGTATCTCCGAGATGCACTTGTCCAGGTCCGCTGTAAAGATGTTGAAAAGGGTAGGGGCCAATACACATCGCTGCTTGAGGCCGACATGGGTGGGGATTTTTGCTGTTGTTCTGTCGCCATTACCTAATTTTATCTTAACCCAGGTGGATGAGTATAGGTTTATAATGGCCTGTAGCAACTTCGATGGAATTCCCCAATTGGCCATCTTTTGCCATAGGGTCCCCCTTGGTACTGTGTCAAATGCCGCTTTTAAATCTACAAAGCAGGTGTACAATTGGGTTGACTTTTCCCATGCTCTGTCGACCAGAAGATTTAAAGCGAGCGGATTGCATGACGTGTTAGTTCCAGGCCTGAACCCCGTCTTGGTGATTGGAAGAATCTTATTCGAGCTGACTCAATCTTCCAGAGCTCTCAAGAGATTTGAAGCGTATGTTTTGGCCTCAACATCTATGAGAGCAATCAGCCTGCAGTTGGCTGGATCTGTTCTCGCACCTGCCTTAAAGATTGGATGCAAAATACTCCCTCTCCATGAAGGAGGTATGCTTCCGGTTTGAAAGGCGTTGTTATACAATGGGGTAAGATGTCCCGCCCAGAAGAGTTGTTCATGTTTGAACAGTCCGTTTGGTAAACCATTTGGGCCTGGCGCCCCTTTTGTCCTCAGTTTTTTTAGGACCATTTGTACTTGGGATGTGGTATCCAGTTTTCATCAAAGTTTTGATCCGCTTCTTGGTTTTCGTTTTGTTGGTAGATGGGATGGTCTAAATTCCATGCTGGAAGTTTGTTCTTTTGGGATTGCTCTAAATGCTGGATCCAGTCTTCCTGTAAAGTATTTGCATTGGAGACCTGGGCTGCTCTGTTTGCTACTTTGTTGATTTCTGCCCAAAATTTTCTGTTGTTGTTAGATTTGCTAGATTCTAATAGTTGTTGCCAATTTTCTGTTTGATGTTTTGATTTTTCTAACCAAACGTCTTTTTTATTTTTTTGCCTTAGGTAATAGATTTGTCGCCTGGTATCTTCACCCTTGGTCTTGTCTTTTCCTAGTAACTTTCTGATTTCTTGATTTAGAGTCCTTTTTTTGTACAGTATTGAACCAAGGGGCCCCTGGAGTGCTTTGCTTAATTTTCTTTTGTGAGTATGAGTTTGTTGGCCAAATCTGTCAGTTAGGCTTGTGGTCAACTTTTCCCAATTGCTCTGATATGCTAATGGGTTTTTCCCAGTTACTTCTGTATGGACTTGTTTCACGTGTGTCATTATTTCTTCCACGTGCTTTCCATTCCATACTAAATGCTTGAGCTTATAGAGACTCGGAGATTCAATCAAATCTTTGCATGCTGGTGCCCTTGTATATTGGTAGCTGAGCTCAATTGATTGCAAACTGTGATCGCTCTCCAGTTTGTGGATTATTTTGTAGGTAGCGACGGTTTGTAGAACCTCTAGGTCCACTATAGTGTAGTCTAAGACTGCGGAAGCCTGTTTGGCGATTCTGGTCGAGGATGCCGGCTGATCTTGTGGGAAGCGGCCATTCAGAGGAATCATTCCAATCTCGGCGAACATTAAGGCACGCTGTTGACTGTGCTTATCCTTTTTCCGGTGATTTGTTATAATTGGAGGAATGCTTTTGCCATTCCGTGTGTTTTGTTTGATGTTTTGTGCGTGGTCCTTTTTGTAGTAGGAGCATATTCAAGTCATCTGACACAACCAGCCCTGCCTGTGGGAAAATGGATTACATAGATTTGACTAGTGCTTTCAGCGTCAAGATTTTCTCTGATTTCTTCTTGGATTCTGGGTGTATGTAAATGTTGCAAATAACCAGTGACCGAGCCACTTGAGCACCCTGCGGTCCGGGGCTGGAGTCTGGCGACAGCTTGATTTTGATACACTGGATCCATGTTTGTCCCGTATCGATGGTTACGTAGGACCAGGGGATACTGGTGTTCAAATAAATCAATAGACCTCCAGCAGCCCTACCTGAGGGTCCTCTTTTGATGGCATATTGTTGGATTTCTTTGAAGCCGTCTATGTGCTCGGATGCAGTTCACCAGGTCTCTTGGAGTAAAATAATGTCGAATTGTTTTAGAAATGCTAAGGATTCTGCGTCATTTGTTTTACCCCCCAGTCCTTTTATGTTCCATGAGCATGCTTTCAAGTTTGGTTTTCATGCTTCCTCCGTCATATGGTCCGCGGGGGTTGGGATTGGGGGTAGGATTTTCCGGCTCTCGCTGGATCCTCCTGACGTACCTTGTTGAATAATACGTAAGTTGGACCATCCTCCCTTGATACTGTCCGAGGAACCAACCGCCCCGAAGTATTCCACTGTCTTGTTGTGATCTTTCCTCTGCCAGCATGGATAGCGGGCCCGGGTATCTTTCCAATGCTACTGGTCTGATTTCAATTCCCCATTTTGCGAATTCTTCTTTATGTTGCCAAAATTCTTTGGCTATCACGGGATCCTTCCATGTAGCCACTGTCATTTCTCTCCCATTGGCATTTGAGATGGGTTTGAATTCAATGCTTTCTATATGGTTTGTGTTCAAATGTCTCAGGGTTTCGAACAAATTAGAAAGTTTTAAAATGGCACTCCGATTAAGGATATCATGGTTCCCCCTGAAACTATAGTGCGGAATAATTTCGTGTGTTATGGAGCTGACTGGATAGATTGAATCTGACTCTTCTTTATGATCCATGTGCCTGATTTGGTTATTTGTTTTGGAATTCTTAACCAGTTTGCCCTGATTTGCAAAAAACGGCTGCACTGCTGGCTCAATGTCGAAAGCGGGTGGTGGAATCTTGGGCACTCTGGGCCTTGTGTGATGACTCTTTGCTGCTGCTCGGTTTCCAAAGGATTTTCTTTTTGTACCTTTACTATTTTTGAAAAGTAATGGGAAAAGCTTTTCTGTTCTGCTAACGGCTTCTGTGCTAGTGGACCAACCGCCGGTTGCATTATAGTATAATCTTGTGTTGGATTGTGTACTCTTTGGCTACTAGGAGTTTCTATTGATGTGACTGTCTGGGACAGAGTCAGCGGTGGGGGATCCTGCCGAATTTCCCCTTGCTCTTCCTGGTCCTTTTTGGGTAACTCTTTACCCTTCAGTCCTTGCGATGTTGTTCCTGGGGTCAAGATTGTTTTTGGGTTGCTAGCCATTGGGGGGTCTTGGTCCTGGGGCCTATTAGGTGGTGCTGTTCATTTTTTTTCCATGTTGCTTATTTTGTCTGGCTTTCCTCAGACTCTTGCGTTCTCGTTTTGTTAAAGGGTTAGTTTGTTTTTGTAGCCCGTTCGATGGTGGCCCGGGATCTTCTCTTCCTAGATTGACTAGATCGTCAGTACCTTTGTGATTTTGTTGCCTGTTTTGTAGTGGCCTGGACTCTTCCCTCCCTGGATTGACTGGATCGTCAATGCCTTTGTGTTGGGATGTTATGTTTTCGGAAATTGATATCTGGGCAATTGATGAATGGTTTATTAGACTGCCTTCCGTTGGGTCCACCCTTGTGTCCTCATCGGTTGATGTATCGCCACTCGTTGAACTTGTAGAGTGTTTGGGAAGAATCATTTTACCGGGGATTTCAGAAGTTTTATAATGGTCTTTTGTTTTGTTTTGTACTTCTAACAGAATGTCAGTTAAGATGGTCGGTAGAACTTTGAGGTTGTTCATTGTTTCGAAGCACTGGCATTCATGATACGTTGTGTGCGGCTCTTTCTGTACCCGTTCTTGAGGGAATTTAGCTCTAGTATCTTTCTGTCTATACCCACCACGTGGGATACCAGAATTTGCAGAAGATCTATCTGTAGCTCCAATTTTTCAGAGTGTTGAAGTAGAGCTGAGGAGATGGTTTCCATGATACTTATAAATGGCGGCCACAATGGAGCCTGTGCTGGTAGAAGATGAGCTGTTTGATAGCTGCTTGCTTGGGGACTAGGCCAGGCTTTATCCCCTGGTTTGTTCCGAACTGAAACTCGTGGGTCTCCACCCTGACCTGTGCCTGGGGTGGATGTTTGGTTATCCCTTTTTTTCCTGAACTCAGAGCCTTTTGAGGAGGTTGTTTTGATTGGTAAAGAAATGGAATAATGGAGGGGAAATAGCCCTGACAAGCAGTTTGATGGTTGACTGTTTTCCATGTGGCGAGTTGTTGAACTACCTACGCTTAAGCGATCTATTGATTCCTGCGTTTCTAGTCCTGGAGGGCGTTTTGGTGTTGTGTCATCCTTTAATGGGTCCTCTGTGCCTGGTGGGCACTCCTGTGCCCTTGCTCCTTTAGGATATGTGAGGACCTTGGCTGTCGTCTGTTCACCTTGTTGCTGGTCTGCGATCTCTTTGTCTGTTGTTGCCTTCTCCAATTTGTCCTTGATGTCCATTCTTAGGGCTAGTGGGCTGTCCGCCCCAGAGTCAGGTGCCACAGAGCCAAAGTATGAGCCCAGACTTAATGAGCGATGCATCTCTGGCGCGTTTGATGTTTTTGCCCCGGAGCCTAAGAGAGTTCAGCGCATAACTCTTTGTGGGCATTGCCGTTGTTAGCTGCTTCCCTTGTGTTTATTTGCGCTTTCACTGTTTGTTTGTTGTTCGTTGTGAGGGGATTTTTCCAGCTGTTTTTCCAGGGACTTTGGCTGGTCTCTTGAGAAGTGTTGCTCTGAGTGCTACTCTGAGGCTGCAGAGGTTTTGATAGCGAGCCCACCGACTGGGACATTCTTTTGGTGCTGATGACAGTCTTTAATATCAGTACTTCCGAAGGCGCCAGAGATGTGGGTAAAATTAGGAAGTCTGTAATCTTGGCGTTTTTAAGTCCTGGAATTTTCTGTGGTGTCTTAGCAGTAGGGACACTGACACTTGTATCTGGCACGTCTACTAGGTCATCGTCTGAGGTATAGTTTGCTCCTTCGCTCGTTTTTCTGTGGTTTTGTTGATTTCTTTTTTTTTAATTGACTGTGGGGTCTGTTCTGACTCTCCCAGATCTCATAATTGGAGAGGAGTGCGGATGTTTGATGTGTCTAGGCCCTTCTCCTTTCAACCTCGCAACTCCCCGCACACCTCCGTTGCGTGGCGTTGGCTGCAGCGTTAGGATCTCAATTGAGAGAGAGGGGGATTCTGTTATCTCAGTTAGTCCCCTTGCTCCCCTGATTCTGAGCCCCCACGATGATGGTACACTGTTCTCCACTCGGCAGCTCTTGCACCTTCTTGCCTGAGTGCCTGAAATACCCGCAGGGCTGACGGCCCCCTGGCTGCTGGGTCCCTCCTGCCGCCTGCTC
Organism: Lissotriton vulgaris; assembly: GCF_964263255.1. Lineage (NCBI taxonomy): Eukaryota > Metazoa > Chordata > Amphibia > Caudata > Salamandridae > Lissotriton > Lissotriton vulgaris. The sequence continues at coordinate 1,185,278,639 of NC_141687.1, forward strand.
CCTGCTGAGGCTCGCACGCCTCTCCTCCATGCCGGATTGCTTGGCGTGGCTCTGCTTCAGAGCTTCGGAGCAGGGCAGTTCTCTCCTTTGGTCACCCCTCCCTGGTGTTCGGTCTCCTCATGCACCGCACCTGCACTGCTTACACCTGGGGACTGGAGCAAAAAGGGCAAGCGGGTGGGCGTACTGCGGGCGTGCTGCTGTGTGTGTTGTAAGCCGCAGATGGCAAGGAGCACTAGGAGCGGTAGCGGAGGTGGGGGAGCTGGGGGGAGCAGGGGAACCACACCAACCTGCTCAACCGCAGCCTGCTCGCCCCGATTCCTTCCTCCGAGGCTCGAGTCTCCGATTCTCGGCTCACCACTGCTCCTACTCCTACTCCGTTCCTGCTGCTCGACTCGGCTCGTTCGCTACTGAAGTGGCTCACACTAACAAAGGATTTGACTCTAGTCTATTTGGGGCCCCAAACAATCCGGGACCAGGGCAGGGATGCAAAAATTTCCAAGCACCTCTTAGGGTGGAATCCTCAAGAACCTTCTCTTACTTTAAAGTGGGCAACAGGTATAAATATTGAACCCACAGACTCAACTCTTCAGTACACCTCTGGACCTGAAGAAGACTCAGAAGGACTGTTGTGCTGCTCTACAAGAAAGACTGCTACTCTGTTGCTCTGCTGCCCTGATTTCCTGCTGCCTAAGTGCAAGGACTGGACCTGCATCTTGAACCCAGGACCACCTGACTGACTCCAAGGGCTAGTTGGTGGGCTTCCTGATTAGAGTCCCAGGAATAGAAAAGGCTCCAACTACCTTATCCCGGCAACTGGACTCTGTCTGCTCTACGTCCTACCCCCCTAAGTGGTGCCACCCCAGTCCTGGACCCATGGAAGTGTGCCTAAATATGCTTTGCCAGCCTGGCTGCAGTCCTGTGGGCAGAACCTCCACAGTGCGACACATCTCCTTGTAGCTCCACTTTGGAACAGCCGCTGCGCAATGCATCACAGCCCACAGTCCCATCGGAACTGCTTCTGCGTGATGTATCCCTGACCCAGGCAATCACATTGTAATCCTCTCATCAACATCATCCCCAAAGGCGATGCAGGACTTTGCATCACAAGCACCACAAAGTCTTCGGAACCAGCTGGTGTGCAATGTAGCTTCAACGCAGAACTTCACATTGCAAGCACCTCATCGTCAGTATCCACGACGACAATGCAGAAAGCACCTTCTCACTTCAGTGCTTCTCAGAACCGCTGCTGCGTGACATATCCTTGACATGAGATCTTGCACCGATTCACAACCGGGATTTAAGGTACTGTTGTTCAGCAGCCTCATGTGATCCTGTATCTGGCCCATGCTCTATTGAGTTCTGCCTGAACTTGTGACTTTGTTAATGTTCGACGTGACCAGATAACTACAGTTGGTGCATTTTCCTCTTAAACTTCACTAGTCTCTATTTACACTTAAAACTTTAAAACTGCATACCTTCTATTCTACTGATTGGATTTTTGTCATTTTGGTCTCAAATAATTCATAAAATGTTACTCTGTTTTCTTTGATTGGTGTGCGATTTTTCTTGTGTTGTATTACTATTTCATTACTGTTTGAAGTGCTGCATAAATACTTTACCTTTTTTCATTTACTTTATTTCGACATCAAGTCATAAAAGTTTGCTTACTATATGCCAATGATATCGAAGTGATGGAACAAAATGCGAGTCTTAGTCAGAAGCCTGGTATAATCGTAAAAATGTGCAACAATAATGTTTCAGGTTCTGCCATTTTTACATTCTGTCTTGACAATCTAATACTCAGTACAATCTGTGCAACAACTTAATAAAAAACGAATAAAATGGATGACAACAATATTCGGTTGGTAGCCTTGAATAAAGTGCGCAATCATGCAATAAAATTATTTACACTTAAATACAGTCAGTTGTTGTTAGCATTTGCCTTTTCTCCCCAGTCCAATCGGTTGTTCGCTTTATAAAAACAAGATTAATATATATACAATATAAAGATAATAAGATAGTATTAAAGGGCATCAGTGCATAGAGTTCATCAGGTGCAATAAGGCAGTCATAAAACCATAATAAAAGAGTGCTGAGGATCCAGAATACATCTTGTGAAACCACAAATAACGCCTTCTTTAGAAGTTAGGAAACCTGGAGCCTAGGAAATTTGATTGAAGCTTCACTTAGGGGCCCATTAGGATGGCGGGCGGACTTTGTCCGCCCGCCATCCCGACGTAAAACGGGACTGCCCGCCATAAGGTTGGCGGTCACGTGGGGGCCATTAGGATGTGCCCGCCACACTGGCGGGCGCATCCTGCATTTTTAACATTGCGGCGGGCTGTGCTGAAAGCACCGCCCACCGCAATGCTAAAAATGCACACTGTGCACTTCAATGCACAATATGACAGGCACAGTGCGGTGTCTGTCACATTGTACAGTGAAGTGCAGGGGGTTACCATAGGTACCCCCACGTGCACCCCCCATCCCCTCCGAAGTCCCCGGGGGCCCACAACGGGCCCCCACAAGACATTCTTGCATGCCTTTCCTTGGCGGCACTGCCGCCACGGAGAAGCATGTCCCCGCCTTCACCCAAATATGGATGGCGGTGTCTAACAGACACCGCCACCATATGAAACCCTTTTCCGCCTGGTCAACTCCTTGACCGGGTGGAAAAGCGGCGGACGGTCTTTCCGTCCTCCACGGTCCCCCCGCCATAGTAATATGGTGGGGGGAAATGGGTGGTGGGCGGGGAAGGATATCGGGCAGATCGCCACCGCCCGCATGGCGGTGGCGATCCGCCCGGCATCCTAATGGGGCCCTTAGTGTTCGCCCTCTGGACCCTGCCTCTAATGCTCCACATTTAGTCCCAAGAACGTTGCCACCGCACAAGCAAACAGTGACCTGGCATCAGATTTCAGGATCCTCAGTGCGAATCTGTAATTGCCAGTTCCCAGTAGCTGGCAGATTGGAGTAAGCCAGTTTTTCCTCTACGTTAGATACGAGAGGCAGGAAAACATCATGTGGGCTATGGTCTCTTGAAGATATCCACAGCCAGGACAGCTGGGAGTAACCTCATTCTTCCAAGTCCATTTGCGATTAAAATCGTTCAAGACCAGTGTGCCAAACCTGAACCCGATGTACAATTTTCTATCCTCTGGGTGTTCTATGAAATAAAGATATCTTTCCAGGGAACAAACTAATTTGTGGGCCATGAAGCCTAGAGTGAGCTCCACCGAGCCCCGCTACTCATTTCCTTCTGAGTTGCCCACCCACTGTAGGCATTTTTTACATCACATTTCCTGTGGTGCAAAGTAGGTTCATTGGCCTCACATATATCACCCATCCCAATAGCTGTAAGCAGGTTCTTGACACCTCTCTGCCAGCTGATTTTTTATTGGCTATGTCCATACGTTTTACATCCTCCAAAGCATGTGCGTATGGCAAAGGTTCGGAGGTCGTCTTAACCCTCAATCAGAACAGCGCAGGGGCACAATTTAGCTTTGGAGGCAAAAGAATGTCGGCCCATGTCTAACATGAGCGGAACAAGGGGAGTACTCTGGGGTAGCATCCCTAGGCTTCTTAAAATTTTAGAGTCTAGGCTACTGAGCACCTCTACATGTTCAAAGTTTCATAATTCTGCACCATACATTGTAGAACTTGTCACTTTAGCATCATAAGGCTGAAAGGCTGGCCTAATCTGTTTGGTGTATGATGGTCGGTGTTCTCTCCCTAAAATCCCAGCCAACTGTTTGAGCTTCATGACCATCGTATTAATATAGGGTTTCCATAACAAATTATCCGCTAGCTTTAAGCCTAGGTAGTCAAAAGCACTGACCCTCTCCAGCTGTATGCCTCCAAGCTTGGAGCAACCCCGATAGGATTTGTGAGGGTTCAGGGCCATAAATTTGGTTTTAGTTGTATTAATCATTAAACCTTTAGTGTCACAGAATTCTTGGAAATGGTTTAGTAGTTGTTGTAACCCTCCAGGTATTTTGGATAACAACAGAGTATCGTCAGCAAAAAGGAAAGTAACTACTTCACCCTCCCCCCTTTGTATCGGAGTATCTGCCGGTTTTGCGCTGAGAAATTGTACCACTTTATTTATAAATAATGAAAAAAGTGTTGGGCCAATACACAGCCTTAATAACAGAGATTGTCTAAGCTGGTCTTGCAAGCCCTAACAAACCCTGGCAGTATTTCCTTCATGGTATAAGAATAAGTAAAACTACAATTTCCTCCAGCAGGCCTAAATCTCTAAGAGTTTGCCAAAGATTCTGCCTGGGCACTAGGTCAAATGCCGTCTTTAGGTCTATAAAGGCTACATACAAGTAGGCCTGGGCGACAAATTCAATCGGCTCGCTGAATTTGCGGAATTTGGGAAGTTCGGCGGAGAACACGAAATTGCCCAAAATTCTGCGTTTCGCAATTTCGCAAATGTTTTGCTTGTTCACGTTCTCAAAATGCATGTTCGCGAGATATTTCCCCCCGAGCACGCAAACAGCAATTGCGAACAGCAAAAAAGCATTGCGAACAAGCAAATCCGCTTGTTTGCGGAATTTCTGCGTGTTCGCTGAGATTTTTTACTGTTTGGCAGAGATTTGCATAACGCGATTACGCAAATTCCGCCCACCCCTACATACAAGCTACTTATCCCAATTAATACTGTTTTCCAGCAGAGAACAAGAAACCGGAACACTTGATCTATGGTCCCTGTTTCCTCTCTAAATCCTGCTTGGAATGGGGACAATATTTTATCATTGGCCTCTCCCTGTATTTTACCCGAAAGAGCCCTACTGAAAACCTTCTGTATTGCGTCAGTAAGGCTAATAGGCCTATAGTTGCAGGGCGAGAACTTGTCACCATTTTTAAATCTCGCCTGAGCCAGCTCATGCGTTACTCTTGAGAGACTTTTAGTAAGTGTTCTTCAGAAAATGCTACCACACGATTTTGCTGGCCTCAAGCTTGCGGTTACGCACATGGGCTCGTGCTTATGAGCAGAGGCGCCATCTGGCTTTCCTCATCATGCTCATCGCTCGCAGCGCGTGATCGCGATCACTTACACTTTTACGGCTGCGTCACTTTCACGACTGCGCGGCCAATGCTTGTTGAAGTTTGTTTTGTACTCCAGAAAGTTTCCAGAATGCACGATACAATATTTTTAATATTATTCTCCTGAGCATGTTGAAGTAATAGATCATGCATGCACTATATAAAATAGCTAACTAAAAAGTTAGCGTACTGTGCTGGTACACTGCTGAATGTGAAAAAACACATATATAAATAGATAACACAAAGGCGACATTAGCTAGAAATATGGAATAATGGCTGAATGCCAACCAAGAAAACCGAAAAATTTTACTCTCTCCACAAGACCGAAGTCATTACCATAATGAAATTCAGCTCGGATTTCTGTGTTTTCTTTCCCTGCTTCTTTCTTCTTCTGCATAGCTTTTCTTTTTCAACATATACATTCAAAAAAATGCAAGAAATGCTCCCTGTAGCTTGCTGTCAGTTTTGGTCTAATATTCAATTTCTCTATCTCTTGAGTAATGGTTGTTTTCTTGCCAGTAGAGCATGGCACACACTGCACTCTGGGAACATTTTCGAAAAAAAAGAATACTTCCATAAACAGGTTTTCTCGGCTGTGTGGCAGAGTTAGCAGAACGTTCCCTCTGGCACCTCGTAGGAAAAGTACAGTCAGACATTAAAACATTTGTTAAAGGCAGACTTCTCCTCTACATATCTGTGTCATGCCTCTGTCTATCTATCTGTTTGCCTCTAGCTTCCTCTATATGACTCTCCCTCTCTCTCCATCCCTGTCACTTCATCTATATAGCTCTGACTATAATCTGTTTGTCTCCAGGTGTCTATGCCTCTGTCGATCGCACTTACCTATTGTTCCCGTCTGTCTCGGTCTGTTTCGCCTGTCTCATTACCACATGTGCCTCTGTATCTGTATTTATCTCACATCTATCAGACCTAAACATTTCAAAGTTTATCTTGCAACATCGTTCTTTGTTTTTGTATTTTGAAGCAATATAAAAAACGTTAAAAAAAACAAAATATACATATATATATGGAAGCAATCAATAACAATGGCCTTAATTTGAAGTTTACATCACATATAGATGCTAGGTCAGTGGTATTCTTAGATACTGAGATATATATAACTGAAACAGGTATGGCCACAAAGATGCACAGAAAACCAATGGCTGGAAACACAGTTTTGCATGCGTCTAGCCAGCATTCTCATCACCTGATTAGTAGCATTTCCTTTGGGGAAATGCTGCAGATCAGGCGAATTTGCAGTACTGATGCAGACTGTAAAATGGCACAAGGGGAAAGCAAAATACGCTTTCTGTCACGTGGCTACTCTAAAAAGATTGTCCAGAAAGCGATAGACCGGGCTAATTCCATCACTAGACAAGAAGCCTTAGCGATTAAAGCTAAGCCCAGTGAGCAAAAGGAAGGAGATACAGTGATTAAGCCACGAGTAACTATTAAATACAGTAGACAACATAAGGAAATTCGCAAGATTTTCTATAAAAATTGGAATTTGATAACTGGGGATCCTGGTATTGGAAAATATATACATGACAAACCTTGCATTACCTTTAGAAAATCTGTTTCTATGGCAGACAAGTTGGTACATAATTTCCTTGAGAAACAAGTCTCGGATACTTGGGGCGACCTTGGAGGGGGATTTAAGATGTGCAGTCTGCAAGGCAGTCAGGCATGGGTGTAATAAGACACAGTACACTGTACCTTTTAAAAAAAGACCCTGTGATGATAAGGAAGCTCATGTTTCGCAGAACTGAATTTGCTGTATATGTGCTGCAGTGCCCTTGTGATCTCCGGTATGTGGGGAGTACCCGCCTTCCGGTGCACAAGCAGATACTGCAGCACATTAGGGCTATCGTGGGAAAAGACCAGACATACCCGGTAGCCCGCCACTTTGAAAATCAGCACAACAGTGACCCCACCTTCTCAAAGTATTATGCCATAGATTGTCTCCTTCCCCTAAAGAGAGGAGGAGATAGAGATGCGAAACTCCGGGTATTGGAAACCAGGTACATAATAGAATTGGGCAGTAAGACTCCGCAGGGGATGAATGCGAGTGAAGACCTTTATACTTGTCTTTAGTTCCAATCTGTATGTTATACCTGGTTATAATGACAATTATGAATTCAAATATATTACAAACCTGGAAAATACGTTTTCTCTGTTCCTCTCATATACTACTTGTCTATGATTGAATCTCTCATGGTGGGCATTGGTACTCGTTGACTAATGGTGGTATTTAGATGTCCTATAAATTCTGAAACTTCTTCCCAAACTTTATATCACTTTTAACAAAAAAAATCTTTTTTTATGATTTTTTTTTACAAATGGAATTTTGAATGATAAATTATCATTATGCACAATATTATTTGTTGCACATATAGGGTTAAAGTTTTTACGAGGGTCAACAACAAGAGTATACAAGTTTATATGATTCAGATATACAAACATCTATCAGCAATATGATTTTGTTCTGTTGTGTGAGATAACAGTGTCATTTTATATGCACAAGATTTTATACATGTTCTGTTGTTGACAAGATATGATTCATCAAGTCTCACTTCATTTGATGTAATTCTTTTTGTCAACAAATTGCTTATACATGTTACTAGCAGGAAATTATAATTTGTAGTAGGATTAAGATCATTTTCCTATGCACAGGCACTTTGTCTTCTATTGTAAATACTATGTATATAGAATAATAATGAATTAAATTGTATTCTTTTTACATATCTTTTTGAGTATTATGTATATATATATATATATATATATATATATATATATATATATATATATTCACTGAAAAAACCATAGGTTATAGACCATATATAGTTAGGGATTAGCATTTACAAAACCTTAATTTACTCGCACAAAACCTTTGAAATTCGCAATTTCAATTTTTATTTATTATGTTTTGGCTCTCGACAGAGGGCCACATAAAATGTACAGAAATAAGAACAATACAATTACATTGGACAAACAATATCTGCCATATAAGATACCTAGATTAAATACAGAACTGACATACAAAACAGAACTGTAGAGAATTGGCAAGTCGAAAAGCATCTCCGTTGAATATTAATAAATAGGTAAAAAACCTTTGAAAAAGTTAAAAATGTGGAAGCAGAACATTTCATTAGGGGGACAATAAAGTGCATGAAGAAAGTCATTCAAGGTGACAATGCCAAGACGGAGACAAATAACTTTTAACCATCTCGAGCGCAATTTACAGAGCGCCGGGCAAATCAGTAGAACATGCATACAGTCCTGGATGTTCAAATTACATAAATTGCACAAAGAAGAGGAACCATGCCATTTAGATAACAAAAGATTAAGGGGTATTAAATCGTAACGTAGAAGAAACCAAAATCTACGAATACCGTGAGGCAGGGACCATCGCACATAAGGTTGTGGAAGTTTCATCAGATAGGTGTCAAGAAGGATATCTACATTCCTTTTTTCACAAATAAGCTTTTTATCCGATTGAAAGCATAGGTCCCAAGAGGCTGCTTTTAAAACAAGTTTTAACTGTAATGGGGAATACACAAAGAGAGTAGTTTCATCTAATTTTAAAAGAAATACGGCTTTTCTAAAATTACGAACCAGTTGAGAAAACTCATTGAAATTACCCAATAATTCACTTTTAAGGAGAGCTCTCTTTGTCCCTACTTCCGCTCTCGCAAGACAGGCCACCCATCTTACTAGGGCACATAATCCCTGTACCCAACTACTCCTTAGACCAAAGATGAGCCTACAAGCGGCCAAAGAGCAGGCAGTATTTAGGGAAGAGAGAGATCTTAACAGTTTCCCCTCAATCTTATGGCAGAAGTCCCACTTTTTCAACTCTATTAGCTCGATACCATAGAGAATTGTTGCGGGGATTTTAGATCTATACACTTCCAATAAAATCGGAAAGTGCCGTTTCCCCGTTGCATGGTATAGTGAGTTTAAACCTTTGCCATGGGCAAGAGCTTTGCGAGAGCAATGCTCTATTTGGAGCTTCTCACTCAAATTAGCCGTAATGATTTTCCCCAGAAAAATATACGACTTTACAACCTCCAGTTTTTGACCCCCGATAAACCAACCAAAATCTACAGAACGACACCTCTTCTTGCCAGCTATACACATGACTTTGCTTTTGGTTATGTTAATCTTCATGCAATGAGCCACAGCGAAACTATGGAGAGCATGTAGCCGATTGGAAAGTCCTTTAGGGGTTAAATCGCAAATGAGGACATCATCAGCATACATCAGGCAGGATATTGGGGTCCCCCCCACCACCGGGGCGATGCCCTCTGAGGCAGACACAGCGGCGGGTAGGTCAGCCGTGTATAAGGAGAACAAAAGGGGAGCCAATAAGCAGCCTTGTTTGAGGCCATTATCCGAAGGGATTGGATCAGATAGCCCCCTTTCGCCCCCCAGCAGGACCCTACACCAAGTCTCTGTATGGAGAGCCCGCACCAACTCCAACAGATAAGATGGGAGACCAAACGCAGCCAATTTTCTCCACAGCATTCCGCGATCCACTTTGTCGAATGCCGTGGAGAAATCTATAAAAGCTGCATACACTACCCCTCCTCTCACCTGTACGTATTTATCTGTGACCACATGCAAAGCGGTAAGATTATCTAACGTTCCATGATTCCTGCGGAAGCCAGTCTGTTCAAGCGGCAGGATGTTGTTCTCCTCAACCCAAGCGGAAAGGGATCCTAGAAGACATTTCGAAAAAACCTTTCCGATTGCGTCGAGAAGAGCAATCAAACGATAATTACTTGGGCAATCCCTGGTTCCCTTCTTAAAAATGGGAACCAAGATACTCCCCCGCCAAGAGGCAGGTACCCTTTTAGACATGAAGCAGGCTTTATACAAGGGATAAAGAATTTTACTCCACCTAACGGGATCCTGTTTCAGGACCGTCATGGGGAGTTCATCTGGGCCCATTGCCCCGGATACACGCATGTTTTTTATGGCCATCTCAATTTCCTTTTCTGAGGGATAGTTAATAAGGCCATCCGGGGTGAGACCAATAGTGGTATCATCACCTGGGATATTATCAGAGGCAAGAGCACCGGAAGTGCAATTCCCTGCATAAAGGTCCCGAATATAAGGGATCCATACCTCTTCCGCTATAGGGATAGGGGAGGGGCTCAGTCTAGACCCACACCCCTTACCGATTATTGCCCAGAATTCTCTAATCCTACCGTGAACAACAGATTCCCTTAAGTTGATCCAAACATTATCTTCCTTCACCTTTTTTATTTTTGACTTAAGTCTGCTTCTCTTTCTTTTTAGCCTGGAAATCTCTTTTCCACGTTCCATACCTCTATCTAAATATTGTTCCCGGACTAGATTATTAATTTCCTTGTTTAGGATACGCAGAGGACTGGGAACATCAACCCCTCTTCTAGATCTGGAAGATTTATTAGCGTAGGAGATAATCTTCCGCATAAATTCTTCAAAGTTTACAATTTCGTTCCCCCGCCACTCATTTAGAACTAAAAGAGTATCGGATAAAAGAGCCTGCCCCCCATTAAAGGCTGAGGGGTTCCAAAAGCACCTTCCCGAAGAAACGTGGAAGGCAGCATCGCTGCCGTTGAGGGACCAGGGTGCAGCAGGCAGGGAATTTAAGGAAATAGTTACAAATAATATGCTGTGATCACTCAGAGGGGTAGGTATAACCTTAAGATCCAGAATAGATGGAAGCAGGCCATAATCGGCGATGGCATAATCCAGGATGGAAGAACCAAAGGGAGACTTGTGGGTGAATTTTGCAGGGACGTCCTACGGGAATCTCCCATTTAATATAAGTCCGTCGACGTCCACTAATTCTTTTAGCAAAATCTTCCCTCTTTTATTTGTTACTAACTTATCAGGGAAGAGCGCCTGAGGAACAAAATAAGCCTCTTCTTTAGACTTATTCCTAAAGAGTTCCAGACTAACATTAGAAATTTTGCAATTCAGATCGCCCACAAGCATAACTTCAGGAGGAGATGAAACATTTTTAATTTGATGTATATAACGAAATACACGCTTCATTAACACATTAAAACACTCTTCTGGAGGAATATACACTTTTAAAATCACAATAGGAGCCTTTATGCCATCATTAAACAGGTTTTCAATGGTAATAGCATGGAAGAGTTTACTGGAATCAATATAATGGGAGAATCTCCATTGCAATTTATTGGATAATAAACAGGCGATTCCCCCCCTAGCGTGCCCTTTCTTGGAAGGGGCAGCAGGCACTTCCAAGACATAATAGTCCTTAGAGACATGCAACGTGTTGACACACCAAGTTTCCTGTAAGCAAATCACATTAGCTCCTAACGAAAATAACAGTCCGAATTTCTCTGGGCTACTATGAATCCCTGACGTGTTCCAAGAAATAATTTTCAGTAAGGTGTTAAAGATGCTGAAACAATCTGGGGTTATCTTTAGTTTTTGTATTTAAGGCACTATGCAGCCAGTTCCACCGATCGTTATCCTCTATAAGAGAGGAGGTCTGCGTTAGTGGAAGTGGCTTCACTTGCAGGACCGAGCGTTTTCCCTTAGAGACCCGAATCTTCAGATCCCCGAGGGAAGAGGCCACCCCCTTAATCTCCTCTCTTCCCGTTTCCTCCCCATAGGGGTGATTAATATTACCAAGGTTGAGGATCGGGAGAATATCGATACCTGTGCGTTGGAAAAACTCAGCTTGCTGCAGTATCAAATTTACAATAATAGGAGAATAAAATTTGACCCTTATACTAGAAACCTTGACTTCACCAAACAGGGTAACCAGCTCAATGTCCCTAGTTTGGATATGATGGAGACTTTCACTCTCACTAAAGCGCTTAAGTAACCAGGCTCTGTTTATGGGAAGGTCCACATCAAATAGAGGTAGAAAGTCTAAGACCAGAGTGTCCACTGGAGCTTTTAATGTTGTTTGGGGGTACTCCAAAATAGGACAGACACCAGTCTCTAAAGCTATAGAAAAGGGAGGAGCCAAGGGGTTAAGAGACCCAGATTGAAGATGATTTGACTCTCCACTCACAGGCAGTAAAGAAAGACTTGGAAAATGACCCCCTTTTTGTGACAAAACTTCCAAAGCTGTTGGGGGACACGATTCACTTTCACCCTTTAAGGGGGCAGGGATGAAGGGTTTCAACTCAGCATCCGCCTTTGCGGATAATGAGCAGAGTTCCAAATCAACTACTTCATTCTCCACTTCGGCCGAACAATTTTGAAAAAGTATCCGACGCTGCCTTTTCTTCCTATATTTTCGAATGGGTTTCTTTTTATTCCCTTTATTGTTTCGATGTTTGCCGATTTTTACCTTTACTTCAAGTTTGGAATCATTAGTGTCTTTTCTAATCTCAGACGTGAAGATGGGGAATAGGTCTTGAACCCCTTTAGAGCCGGGGATAGAATTATTTTCTTCCTCAATCTCTAAGACTGAGTTCCTTATACAGTTCGGCACTGCAGTTGAGGGGATGGCTACAGTGGGTGATTGCAGAGCTGCTGCCACATCCTTTGTGTTAGCAACTACTGAAGGGGCATTTATTTCTCCCACTGGTACGCTGTGTTCAGTCATTGGAGGAGAAACACATCTCGTATCAGATGATTTTTGTAGCAAAGCCTTCAAAATTTGAGTAACTGAATCCAAGATACAATCTGAGCTGCCAACAAATTTCCCCAATAGAGCTAAAATCGAGGCCAATAATTGTTCCAAGACAATCATGGATTCAGAGATAGGTTTTTCACACGTCTCCAGAGGACGGCATATACCAAATAAATTAAGAGCCAAAGACCCAGAGGCATCTAACAGGTTAGACATATCCTCACCATTTAGCGAGGGGGTACTACTATACAACATAAGCCCAGAAGGGGTCGCACCCCCCGAGGATTTGATAGGGGCCGGAATTTCCACTTTAGCTATGTTTACATGTTGACCACAGAGTTCAGGGTCTGTGGATAAAGATGACGGGCCACCACCCGACCTATCATTCTGCGGAGTATAAGGCAGCAGTGGATAATTCATAGGTTCCCCTTCAGGCCCGGGTAGATCAACCTTACTCTCTCCCTTCTGTGCAGAATGAACAAATGGAGAAGACCCCACTAGTACAGATTGTTGTACTGCGGGCTGCACCAAAATGGGCGGGGGAGACGTAATAACTAAAGTATGAACCTCCTGGGCCATAACACCGGTGGCTTTATTCATAGACATATTTGCGTTCTTCAGGGTGGGCAAATCCCAGAGATCAGAGAGTTGGCATTGACCCTTCAATGGGGGGTTATTCACTGATTTATTTCTTGTACGGACAAGCTCTTTTTGTAAAGCTAATATACCTCCCACTTCCCTTCCTGAACGCAATTTTTTAGACATTTTTAGTGAGATTTCACTCACACAATAGTGATGAAAAAGTACTTTACTTCCAAAAGAGTGATAAAAAGTATCAAAATAGTGCACCAAAATAATACATATAATCCTGAAGATGCAATAAAGACCGACCAAATGTACAGTTCACGGAGGTAACGGAGCAGTTACAATAGGTATATCTTCCTCTGACAGTCCAACGTATATCAAAATGACTCAAAGTAGCACAGTTCAAATGGCACAATTGATGAAAGTAACCGGGCCCAGCCCAGCCTACCTCGGCCACTGAGGGCCACAGAGGGCCCGCCCTTTGCCCGGGCTTAGCCCGGCGTCCCGCAAGGTTCCCGCTTAGCGTGGAGGGTGTGTCCTAAATAGGAGGAGCAGGGGGCGGGAAGAGACTCCAGGTGCGCTCCGGTCTTCACGCGCTGAAGCCTGGGTCTCGCAGTCTCGGTCCCTGTCAACAGCCTCAGATACAATCAAGAGAAATGCAGCTTATCTCCTTTTCCTCAGTAAATGCGGGCAATATGAAGCCAAGCAGAGTCACGGCAAGCAAGAACAGCTGCGAGCGGCACCCGCGGAGCGGGGACCGCGAGCTGTAAATAGTTGAGGCAGCGAATCAGGGTAGAGCAGGCAGCCAGCAAACAGGGCGGAGCAGGGGCGGGAAGAGACTCCAGGTGCGCTCCGGTCTTCACGCGCTGAAGCCTGGGTCTCGCAGTCCCGGTCCCTGTCAACAGCCTCAGATACAATCAAGAGAAATGCAGCTTATCTCCTTTTCCTCAGTAAATGCGGGCAATATGAAGCCAAGCAGAGTCACGGCAAGCAAGAACAGCTGCGAGCGGCACCCGCGGAGCGGGGGCCGTGAGCTGTAAATAGTTGAGGCAGCGAATCAGGGTAGAGCAGGCAGCCAGCAAACAGGGCGGAGCAGGGGCGGGAAGAGACTCCAGGTGCGCTCCGGTCTTCACGCGCTGAAGCCTGGGTCTCGCAGTCCCGGTCCCTGTCAACAGCCTCAGATACAATCAGGAGAAATGCAGCTTATCTCCTTTTCCTCAGTAAAAGCGGGCAATATGAAGCCAAGCCGAGTCACGGCAAGCAAGAACAGCTGCGAGCGGCACTAACTATATATCGCGCACCCGCAATCCACTGCTGATGATGTCACATATTACATCATTATGACATGGTCAGTGACATCACTGATGACATCACTGATCACAACATCCAGTGACTGTATGTTTCTGTAAAGTTAAAATATGTCTTACATATTGAAGAATGAGTGGATGTATAAGTGTCTGGATGAAGGATTTAGTAGGTGCATGACTGACTGTATGAGTGAGTGATTAAATGTGTCTCACTGAGTGCATGGGTTAGTGACTAAACTGTCTTAATTTGTGCATCATTATGTGTGTTGTTCTGTAAACTGCTGCATGTGTTGATCAGTAGCTATATGATTAACTATATGGGGTATTGATTGGTTGCCCAAGTATTTGTATGGGAGAGTGAGTGTGTGTGTGTGGGTGGCTGGGAGGTGTGTGACTCTGTGCATAGATGTGTGAGCAGTTGATTCACTAGATGTATGGGTTCAAAAGTGCATGTGGAACAGCTGTATGGGTGGTTGACTGTGTGCATAAGTGTATTGGTGAGTGAATGGATATCTCAGTGCTACATGTCAAAGTAAGTAAATATGTAAAACACAGTAAATGTGAGATTGACATATATAAATAACTGTGCATAAGAGCCAGTGAATGTGTGAGTGGCTGTATGGATCATTGTAAACTTGTATCAGTGATTGTATAAGAGAGTAAATATGTTTTACAATATGTTTGAATAAGTAAGGTGTGTACAAGTGTATAGTTGAGGAAATGGAGGTGTGATTGATTCTTTGCATGACTGACTAGGTGTCTGAGTAACTCCATGGATGAGTGACAGTCTGTGAGTGTCTGTTTACACTGAGTGTATCTAAGGTTATATTAGAGTCTGAAGAGGTTCATCGTATTATCACATGAATGATGTCATCAGTGATGTTGTCAGTGATGTCATTTGAGTTGTCATCAGTGATGTCATCAGTGATGTCACTGACCATGTCATGAATGATGTAATATGTGACATCATCAGCAGTGGATTGCGGGTGCGCGATATATAGTTAGTGCAACTAACTATATATGCGAATTTCAATGGTTTTGTGCGAGTAAATTAAGGTTTTGTAAATGCTAATCCCTAACTATATATGGTCTATAACCTATGGTTTTTTCAGTGAATTTTCAAGGTTTTGTAAATGCTAATTCCTAACTATATATGGTCTATAACCTATGGTTTTTTCAGTGAATTTCAATGGTTTTTTAATAGCAAATATCAAAAGCTGTAAAATGTATTCTTATTCTAATTCAAAAATATATTTTATATTTTTGTAATATTATCTTTATATTTATTTGTTAGCTTAATAAGGTTCCGCGACCCGCTCCGCGAACCGGTAAACGTTCCATTAGCGCAACCACCGCGTTAGAAAACGATATCGTGAGGCGTCGCGTAAGCGCGACGTATTGCGTTACCGCGTAATACGTCTTATGACGCGCCGCGTTAGCGCACCCGGAAGCGTTCTGGAACGCAAACCAAGGCGCGAAGCGCAGCTACTCGGAAGCGATCCGGGTCGCGTTACGGGACGCGTAACGTAAGCATAACAGGTCATGTGACTTGAAAATTACACTTTTTATTGGTTGATTTCATTTTTTATTTCTGAATGATGTAAAGCTAGGTCATGTGACCTAAAAATTACACTTTTCATTGGTTTAGAACATTTTTTTTTCCAAAATGATGAAAGCCCCCTCCTATTTTTCTCACTCTGACTTTCAACTTTGTGAGAGGAAGAACTATTTTCATTATTGGAAGATGGCTTCAATTGTAGCTGCAGCTGGTGGACCCCCACCACCACCACAACCTCCTAGGAAGGATGGACCACCTCCCCAGTTTATTCCCAACCCTGAAGAAGAGGAGGAAGAAGAAGAACAAGATGTACATCAAATTAAATTTTTCCCTGAAGAGCCCCGGAAATCACACCGCAAGGCCAATTTTATTTGGCAGTTTTTTTCATTTCCTGCAGGCCAAAAAAAGGTGAATGCACGTTATGTTACATGCCTGATATGTAAAGAACCTCTGTCTCGAGGCACGGATAAAAAGTATAGCTTTGGAAACTATACATTGCATCGCCACATGCAAAGGTGGCATCCTATAAATTATAGTATGGCGGAGGTGCGTAACCTAAGTGAAAATCCACCAACTCTTGTGGCCACCACCTCATCCCATGAAAGTCTTTCGGGACCAGAGGCGAGGGAGATGGTCCCCGCTATTCAAACTAATTTTCAACATATCAAGCTGGTGTGCATTTATTGTGGGGGTTTGCTTTGTTACAGCAAAATGAGCTTTCTATTAATGAACAGAGCATTTGAAAATCACAAGTGCTCAAAACGCCCCAGAAAGTGATTTTTTTTTGTTGCTCCTGTTGAGCCGTTTCTAATGCCTGTTTTTCGTTCTTTCCCCTAAAAAAAAACAAAAAAAATATAAAACCGTTCAAAAAATACAAAAAAGTATAAAAAGTGTTCAGAAAAATTATTAAAAAAATACAAAACAACAAAAATAATAAAAAAAAGTTATTTTAAGAACTACCTTCCCTTTATGAAAAATTGCTCGAATTCTAGAAGTCAATCATTCTTGTTTCCTTATAGTACGCTCCCCGGACCGCTTTCCGGTGCGCGTACCGGGCGCACCCCACGAAAAAAACGATTTTTTTTCTTTTTGCCCCGCGGGGCCCTTTTAAAGCCTCCACATCAAACCTAGGGGGTCAGGGAAGATCTACTATGCCCCCTTATGGTCATTTTCCCCTTCGTTTTGGCCTCCTCTTGTCTCTCGATCCTACCGAGAGACAAGATGGCGGCCGCTCCGGACTGTTTAGAATGTTGACAGACACCGGAGAGAAAAATCAGCTTCGCTTCGCAAAGCTCCGTTACGCGAAAAGTACGCAAACTGGTGCGCTACTCGGGACGCTGTCACAGATATATCTGTTTTTTTAAACGTTAATTTCTCAAAAACCACTGGAGCACATATATTGAGACCCAGCAAAGGCACATCGGGCTAACAGTCCCTACAATTTTGCCAAGTTTCATGCAAATCCATTCAGCCGTTCGAGCTAAAAGTGAGGCCAAACTCACTATGGAAAAATGAATGGGAAAAACGCGTTTTGGGACCCCCCTTTTTTCTCGGCCCCCCCTTGACGAAACGCCCCCAAATTTTCAGGGGCTGCTCAGAAACAAAATGTGCCATTTTCCTGAAAATGTCAGCCGATTCCGTTCACAAACGCCAAAGTTATCAGACATAGAATTTTCAAAAGTCCCATAGAGAAAAAATCCTAACTATATATACCTACTGGCGACCGCCAGTAGGTAATATATATATATATATATTCACAGAAAAAACCATAGGTTATAGTGGATATATAGTTAGGAATTTGCATTTACAAAACCTTGAAAATTCAATGAAAAAAACATTGGTTTTAGGCCATATATAGTTAGGGATTTGCATTTACAAAACCTTATTTTACTCGCATAAAACCATTGAAATTCCATATATAGTTATAAGCGCTAACTATATATCGCGCACCCGCAATCCACTGCTGATGATGTCACATATTACATCATTCATGACATGGTTAGTGACATCACTGATGACATCACTGATGACATCTCAAATGACATCACTGATGACATCACTGATTACAACATCCAGTGACTGTATGTTTCTGTAAAGTTAAAATATGTTTACATATTGAAGAATGAGTAGATATATAAGTATCTGGATGAAGGATTTACTAGGTGCATGACTGACTGATTGAGTGAGTGATTAAATGTGTCTCACTGAGTGCATGGGTTAGTGACTAAACTGTTTTAATTTGTGCATCATTATATCTGTTGTTCTACAAACTGCTGCATATGTTGATCAGTAGCTATATGAGTAACTGTATGGGTTATTGATTGGTTGTCCAAGTATTTGTATGGGAAACTGAGTGTGTGTGTATGGGTGGCTGGGAGGTGTGTGACTCTGTACATAGATGTGTGAGTAGTTGATTCACTATATGTATAGATTCAAAAGTGCATGTGCAAACAGCTGTATGGGCGGTTGACTGTGCATGAGTGTATTAGTGAGTGAATGGATATCTCAGTGCTACATGTCAAATTAAGTACATATGTAAAACACAGTACATGTGAGAGTTGACATCTATAAATAACTGTGCATAAGAGCCAGTGAATGTGTGAGTGGCTGTATGGATCATTGTGAACATGTATCAGAGATTGTATAAGAGAGTAAAGTAAATATGTGTTAGTATATGTTTGAATAAGTAAGGTGTGTATAACTGTATAGTTGAGAAAATGGAGGTGTGATTGATTTTTGGCATAACTGACTAGGTGTGTGAGTAACTCCATGGATGAGTGACAGTCTGTGACTGTCTGTTTACACTGATTGTATCTAAGGTTATATTAGAGTCTGAAGAGGTTCATGGTATTATCACATGAATGATATCATCAGTGATGTTATCAGTCATGTCAAATGAGATGTTTTCAGTGATGTCATCAGTGATGTCATTTGAGATGTCATCAGTGATGTCATCAGTGATGTCACTAACCATGTCATGAATGATGTAATATGTGACATCATCAGCAGTGGATTGCGGGTGCGCGATATATAGTTAGCGCTTATAACTATATATGGAATTTCAATGGTTTTATGCGAGTAAAATAAGGTTTTGTAAATGCAAATCCCTAACTATATATGGCCTAAAACCAATGGTTTTTTCATTGAATTTTCAAGGTTTTGTAAATGCAAATTCCTAACTATATATCCACTATAACCTATGGTTTTTTCTGTGAATTTCATTGGTTTTTTAATAGCAAATATGAAAAGCTTTAAAATGTCAAGTACGTGATAGATAAAAACATTTTCGTATTTATGCACGCTGATGTGCTTTGAACGCTGCACCCCCCCCCTCCCCTCTTTTCTCTTAGTAGTACTCTCTCTTTGCAGATAGTGAACGGTAGTTAACGCAGGCCTTTGCCCCCGTTGTAATCCGTCGTGCCTGCTTGTCTCTCCATTTGATTGATTGTTATCCAAGCATTTACTGTTTTAGAATTGGTTCTCTTTGGATCATTCTCTATTTACAAACAAGCACAAAGTCGCAATACTCTGTTTAGTCTTTGCAGATAGTGAAAAATCGTGTAAAAAAATAAAAGTAATCAAGCAAAATCAGTAGGCCACTAATTGGATCTCTTTTTGACCTCGCTAAAATAGAAATATTAGGAACAACCCTTCATGAGAAATACGAAAATAGTGAGATGAACTGAGCTCCACACCATGAGGGCTGCAAGACAGCTCGACTCCGTCACCCACCCCGCCCAAAATAACGACAAACCCTATGCAAATATTAAAAATATAGACAACACACCAGCAAAGAAACAGGGTAAAACATTTTATTAAATAACTATTTACATAACTATTTTATACTTTTTATTGCCCGATCCGGCTAGCTCAATCGATCGAGCATGAAACTCATGCACTCTGATAGCAAGCGTTGCTACTGATGCTATGCAGACCAAAACTGGTTTTCAGTTTGTACATTATTCTAGATTTTTCAATCCAAGGTTGGTTGACTTTGTAGAACGATGGCTTCAGATTTTCAACATACGGTGTGGTGGCGCGAACTGGGAGGGGGCGCTTCGCTCCTGCCCCCTCCCCAAGTAAGATTTTCATACGTGAAAGTACGTTAATGGTTTTGGTCCCTGAGTTGCTTCAATGTCACTGCCATTCTCAAATGGCATAAGTTCTGGATGTTGGGTGCCATAGTTAAGAGTTCTGAGCAGTGCTTGTAACACTGTCTGAAGCTTATTTCCACCTACTGCAGCTTCACTATTCTCAAAGTAAGTGAGTGTCGTTTGTGGACCTGACTGCATTAGAAAACAATGTGATATGTTACCTTCCTAAACAGCTTGACGGAGGCCCCTGAGGGGCGGTGTGATGGCCATGGACTCGGAGAAGACGCTTGGCTCCGACACCCTCCCCAAGTCTTATAGCACTGGTGTAGCCTGAGATCGCCCCCGACATAGGCGGCCGGCTCCCGGGGTCCGGCTGGACTTTTTGCCTTTTGATGACTCTTCAATTCTGGACCTTGTCCCACAATCCGTTTGACCTGAAGACACGCTGTAGTGGGGCGCCCCTTTACCGTTTCAATTGCCATTCCGCCCGCTTTTGCTACACTGTGCCTCTTCCGCCATTCAGCTGTTTACCGCCCGCTCTTGCGACTACAGCGTCTCGCTCATCATGTAGTTGAGTTGCTCCCGCTCTTGCGGTGCAGCGATAGGCGGCTGCCACAGGACTCTCAAAATGGCGGCCGGCTCTTCGGTTTTGGGCCTGGTCCACTAAAATGGCCCTGGGACACCTTTGAACTCGGACGCTTCCCTGATAGGGCTTGGGTCCCATTCTCGAAAGCGTCCCCTCAGCCGTGAAGATTCTACAAAAGTCTTGGGGGCCTCCGACTCCCGCAGGCTTCTGGTGGGGAGCGGCTGCCATGATTGCTCGTGGAATGGCCACGACGGAGCTACGAGATGGTAGTGCTCTCATGCTGACGCCAGCTTTAGTTTGAAACATCCAGAAACACTGTAGACTACCAATTCGATCAGTTCCGGTAGCGCCCCAACATGAGCCGGAAGAGAAGAACTTGCCCTCCCCTCTTTGACTGATGGTTCTTGTTGCCTGTCCCCTCTGTTGTCATTTAACAGAACTTTTTGGACTGCTGAAAGGGGTTGTGTTCCGAACGCTGGTTGGTGGAGACATTCTGACTATATTCTTGACCTACGTTGTCGCGTAATGCGTTATATGACACGCCGCGTTAGCGCACCCGGAAGTGATCCGAGGCGCGGCGCGCAGCGCGTAACGTAAGCATAACAGGTCATGTGACTTGTTAATAAAACTTTTCATTGGTTCATTTTGCTTTTGTTATTTTAATGATGAAAAGCTTGGTCATATGACCTAAAAATTACGCTTTTTATTGTTTTCGAACATTATTTTTTTTTAAACATATGTTATAATATTCCAGGCTAATGTACTTTCCCGGAAAATTTACAACTGTCCTGCAAGTAAAATATATTCCTTTTTCGAGAAAAAGGGCGTTTCTTCCTTCCATGACGGAGCCGTTGAGTAAAAGAGACTCGGCCTGCTGTCTTAGTCGCCGATACGCCTGATTATCAGATTCTTATCGATCACTTTATGTTGCAGAAATGAAAAACACAACTGCCCTTGACCATTTATCTTTACTGCGTTCCTACATATTATACCTTTTATCCGTCATGTAATTGGACTGCTTTATTTCACTTGCCTTTTACTGATTCGAAAACAGTGACTAAAAGTAAAAACTTTACCAATGTAAATACTACTACCGTGTTTTGTTTTAAAAACCTTTATTGTGAAAATGTCAGTATACAAATACGGGCCTATAACCACGTGGGCCGGCCACGGAGCAAACTGAAATCGTATATGATGAGGAGACATTTACACTGTAGAGGAACGTAACGAGCGGGCCATTAGGTTGCAAGAACAAAGGTGTCTAACAGTTGCGGAATCGGTGGACGTACATTTTGTAATTAAAATACGACAGGGCCACTTACAATAACATTTTCTAGATATACATTTGCGGGCAAGGAGTTACAAGTCCCATTTATACCGGCGCCATTTTGGGCGAGGCCGGGCAGGTCCAAGATATAGTCAAAATGTCTCCACCAACCATCGGCCAGACCAGAACCCCTTTCGGCCCTTTATGCTACAAGATGGTGTCTTCCATTCAGAAAATATTGTTGGCAGCATTTTGAAAGGAAACAGAAACAGCCGTTCTCCTAGTGAGTTTCACATTGTTACATTTAGGAAGAATGTTGAAGAGTAGTATGTGGAAAATCTGAAGCCATTTTTCTACAAACTCTCAATCAGACTTGGATGGAAAAAAAAATCCTGAAGAATGTACAAACTGAAAACCAATTTTTGTCTGTATAGCATCAACAGCAACGCTTGAGTCAGCTTTGTGTCAAGCCGCCATTTTCATTCAATCAATAGCGTCCCCCTGCACACATTCAGGGACCTGGTCGTCTCTTCAGATGAAACGGATTGTAGGAAAAGAAGCAGAAAGGAAAAGGAAAAAAGTTCTGCCGGACCTCGGGAGCCGGCCGCCTATGTCATGTGCGACCTTTGGCCACACCAGGGCAATAGTGAAGCTGCAGCAGGTGCAAATAAGCTTCAGACAGTCTTACAAGCACTGCTCAGAACTCTCAACTGAGGCACTCAACATCCAGGACTTGCCATTCGGATATTGGCGCCTTGTGCTGGTTCCGACCTATTCACACATCGGTCCACTACTGACATCACCTCATAAGCCAACGGGGCACCCCACGCCGACTTTCGGCGCAGCATTGTAGGATGGCCACACCAGTGCGGCAACTTGCTGGACACAACCTCGGTGCCATCCGGATCTCGGCGCGTTCGACTCACTGTACCGCAAGTGTGACCGCAACTCAGCTGGACACGCCGTCTTTCGGCGCAGCATTGTAGGATGGCCACACCAGTGCGGCAATTTGCTGGACACCACCTCGGTGCCATCCGGATCTCGGCGCGTTCGAGTCACTGTACCGCAAGAGTGACCGCAACTCAGCTGGACACGCCGTCTTTCGGCGCAGCATTGTAGGATGGCCACACCAGTGCGGCAATTTGCTGGACACCACCTCGGTGCCATCCGGATCTCGGCGCGTTCAAGTCACTGTACCGCAAGAGTGACCGCAACTCAGCTGGACACGCCGTCTTTCGGCGCAGCATTGTAGGATGGCCACACCAGTGCGGCAATTTGCTGGACACCACCTCGGTGCCATCCGGATCTCGGCGCGTTCGAGTCACTGTACCGCAAGAGTGACCGCAACTCAGCTGGACACGCCGTCTTTCGGCGCAGCATTGTAGGATGGCCACACCAGTGCGGCAATTTGCTGGACACCACCTCGGTGCCATCTGGATCTCGACGCGTTGTGCTGCCTTCGGCCTATTCGCACATCGGTCCGCTACTGACGCCGCCTCACGTGCCAACGGATTTTCTACGCTTTTTGTAGCCCTATGCCGCATAACAGGTCATGTGACTTGTTTATAAAACTTTTCATTGGATCATTTTACTTTTGGTTTCCTAAAGATGGAAGGCTTGGTCATATGACCTAAAAATAACACTTTTCATTGGTTTAGAACATTTTTTTTTCCCAAACGATGAAAGCCCCACCTTGTTTCTGGATCATTCAGACTGAAGCTGGCGTCAGCATGAGAGCACCACCATCTCGTGGCTCCGTCGTGGTCATTCCGCGAGCAATCATGGCAGCCGCTCCCCACCGGAAGCCTGCGGGAGTCGGGGGCCCCCAAGACTTTTGTAGAATCTTCACGGCTGAGGGGACGCTTTTCGAGAATGGAGCCCAAGCCCTAGCAGGCAAGCGTCCGAGTTCCAAGGTGTCCCAGGGCCATTTCAGTGGACCAGGCCCAAAACCGAAGAGCCGTCCGCCATTTTAAGAGTCATGTGGCAGGCGCCTATCGCTGCACTGCAAGAGTGGGAGCAACTCAACAACATGGTGAGCGAGACGCTGTAGCCGCAAGAGCGGGCGCAACTCAGCTGGATGGCCGCCACCTGGGGAGGCCCGTTCACGCCGCCTCCCCCACGCCCCCCCCCCCCCCGGGCCGCCGCACGCCAATTTTCGGAGCAGCATTGTAGGATACCAAAACCAGTGCGGCAGTTTACTGGACATCACCTGGGTGCCATCAACATCTCAGCGCGTTCTGCTGCCTTGGGACTATTCGCACAACAGACCGCTACTGACGAGGCCTCCCCCCGCCCCACCCGGGACGCCCCACGCCAATTTTTGGAGCAGCATTGTAGGATCCCAAAACCAGTGCGGCACCCAGGCGACATCACCTGGGTGCCGTCCAGAACTCTGCACGTTGTGCTGCCTTGGGACTATTCGCACAAAAGACAGCTTCTGACCATTGTTGCTTTTTTGGGTGAAAAATGTTTAAATGTTTTTACAGTTTTTGTTCCGTTCATTATAGTTAAAAGTTAATAAAGTTTTAAAATCTAACTTTGTTGGAGTGCTATATATGTTTAAAAAATCGGGTGAATGGGGCCTTGAATCGGGTTATTGTCATGTGTGGGCTTTGCAAGTGTACTGCTACAAGATCGGACATTTCAAACTCAAATGCACGTTCTTTTTCTTACCTTTCCGAAGCATGGAGCGCAATAGCAGGCAGAGAAAGGGTGATGCACGTGTTGAACACTGCCTGGCCTGGCAAGTTGCTGGCAGTGCCCCCCCCGCCCGCTCCTGAAAGAGGGCACACACACACCGCCGCCCCGAGTACTTCACAAATCTTTAAAAGACCATGCGCTTGTTCATGAGGCTTAAATGGTTTATCACCCCTTCTAGAACCCCTGCATCGACCCTCTGACGTTTCCTGTAAGAATTAGCACGTAACACAATACCAAGCCCTGTCAGCTGAAACCCCCGAGAAATCATGGGGCATATTATCAAGGGGGTTTATTTCCGCTTTTTTGGCTTTAAAAGCCAAAGAAAAAAGAGATAAAATTATCTCCCTATTACCAAGCTGTCGCTAACACCAGTTAGTGACAGCTAAAAGGAGATAGCGACCATCTTGGGCCCCGCTTTGCATATCAGTGATATTTATCACTAATGACATGCAAAGTGGGCGTGCCAAGATTTTAGCGACTGGAAACAGTCCCTAACCATCGCTATCTCCTATTACCAACTTTTGGAGATATTCGCGCTAAGCGTGAATATCTCCAAAACCTAACACCTGCCCTGAGCAGTTTTAGCCATGTTATCCAATGGGAAGTGGATAACATGGCTAAGAGCATTTGCTGGATAATGCATGAATATCGCTGACTTTTCAACGATATTCATGCATTGCGGCCGTTTTTTATCGCATTTGCGATAAACCTTGCTAATATCAAGGTTTATGTGCGATAAAATTTGCCGATGTGCGGCGATAATTTTTGTCTCTAAACAAGTTAGAGACAAAAATTATCGCTAGTTGTTGGTAATATGCCCCCGGGTTTTTGCTTGCAGGAATCGGGAGGCGGGAGACTAGCACTGAAATCAGTAGTCTCACGCCTGAATTGGGAGGGTTGGCATGTCTGGATACTCTACAGCTGGGGCCATAAACTACATCCGCAGGGCTAGGTGATAGCCTGGGACCGGCCTGGACAATCGGACACAGAGGAAGAGGAGTGTCAGAGGGTGCGGTAGTGAATAGGGTGAAAGGGAGGAGTCGGGCGGGCACGGGGTGTGATTCTCAGGGAAGAGCAGCGCAGATGGGGGGAAGTATATGGCCCATGCATGAGAGAGAGAGCGGGGGTGACCAGTGCGTGGGGGAGATGCTTGCGAGGGTGGGGAGCCATGCTGAGGATCGGCGGCGTGCAGAGAGTGGGCCTGGTCAAGGCATCTAAAATGGCTGCCGTGCACGACAAAATTGTGGCATTGGACAAAAACGCAAGATGGCGCAGACAATGTTTATCAATAAGGATTCATTTATAACAAAATATTTACTCGCAGTGACAAAATGGTGGTCAACACTTCCTGATTTCCATCGAATCGAACGTTAACAAACGTCACGCAGCAAAAAAAAAAAAAAAAGCTCACGCACAGAGCAGTTTTTAGCCATGTTATCCAATGGAAGGTGGATAACATGGCTAAGAGCATTTGCTGGATAATGCATGAATATCGCTGACTTTTCAGCGATATTCATGCATTGTGGCCGATGTGCGGCGATAATTTTTGTCTCTAAACAATTAAAACGAAGCACAAAATGGCGAATTCCCGTTTCGCTACCAGTTTGCGGCCCAGTTCGCGGCCCGTGAAGCGCTTCTACCGTGAAAAATCATTTTTTTTTTATTTTCCCCACGGGACCCTTTAATAACCCCAACAACATTCCTAGGGGGTCAAGAGGGGTATACCTTGCCCCCTTTCAATAAATTCCCCCTTCGTTTTTCACATCTTCTTCTCTCTCGATCCTACCGAGAGATAAGATGGCGGCCGCTCCGGACTGTTTAGAATGTTGACAGACACCGGAGAGCCAATCAGCTTTCTGCGCGCAAAGTTCCGTTTCGCGAAAAGTAAGCGGACCGGATCGCTGCCCGGAGCGCTGTTACAGATATATATCTTGTTTTGAACGTTAATTTCTCAAAAACTACTGGAGCACATATATTGATACCTAGCAAAGGCACATCGGGCTAACAGTCCCTACAATTTTGCCAAGTTTCGTGCAAATCCATTCAGCCGTTCGAGCTAAAAGTGAGGCCAACCGCCCTATGGAAATTAACATGGGGAAAACGCGTTTTGGGACCCCCCTTTTTTCTCGGCCCCCCCTTGACGAAACCCCCCCAAATTTTCAAGGTCTGCTCAGAAACAGAATGTGCCATTTTCCTGAAAATTTCAGCCGATTCCGTCCACAAACGCCAAAGTTATTAGACATAGAATTTTCGAAAATGCCATAGGGAAAAAATCCTAACTATATATACCTACTGGCGACAGCCAGTAGGTAATATATATATATATATATATATATATTACCTACTGGCGATAGCCAGTAGGTATATATAGTTAGGATTTTTTTCCTATGGGACTTTTGAAAATTCTATGTCTAATAACTTTGGCGTTTGTGGACGGAATCGGCTGAAATTTTCAGGAAAATGGCACATTTTGTTTCTGAGCAGCTCCTGAAAATTTGGGGGGGGTTCGTCAAGGGGGGGCCGAGAAAAAAGGGGGGTCCCAAAACGCGTTTTTCCCATGTTAATTTCCATAGGGCGGTTGGACTCACTTTTAGCCCGAACGGCTGAATGGATTTCCACGAAACTTGGCAAAATTGTAGGGACTGTTAGCCCGATGTGCCTTTGCTAGGTCTCAATATATGTGCTTCAGTGGATTTTGAGAAATTAACGTTTAAATCAAGATATATATCTGTAACAGCGCTCCGGGCAGCGCTCCGGTTCGCGAACTTTTCGCGTATCGGAACTTTGCAAAGCGAAGCTGATTGGCTCTCCGGTGTCTGTCAACATTCTAAACAGTCCGGTGCGGCCGCCATCTTGTCTCTCGGTAGGATCGAGAGACAAGAGGAGGCCAAAACAAAGGGGGAAATGAAGGAAAGGGGGCAAGGTAGACTCCTCCTGACCCCCTGGGATTGATGAGGGGGATATTATAGAGCCACGCCGGGCCCAAAAAAAAAAAAAAAAAAATCCGATTTTTTCGCCGTAGAGACGCGTCTTGGTTCGCGAACCGGGCAGCTAACCGGGCAGCTAACCGGGAAGCTAACCGTCAGTGTAACCCAAAAAAAAAAATCCGATTTTTTCACCGTAGAGACGCGTCTTGGTTCGCGAACCGGGCAGCTAACCGGGCAGCTAACCGGGAAGCTAACCGGCAGTGTAACCCAAAAAAAAAAATCCGATTTTTTCGCCGTAGAGACGCGTCTTGGTACGCGAACCGGGCAGCTAACCGGGCAGCTAACCGGGAAGCTAACCGGCAGTGTAACGGGAGTCTGAGGAGTAGCTGATTGGCTGTCAATATTGTAAACAGTCCGGAGCGGCCGCCATCTTGTCTCTCGGTAGGATCGAGAGACAAGAGGAGGCCAAAACAAAGGGGGAAATGAAGGAAAGAGGGCAAGGTAGACCCCTTCTGACCCCCTAGGATTTATGAGGGGGATATTATAAAACCACGTGGGGCCAAAAAAAAACAAACAAAAAAATCCGATTTTTTCGCCGTAGAGACGCGTCTTGGTACGCGAACTGGGCAGCTAACCGGGCAGCTACCGGGAAGCTAATCGGCAGTGTAACGGGAGTCTGAGGAGAAGCTGATTGGCTGTTATCATTGTAAACAGTCTGGAGCGGCCGCCATCTTGTCTCTCTGTGGGATCGAGAGACAAGAGGTGGAAAAAAAAAGGTGTAAATGAATGAAAGGGGTAAGGCAGACCCCTCCTGAACCCCTAGGATTGATGAGGGGGCTATTAAAGTTCCCTGGGGGGTGAAAAAAAAAAATTTGCGATTTTCGCGGTAAAGGTGCTTCCTGGTACGTTAACCGGGCAGCTAACCGGCAGCGTAACGGGAGTCCGACATATTGTGTTTTTTGAACGTTTGTGATATGTGCACGTGTGGATTTTGTCTAATTAAGGTTAAAAAATATATATATATCTTTAAGCGTGTTCTGGCGCGCTTACGTTTTGGGTTTGGTTTGCGCTGCAGAGACGATACGTCACGGTTATGCGATGCATCATGAGGCGTCTCACGGGCTACGTGATACGTCACTTAATAAAGAATATATTTTACAGCTATAGATATTAGCTTTTAAAAAACCAATGAAATTCACAGAAAAAACCATAGGTTATAGACCATATATAGTTAGGAATTTGCATTTACAAAACCTTGAAAATTCACTGAAAAAACCATAGGTTATAGACCATATATAGTTAGGGATTAGCATTTAAAAAACCTTATTTTATTTGCACAAAACCATTGAAATTCCATATATAGTTAGTTGCACTAACTATATATCGCGGACCCGCAATCCACTGCTAATGATGTCACATATTACATCATTCATGACATGGTCAGTGACATCACTGATGACATCACTGATGACATCTCAAATGACATCACTGATGACATCACTGATGACAACACCCAGTGACTGTATGTTTCTGTAAAGTTAAAATATGTCTTACATATTGAAGAATGAGTGGATGTATAAGTGTCTGGATGAAGGATTTAGTAGGTGCATGACTGACTGTATGAGAGAATGATTAAATGTGTCTCACTGAGTGCATGGGTTAGTGATTAAAGTGTCTTAATTTGGCAATCAATATTTATGTTCTTCTGTAAACTGCTGCATGTTTAAATCAGTAGCTATATCAGTAACTATATGGGTTATTGAATGGTTGCCCAAGTATTTGTATGGGAGACTGAGTGTGTGTGTGGGTGGCTGGGAGGTGTATAACTCTGTGCATAGATGTGTGAGCGGTTGATTCCCTAGGTGTATGGGTTCAAAAGTGCATGTAGAAACAGCTGTATGGACAGTTGACTGTGTGCATGAGTATATTGGTGAGTGAATGGATATCTCAGTTCTACATGTCAAAGTAAGTACATATGTAAAGCACACTCCATGTGAGAGTTGACATATATAAATAACTGAACATAAGAGTCAGTGAATGTGAGAGTGGCTGTATGAATCATTGTGAACTTGTATCAAGGATTGTATAAGAGAGTAAATATGTGTTAGTATATGTTTGAATAAGTAAGGTGTGTATAACTGTATAGTTAAGGAAATGGAGATGTGATTGATTCTTTGCATGACTGAATAGGTGTGTGAGTAACTCCATGGATGTGTGACAGTCTGTGAGTGCCTGTTTACACTGAGTGTATCAAAGGTTATATTAGAGTCTGAAGATGTATTATCACATAAATGATATCATCAGTGATGTAATCAGTAATGTCAAATGAGATGTCAGTGATGTCATCAGTGATGTCATTTGAGATGTCATCAGTGATGTCATCAGTGATGTCATTTGAGATGTCATCAGTGATGTCATCAGTGATGTCACTGACCATGTCATGAATGATGTAATATGTGACATCATTAGCAGTGGATTGCGGGTCCGCGATATATAGTTAGTGCAACTAACTATATATGGAATTTCAATGGTTTTGTGCAAATAAAATAAGGTTTTTTAAATGCTAATCCCTAACTATATATGGTCTATAACCTATGGTTTTTTCAGTGAATATATATATATATATATATATATATATATATATATATATATATTTATTTTTTTTTGTGTACATATTATCAAATTATATATGGATTGTATATTTAAGATTGCGAAATTTGCACAGTACCAGTATTGCACAGAACAAAAAGAGGCTTGTGAGAGGGGGGGAAAAATAAAGGTGTATGGCACTATGCCAGAAACTGAGTTTTAAATGACACTAATCGCAATGTATATATATGTGAACAGCAAAGGGTTAACCAGGTGAGGTCGGTTTTATTTAGTCCCGCCCACCATCTGTTGAACTCCTTAAGTACCCTTGTTTATGTTTTAGCAACTGTATCATGTGATCAAGCCTCGAGTCAGAGGCGAAATGCGTCATGTGGTATTGCTGGAAATAAAACACTAAATTGCACCAGAAACTTGGGTCTGTCTTGTTCGCTTTTCCTGGAGAACCGTCTGGGCAAAAAGGACAGTGATGTGGCGGCTGCCACATCGAGCAGAACACAAGAAATATATATATATATATATACATATATTACCTACTGGCGGTCGCCAGTAGGTATATATAGTTAGGATTTTTTCTCTATGGGATTTTTGAAAATTCTATGTCTAATAACTTTGGCGTTTGTGGACGGAATTGGCAGAAATTTTCAGGAAAATGGCACATTCTGTTTCTGAGCAGCCTCTGAAAATTTGGGGGGGGTTCGTCAAGGGGGGGCCGAGAAAAAAGGGGGGTCCCAAAACGCGTTTTTCCCATTTAATTTTCATAGGGCGGTTGGCCTCACTTTTAGCTTGAACGGCTGAATGGATTTGCATGAAACTTGGCAAAATTGTAGGGACTGTTAGCCCGATGTGCCTTTGCTAGGTCTCAATATATGTGCTCCAGTGGATTTTGATAAATTAACGTTCAAAAAAATATATATATCTGTGACAGCGCTCCGGGTAGCGCTCCGGTTCGCGTACTTGACGCGTAACGGAACTTCGCGAAGCGAAGCTGATTGGCTCTCCGGTGTCTATCAACATTCTAAACAGTCCGGAGCGGCCGCCATCTTGTCTCTCGGTAGCATCGAGAGACAAGAGGAGGCCAAAACAAAGGGGGAAATGACCATAAGGGGGCATAGTAGATCCTCCCTGACCCCCTAGGTTTGATGTGGAGGCTTTAAAAGGGCCCCGCGGGGCAAAAAAAACCACGTTTTTTTTGCGTGGGGAACGCCCGGTACGCTTTTGTGCAATGGGCGGTGGTAATCTAAATGATGAGGAGGGGGGGTGGGCAGCGTTCAAAGCACATCAGCGTGCATAAACACGAAAATGTTTTTATCTACCACGTACTTGACTTATCTCTCTGAGATGCATTCCCTTGTGTTTCGGCAATGGTAGTCTGTTCATTACATAGATCGCCCGAGGGTGGTAGTACAGACCGCGCATAGGAAAGGGTCAAAACCCAGGGGTATAGGAGTATGTAACAAGCAAGCCATTTAATTGAAAAAAATAAACGTGACAAACGGTTGCAGGATCAGTGAAGGTTGATTTTTTAATTGAAAGTATAACAGGATCAGTTACAATAAAATCGTCCATACGCACACCATGGGCGAGTATCATGGGTAACATTACTTCGAAGCTTTATTAATACAATAATCAATAATGAAAAATCGACATCAATAGGGTTGTCCGTATTCCCAGTCAGTACCCTTCCCCGCCCGCCATGTGCACAAAGACCGCATACATCCCCCATAACGTCAAGGCTAAGTAACTAGAACGTCATAAGGAGTTGCAAGTCGCTCCCATACTGGCGCCATTTTGGTCGAGGCCAGGCAGTTCCAGAGTATAGTTCAATGTCTCCAATAAGTAGCGGCAGGACCAGAATCCCTTTCGGCAGTTCTGGCTTCGTCATTACGAGCACTAGAAAACAAGACATTCTGGGCAATACCACCCTTGATGCAGCCCTTTATGCTACAAGATGGTGTCTTCCATTCTGAAAATATTGTTGGCAGCATTTTGAAAGGAAAGATAAACGGCCGTTTTCCTAGTGAGTCTCACATTGTTACATTTATGAAGAATGTTGAAGAGTAGTATGTTGACAATCTGAAGCCATCGTTCTACAAACTCTCAACCAGCCTTGGATGGAAAAATCCTGAAGAATGTACAAACTGAAAACCAGTTTTTGTCTGCATAGCATCAGCAGCAACACTTGAGTCAGCTTTGTGTGAAGCCGCCATCTTGATCCAATCAATACCGTCCCCCTGCACACATTCAGGGACCAGGCCGCAGGACGTGTCTTCAGGTCAAACGGATTGTGGGACAAGGTGCAGAATGGAAAAGTCACCAAAAGGCAAAAAGTTCCGCTGGACCCCGGGAGCCGGCCGCCTATGTCGGGGGCGATCTCAGGCCACACCAGGGCAACAAGACTTGGGGAGGGGGCAGGAGCCAAGCGCCCCCTCCCAGTCCGCGCCACCACACCGCTCCTCGGGGGCCTCTGTCAAGCGGTCCAGGGAGGCACCGCAGGCAGCGGTTCTTCAGATCAGTGGCTCTCACCGGCAAGGCTCCCCTCCGTTAGCAGCGATCGTTGGCGCTGTGGTTGCGGCCGGAGGCCCCGCCTAGTCAACGCCCCGGCCTCTCCATGTCATAGGCCGCAAGAGTGGCTGCAAATCTGCTGGCCGAGCAAGGAATACCGTCCCCTGCACACATTCAGGGACCAGGCCGCATTGCGAGGGCACCGCAGGACGTGTCTTCAGGTCAAACGGATTGTGTGACAAAATGCAGAATGGAAGAGTCACCAAAAGGCAAAAAGTTCCGCTGGACCCCGGGAGCCGGCCGCCTATGTCGGGGGCGATCTTAGGCCACACCAGGGCAACAAGACTTGGGGAGGGGGCAGGAGCCAAGCGCCCCCTCCCAGTCTGCGCCACCACACCGCCCCTCGGGGGCCTCCGTCAAGCGGTTCAAGGAGACACCGCAGGCAGCGGTTCTTCAGATCAGTGGCTCTCACCGGCAAGGCTCCCCTCCGTCAGCAGTGATCGTTGGCGCTGTGGTTGCGGCCGGAGGCCCCGCCTAGTCAACGCCCCGGCCTCTCCATGTCGTAGGCCGCAAGAGTGGGCACAACTCAGCTGGCCGAGCGAGACTTGGGGAGGGGGCAGGAGCTAAGCGCCCCCTCCCAGTCCGCGCCACCACACCGCCCCTGGGGGGCCTCCGTCAAGCGGTTCAGGGAGGCACCGCAGGCAGCCGTTCTTCAGATCAGTGGCTCTCACTGGCAAGGCTCCCCTCCGTCAGCAGCAATCGTTGGCGCTGTGGTTGAGGCCGGAGGCGCCGCCTAGTTAACGCCCCGGCCTCTCCATGTCGTAGGCCGCAAGAGTGGGCGCAACTCAGCTGGCCGAGCGAGACTTGGGGAGGGGGCAGGAGCCAAGCGCCCCTTCCCAGTCCGCGCCACCACACCGCCCCTCGGGGGCCTCCGTCACGCGGCTCAGGGAGGCACCGCAGGCAGCGGTTCTTCAGATCACAACAGAGTCTCATGCTCGATCGATTGAGTTGGCCGAATCAGGCAACAAGAAGGTGTGGGAGCGGGGCACCTCTTGCTCAACCACCACCTGAGGAGGTGGTACTCTCTTCCTAGGAGGTGGTGGTGGTGGTGGGGATGCACCAGCTGAAGCTACAACACTTGCTATTGCTAAGTGATGAAAAAAGGTCTTCCTCTCACAAAGATGAAAGTCAGAGTGAGGAAACAAGGAGGGGTTTTAATCATTTGGGACAATAAATAGTTCTAAACCAATGAAAAGTGTTATTTTTAGGTCACATGACCTAGCCTTACATCATTAGGAACCCAAATGTAAAATGAACCAATGAAAAGTTTTGTTAACAAGTCACATGACCTGTTATGCTTACATTACGCGCTCCGCGCCGCGCCCCGGATCGCCTCCGGGAAGCTGCGCTTCGCGCCTCGCGCACCGGAGCACTTCCAGGTGCGCTAACGCGGCGCGTCATATGACGCATTACGCGACAACGCGATACATCGCGGTTACGCGACACGTCACGATGTTGTCTTCTAACGCGGCAGTTGCGCAAACAGAACGTTTATCGGCCGTGCATATGGAATACATACACATTCATACCATACAATCAGGGCATGTACGCACAGTCACACCATACAATTTTTCACGTTCCCAGTGATGGTCTGCACTCCATGCAATATCTCACAGCGCTTGTCTATGTCTTTCCTTACATGGAGCACGGTGCGGTCCATGTCCACTTCATTCTTCAGTCGGAACTCCGATGTAACCTACAGAGGAGAAAAGAAAGGGGGGGGGGATACAGCATTCAGAGGATGTCAGCGCGCGCAAACACGAAAAAGCTTCTACTTACCATGTATCAGACTAGCTGCAGGAACGTGTGATACAACAGATCTTGGCTATCCCTTTCGCATTATTTTTCTGTGTAACATATCCTCCCCTTCTTATGATGCCAAAAAATGTTTCATTTTGTTTGTCTCTAAATTCGAGTTCCCTCTTCGTGTATTTGTTTCTCAATTAGTCTTATTTTATGGGACAAAAAACCACACCTTACATTCGGCAGATACCTTAAGCTACGGTCGACCATTTTCTAACAATTCTGAAAAAAGGGCAGGTGTGACGGATACAAATTTCAATCACTCCTAAATTCAGGCAAAGGGTCTGCATTATCTGTCTTCTATTGTTTGGGAATAACAGCCATTATTCTAAAACCTTACCAACCTAGACGATTGTTATGACGCTGATTCTATACTTCCTTCGAAAACTCTTTTTTGCAAAAATGTCAGTATACAAATACGGGCCTACAACCACGTGGGCCGGCCACGGAGCAAACTGGAATCGTATATGATGAGGGGACCTTTACACTGTAGAAAAACGTAATGGGCGGCCATTAGGTTGCAGGAATTAAGGTGTCTAACAGTTACAATGAAATTATCTAGATATACATTTGCGGGCAAGTACCATGAGTAACGTTAATTCGAACTTTCAATAGTACAGTAATGAATAATACATCAGAACTTAATATCAATAGGGATGTCCAAATGTTCAATCAGTACCCGTCCCCGCCCGCCATGTGCTCCAAAACTGCATACATATCTCGTGATATCAAGGCTGAGCAATCAGTACACATCAAGGAGTTGCGAGTCTCATTTATACCGACGCCATTTTGGGCGAGGCCGGGCAGGTCCAGAATATAGTCAAAATGTCTCCACCAACCAGCGGTCGGAACAGAACCCCTTTCAGCAGTCCAAAAAGTTCCGTTAAATGACAACAGAAGGGACAGGCAACAAGAACCATCAGTCAAAGAGGGGAGGGCAAGTTCTTCTCTACCGGGTCACGTTGGGGCTCCACCGGAACTGATCGAATTGGTAGTCTACAGTGTTTCTGGATGTTTCAGACTGAAGCTGGCGTCAGCATGAGAGCACCCCGTGGCTACGTCGTGGCCATTCCGCGACAAAACATGGCAGTCGCTCCCCACCGGAAGTCTGCGGGAGTCGGGGGCCCCGGTGACTCTTGTAGAATCTTCAAGGCTGAGGGGACGCTTTTGGGAATGGGGCCCATGCCTAGCAGTCAAGCGTCCGAGTTCCAGGGTTGCCCAGAGCCATCCTTGCAGGCCAGGCCCAAGTCTGTGGAGCCGACCGCCATTTCCGGAGCTCCGTGGCAGCCGCCTGTCGCTGTACCGCAAGAGTGGGTGCAATTCAGCCGGATGGCGGGTGAGCCGCTGTAATAGCAAGAGCAGGCGCAATTCAGCTGGCTGAGCGAGGCACTGTGCCGCAGGAGCGGGCGCAACTCAGGTGGCCGAGTGAAGCGCTGGGGTGTAGCTGAGAAACCTCCACCTGGGGAGGTGGGGGAGGCTCGTTCGCGCCGCCTCTCCCTTCCAGTGCACCCCACGCCGTCTCCTAGCGCAGGCATATGTGATGGTTGGACCAGGGCACCGCAGGACGTGTCTTCAGGTCAAACGGATTGTGGGACAAGGTCCAGAATGGAAGAGTCACCAAAAGGCAACAAGTTCCGCCTGACCCCTGGAGCCGGCCGCCTATGTCGGGGGCGATCTCAGGCCATACCAGGGCAACAAGACTTGGGGAGGGGGCAGGAGCCAAGCGCCCCCTCCGAGTCCGCGCCACCACACCGCCCCTCGGGGGCCTCCGTCAAGCGGCTCAGGGAGGCACCGCAGGCAGCTGTTCTTCAGATCAGTGGCTCTCACCGGCAAGGCTCCCCTCCGTCAGCAGCGATCGTTGGCGCTGTGGTTGCGGCCGGAGGCCCCGCCTAGTCAACACTCCGGCCTCTCCATCTCGTAGGCCGCAGAGTAGTCGGGGAGAAATCCCGGGAATGGCGGCATGCATTTGGATCGATGTTGCAGCAGGCTGCCATGTAAATAGGTATTTAATAAAACGTTTTACCCTGTTACTTTGCTGGTGTGTTGTATATATTTATAATATTTGCATAGGGTTTGTCGTTATTTTGGGCGGGGTAGGCGGTGGAGCCGAGCTGTCTTGCAGCCATCATGGCGTCGAGCTCAGTTCTTCTCACTAGTTTCATATTTCTCATGAGGGGTTGTTCCTAATGTTTCTATTTTAGCGAGGTCAAAAAGAGATCCCATTAGTGGCCTACTGATTTTGCTTGATTCCTTTTGTTTTTTCTAACGATTTTTCACTATCTGCAAAGACTAAACAGAGTATTGCGACTCTGTGCTTGTTTGTAAATAGAGAATGAACCAAAGAGAACCAATTCCAAAACAGTAAATGCTTGGATAACAATCAATCAAATGGAGAGGGAAGCAGGCACGACGGATTACAACGGGGGCAAAGGCCTGCGTTACCTACCCTTCACTATCTGCAAAGAGAGAATACTCCTAAAAGAAAAGAGGGGGGGGGCAGCGTTCAAAGCACATCAGCGTGCATAAGCACGAAAATGTTTTTACCTACCACGTACTTGACATTTTAAAGCTTTTGATATTTGCTATTAAAAAACCATTGAAATTCACTGAAAAAACCATAGGTTATAGACCATATATAGTTAGGAATTAGCATTTACAAAACCTTGAAAATTCACTGAAAAAACCATGGGTTAAAGACCATATATAGTTAGGAATTAGCATTTACAAAACCTTATTTTACTCACACAAAACCATTGAAATTCCATATATAGTTAGATGCACTAACTATATATCGCGCACCCGCAATCCACTGCTGATGATGTCACATATTACATCATTCATGACATGGTCAGTGACATCACTGATGACATCACTGATGACATCTCAAATGACATCACTGATGACATAACTGATGACATCTCAAATGACATCACTGATGACATCACTGATGACATCTCAAATGACATCACTGATAACATCTCAAATGACATCACTGATGACATCACTGATGACATCTCAAATGACATCACTGATGACATCACTGATGATATCATTCATGTGACAATACAATGCATCTCCTTACACTTTAATATAACCTCTGTTACATCCAGTGTAAAATACAGAATATAATTTTTTAAACCATTGACACACCAATACTAGTTACTACATACGCACTCGCTGATTCCTATGTCTACACACAGATTCACTCATTCACCCATACAATCATTCATACATACAATCACTCATCTTTACAACACTATCATACGCACTCATAAACCTATACAGACACTCACACTCTGCCACTCATCCATGGAGTTACTCACACACCTAGTCAGTCCTGTAAAGAATCAATCACACTTCCATTTTCTAATCAATACAGTTAAACATAGAGTACCTTACATTTTCAAACATATACTAACACATACCTACTCTCTTATACAATAATTGATACAAGAACACATTGATCTGCACAGAGTCACACATCTCCCAGCCAGCCACACACACACTCAGTCTCCAATACAAATACTTGGACAATCAATCAATAACCCATATAGTTACTCATATAGCTACTGATCAACACATGCAGCAGTTTACAGAACAACAGACATAATGATGCACAAATTAAGACAGTTTAGTCACTAACCCATGCACTCAGTGAGACACATTTAATCACTCACTCATACAGTCAGTCAGTCACGCACCTACTAAATCCTTCATCCAGACACTTCTACATCTACTCATTCTTCAATATGTAAAACATATTTAAACTTTACAGAAACACACAGTCACTGGATGATGTCATCAGTGATGTCATCAGTGATGTCATTTGAGATGTCATCAGTGGTGTCATCAGTGATGTCACTGACCATGTCATGAATGATGTAATATGTGACATCATCAGCAGTGGATTGCGGGTGCGCGATATATAGTTAGTGCAACTAACTATATATGGAATTTCAATGGTTTTGTGTGAGTAAAATAAGGTTTTGTAAATGCTAATTCCTAACTATATATGGTCTATAACCCATAGTTTTTTCAGTGAATATATATATATATATATATATATATATATATATATATATATATATATATATATATATATATATATATATATATATATATATATATTTCACTGAAAAAACCATAGGTTTCACACCAGTTATAGTTAGGAATTAGCATTTAAAAAACCTACTAAATGCACTAAAAAAAACATAGGTTCACACCAGTTATAGTTAGCTGGAAATTTTACTGACATAAAACCATTGAAATTCCCACGTTATAGTTAGTTGGACTCACTATAACTTGCGCGCCTGCAATGCACTGCTGATGACGTCACATATTACATCACTCATGACATGGTCAGTGACATCACTCATGACATCACTGATGACACCATCCAGTAAATGTGTGTCTTTCTGAAAAATAAATATGTTTTATATATGTATTTGTAAAGGTCGATGGAAGAATAAATGTTTAAATAAGTGTGTAAATGGATGTTTTTTTAATAAAATATTGATTGGTTAACTGGCTTATTAAGTGTATCTTAGTGAACACATATATTAGCGAGTATTGTTTAAATATTTAAATGTTTGTATCAGTGTTTCACTTTGTGTATAAGTGGCTGCATGGGTTGGTGACTGACTCACTGTTTGTATGTGTTTTGAAGACAGCATATGTGCAGGACTGTATGGGTGGATGAGTGTGTATATATGTGTGTTAGTGATTGAATGCCTGCCTCACTAGTGTCTTTATGAGTAACAACATATGTTTTAATCTAGTATATGTGAGTATTGATGTATATAAGTAAGTATATGAGAGAGTGAGAGATTGAAAGAGTTCCTGTTTAAATAAGTATGTGTTTCTATAAGTGATTGTTTAAGAGAGTAAGTATGTGTAAGTTTCCTTAGAAGTAATGTGCTAGTGTGTGTATAGCTGTATATGCAAATAAATGGATGTTCAATAGTTTATTTGCATGTGTGAGTATGTGTGTGAGTAACTTTTGGAAGACTGTCGGTGTGAAACAGGATGTATATGTGTATCACTACATATGATGAGTGAGTATATGTATGAGTGACTATATAGAACTGTTGCTGAATGAGTGGATGTGTATATAGATGGTGGAATTACTGAATTGGGTGTTGTAACTGGTATGGGTATCTCCATTTTTTTGAAAATGTTAGTTTCTATTTTTGAATATGTGTTTCAAGGGTTACATTATACTGAAAGGAGGTCTGTCAGTCTGTCACAAGGATGGTGTTATCAGTGATGTCATGAGTGATGTCACTGACCATGTCATGAGTGATGTAATATGTGACGTCATCAGCAGTGCATTGCAGGCGCGCAAGTTATAGTGAGTCCAACTAACTATAACGTGGGAATTTCAATGGTTTTATGTCAGTAAAATTTCCAGCTAACTATAACTGGTGTGAAACCTATGGTTTTTTCAGTGAATTTAATAGGTTTTTTAAATGCTAATTCCTAACTATAACTGGTGTGAAACCTATGGTTTTTTCAATGAATTTCAAAGGTTTTTAAAATGCTAATTCCTAACTATAACTGGTGTGAAACCTATGGTTTTTTCAGTGAATTTCATAGGTTTTTTAAATGCTAATTCCTAACTATAACTGGTGTGATACCTTTGGTTTTTTCAGTGAATTTCAAAGGTTTTTTAATAGCAAATTTCCATAGCTATGAAATGTAATATTTTTTATAATGAATCCTATAAT
Organism: Lissotriton vulgaris; assembly: GCF_964263255.1. Classification (NCBI taxonomy): domain Eukaryota; kingdom Metazoa; phylum Chordata; class Amphibia; order Caudata; family Salamandridae; genus Lissotriton; species Lissotriton vulgaris. The sequence goes on from NC_141687.1 coordinate 1,185,319,028, forward strand.
GTATATTTATGTAATACTATTTTTTTTATGTATATCGTTCATGGGGTTTTTTTGTATTTTTTTTGCCCTGGAGCGCTCCCAGTGCGCGTCCCGGTGAGCGCACCGGAAAGCGCAATCTTGTGGCGCGCCCCAGGGTGCGTACCGGTGAGCGTCCCATTAGCGCTTTTGCCGCGAACAAAAACATCATAGTGACGTATCGCATAGCCGCTTCCGCGTGATTTGCACGGCGTAAACGCACCCGGGAAGCACTCAAGCGCATATGATCGCGCAACGTAAGCATCCGACGTGCTTATGTGACGCGCCCCTGGGCGTGCCCGCGGCACGCCTGGTGGCGCGTAGCATAAGCGCGTCGGGTCATGCGACCTAAAAATAACACTTTTTATTGGTGCAGGACAGTCTTGTTTTCCAAATGATGAAAGCCCTGGTCATGTGACCTGAAATTAACACTTTTCATTGGTTCAGGACAGTTTTTTTTCCTAATGATGAAAGCCCCCACCTTTTTTCCTCATTCTCACTTTGTACTTTGAGTGAAGAAGACCTGTTGAAAGACCTCTCTGTACTTTTTTGGACTGAAAAATGGCTTCAGTAGCAGCGGGAGCATCTCAGCCACCACCACCGCCAAGAGGGCCACCACAACACCACACTGGTGGAGATGAAGAAGAGGAAGAGGAGGAGGAAGAGGAGGAGGAAGAGGAGGAGGGGAGGAGGACATTCCTGTCAGAAGACATTACCCCATATAGGCCAAAGCCGCACATTGTATGGGAGTTTTTTTCCGTCCCAAGTGGCCTCAAAAAGGTGAATGCGCCAAAGGTGACTTGCCTAATCTGTAACATGGAACTTTCAAGGGGAAACCCTAACAAAAAATACTCATTTGGCAATAACACCATGATTCGCCACATGCAGCGCAGGCATCCCAACAACTATGCTGCGGCAGAGGTCCGAGAACTGGCCACAAACACTCCCCAATCTTCACCCAGCACCTCCAAAAGAAAGCAACCCACTTCATCGGGACCAGAGACAAGAGAGATGGTCCCAAACATACAACCCCAGTTTGGGCAATACAAGATCACTTGTAAATTTTGTGGTAAGACCATCACCTATGGTGAGCAAAGCATAAAGCTCATCAACCGTGCTGGTGACAACCACAATTGCCCCAAAAAACTATAATTTTTTCCTGATTTTTTTTTGCTCCAGGTGAGCAGTTTACAATTCCCTGTTTTTTGTTTCTCCCCATAAAAATAACAAAAAAAATATAAAATTGTTCATAAAAGCCAAAAAAAGTACAAAATGTTCAAAAAAACATTTAAAAAAATATAAAACAACAAAAAGAAGAAAAAAAACAGTTCTTTTTAGAACTACCTCCAATTTATAAAAAAAGGCTACATTTTTTTAAAACTCTGTCATTCTTTTTCCCCCATGGTACGCTCTCCGGTATGCTCCTCGGTGCGTGTACCGGGAGCCCCCCCCCCGCGCAAATCAAAAAAAAAAGAAAAAAAATGTTTTTGCCCCGCGGGGCCCTTTTATGGCCCCCACATCAAACCTAGGGGGTCTGGGGGTTCTACTCTGCACCCTTTTTGTCATTTCCCCCTTTGTTTTTGCCACCTCTTGTGTCTCGATCCTACCGAGACTCAAGATGGCGGCCGCTCCGAACTGTTTGGAATGTTGACAGACACCAGAGAGCCAATAAGGTTTCCGCGCGCGAACTCGCGTAGTTCGCTGGTTCGCACCCCGGTGCGCGTACCGGGGCGCGCTTATAGATATATATATTTTTTTGAACCTAAATTACTCAAAATCCACTGGAGCACATATTTTGAGACATAGCAACGGCACATCGGGCTACCAGTCCCTACAATTTTGCCAAGTTTGGTGGAAATCCATTCAGCCGTTCGGGCTAAAAGTGAAGTCGACCGCCCTATGGAAATTACCATGGGGAAAACACGTTTTGGGACCCCCCTTTTTTCTCGGCCCCGCTTGACGAATCCCACCCAAACTTTCAGGGAAGGATCGGAGCGCGGCCAGACAAATTTGAGGAATTTTTCAGGCAGATTCCTCAACCGGCGCCAAAGTTATTCACAATAGAATGTTGCGATTTCCCTATTCAAAATAATCCTAACTATAACTACCTACTGGCGACCGCCAGTAGGTAATATATATATATATATATATATATATATATATATATATATATATATATATATATATATATATATATATATACTCACTCTCCACGGCTCGTTTACGGGGGAACCGCCCGTAGTCCGGTGGCGCATCAAACTGGCAGAGCCCCGCCAGCCATTCAATTTTCAATAACCTCCAAGTTATAATGCACGCTCAGAAACACAGTGTAGCTTTATTGCTGTTACGCGTTTCGGAAGCTTTGAGCAAGGGAGCAAAAGCTTCCGAAACGCGTAACAGCAATAAAGCTACACTGTGTACTATCCTGTTTCTGAGCGTGCGTTATAACTTGGAGGTTATTGAAAATAAAAAAAATAAAATATATATATATATATATATATATATATATATATATATATATATATATATATTCAATGAAAAAACCATAGGTTATAGACCATATATAGTTAGGAATTAGCATTTACAAAACCTTATTTTACTCACACAAAACCATTGAAATTCGCATATATAGTTAGTTGCACTAACTATATATCGCGCACCCGCAATCCACTGCTGATGATGTCACATATTACATCATTCATGACATGGTCAGTGACATCACTGATGACATCACTGATGACATCTCAAATGACATCACTGATGACATCTCAAATGACATCACTGATGACATCTCAAATGACATCACTGATGACATCACTGATGACATCTCATTTGACATTACTGATCACATCACTGATGATATCATTCATGTGATAATACGATGAACCTCTTCAGACTTTAATATAACCTTAGATACAATCAGTGTAAACAGACACTCACAGACTGTCACTCATCCATGGAGTTACTCACACACCTAGTCAGTCATGCAAAGAATCAATCACACCTCCATTTCCTCAACTATAAAGTTATACACACCTTACTTATTCAAACATATACTAACACATATTTACTCTCTTATACAATCCCTGATACAAGTTCACAATGATCCATACAGCCACTCACACATTCACTGGCTCTTATGCACAGTTATTTATATATGTCAACTCTCACATGTACTGTGTTTTACATATGTACTTACTTTGACATGTAGCACTGAGATATCCATTCACTCACCAATACACTCATGCACACAGTCAACCGCCCATACAGCTGTTTCCACATGCACTTTTGAACCCATACATCTAGTGAATCAGCTGCTCACACATCTATGCACAGAGTCATACACCTCCCAGCCACCCACACACACACTCAGTCTCCCATACAAATACTTGGGCAACCAATCAATAACCCATATAGTTACTCATATAGCTACTGATCAACACATGCAGCAGTTTACAGAACAACAGACATAATGATGCACAAATTAAGACAGTTTAGTCACTAACCCATGCACTCAGTGACACACATTTAATCGCTCACTCATACAGTCAGTCATGCACCTACTAAATCCTTCATCCAGACACTTATACATCCACTCATTCTTCAATATGTAAGACATATTTTAACTTTACAGAAACATACAGTCACTGGATGTTGTCATCAGTGATGTCATCAGTGATGTCATTTGAGATGTCATCAGTGATGTCATCAGTGATGTCACTGACCATGTCATGAATGATGTAATATGTGACATCATCAGCAGTGGATTGCGGGTGCGCGATATGTAGTTAGTGCAACTAACTATATATGCGAATTTCAATGGTTTTGTGTGAGTAAAATAAGGTTTTGTAAATGCTAATTCCTAACTATATATGGTCTATAACCTATGGTTTTTTCATTGAATTTTCAAGGTTTTGTAAATGCTAATTCCTAACTATATATGGTCTATAACCTCTGGTTTTTTCAGTGAATATATATATATATATATATATATTACCTACTGGCGGTCGCCAGTAGGTATATATAGTTAGGATTTTTTCCCTATGGGACTTCTGAAAATTCTATGTCTAATAACTTTGGCGTTTGTGGACGGAATCGGCTGAAATTTTCAGGAAAATGGCACATTTTGTTTCTGAGCAGCTCCTGGAAATTTGGGGGGGTTTCGTCAAGGGGGGGCTGAGAAAAAAGGGGGGTCCCAAAACGCGTTTTTAACATTGAGTTTTCCATAGGGCGGTTGGACTCACTTTTAGCTCGAACGGCTGAATGGATTTGCACGAAACTTGGCAAAATTGTAGGGACTGTTAGCCCGATGTGCCTTTGCTAGGTCTCAATATATGTGCTTCAGTGGATTTTGAGAAATTAACGTTTAAATCAAGATATATATCTGTAACAGCGCTCCGGGCAGCGCTCCGGTTCGCGAACTTTTCGCGTATCGGAACTTTGCGAAGCGAAGCTGATTGGCTCTCCGGTGTCTGTCAACATTCTAAACAGTCCGGTGTGGCCGCCATCTTGTCTCTCGGTAGGATCGAGAGACAAGAGGAGGCCAAAACAAAGGGGGAAATGAAGGAAAGGGGGCAAGGTAGACCCCTTCTGACCCCCTAGGATTGATGAGGGGGATATTATAGAGCCACGCCGGGCCCAAAAAAAAAAAAAAAATCCGATTTTTTCGCCGTAGAGACGCGTCTTGGTTCGCGAACCGGGCAGCTAACCGGGCAGCTAACCGGGAAGCTAACCGTCAGTGTAACCCAAAAAAAAAAAAAAAAAAAAAATCAGATTTTTTCGCCGTAGAGACGCGTCTTGGTACGCGAACCGGGCAGCTAACCGGGCAGCTAACCGGGAAGCTAACCGGCAGTGTAACCCAAAAAAAAAAAAAATCAGATTTTTTCGCCGTAGAGACGCGTCTTGGTACGCGAACCGGGCAGCTAACCGGGAAGCTAACCGGCAGTGTAACGGGAGTCTGAGGAGTAGCTGATTGGCTGTCAATATTGTAAACAGTCCGGAGCGGCCGCCATCTTGTCTCTCGGTAGGATCGAGAGACAAGAGGAGGCCAAAACAAAGGGGGAAATGAAGGAAAGAGGGCAAGGTAGACCCCTTCTGACCCCCTAGGATTGATGAGGGGGATATTATAAAGCCACGTGGGGCCAAAAAAAAACAAACAAAAAAATCCGATTTTTTCGCCGTAGAGACGCGTCTTGGTACGCGAAATGGGCAGCTAACCGGGCAGCTACCGGGAAGCTAATCGGCAGTGTAACGGGAGTCTGAGGAGAAGCTGATTGGCTGTTATCATTGTAAACAGTCTGGAGCGGCCGCCATCTTGTCTCTCTGTGGGATCGAGAGACAAGAGGTGGAAAAAAAAAAGGTGTAAATGAATGAAAGGGGTAAGGCAGACCCCTCCTGAACCCCTAGGATTGATGAGGGGGCTATTAAAGTTCCCTGGGGGGTGAAAAAAAAAAATTGCGATTTTTCGCGGTAAAGGTGCTTCCTGGTACGTTAACCGGGCAGCTAACCGGCAGCGTAACGGGAGTCCGACATATTGTGTTTTTTGAACGTTTGTGATATGTGCACGTGTGGATTTTGTCTAATTAAGGTTAAAAAAATATATATATATCTTTAAGCGTGTTCTGGCGCGCTTACGTTTTGGGTTTGGTTTGCGCTGCAGAGACGATACGTCACGGTTATGCGATGCATCATGAGGCGTCTCACGGGCTACGTGATACGTCACTTAATAAAGAATATATTTTACAGCTATAGATATTAGCTTTTAAAAAACCAATGAAATTCACAGAAAAAACCATAGGTTATAGACCATATATAGTTAGGAATTTGCATTTACAAAACCTTGAAAATTCACTGAAAAAACCATAGGTTATAGACCATATATAGTTAGGGATTAGCATTTAAAAAACCTTATTTTATTTGCACAAAACCATTGAAATTCCATATATAGTTAGTTGCACTAACTATATATCGCGGACCCGCAATCCACTGCTAATGATGTCACATATTACATCATTCATGACATGGTCAGTGACATCACTGATGACATCACTGATGACATCTCAAATGACATCACTGATGACATCACTGATGACATCATCCAGTGACTGTCTGTTTCTGTAAAGTTAAAAAATGTCTTACATATTGAAGAATGAGTGGATGTATAAGTGTCTGGATGAAGGATTTAGTAGGTGCATGACTGACTGTATGAGAGAGTGATTAAATGTGTCTCACTGAGTGCATGGGTTAGTGACTAAACTGTCTTAATTTGTGCATCATTATATCTGTTGTTCTATGAACTGCTGCATGTGTTGATCAGTAGCTATATGAGTAACTGTATGGGTTATTGATTGGTTGTCCAAGTATTTGTATGGGAGAGTGAGTGTGTGTGTGTGGGGGTGGCTGGGAGGTGTGTGACTCTGTGCATACATGTGTGAACAGTTGATTCACTAGATCTATGGGTTCAAAACTGCATGTGGAAACAGCTGTATGGGTGGTTGACTGTGTACGAGAGTATTGGTGAGTGAATGGATATCTCAGTGCTACATGTCAAAGTAAGTACATATGTAAAACACAGTACATGTGAGAGTTCACATATATAAATTACTGTGCATAAGAGCCAGTGAATGTGTGAGTGGCTGTATGGATCATTGTGAACTTGTATCAGAGATTGTATAAAAGAGTAAATATGTGTTAGTATATGTTCGAATAAGTAAGGTGTGTATAACTGTATAGTTTAGGAAATGGAGGTGTGATTGATTCTTTGCATGACTGACTAGGTGTGTGAGTAACTCCATGGATGAGTGACAGTCTGTGAGTGTCTGTTTACACTAAGTGTATCTAAGGTTATATCAGAGTCTGAAGAGGTTCATCGTATAATCACATGAATGATGTCATCAGTGATGTGATCAGTAATGTCAAATGAGATGTCATCAGTGATGTCATCAGTGATGTCATTTGAGATGTCATCAGTGATGTCATCAGTGATGTCACTGACCATGTCATGAATGATGTAATATGTGACATCATTAGCAGTGGATTGCGGGTCCGCGATATATAGTTAGTGCAACTAACTATATATGGAATTTCAATGGTTTTGTGCAAATAAAATAAGGTTTTTTAAATGCTAATCCCTAACTATATATGGTCTATAACCTATGGTTTTTTCAGTGAATATATATATATATATATATATATATATATATATATATATATATATATATATCTATATATATATATATATATATATATATATATATATATATATATATATATATGCCACAACAACCCCTTTCCTAGCAAGAAGTCAGAGGCCCAGTGGGGAGCTTTGGAGAAAGCACTTTATTTGACCTTTGCGTAGCGTGATGCATTTCGGCATAAAGAGCCTTCGTCGGACGCCTTTGCAAATGCTGGTATGCTGCCAAGCCCCTCCTTTAGTCCTCCTAAGGTCCTCCCCTCTGCAGGGAAGGTCAGCTGACCCCGTCCGGTCACCAGCAGCTGCAGTTGCCTTGTTGTGCACTACAGCTTCCATCATGCACCTGGGTGTACAGTGCACTTACGGGGATCTTGCTTAATGCGCGCTGAATTACCTTGCCAAATTCAGGGGATGTAATGTCTCTTGGAGCGCCTCCAGATTTCATGTCTCTGTTTCTCCTCTGCTCCCCAACACTCCACCGGGAAACAACAATCCTCGGTAGGGCTGAGCGTGTGGGTTTTAGTGATCCCACGCTCCATCAATGTCGCGCTGCATCCAGGCAGAGCCACTCACCCGAGTCAGAGTTCCAGGCTGCTCTGTGGTGCCCGATCCCTCGGAAATGTTCAAAAGAGTGTTGCCACTGTGTTGGTCAGACCGCAGAGCAATTGGTGAGTGTGGGCCCCTTCACGCCGCCAACAAGCGCGAAATATGCCACAACAACCCCTTTCCTAGCAAGAAGTCAGAGGCCCAGTGGGGAGCTTTGGAGAAAGCACTTTATTTGACCTTTGCGTAGCGTGATGCATTTCGGCATAAAGAGCCTTCGTCGGACGCCTTTGCAAATGCTGGTATGCTGCCAAGCCCCTCCTTTAGTCCTCCTAAGGTCCTCCCCTCTGCAGGGAAGGTCAGCTGACCCCGTCCGGTCACCAGCAGCTGCAGTTGCCTTGTTGTGCACTACAGCTTCCATCATGCACCTGGGTGTACAGTGCACTTACGGGGATCTTGCTTAATGCGCGCTGAATTACCTTGCCAAATTCAGGGGATGTAATGTCTCTTGGAGCGCCTCCAGATTTCATGTCTCTGTTTCTCCTCTGCTCCCCAACACTCCACCTGGAAACAACAATCCTCGGTAGGGCTGAGCGTGTGGGTTTTAGTGATCCCACGCTCCATCAATGTCGCGCTGCATCCAGGCAGAGCCACTCACCCGAGTCAGAGTTCCAGGCTGCTCTGTGGTGCCCGATCCCTCGGAAATGTTCAAAAGAGTGTTGCCACTGTGTTGGTCAGACCGCAGAGCAATTGGTGAGTGTGGGCCCCTTCACGCCGCCAACAAGCGCGAAATATGCCACAACAACCCCTTTCCTAGCAAGAAGTCAGAGGCCCAGTGGGGAGCTTTGGAGAAAGCACTTTATTTGACCTTTGCGTAGCGTGATGCATTTCGGCATAAAGAGCCTTCGTCGGACGCCTTTGCAAATGCTGGTATGCTGCCAAGCCCCTCCTTTAGTCCTCCTAAGGTCCTCCCCTCTGCAGGGAAGGTCAGCTGACCCCGTCCGGTCACCAGCAGCTGCAGTTGCCTTGTTGTGCACTACAGCGTCCATCATGCACCTGGGTGTACAGTGCACTTACGGGGATCTTGCTTAATGCGCGCTGAATTACCTTGCCAAATTCAGGGGATGTAATGTCTCTTGGAGCGCCTCCAGATTTCATGTCTCTGTTTCTCCTCTGCTCCCCAACACTCCACCTGGAAACAACAATCCTCGGTAGGGCTGAGCGTGTGGGTTTTAGTGATCCCACGCTCCATCAATGTCGCGCTGCATCCAGGCAGAGCCACTCACCCGAGTCAGAGTTCCAGGCTGCTCTGTGGTGCCCGATCCCTCGGAAATGTTCAAAAGAGTGTTGCCACTGTGTTGGTCAGACCGCAGAGCAATTGGTGAGTGTGGGCCCCTTCACGCCGCCAACAAGCGCAAAATATGCCACAACAACCCCTTTCCTAGCAAGAAGTCAGAGGCCCAGTGGGGAGCTTTGGAGAAAGCACTTTATTTGACCTTTGCGTAGCGTGATGCATTTCGGCATAAAGAGCCTTCGTCGGACGCCTTTGCAAATGCTGGTATGCTGCCAAGCCCCTCCTTTAGTCCTCCTAAGGTCCTCCCCTCTGCAGGGAAGGTCAGCTGACCCCGTCCGGTCACCAGCAGCTGCAGTTGCCTTGTTGTGCACTACAGCTTCCATCATGCACCTGGGTGTACAGTGCACTTACGGGGATCTTGGAAAGGGGCGACCATTCGGTCCCCCCGAACGTATGGTGGAGTACCACGATCCCCCCGGGAAGCCATCTTGGGCGGGAGGCGAGTCTCGGCTGGTATGCCCGAAGTGGCGTAGCCGGGGCGCGCCTTTTTCCCGCCCTAGAGTGGGCTGGCCTAGACACTGACGCGGCCGGCCACGCCCTCGGGGCAGGCTGGGGCGGGTTTACGCCCGCCCTGAAGACGGATAAAAGGAGCAACAAGCCAAGGAAGCATCCTCTTGTTCCTGTGCGCTGAAGCTGCACCACCTCGCTGCACGTGAGCTCGAGACGGAACGAAGAGCCAATTTTGAGCGTTGTAATCTTTCTTGTTTGTTTTGCAGATACTCTGTCGGAGAATGCCTAAGAAGGCGGGAAAGCGAATGACTACCGACCAGATGCTGCGTGTTCTCATGAAAGAGGTGACCGACCTAAAGAAGCGAATGGCGGAGAAAGACGAGGAAGGGGGGCCGAAACGTCCTCTGGCAGGAGCAGCTCCAGGAGGAAAAGGCAAGAGGCCCAGAAGGGGAGCACCTGGGGGGGACGTCCCGGTTCCCTGTACTCCGCTCGAGGCACCCACTCCCGTGCCGGAGGAAGGGAATCCGATTCCCGTGGTGGTCACCCCCGTATCCGGGGAGGATATGCCGCCCGAGCTGGCAGCACAACTAGCAGCGTGGTTGGGTAAAGGTAGTAAGGGCGCCACGGCTGACGACGCGCAGGTTTTGATGAGGCAACTGCGGGAAACAAGGGAAGCGACGAAGGCTCCACCGCCGGATGCGGCAGTAGGAAAACCACCTGGGTCAGGTCCAGTCGCAGATACAGCTTCCGGTTCAGGTAAGCGGCCATTGCCGATTGCGAGGGATGAGTCGGCACCCTCTCGAAGGGAAAAGTTGGGTCAACATGTCCCTCTGGCTATCAAAGAGAAGATATGGGCAGGGGAGTATATAAACATCTTCTCGTTGCTTACCGATCATTATGAGATGGAGCATGTTAAGAGCCAAAAGGAGCTCATGCATCCGAGTGTTTGGCGAGCAAAGATGGCCGCCTTTAAGGTAAATGAAAACATTGGTAATTGGGGGAAGGCATGGGGGGTTTTTACATCCATCTTGGGTGAACGTAGGCCCGAATTGCTGTCCGAATTGCCGATTTATCAGTCACGGATCATGGGGTATTCAGTATCTCACGAGGGCAACCATTGGTTTTGTTATGATAATATTTTCAGAAAAGCGAAAGAGCATGATAAAAACTTAACTTGGGATTGTTACGATTCTGTGTCCTGGTCCAAAATGGAGGACTCTGGTATGTTGAAGGTGCCATTGGTTGGGAGTAACATTGGCGAATCCTCCCGCCAATATGCGGGGACGGCCTTTCGATCAGGTACAAGTAACGACAATCACTCGAGGCCAATCGGCAACACAGGAAAAAGGGGGGTGTGTTGGAACTTTAACAGGGGGAAATGTACTAGGCCCCAGGGCTCATGCAAATTTAGGCACGAATGTGGGGGGTGTGGGCAATCATCCCATCCTGAGTCCATGTGCAGAGCCAAAACGGGTGATAACGGGGGTAGAGGAGGCGCCAAACAGGTCTGACATAGTCCGAGGGGCGCCTTTACCTACTCCGATTGATACCATGGCAATGATTCCCTGGCTCAGCGAATACCCGGATCACGCTTCCGCTGGGGTGTTGCGGGGCGGATTTTCATATGGTTTCCGCATCCCAGTAGGGGATTTCCAGGGTATAGCAAAATGTAAAAACCAGATATCGGTCTTACAGCATACGACTGTGGTACAGGAAAAGATTGGGAAGGAGGTGGCTCGAGGTCGAGTCGCCGGTCCATTTAAAGTGCCACCAGTTGCTAACTTTGTTTGTTCCCCTTTAGGGGTGGTCCCCAAGAAGGACCCGGGTGAGTTTCGGCTGGTACATAATTTGTCAGCCCCACGTGGTCTTTCCGTGAACGATGCGATAGACCCGGAAGTGTGTTCGGTGCGGTACGCATCCTTCGATGAGGCCGTAGCCATATTGAATCGCCTGGGGCCCGGTGCGCTGATGGCAAAATCTGATATCGAGTCAGCGTTCCGGTTGCTCCCGGTACATCCAGACGATCAGCGTCTCCTTGGTTTCATGTTTCAGGGTCACTATTACATGGATAGGTGTATGCCGATGGGGTGATGGGGTGCTCTATATCGTGTGCCTATTTCGAAAAGTTCAGTTGCTTCCTGCAATGGGTCTTCACAAAGAGGACGGGGTTTCATCATGTTATGCATTATCTCGATGACTTTTTGTTTCTGGGGGCAGCCGGGGATCCGGAATGTGGACAGGCTTTGAATGCATTTTGTGTCTTGATGAATCAGTTTGGCGTGCCATTGGCACCAGGTAAGACTGTGGGTCCCTCGACTTGCCTCGAGTTTCTGGGGATCGAGCTCGATTCCGAGGAAGGTTGTTTTCGTTTACCAGGTGAGAAAGTGTTAAGGTTCAGGGCATCCCTGCAAATGTGTATAAGTGAGTCTAAGGTTAAGTTACATCAGTTACAACAATTGGTGGGGCAGTTGAATTTTGCCCTAAGAGTTATACCGATGGCCCGCCCCTTTTCTCGCTCGATCGCTCAAGCCATGGTCGGCCTGAAGGAGGGTCATCATCGCACAAGGCTCTCGGCAGAGGTTCGCCAGGACATGCGCATTTGGTTGGCATTTCTGGCGGATTTCAATGGTCGAATTGTCTGGAACAAACCGGCCGTCTCCTCTGAGGAGCTAGGGCTATGGACACATTCGGCAGGGAGCATTGGTTTTGGTGCCATATTTGGCACTCAGTGGTCGGCACAAAGATGGCCGTCATGGTGGCATGATAGTGGTCTGACAAGTAACATTGCTTTCCTAGAACTTTTTCCCATTCTGGTGGCCCTGAGAACTTGGCCTGAGGGGTTCAGAGATCACTCTGTGGTATTCTGGTCTGATAACATGACCGTTGTTGAGTGTATCAATAGCCAGGCAGCACGATGCAAATGGGTCCTGAGATTGCTCAAGGAAATTGTGTTATTGTGTATGCAATTGAATGTACTATTTAAGGCAAGACATGTCCCAGGGGTGATGAACCAGGCGGCTGATGCCCTTTCTCGTTTTCGTATGCAGGCCTTCTGGGGTTTTCGGCCCACAGCGGACCCGGTGGCAGCACCCTTTCCCGAAGCTCTCTGGTCTCTCGGTGCCCCGAATTACAGAACCTCGTGGGAGAGAGTTTAGCACCCAGGACGAGGAAGGCATATGAAGGGGCGTTCCGTTCCTATTGGGCCTTTTTGGGGGCGGCTAGAGGGGAGCTTTGGGGCCAGGAGGAGTTGGTAGTGAAATTCCTGCTGTCGTTACGACAGGCAGGCAAATCAGTGGCGACGGCCCAGAGGCATCGGGCCGCCATTTCCTTTGTGGCTAGGGCTCATGGGATCCAGGACCCGACAGCGTCTTTCGTTGTGCAAAAAGCGCTACGTGGGTGGCAACGCCTTGAGGGTCGCAGAGTAGATGAAAGGCGCCCGATAGGTCTGGATAGGTTGGCCCTGTTATTATCTAGACTCCCTGCAATATGTTCATCCCAGTATGAAACAGTGTTATTCCGAGCCGCTTTTACGCTGGCATTCCATGGGGCTATGCGGGTAAGCGAATTAGTGGCGAGGAACAAGCAGGACGTGATGGGGGGACTGTGCCAAGAGCAAGTTCAGATCAGGGGGGAGACAATGACTGTCTCGTTCGTCAGGTCCAAGACCGATCAGGGTGCGATGGGTGACTGCACACTAATGCATAGGATCCCCGGGTCCTCCATGTGCCCGGTGAGTTGTGTAGAGGAATATTTAGCACAAAGGGTGGCACTATGGGGGGGACCTTGTTGAGACACGCTGACACCACCCCACTGACGAGGTTTCAGTTTCAGCGGGTGCTTGCGATGTCGATTACTGCTGCGGGCTTGAACCCGGGCGAGTTTGGGACCCATTCCTTTCGGATAGGGGCTGCTACAGAGGCTACAGCCAGGGGTCTGAATGTCGAACAAGTTAAACGTGTGGGGCGTTGGTCCTCCAATTGTTATAAGAGGTATGTGCGGTTGCACATGTTGTGAAGCTGTAATGATGTACTCACACTTCTTGTTTTTGTTTGGTTTCAGTTGCGCAAGCCTACGAGGCGGGGCGGACTATGCAGTCGACCCAACACCGGGCCAGCGGTCAGACATCACCGGCTGTGAAAGAGGAGGTGTGGGTCGTGGGCCACTCATACGTGAGGCGTGCCGCGGACGTATTCAAAGCAGGTGATATGATTCACGCGGCTGGGGAATACGGGTACAGGGTGTCCTTCTACGGAAGGGGCGGACTCTGTATTGACCAGTTTCAATCATTTTTCGAGGGTTTGCTAGGGCGGACGAGGTCACCGCCGTCTATAGTCATAGTACATCTTGGGGGCAATGATTTGGTCACCACTGGTAGACGACTTCTTCTTGAGGCGATGCTTTCCACTGTAAGTTGGTTGGCGAGGAGAGTTCCAGGGTGCACGATTGCATGGTCCCATATGATCCCACGAAAAGTATGGCGGGGGGCTATTTCTGTTTCTGCTCTGAATCATTCAGTAAGAAAAATCAATAACAAAGTGAGTAGATTGTTCCGTTCCAATACACTGCATTCGATTTCGCATGGTTGTATTACTGGTGACAGTATGTATTTGGGGGATGGGGTTCACTTGTCCCGGGTGGGGAACGAGTTACTCATAGGAGACTTGATGGCTTGGCTAAAGACTTTAAGACATGACCTTTAGGTAGGAGTTTTGTGGGGGCTCCGGATAGCCGGTCAACTATCCGGCCTGTGGCGGTAAGGTCATGATCGGTGAGCACTAATTGGAAGATCCCTATGAGTGGGCGTCACCCATTACGGATGGGAGCGCTCGAGGGAGGTGGCCATTGGCCCCTCAACGGGGTAGGCGGTCCCTTCTAAGGATGGGCCGCCGAAAGGAAAGGAAAGGCGGTCAAGGCCCCTTCCTTGGTAGGAGGGGCTACAGCCCCCTCCAGGAGAATTTCCCGGGGCCAGGTCATCTGCGACGGCAGATGTGGTAAGTTGTGTGGGGTTTGGGGGGGGGTCTACGCTACCTTCTAGATACCTCACACGAGTCCTCGGACGACCTTTAAGTGGCGTCGAGTTTATTGGGGCCCCCGTCAAGTCAAGGGAAATTGGTAGTTGCACTCGAGGTACTCCTCTGTGCGGTCGCCCCTCACAAGTGAGGGGGATATTTCTGGGTTAGGGATCTTGACACCGGTTACGACCTTGCCGTTGGCCCTTAAACGTTAGGATGTACAATTTCAAAATTTCAAGTTAAATGTTTTGTAGGATGTTAGTTCGGCTAGGAGAACCTTTGTATTAGAGAATATGTTAAGGTTAGCCAAAACATCGCAATGTGGTAATGAAATTGTACATAATATGAAACTGTTATTTTAATGTTTTAATTTTGTTTCATATTTTAATAAATACGGCCGGGAGGGTCACTCCCTCCCGCCTTCCAAAAGTTCAGAACTGTTTCCGGTTTCCCATCCTTGGGGATTGTGTTGAGAGGGGGTGGCGGGTATCTCGGCCATATGCTTAATGCGCGCTGAATTACCTTGCCAAATTCAGGGGATGTAATGTCTCTTGGAGCGCCTCCAGATTTCATGTCTCTGTTTCTCCTCTGCTCCCCAACACTCCACCTGGAAACAACAATCCTCGGTAGGGCTGAGCGTGTGGGTTTTAGTGATCCCACGCTCCATCAATGTCGCGCTGCATCCAGGCAGAGCCACTCACCCGAGTCAGAGTTCCAGGCTGCTCTGTGGTGCCCGATCTCTCGGAAATGTTCAAAAGAGTGTTGCCACTGTGTTGGTCAGACCGCAGAGCAATTGGTGATTGTGGGCCCCTTCACGCCGCCAACAAGCGCGAAATATGCCACAACAACCCCTTTCCTAGCAAGAAGTCAGAGGCCCAGTGGGGAGCTTTGGAGAAAGCACTTTATTTGACCTTTGCGTAGCGTGATGCATTTCGGCATAAAGAGCCTTCGTCGGACGCCTTTGCAAATGCTGGTATGCTGCCAAGCCCCTCCTTTAGTCCTCCTAAGGTCCTCCCCTCTGCAGGGAAGGTCAGCTGACCCCGTCCGGTCACCAGCAGCTGCAGTTGCCTTGTTGTGCACTACAGCTTCCATCATGCACCTGGGTGTTCAGTGCACTTACGGGGATCTTGCTTAATGCGCGCTGAATTACCTTGCCAAATTCAGGGGATGTAATGTCTCTTGGAGCGCCTCCAGATTTCATGTCTCTGTTTCTCCTCTGCCCCCCAACACTCCACCTGGAAACAACAATCCTCGGTAGGGCTGAGCGTGTGGGTTTTAGTGATCCCACGCTCCATCAATGTCGCGCTGCATCCAGGCAGAGCCACTCACCCGAGTCAGAGTTCCAGGCTGCTCTGTGGTGCCCGATCCCTCGGAAATGTTCAAAAGAGTGTTGCCACTGTGTTGGTCAGACCGCAGAGCAATTGGTGAGTGTGGGCCCCTTCACGCCGCCAACAAGCGGCGTGAAGGACTTAGGAGGTATATATATATATTACCTACTGGCGGTCGCCAGTAGGTATATATAGTTAGGATTTTTTCCCTATGGGATTTCTGAAAATTCTATGTCTAATAACTTTGGCGTTTGTGGACGGAATTGGCTGAAATTTTCAGGAAAATGGCACATTTTGTTTCTGAGCAGCTCCTGGAAATTTGGGGGGGTCGTCAAGGGGGGGCCGAGAAAAAAGGGGGGTCCCAAAACGCGTTTTTCCCATGTTAATTTCCATAGGGCGGTTGGACTCACTTTTAGCCCGAACGGCTGAATGGATTTCCACGAAACTTGGCAAAATTGTAGGGACTGTTAGCCCGATGTGCCTTTGCTAGGTCTCAATATATGTGCTTCAGTGGATTTTGAGAAATTAACGTTTAAATCAAGATATATATCTGTAACAGCGGTCCGGGCAGCGATCCGGTTCGCGTACTTTTCGCGTAACGGAACTTTGCGCACGGAAAGCTGATTGGCTCTTCGGTGTCTGTCAACATTCTAAACAGTCCGGTGCAGCCGCCATCTTGTCTCTCGGTAGGATCGAGAGACAAGAGGAGGCCAAAACAAAGGGGGAAATTTCCATAAGGGGGCATAGTAGATCCTCCCTGACCCCCTAGGTTTTATGTGGAGGTTTTAAAAGGGCCCAGCAGGGTCAAAAATTTTTTTTTTTTTTTTTTTCGCGATGAGCGCCTAGTACGCGAACCGGAAAGCGTTCTGGGCAGCGTACTATAAGGATAATAGAATGATACACTTTTCAAAGACTGTATGTTAATTGTTTGTTGTTTTTTTTTTGTTTTCTTTATTTTTAAAGTTTTTTTTTATTTTGATTGTTTTTCATAATTTATTAAACTTTCTAACATTTCAGTGTCTGAAATGTCATTATTTTCTTGAAATATTGTTTGCAATCTGTGAGGTTGTAAAATGTCCTCATTTGCAAGGAGGGCATCTACTGCTTGGACACATTGCAGCAGTTCATTATCCAAGCTTTCATCCATAAATTCCATGTCAATTTGTTCAATCAATTCCTGGCTGCTCTCTTGCAGGTTCATTTCAAAAGAAACTTGGTTTTCGCCTTCCATTTTGCCTGAAATTTGGATTCAAAAAATATATATTAGTAGAGATAGGGCACTGTTGGGATTAATTTTAGATAGGCAGTTTTTATCAGTGAATTTATCTTTTGGCAGTGTATAGTATCAGAGTGGAAATAGGACTATAAAAAAGTGTATGTGATTTAACCAAGACAAGCCTAACTCCATTCATAACTATAACAGAGAAGTCTATCTAAATACATTACTACTACAGAGGGATAGTGTATATCTAGCAGAAAAATTCTATTATATTAAGTTATAGTGCACAATATATTTCGTTTTTAAAAATTATATCTTACCTTCACAAAGAAGTTGAAGTTTTTGGAAGCTATTGAAATGTGATGTACAACAAGAAGTAGTAGTCAAAATGGCTGTGTTTTCTTCTCTTCCTTTATATATATTCAAGTATATAACCAATCAAATGTCAGGTAATAAAAGTAGAAAATGAAAGTAACATTTTCATTGGTTGTCAATTCCAACAGTTCAGATGTGTTTTGTGAAGTAATTTACCTCATGGTACTTGGAGAGGTCTAAAGGCTAAATGGCTAAATGAAATTTCAATCAAATTTGTGAGAATGAAAGGGATTGTTATGTAGTATGAGCTAATTTATATTTGGTGAGAGTGTCTGTAGTCGTTTTTCTGTAAATTACTTTCCCACCTTTTTTTTGGACCGCTTCCCGGAAAGCGGTCCGGTCCGCGAACTAGGAAAGTAACGGGAGTCCACCATTTTGTGTTTCGGTCGAATCAAGGTATAAAATGGAGGGTAAATAATGTTCTGAATGGGTAGAAGGGGGCATGGTACAAGTATTTTGCCCCCCTACGTTTTCTGAGGGTGGCTGAGGAGGACTATATGTGCGAAGAAAAAACTTTTTTTTTGAAATTTTGCGCGGTTAGCTTCCAGTTCGCGTACCGGATAGCGCTCTTTGAGTGTAGTTTGTTGAAAATTACAGAAAAAAGTTAGAAAAAAAATAATAAAAGTGTGTGATCAGATGAAGGGTAGCTCTGAGAAGAGCTTTTGGGTTTATGGTACATTTAGGTACTTATAAGTAGGTACCAATGCACAGTCTTAAATTCAGAATGAAAATTCTGTTGCCCTCATCTGAGAAGTGAACTCCATCTCCTCTGTAGATATCTTGCATGTAGTAACGCAAGTTATTGTTGTACAGAGAGCCCATTCCATGGTCTCTCATGAAAGCTGACACAGATTTGTTTACATGCTTCCTCGCTTTCTCAATTTGTGGACAAAATTGGTTGGACCACCTCCATTTCTGTCTTTGGCATATATTGGAATATACCAAGGCAGTTTGAGGAAAAAGTGCCATTAATTGCTCAAAGGTGTCCTTTAAAAGCATTTCCAGACCTACCCCTGTCAAAGTGCCCAAATCATTACCTCCACAGTGCACTATTAACAGGTCAGGTTTTGGCAAATGCATAAAGGTTTTCACCAATGGTATC
Organism: Lissotriton vulgaris; assembly: GCF_964263255.1. Classification (NCBI taxonomy): domain Eukaryota; kingdom Metazoa; phylum Chordata; class Amphibia; order Caudata; family Salamandridae; genus Lissotriton; species Lissotriton vulgaris. The sequence continues at coordinate 1,185,337,618 of NC_141687.1, forward strand.
AATTGGTGACATTTTAATCCTCTTTGGCCCAACCACTTAATTTCCACATCCTGTAAATTGAGGTTAGGTAAATTTCTGTTCTCAGCATACCTTTGAGCCCAGTGGATGTAACTATGTCCAACAATCCAGACCTTAAACATGGTGGGAGAAGGTTGTTCTGCAGTCAGATGAAGTGTGGTAATGAAAGGGCAGTTGAAACAGTAGGAGTTTGTAAAGAAAAAAAACTGTGGATTTCCAATGCTAATGAATCATTAGCAGTGATTGGTGCATTTCCATTTCTGAAAACAGAAAGTTAGGGTGCATGGATGTGTTCTTTGAAAGATGTAATTTGAATGGTCAAGGAAGAAACATTTCATGAAAGATTGCACTGGATACGCAGGTGCACTGAGAGTTCAGAGTTCAATTGAAACATTGTTGTGTGAATTTGCAAACATGAGAGGTCTTCCAGGAGGTGGTTGCTATGGAAAAAAGGCAGAGAGGGCAGAGGGGGGAAGGGTTTTGATTTGAAAAAAGTGAGGGAAGAGTTATGATTGGCTAATATGAGAGATATGTGAAATGAATATCTGTATTTCTGTGCTTTCAATAGCTGCAGCCTCTGGAGTGCATCCTTTTTCTTCTGCTGAAGACAATTTGGTGTATTTCTGAGACTGTTTTCAAAACTCAAAAAATATTTGCTAAGGTGAGAAAAGATTTATTTAATTTAGATAGAGAATAGTATGATTTAAGGAGAAAATGATGAAGAAAGCTCGGTTTTTAAAATGTGGTTTTGTCTCTAGTGATATACAAATAGAATTAGATTCTTTGAGAAATTGTAATTGCATATTCGGTGTAGCATTCTGGCATGCAGTAACACAAGTTATTGTGGTACATGGAGCCCATTCCATGGTCTGTTATGTAAGCTGAAACAGATATGTTGTTTTTAAAAACGATTTTAGAAATCAATTACATTTCTGGATATGTACTGCTAGAGCTTCATAGGTTGTTTTGGGCCATATTTATAAGGCATTTGAGTGTCTTTGATGTTATGTTTTCCTTTTAAAATGGAAAGCGTTCCTCATGGGGCAAGTGTCTTGTAAATACGCTCCCACTTGCGCTTGGCAAATTTAGATTTTGATTATGGGAGTTACCTAGCCATGTTAATAGTGTCCCAAAAATGGTGCTAGGGCATTCCAGAAACACTTTCATGTGTCTCAAGGACATTTTCAGTCATTTCTTCATGAATGCAGGTATACAATTGATTTATATGCTGTGTTTAAAAACGAATTTTGAAATCAATTACATTTCTGGATATGTACTGTTAGAGCTTCATAGGTTGTTTGGGGTCATATTTAGAAGGCATTTTAGTGTCTTTGATGTTATGTTTACCTTTTTAAATGGAAAGCGTTCCTCATGGGGCAAGTGTCTTGTAAATACGCTCCCACTTGCGCTTGGCAAATTTAGATTTTGATTATGGGAGTTACCTAGCCATGTTAATACTGTCCCAAAAATGGTGCTAGGGCATTCCAGAAAACACTTTCATGTGTCTCAAGGACATTTTCAGTCATTTCTTCATGAATGCAGGTATACAATTGATTTATATGCTGTGTTTAAAAACGAATTTTGAAATCAATTAAATTTCTGGATATGTGCTGTTAGAGCTTCATAGGTTGTTTGGGGTCATATTTAGAAGGCATTTTAGTGTCTTTGATGTTATGTTTACCTTTTTAAATGGAAAGCCTTCCTCAGGGGGCCCTGAGCAGTTCTTAGCCATGTTATTTAATGGGAAGTGGATAACATGGCTAAGAGCATTTGCTGGAAAATGCATGAATATCGCTGACTTTTCAGCGATATTCATGCATTGCGGCCGTTTTTTTTCGCATTTGCGAGCAGTTCTTAGCCATGTTATCCAATGGGAGGTGGACAACATGGCTAAGAGCATTTGCTGGATAATGCATGAATATCGCTGACTTTTCAGCGATATTCATGCATTGCGGCCGTTTTTTATCGCATTTGCGATAAATCTTGCTAAGGAGAAAATGATGAAGAAAGCTGTGTTTTTAAACTGTGGCTTTGTCTGTAGTGATATAGAAATAGATTTTGTTTCTTTGAGAAATTGTAATTGCATATTCGGTGTACCATTCTGGCATGCAGTAACACAAGTTATTGTTGTATATGAAGCCCATTCCATGGTCTCTTATGTAAGCTGAAACAGATATGTTGTTTTTAAAAACCATTTTTGAAATCAATTACATTTCTGGATATGTACTGCTAGAGCTTCATAGGTTGTTTTGGGTCATATTTATAAGGCATTTGAGTGTCTTTGATGTTATTTTTCCTTTTTAAATGGCAAGCATTCCTCATGGGGCAAGTGTCTTGTAAATACGCTCTCACCTGCGCTTGGCAAATTTAGATTTTGATTATGGGAGTTACATAGCCATGTTAATAATGTCCAAAAAATGGTGCTAGGGCATTCCAGAAAACGCTTTCATGTGTCTCAAGGACATTTTCAGTCATTTCCTCTTGAATGCAGGTATACAATTGATTTATATGCTGTGTTTAAAAACGAATTTTGAAATCAATTAAATTTCTGAATATGTACTACTAGAGCTTCATAGGTTGTTTGGGGTCATACACCATTTTTGGGAAATTATTAACATGCCTATGTAACTCCCATAATCAAAATCTAAATTTGCCAACCGCAGGTGGGAGCGTATTTACAAGACATTTGAACCATGAAGAACGTAAAATAGCATAATAGACACTCAAATGCCTTATAAATATGACCCAAAACAACTTATGAAGCACTAGCAGTACATATCCAGAAATGTAATTGATTTCAAAAATGGTTTTTAAAAACAACATATCTGTGTTGGATTTCTTCTGGAGAAAGGAGTACCAAGCAAGAGGTGCCCCTCATATACATATGTTGTTGTGGATCAAGGATGCACCTAAATTTGGAACAGATCCGGATGACTAGTGATGAATTTCATAGAACAGTATTCTACGTGTACTGTTCCAAACGCAATGGAGAAGAAAAGCCTAAGAGAACAAGTTCTACGTTTCCAAAGCCATCGTTGTGGAAAGTACTGTCGTCGTAAATTCAGAAACAAGGACAAGTTCTACACCAAATGTCGTTTCAACTTTCCACGACCGGTGATTTCTAAAGGAAGAGTGAACAGTTTGATGTCTTCGCTGCGACATAATGTGACGAGGAAATCACCCAAGAATACATACAATTTGAAAAGGAACGAAGAGTCCAAGTACATCAATGACTACAACCCAGTGATTTTGTCCATGTGGAATGCTAACATGGATATACAGTTTGTGGCTGACAACTGTATGGCTGTGGCTCGGTATGTGACATCTTACATCACCAAAAAAGAAAAGACAGAACTGAAGGATATGTGGGAGGACATTTCCCATGAAAAGAGCCTCAGCAAGAAGTTGTACAGTTTCAGTCTGAAGATGTTGTCGCATCGAGAAATCGGAGCTTACGAATGTTCTGATCGATTGTCTTCAGCAAGTCTCTATGCCAAATCCAGGAGTATCGTTTGGGCGAGTCTTGGTCTTGCTGCAACGCGAAATCGAGTTCTAAAACCTGTCCGGGAAATTGAGTATTTGGCAGAAAAGGAACCAAACAGTACCGACATTTTGAAGACCAACATGTTGGATACATATTATCCAAATCGAAGCAGTCACCTTGAGAATGTTTGTCTATATGAGGTTCTCCAAAATTATATATTCAAGAGGAACATCAAAGAAGATATTGAGAAAGGAGTGTATGCTGTAATTGGAAGTGAGGGATGCCTGGTCAAGCAAAGAAAATGCCAATTAGTAAACCATCGAAAATTGAGTGGTGAATCTCCAGAAAAAAAGGAGTTTTTCTATTTAGCACTTTTGCAACTTTTCAAGCCTTGGCGTGCAGAAGAGGAACTGCTTGGAGATTTCCTCTGTTACGAAGACTCTTTCAATGCAGCCAAGGAGTCCATAGAATGTCCTGCTTTTCCTAAATATCAAGAAATGCTAACTTTGGAAATTGAGCAGGAAGCAACGATTGCAGCTGAGATTGCCAGAGACAGTTCTCAGGACAGTCAGAGTTCTGTTTCATTGAGTCAAGATCCACTTGGAGGACCTATTATCGAAAATGAAGCTGCCACTGCTATGAATGAAGTGGAAAGAGCCATGGCACATGCTCAGGAGGATTCAGTTAACTTAGAAGACTTGGAAAAACAACTCAACGTTGAGCAGAGGAAAATATATGATGAAGTTACCAAGGAAATTGAGCACGGATTAAGTCATGAGAAGAAAGAGTGCTCATGTACATCGTTGAAGCCTGTCCGACTGTACGTGAGTGGAGAAGCGGGAACTGGAAAAAGTTTCCTCATTAAAGCAATTTCTTGTTATTTGCAGGAAAGGACTGAGTCATCGCTGTCTTGTGTTGTCACCGCTCCTACTGGACTGGCAGCACATAACATTAAAGGTATTACTTTGCATCGTCTACTGATGCTGCCAGTGGAGCATGACAACAAATTACAATACCACAAGTTATCTGGGGATGCTTGCTGTGAAGTTTCAAGAGTTTTGAGGAAAATGAAACTACTTATCATTGACGAAGTAAGCATGGTTTCCAATGTCATGCTTGCCTTTGTGCATTTGAGAATGCAAGAAGTACTTAAAACTGAATATGATGTGTTATTTGGTGGCAAACACATCATTGTTTTTTTGAGATCTTCTGCAGCTGACACCAGTAAAAGGTCAACCTGTGTTCAAAATACTCACGCATGAAGATACCAGGAAGTGCCTAGGGAGCATTGGCAACGTCAATATATGGTTAAACTTCAATTATGCTGAACTGCATGAAAATATGCGTCAGGCAAAGGATGAAGATTACAAGAATATTCTACAAGATATTAGAATTGGAAAAGTAACCGAACATGGGAAAGAAGCTTTAAATGCACGATTACTGTCAAATTTATATCCCAAACAAGAGATTGTGCCTGAGAATATTTTTCAGAAAATTACTGAGAAGAAATCCGGGATATGTTTGATGCCAACTCTTGCAGAATGTGCCATCTTCAACAACAAAATGTTGAATTTAGAAAAGCAAGAGATTGTGAAACTTGAAGCTATCGACAAAATAGAGCATATGGGATCAACAATTATTTTGTCAGACAATTTGAAATCAAAATTGGATTCATTAGAGAAGACTATATCTAAAACAGCGGGTTTTGAAAAGACTTTGAATGTGTGTTTAAATTGCCGAATCATTTTGAGAAGGAATTTACATGTAGAAAGAGGTCTGGTGAATGGATCAATGGGTAATGTTGTTGATTTTGAGAAATACAGAAATAGAGATGGAATAGAATTTTTAAGAATTAAATTTGATGGCATTGAGGAAGTACAGCTAATTGGTCGTTGTTCTGCTAGGTTTTTGCTTGTTAAAGACTTATATGTTCGCCGTAAACAGTTTCCTGTTTGCTTGGCATATGCAGTGACAATCCATAAATCGCAAGGTTTAAGTGTAGACAGTGCATTGGTGAATATTGGCAGTTCTGTGTTCAAGGAGGGTATGGCATATGTGGCATTGTCACGAGTTAGAACTTTATCGGGATTGTACTTGATTGACTGTGATGTCACAAACATTTGTGCGGATCTAGATTGTGTTAAGGAATACAATAGGTTAAGAAGAGAGTATGCGCCACATTTGCCTCAATATCCTTTGTTTGAGAAACGTGTGGTAGGCCGGAAACGTAGAAATATCAGTAATAGTAGGGAGGTTGTTGCAAAAAGACTAAAAGTCAATGAATCGAAAATTGTTAGCAGAAAGAAAGTGGATTCTGTTGAAGATGTTGTCGGTTTTCAATTTGAAAACAGTTCTGGTGTCAACTGCTATGCAAATGTAGTGGTTAATGTTCTCTTTTCACTAGAGAGTTTAAAAGAACAGATTCTGTTGAATTCAGAACAAATTTTATGCTGTTTGTTGAATTCTGTTTTCGAGAAATGTAGCACTGATCGAACAAAAGTAGAAAGTGTGTCTGAAGTTCGTTATCTGTTAGATGAATGTTCAGGTCAAACAGACTTCTCTGAAAATAATCAGCAAGATTGTCAGGAGTTTTAAATGTATATGCTTGATGTATTGCAAGATGAGGGTGTAGATGTAGATCACCTGTTTGGGCTTTCTTATCAATGGCAGCATGACTGCGAGAACTGTATGGTATCAAGTACTACTAGTGTAGACTCAGAAAGATTTATATATTTAACTTTGCCAGACAGTAAATCAGTGTCCTTTAATAAGCTAGTAAATGCAGCGGATCACAACATGGAGTGTAGCCAATGTAAATGTGATATGATGTCAACATTATTTATACGTAGATATGGCCAGTATGTCATTTTAATGATCCAACGATGTAGGCCTGATGGATCAAAATTGTCAACTTTAATAAAAAATTTTGTGGCATCTCAGCTGTCAATATCAGGGAGGACTTTTGTAACTGTAGCAATTATCTATCACGATGGTCCTTCAACAACATCAGGACATTATACAGCTTACTTAAAGTCTTGAAACGGCTGGTCATTCTGCAATGATTCTGTTGTAACTTTCAAAAAAAAATTGCCGTTTGACCTTAAAAATTCTTACCTGGCGTTTTTAAAACCCAAATTTTAAAGAAAGAATTTTGGGATTTCCTGTGAGGAATTGGAAATTGTTCATCAAGTAGAGGGAATGTAAGTCTGCAATGTTGTCTAGATTATTGGTCCAAAACTTTTAATTATAATGTCAATTTTAAAATCTAACTATATAAACCTGATGCAAGTAAGTCTGTTTCATAGTAAGCAGTATCAGTGTCATAAGAAAAGGAGAACATGAGTGACAAAGAAGAGTAAGATATTAGTAGTCCAGGATTGTGAAAATAATCTCAAATGTTTTCTTTTTGAAAGATGCGAAAATAGAAAATGACAGGATTTGATTGGAAGAATTACAAGAGTTGCGAATCGCTGCAACATGATTTGGCCTAGTGGAAACATGTGATAGAATGTGAGAAGTCTTTTCTTGTATGTAACATATTTTTCGAAATGATGGAGGTTTTCTTTCAGAAAGTGGCGGGCTGAAAATATTTATAGCACAACAGAGTGGACGCTGTTCATAGGAGATCCTTTGACGTCATTGAAAGTAAGTTAATTTTAAGGAGTTTTGAATTCAGATTTCTTAGGTTGTATGGGTTTTTTAAACACAATCATTTTGATTGTGTTTTTTTTTCCCCGCTGTTACATGATGAATACCTTCAAATCACTGATTTAAGTGAAATTTGATACATTCTGAGAACAGCAAAAATAAACCATTTAACATGTATAATTAATGTTCTGCTTTTTGTACTTATGATATACATTTAGAAATGTGAGGTAGATATGGAAAAACTGAGTCTTCTGTAAGTGTCAATTCTAATGCTTACAGTGCTGTACTTCTGGATACTGTTTTTTTTTAAAAAAAAGAAATAGGCCTCACCTCAAAGAAAGCTCTTGAAAGCACACATCTTATTTGCATCCTGAAACAATCATTTAAAATGTTAGACACAATTTTATGATGGCTTTACATCTCTTTTGCGCTGCTATTGCATCACTATTGTGAGACATAAGCAATGCAAAAGAAGCATTATGTTTCAAAATAGGCCTCATTTCATCAGCATGAAGATACTGTTTGTTTAAAATAAATATCTTTAGGATTGTGTACGGGTCGTAGAGAAGTAGAGGTTTCTGTAAGTGTCAAAGTTGTTTAAAAACTGTTTCTTCTTGAACCTTTTCCCTTCTTTTTTCTAATTTTTAAATACATGTTTTAATATTTTTGGAAATGTTTGTTCTCTCTTTTACAGATTGAATGTATGAAAATTTTTCTTTAAAAGTTAACAAGAATTATAAGGTAAATGTTTTCTACTTTTTTAACCCGCATTCCACTGCTGATGATGTCACTGACTATGTTATGGATGATGTAATAAGTGGGCATGTTTTACTACAATGGTAGGTCTTCACATCTATTATCTCCTCTGTATTCTTCAACAAGCATAAATTTGATATGGAACCCAGAGTACGGTTCACCTTAAACAAACTTTTAGAGAGGACACACCTTATCGTCACCCTCAATCAATCATTTAATCTATCACATTTAACATCTATTAGTTCTACTGCTTCATTTCTTTAATCTTTACTTTCCTGTGTTTGCTACTTCTCTCATTCCTTTCTCTATTACTTAATATTTCTACTCCTTCCAGTATTTTTCTCACTCCCTCTCTTCTCATACTTCTTCATTATTATTCACTAATTCTGTCTCTATTAATGTTACTGTTTCTGAATGACCTCCAAAAATTTTTAAAACAAGAACAGTAAGTATAAGGATAGGAAAAGACATTTATGTTACAAGAAAGACAGCTATAGGAAGTAAACAAAAAAAACTGTTACTCGCAATCCACTGCTGATGATGTCACTGACCATGTCAAAAATTATGTAATATATGACATGATCAGAAGTGAATTGCGGGTAACAGTATCTTTTCTTTACTCCCTATAGCTGTCTTTTTTGTAACATAACTGTCTGTTTCCTTTCCTTATACTTACTGTTCTTTTTTTAAAAAATTTTTTTTTGGTTCACTCAAAGTTCGCGTACCGGAGTGCGAACTGGGAGCGAACTAATAGAAATAGAGCTTGGCAGAGTTCAAAGAATTCTACCAATTTTTTTTAATAATGGGGAGGTAGTTCTGAAAAGAACTTTTTTTTTGTTTTTGTTGTTTTAAATTTTTTTTATTAGTTTTCTGAACATTTTTTATATTTTTTTGTTTTTTTCTGAACATTTTGTATTTTTTTTTATTTTTTGGGGGGAGGGGGGAAACAAAAATGATTCATCGAAGAGGGCTCAACAGGAGCAACAAAAAAAAGAAGAATTTATTTTTGGGGGCGTTTTGGACATACATGATTTTTGATGGCTCTAATTATAAGAGTTATGCTACTTTCGCGGTAGCATAATATTTGATTGCACCTCACAAAAACTTGTTTCACTTCCCCCATGTCCATTTGAATATTTGGGATCAGCTCCCTTGCTTCAGGTCCCGTAACTTCTGGCACAACCGATCTTCTGGCTATTGCTGGTGAATTCTGTTGTTCGTCTCGAAGCTGAGCTGCACTATAGTTATTTGGGTGCCACCTGCTCATGTGTCTGTGCATAGTGAAATTCCCATAACTATATTTTTTGTCCGTGCCTCTAGAAAGACGTTCATCACAGATTCGGCAAAAGACATACCTGGCGTTCACTTTCTTTTGCCCTGGTGGAAATTAAAAAAATTGCCAAATGAAATTTTCCTTCCTGTTGTACCTCCTGGGCTCCTCAGGCAAATATTCAGGCTCTTCCTCCTCTTCCTGCTCTTCCTCTTCTTGAAAGATTGGTTGAGTTGGTGGTCCTTTCTTTCCATGAGGAGGTGGAGGTGGTGGTGGGGGAACACTACCAGAAGCAACAACAGAAGCCATTTCTCTGGATTGTACAAAGGTCTTTCTCTCACCAAGATGAAAGTCAGAGTGAGGAAAGAAGGAGGGGTTTTCATCATTTGGGAAAAGCCAAAGTTCTAAACCAATGAAAAGTGTTAATTTTAGATCACATGACCTAGTATTACATCATTAGGAAACCAAAAGTGAAATGAACCAATGAAAAGTGTTATTACCGAGTCACATGACCTGCTGTGTTTACGTTTCGCGCTTTGCGCCGCTTTCAGTCCGCTTCCGGGTCCGCTAACTTGGCGCGTCCGATGACGTATTACGCGACAACGCAAAACGTCATTCTAACGTAACAGTTACGCTGAAAGAACGTTTACCGGTTCGCGGACTAGGAGCGGCTTTAAAGTGAGCTAACGGAAAGCAGACCGGTTCGCGAACTGGGAGCGGAACAAAAAAATATTTTTTAAAAACATGTATTAAAAACATGTAAAATATATTTAAAGATTTAAAAAAGAATAGATTTTACAGCTACAGATATTAGCTTTCAAAAAACCATTGAAATTCAATGAAAAAACCATAGGTTATAGTCCATATATAGTTAGGAATTTGCATTTACAAAACCTTGAAAATTCAATGAAAAAACCATTGGTTATAGAACATATATAGTTAGGAATTTGCATTTACAAAACCTTATTTTACTCACATAAAACCATTGAAATTCCATATATAGTTAGATGCGCTAACTATATATCGCGCACCCGCAATCCACTGCTGATGATGTCACATATTACATCATTCATGACATGGTCAGTGACATCACTGATGACATCACTCATCTCATTTGACATGACTGATCATATCTCTGATGATATCATTCATGTGATAATACCACGAACCTCTTCAGACTCTAATATAACCTTAGATACAATCAGTGTAAACAGACAGTCACAGACTGTCACTCATCCATGGAGTTACTCACACACCTAGTCAGTTATGCAAAAAATCAATCACACCTCCATTTTCTCAACTATACAGTTATACACACCTTACTAATTCAAACATATAATAACACATATTTACTCTCTTATACAATCCCTGATACTTATTCACAATGATCCATACAGCCACTCACACATTCACTGGCTCTTATGTACAGTTATTTATATATGTCAACTCTCACATGTACTGTGTTTTACATATGTACATACTTTGACATGTAGCACTGAGATATCCATTCACTCACTAATACTCTCATGCACAGTCAACCGCCCATACAGCTGTTTCCACATGCACTTTTGAAACCATACATCTAGTGAATCAACTGCTCACACATCTATGCACAGAGTCATACATCTCCCAGCCACCCACACACACACCCAGTCTCCCATACAAATACTTGGGCAACCAATCAATAATCCATATAGTTACTCATATAGCTACTTATCAACACATGCAACAGTTTAAAGAACAACAGACATAATGATGCACAAATTAAGACAGTTTAGTCACTAACCCCTGCACTCAGTGAGACACATTTAATCACTCACTCATACAGTCAGTCATGCACCTACTAAATCCTTCATCCAGACACTTATACATCCACTCATTCTTCAATATGTAAGACATATTTTAACTTTACAGAAACATACAGTCACTGGATGTTGTCATCAGTGATGTCATCAGTGATGTCATTTGAGATGTCATCAGTGATGTCATCAGTGATGTCACTGACCATGTCATGAATGATGTAATATGTGACATGATCAGAAGTGGATTGCGGGTAACAGTATCTTTTCTTTACTCCCTATAGCTGTCTTTCTTGTAACATAACTGTCTGTTTCCTTCCCTTATACTTACTGTTCTTTTTTTAAAAAAAATTTTTTGGTTCGCTCCTGGTTCGTGTACCGGAGTGCGAACTGGGAGCGAACTAAAAGAAATAGAGGTTGGCAGAGTTTCAAAAATTCTACCAATTTTTTTTATAATGGGGAGGTTGTTCTGAAAAGAACTTTTTTTTTGGTTTTTGTTGTTTTAAATTTTTTTTATTATTTTTCTGAACATTTTTTATATTTTTTTTGTTTTTTCTGAACATTTTGTAATTTTTTTGTTTTTTGGGGGGGAGGGGGGAAACAAAAATGATTCATTGAAAAGGGCTCAACAGGAGCAACGAAAAAAAGAAGAATTTATTTTTTGGGGCGTTTCGGGCAAACATGATTATTGATAGCTTTCACTATAAGAGTAATGCTACTTTCTCGGTAGCATATTAATTGGTTGTACCGCACGCACACTTGCTTTACTAGCCCCATGTCCATTTGAATGTTCGGGACCACCTCCCTCGCCTCTGGTCCCGATACTTCTTGGACGACAGATCTTCTCGCCATTGCCGGGGGATTTTGCTGTTCATCGCGAAGCTGGGCAGCACTATAATTGTTTGGGTGCCACCTACTCATATGCCTGTGCATCGTGTAATTTCCGAAGCTATATTTCTTGTCAGTCCCCCTTGAAAGTCGATCGTCGCAAATACGGCAAAAGACATATCTGGCATTGACTTTTTTTTGCCCTGCTGGAAATTTAAAAAATTGCCAGATATAGTTTTCTTTTCTGTTGTACCTCCTGGGCTCCTCTGGCAAAAACTCAGGCTCTTCCTCCTCTTCCTCCTCTTCTTGATCTTCCTCTTCTTCAAAGATTGCTTGAGCAGGTGGTCCTTTCTTCCCTTGAGGAGGTGGAGGTGGTGGTGGGGGAACACTAGCTGAAGCAACTATTGAAGCCATTTCTCAACAATGAAAAAGGGTCTTTCTCTCACCAAGATGAAAGTCAGAGTGAGGAAAGAAGGAGGGGTTTTCATCATTTGGGAAAAGCAAAAGTTCTAAACCAATGAAAAGTGTTAATTTTAGATCACATGACGTAGTATTACATCATTAGGAAACCAAAAGTGAAATGAACCAATGAAAAGTGTTATTACCGAGTCACATGACCTGCTGTGTTTACGTTTCGCGCTTTGCGCCGCTTTCCGGTCCGCTTCCGGGTCCGCTAACTTGGCGTGTCCAATGACGTATTACGCCACAACGCAAAACGTCATGCTAACGTAACAGTTACGCTAAAGGAACGTTTACTGGTTCGCGGACCGAGCCGCGGCTTTAAATTGAGCTAACGGGAAGCAGACCGGTTCGCGGACTGGGAGCGAAACATAAATTTTTTTTTTTTTTTTAAATTGTCTAAAAAACATGTAAAATATATTTTAAGATTTAAAGAAGAATACATTTTACAGCTACAGATATTAGCTTTTAAAAAACCATTGAAATTCAATTAAAAACCATAGGTTAAAGACCATATATAGTTAGGAATTTGCATTTACAAAACCTTGGAAATTCACTGAAAAACCATAGGTTATAGACCATATATAGTTAGGGATTAGCATTTACAAAACCTTATTTTATTCGCACAAAACCATTGAAATTCCATATATAGTTAGTTGCACTAACTATATATCGCGCACCCGCAATCCACTGCTTATGATGTCACATATTACATCATTCATGACATGGTCAGTGACATCACTGATGACATCACTGATGACATCTCAAATGACATCACTGATGACATCACTGATGACATCTCAAATGACATCACTGATGACATCTCATTTGACATTACTGATCACATCACTGATGATATCATTCATGTGATAATACGATGAACCTCTTCAGACTCTAATATAACCTTAGATACAATCAGTGTAAACAGACACTCACAGACTGTCACTCATCCATGGAGTTACTCACACACCTAGTCAGTCATGCAAAGAATCAATCACACCTCCATTTCCTCAACTATACAGTTATACACACCTTACTTATTCAAACATATACTAACACATATTTACTCTCTTATACAATCCCTGATACAAGTTCACAATGATCCATACAGCCACTCACACATTCACTGGCTCTTATGCACAGTTATTTATATATGTCAACTCTTACATGTACTGTGTTTTACATACGTACTTACTTTGACATGTAGCACTGAGATATCCATTCACTCACCAATACACTCATGCACACAGTCAACCGCCCATACAGCTGTTTCCACATGCACTTTTGAAACCATACATCTAGTGAATCAACTGCTCACACATCTATGCACAGAGTCATACACCTCCCAGCCACCCACACACACACTCAGTCTCCCATACAAAATCTTGGGCAACCAATCAATAACCCATATAGTTACTCATATAGCTACTTATCAACACATGCAACAGTTTACAGAACAACAGACATAATGATGCACAAATTAAGACAGTTTAGTCACTAACCCATGCACTCAGTGAGACACATTTAATCACTCACTCGTCCAGTCAGTCATGCACCTACTAAATCCTTCATCCAGACACTTATACATCCACTCATTCTTCAATATGTAAGACATATTTTAACTTTACAGAAACATACAGTCACTGGATGGTGTCATCAGTGATGTCATCAGTGATGTCATTTGAGATGTCATCAGTGATGTCATCAGTGATGTCACTGACCATGTCATGAATGATGTAATATGTGACATCATCAGCAGTGGATTGCGGGTGCGCGATATATAGTTAGTGCAACTAACTATATATGGAATTTCAATGGTTTTGTGCGAATAAAATAAGGTTTTGTAAATGCTAATCCCTAACTATATATGGTCTATAACCTATGTTTTTTTCAGTGAATATATATATATATATATATCTCATTTCTATGGCAAAATGAAACCCCTCATTTTGTTCCTTTTCAATTTAAATGTATTAAGTGTTACCACTTTATTCCAATCAAGATAACTTCAGGTGTGCCATACTTTTGTCATAAGTAAGACTGTTAGCGTTCTAGTTGTTCTTTAGAACACTCTGGGACATTCTGTCATTGGGCTATAGTTGGGCTACATCTGGCTGATATTTGGGCTACATTTGGGCTCTTTTGTCTCTGGTGGCCATCTTGGGAGACTGCATATCAGAATTTTTTTAATGAAATATAAGAGGATTTGAGAAGTCACTCAAAATGTGCCCTAATTTTTCTTTCTTCAGCAATAATCATAATTTCTATGGCAAAATGTACCCCCTCATTTTGTTCCTTTGCAAATTAAATGTTTTAAGTGTTACCACTTTATTCCAATCAAGATGGCTTCAGGTGTGCCATACCTTTGTAATAAGTAGGACTGTTAGCGCTCTAGTTGTTCTTTAGGACACTCTGGGACATTCTGTCATTGGGCTATAGTTGGGCTACATCTGGGTGATATTTGGGCTACATTTGGGCTCTTTTGTCTCTGGTGGCCATTTTGGGAGACTGCATGTCAGACTTTTTTAATGAAATAGAAGAGGATTTGAAAAGTCACTCAAAATGTGCCCTAATTTTTCTTTCTGCAGCACTAATAATACCTTCTATTGCATAATATACCCCCTCATTTTGTTCCTTTTTAAATTAAATGTTTTAAGAGTTACCACTTTATTCCCATCACGATGGCTCCAGGTGTGCTATACCTTTGTAATACGTAGGACTGTTAGCGCTCTAGTTGTTCTTTAGAACACTTTAGGAGGCTGCAGTAGAGCACAAAGGAATCAACTGACAGTCTCTGTCCTTGTTGGATGTACATGTTTTACTGAGAATGTCAGACTTCATTTTCACATGACTTAGAAAGATAATGTGAATTTACAGAAAATATGCTTTCAGTTTAGCTTATAGATCCCCTTCCAAACCACTGTGGGAAAATCATGAGATATTAGTTTTCTTTCAAACAATATTCATGATATCACAGCAGAAGGCTTTTTCACATGGTTATATCACCTTAGAACCCACCACAATTCCTAAAACGAGTATGGTACCATCAACAAATGATTTATAATGTAACTAAAGTCCTAAAACCCTCTATTAACTACAATGCTTTTTAATGAGGTGCTATCATGTATATTGGTCCCAAGATGGCTGCCAACACTTCTTGGATGAAGTGCTGACAGCCAATCAGATCAGATGTGTGGTTAGGCTCTGCCCAGATATATATATATTTTTTTGAACCTAAATTACTCAAAATCCACTGGAGCACATATATTGAGACCTAGCAAAGGCACATCGGGCTAACAGTCCCTACAATTTTGCCAAGTTTCGTGCAAATCCATTCAGCCGTTCTAACTAAAAGTGAGGCCAACCGCCCTATGGAAATTAACATGGGAAAAACGCGTTTTGGGATCCCCTTTTTTCTCGGCCCCCCTTGATGAAACCCCCCCAAATTGTCAGGGGCTGCTCAGAAACAAAATGTTCCATTTTCCTGAAAATGTCAGCCAATTCCGTCCACAAACGCCAAAGTTATTAGACATAGAATTTTCAAAAATCCCATAGAGAAAAAATCCTAACTATATATACCTACTGGCGACCGCCAGTAGGTAATATATATATATGTGTATATATATATGGATCCTTCCTTATTTGCCATTTTAATGTTGAAACAATTATGAAATGCAAACATTTATAGACAAACTTCGATAGAAATGTAATTATTCATTTCACTAATTTTGCAAAACAATGCACAAACATGACGCACTGTCGGGATCAAACCCATCCGTTTGCCAATCTTCTTCATTCTCATCTCACTGTATTTCCCTGTCCAACATTTTAAAAGGAAAAGATCGTAAATATTTTCAGATTTTTTTGTTTTTATTTTTGTTTAGTTTAAAATTTCATACTCACTTCCATCACAAGAAAATCACAGTCCTCGTGCACATTTTAAAGTCCATAAAGAAGGAAAATCGTTTGGGCCAGAGAAATAACAGATGAATCGATTTCCGGCAGGCGAGGCTTTAATCATCACTTTCATAATCTATTTTGTTTTCAATAGGTAATCTTCTAGATTTTGGGATTAACAAATATTGCGTGCCGTGCATGTGCACAACCCATGTTCTCATGTAAAGTGCTCCGCATCTCTGATGGGGTTGGATTGCTTTATACAGAACTGTAGAAATAACATCTGTAAACAAGTCTTGGCATAGCCAATAGGTCTCGCCTTTGGGACCTTATAAGTGTTTAGCCATGCAACAGTTGATGTTGTTGCACCAAGGATATTGCGCTGCATAACTAAATACTTATAAGGTCCCAAAAGCGAGACCTATTGGCAATGCCAATGCTTGTTAAATACTGGTACAACGTCTGCTCTTCTCCAGGAATCTGGGATAGAGGCACCATCAACTATAGCATTAAATAGTATATACATATATTGCGTCCAACCTGGGATATCCCAAAGGAAAAGGTCACCTGGTATCCCATCAGTGTCCGGTGCTTTAGGCGGGACAATAGTGCTGATTGCTGCAGTGATATCTTTCTTTGAAAAAAGGACCCTATTAGTTTCGGAGTTCCTTATGGATGGCAATATGGGTGAAGGGGGCATTTCACGATCAATGTACAAGTTTAAAAAATAGGTGTGCCAAGCAGATGAGGGAATATGATTTTCTGGCTCAGCATGGCCTGTCTCATGGCTCCACACCATCAGTGACCAGACATTTTTGCTGTCTCTGGATTGGCATGCATCCTTAAGAGACTGCCATCTAGCTTCATCCCAACCCCTCTTAGCTTTCCACAGTTCCAGCTTGTAGGCCTTCCTGGCATTTCTTGTTCCCTCAAGGTCTCTAGCTTTAACTACCTGTGATAATGATGGTCTAGAATGTCGGCAAACCTTATTCTACCATGTCTGTTTCCTATTTTTAAAAAACCCTACTATTTTGGTATGCTTTGTGACTGTAAAGTGGTGGCCCTATTGATTGAAGAAGCGGTTGGGGATACTTGTTACTTTCAGCCTCCCTTCTTCTGCTGCCTCATATGCTACAGCGTCAGCGCTAAAGGTCACCAGCTCACTCTGTATGTCCGTTAATTTGTCCTGGTCAGTGACTAACTTGTGCCATTTGAGACAGCGCCTATCGTTGGTAGGACAAACATTTTTGGTTACCAGCCCCTGAGTCCCTGGCAAAAATGTGAGGTACCACTGTGGTAGCATTGATAGGCAAAGAGGGTTATGGTCACTATCTAATGTTTCACCAACCACCATTTCTTTTACCTTATGCCATATCTTCAGGTCCAACAAGATGTAATCAATACGGATTTGACCTCCCAATCTATTGAAGGTGTTAGCCCCAGACTTGTCTGATTTAGTCCAACCATTAGCTGCCCCTTCACCGAACCCGAAAGTCATAGCTTTAACTTGAAGCACTTTTTGAGTCCACCTTTGAACTGGTTTCAGGTCCAGGGGAGGGACCATCCACTTCTTCTCTTCCTCTAAAGCTTCTGGCATCTCATCCCTGTCTAGCGTCTCAAAGGTTGTAATAAAGTCCCCTGTTATTATTAGGGAAGGAAAATCATTTGTCTTGCTCAAAACCTCCTCCTGTGATGTCACTGAGGGTCTGCGCCCTCTGGTACCTCTCACATAAACATCATTGATGTCAATGATAGCTATGAGGTGAATTCCCATGAAATCCAGGTTATTTCTAGGTAGTTGTGATATGTTACTATAGAGGTCTGGCTTGACCTATATTAGTAAACCCCCCACAGGACAGCTGATTATATTTTTAATTGCTGGTACACAGAAACTAGCAAAGCCTACCTTATATCCTAGAGTTATACTCCAACTCTTTTGGTATAGGCATACGTCAAAGTTCTCTATGAACTCATTCTAGTGCGGGAGCGAGAACTTGCTCTTCGTGCCAGCCACATTTCATGAGATCATCGAGAATGATGAAGGTGCTTCCTCATTCATTTGATTGTTTGCGCTTGGCGTCACATTGGTATTTCTCATGCTACCTATGGGAGTCAAGCCTTTTTCAGGTTTATTTGGATATGGGATTGCTGGGATGTTACAAGGTAGACCCAGATGAACCTCCTCATTGCTTTTCCCCATGGAACAGCTAGCCACTCTTAAAGGCTCTGCTGGGTATGAGGTAGCCTGTGGTGAGGTGGGAGATCCAACCATTGCATCTTGACATACATCTAAAATACTTTACACATTGCCTCTAAATTAAGCCAGACTGCTTTTGTGACAAGCTACTAGAGGGTTAAGCACAGATTAATTTGGGGTATGCTTGTATATACCCTGACAGAGATTGTGGTTGCTGCTTGAATAGGGTTTCACCCCTTTAAACAAGTAACCAAATTACTTACAATGACTATATGTGGTTCAGAACACTTCATACATTTAAAGATGTTTCCAAAACCATGAATTCAGGGTGTGCAGTCAAAATATCGTTTTTTTATATCGACCTTCACTAATATCGATTTTTTTAATATCGTAGGGACAGAATATTTATGTCAAGAATATCGGTGACCAGAAAATCGACTTTAAGGTAAGTAATATCGTTTTTTTTATATCGAAGTAAGTGATATCGAAGTAAGTAATAAGTAATATCGAAGTAAGTAATATCGTTAGCAAAAATATTGTTGTTAATGATATCAATATTTATATTAGTGTTATCTACTTTATGTTTGTTTAACATTTTTGTAATGTATTTTTATTATTTGTAAATATATGTATTTAATGATTAGACATTAAAAAAAATTAAGTACATTTTGCTTTTTAGTATCAGATCATGTTGTGGGTGTATAGGGGAATAGGGTGGGAAGTAATGTCATTATAATTAATTAATTAATTAATTAATTAATTAATATGTTTTTATTTAATATTAATGTATTGTTAAGTAATTATTAATTGGTAATTAGTATTTTTTATTGATTAGTTTAGCATTATATTCATTATAATAATTAATTCGTATTTTTGTATGTATTGTTATTGTTAATTTATTGTTAATTATTAATTCGTAAATAATTTTTATTAATTGATTATTTGATCATTACATTAATTATCTTATTTTTTATGTGAAGCGGGTTGTAATTAATTAATATGTTATCATTTATTGTTCTTCATTATTAATTTATTGTTAAATATTTATTAAGTGGTAATTAATTTTTATTAATTGATTAATTTATACTTCTATAAATTATAATTAATTAATTATAATTTTTTATTTATTGATAATTAAATTCTATTGTATTGTACAATAATTATTAATTGGTAAATATTTTTTATTAATTGATAATTAAATTAATTGTGGTATTTTTTATGTGTAGCGTGCTGTGGGTTTATAGGGGAATAGGATGGAATGTAATTTATTAAAATTAAGTCATTCCTAATTTTTCTTAATTGGTATTGATCATTAATTTTTTGTTAGTTAGTTTTTCATTGGTAATGAATTTTAATTAATTGTTTAATTGATATTTAATTGTGTTATTTTTTATGTGTGGCGGTTCATGAGTTTACGGGGGAATAGGGTGGGAAGTAATTTATTGTTATTTAAGTAAATATTAACTTACTTTTATTGGTCTTTATTATTTTTTTGTTAAATAATTATTAATATGTTATTTATTTTACAAAATTATTTAATTAAAAAGTATGCTAATTTAACCCCTATGCTATTCTACATTTTCCACACTGTTACACTTACTGGAGTTGGAATAGTAATTTTAACCCCTACGCTAACCAACACTTTCCCTACTGTTGCACTCACTGGGGTGGGAATAGTAATTTTTACCCCTACGCTATCCAACACTTTCCTTACTGTTCCACTGTTTGGAGTTGGAATAGTAATTTTAAACTCTACGCTACCCAACACTTTCCCTACTGTTGCACTCCCTGGAGTGGGAATAGTAATTTTTACACCTACGCTATCCAACACTTTCCCTACTGTTGCAGTCACTGGAGTGGGAACAGTAATTTTTACCCCTATGCTATCCAACACTTTCCCTACTGTTCCACTGTTTGGAGTTGGAATAGTAGTTTTTATCCTTAAACTATCCAACACTTTCCCTACTGTTGTAATTACTGCAGTGGGAATACTTATTTTATCCCCTATGCTATCCAACTCTATCCCTACTGTTCCACTGTTTGGAGTTGGAATAGTAGTTTTTATCCTTAAACTATTCAACACTTTCCCTACTATTGCACTGTTTGGAGTTGGAATAGAAATGTTATTCCCTCCGCTATCTAATATTTTTTGTAATATTTTAGTTAATGTAGTATATAATTAATTTTAAAAAGATTAAAAATAATTTAAATTTTTGTAATTTGTTATATATATTTAATTGTTATTTACATTATTGTTTTATGTGTATAGATGTATTTATAATTCATAAGATATGTTTTAACAATGTATAAGTTGTTAAAATAACTATTAGAAAATATTAATAAGTACGTGTATATATATTAGGGGGCCGATTCCGATTGGGTAAACCAATCGTATGACCAAATCGAATCCGTAGCCCTTCCCATACGACTCGCACAATTCCGTCCGAATTGCGTAGTACGAGTCGTTTGAAATATACACACACGAATCGTTGCAAACCGTACGAAAAGCAAGGGAAAATCCATACGACACGGACCCTCACAGTGAACTGTACGAATCGTAAACATGCTGTACGACCCAACAAGTACGATCCGTACAGGGGAATGAGAACGCGATTCGTACAGAAAACATCGCGTATGAGCGATTCGTACGGAGAGCCACACAATCACATACGCACCGTACCCCTGCAATCATGAGTGTACGCACCGTACCCCTACACACCGTACCCCTGCAATCATGGGATGTACACACCATACCCCTGCAATCATGGGGTGTACGCACCGTACGGGGTGGGGCCGTTTCGTACGCAGCTCGAGTCGAAATCTGCTTTTCCGGACGTTTTGAGCTCCCGTAGAAAAAGAGTCGTACTGAGTGTTGATGAGACGAATCGTACTTGCTGGGTCGGAAAATGCTGCTTCGATACATACGGACGTCGTGTACTGCATGTTCCGAATGCGATTTGTACGGATTTTTGAGTTGTATGGTCTTTCGTACGATTCGTACGGAGATATGCTTTGGGTCAGAATCGTATTTCATCGTACGTACGGGGACGTGTAAGGGTACGATTCGTTCGAGAAATATGCTCCGTACGGCTATTTGTAAGGGATTTTACCGAATCAGAATCGGCCCCTATATGTATATGTTTAATTTATTTTTACATTATATATATTTATTTTTAACTATGTTTATTTTAATTATATGTATTATTTACTTTATTTTACAATATTCTTTTTACTTAAATTAAAAACGATATTTTGAACAAAGATATTTTTGACTTGATATTTCTGTGGGTCGATATTCTGACCTTCGATATTCTGTCAGTGTTTCGAATTCAAAGGGATGGAGAGAATGTGTGCCTATGTGATTGTGTATTTGAAGGAAGTGAGGTACTCTGTCTACCAAGGACAGCACAGGTTTAAAAAGGTTGTTTGATCCAACGCACATTAAGTGGTGCTATAGAGTATATTTAGTATTGGTCAGTGTGCTCAAACATACACCAGAATGCATGGTGTCAGCAATTACATACATTAGAAAGAAAAAAAAGCATCACTTCAGAGTCCAGCATCTGAGTCAGAAACATAAAATTACTCAGGGTTGTGTTGTAGTACAGTGAACTTTACACAATGTCTTGTGGTTTAAGGAATATCCAGCTCCAGTTTTGGTGTGCATGACAAACTTAGGCCTACTAATGGAAACCATTCAGCAGCCCATCTGCACCAATTTACATAGCGGTACAATACCACAATTGGAGTTTAATAGATTCTCAGATATATTTTTAATAAAGATGTCTAAGTTGTTTGATGAATATGCAACCATCTATTTTGAGAAGTGCCCCATATGTAAATCATGACAGACGGCAGAAATAGTGCCTATATGCAAAAAAGGCAATAGGGACGATGCTTGTAACTATAGGCCAACCAGCCTAGTCGGTGGGATACAAAAATTGCTCAGCTGGCAGGTCCTAGGTAAGTTAACAGCTGGATCCAAGAGTATAAAATACTCTTGGACCTACAGGCAGGGTTCCAAAAGAGCATAAGTACAATGGACCAACTATTTACGTTCACTACTCTGTACTGGAAGACAGTAACAAAAGATGAAACATATATTCAGTGTTCGTGAATCTGAGAGCAGCTTTTGATTCAATCCCCAGATGCATATTGGGGTTGGTTCTAGGAAATATGGGGGCCCTGCCGAGGTTTCGTCAATAATTTTATGTCTTCCGAGTGAAAATTCAGCCTAGGTCAGGTGTGCTGGAAAGGCAAATTGACAAGCTCCATCCAGATACAGAAGAGAGTGAGGGTGGGCTGTGCTTTAACCCCCCACTCTCTTCTCGTTGTACATTAGCGATCTAGTAAACTATTAGTCGTTCCAGACATTGATGCTCCCAAAATTGTCAGAAGAAAATTCTCTAAACCTACTATTTGCAGACAAAACCTTCCTCATCTTAAATACACCTTCAGGCCTATAAATCTTAATAAATAGGTTTCTACAATTCTGCAAAGAGAGGGGTCTGGAACTAAACGTTCAGAAGGCCAGGTTCATGGCCTTTAACCCCTACCACTCTAAGAGGTGTAACATCAGTGCCCAGGAGATTTTATCAGAGAATGTGCAGAAATTCAACTATATGGAGGTTAAACTCACTAACAATGTTTGATGGCATGCACACATACTTAGGTGCTCCCTTATACTAGAGCAAGAGGTGAAGGGAATTCTTAGGATGCTCCAGAGGTCCAATACTAGGACACATTCTCCAGCTGTGGAAGTGTATAATGTAAAGTCCAAGAGTAAAGCACTATGTGTCATAGAGCTTTGGGGTCAGGAATCAGTGAAATGTTGCTCCCTGGTAGAAAATAAATTTGTAAGATCTGTGCTGAATCTTCCACAGAGCATCCCTTGTCTTCTACAATTTATAGATGCAGGCTGACTCCCAATTGCCCTGCTTTGTAAAATAAGGCCTGTGTTTTACTGGCACAGATTGTGGTCCAAGGAGGAAATGTCTCCCTATAGAATGCCATTGACAGACCGTATGTGTCCAGGCACTGTTAGAAAGATCCCATGGCTTAGCCATATAAAAGAAATGCTCTACAAACTAAACCTGCCCGTTTTTTGGGATAAACCATGTTCCACACCCACAATAACCAGGTCTATGGTTAAAGGGAAATGAAATCTTTGCTATGGGAAGAGGAGGTTATGAAAATTAACCTGGGGAGTTCCACTGACATTTTATTGGGTTTGAGCCCTTGTTAGATAAGCTGACTTTTCCTTTAGCCAGGCAGCTGTACCTAAGTTTTAGATATGGTACACTGCCAATTAACTGCTTATGCATCAGATGGGGCATTCACTGTTGCACTAGTACCCAATGTCCAGCCTGCAATCAAGAAGAAGAAACACTTCACCATCTCTTCTTCTTCTGCCCAGCCTATGTCTGTTCTCGCAGGAAATGTATTCAACCTATTGTGCCTCTTGTTGAGTGTGTGGAAAATCTACCACACATTAAGATTGATGAAGTCGGCCACTGATGAGATTATCTATATTGGTGTCTATAGATTTTTGGCCTCATTATGGCTGACCCATAAAAGGGCCATAGTGAGGTAACCGATCATGAGGGGGATATTTACAACTGAAGTGGAAGAGTGAGGCATTGGCCGTCATGGCTTAATGCCTCACTACGCCACTTCAGCAATGCAAGGCTGCACCATATTAACAAGAGCTAGCAGTGTAGTGCCAACGCAGGTACCCTCGCACCATAGTGCAATGGTGTCTGCATGCAGGGGAAAGATAGTTATGTACAGAAAGGTCCCCCTTCCTGTACATGAACAATCTCTAAATGCTATTTTGTCACTTCTATTTGTGCTGCTTAATGCAACACACATGGAATTCACAAACTGGCATTTTGTTTAAGGATTGTTTATGTGCAGGAAGGGCCACCTTCCGACACATAACCAATCCAAGGCATTTTTCTTTTTCCATGTGTGCAGCACAAGGCAGCACACATGGAAAAAGCAAAAAGGAGGACAAATAAAGCATTTCTCCTTCTTTCGCCAACTTAAGGCCAGGTTTTTCCTAGTCTTAATTTTGGTGCTGCCACCTATTTCGCTGCCCTTATAAATAGGTGGCAGTATCAAAAACAATGGGTGTTGCGGTGGAACGCCCACTGCACCACCCACTGCCCACCCCTTTCACGCTAAAAACCCACGCCAAGTGGCTTGATGCTGCCTTGTAAATATGGCAAGACTCCTATCGCCACCACGTCACTGAAAGTGACGTTGTGGTGGCGATAGGGGCTTGTAAATATGCCCCATGAGTGTTTAGCGGACAGTCATCTACTTCAATTAGGTCGCATTTGACCCACTGCTCTGGAGTACTAAATCTGTATATTCCTTGTTATAACACTTTCGAAGGATGGTTGAGAGGCTTTAGTATGTACCAAGTTGTAACACTAGCTGGCTGTTATTGGCACAAGCTTCTAAGGCATGGATCAATTTATGTTGATATGATGATGGTGTTTATAGAGAGACTATGACAGTACCAGCTTGTTGGAAATGGGGGTCTCTAGTTGGCGGAGGTAGGTCCCCTTGCCCAAAAAGGGACACTTGCTTCTAGTCAGGGTAAGGGTGATACACTCATAAAATAACCCCTGCTCACCCCCTTGGTTGCTTGAAATGAAATGAAATGAAAATGTGATTTGTAGAGCGCTGCAGCTGCCCTGAGGCGTCCAGGCGCTAGAAAAACAGAGAAGCCCTCATAAGGTTACTTTGTTAAGCATTAAACAGGAGGGTTTTTAGCTGTTTGCGGAAGCTAGTGAGGTTGGGGTTGTTTCTCAGCTGCAGAGGGAGGGTGTTCCAAAGTTTGGAGACATTATACGAAAAGGAGCGTCCTCCTGCTCTGGCTCTACAGATTCTGGGAATCTTAGCCAGGAATGCCATTGAGGAGCGGAGGAACTTGTTGGGCCTGTAGGGAGAAATCAGGGAGCGTTTGATGTCTGGGCCCGTTTCCCAGAATGTCTGGTGGGCAATGCAGAGCGCTTTGAATTTTACTCTGTCCCTAACAGGTAACCAATGTAGGGTCTTTAGGCCGGTTTTTATTGAGGTCCTCCGAGGGATTCCCAGCAGCGCCCTGGCAGCACAGTTCTGGGTGCGTTGAAGCTTTTGTAGGGTGTAGTCTGGTGCTCCCAGGTAGAGGGCGTTGTTGAAATCCAGACGGGATTGGATGAGGCCCTGTATGATTATCTGTTTGGCCTCGAGGCGGAGGAGGGGAAGGACTTTTTGATCACCCTGAGGAGGCCAAAACAGGTGGCTGATATCTTGGTGGCCTGTGTGTTAAGGCTCAGAGATTTATCGAGCCAGACGCCTAAGCTTTTGATGTTGTCTCTGGGGGGTGGGGCCACTCCCATACTTGATGGCCAGATCAGCTCCATGGAGGCAGGGGAGGCTGGGCCCAGGAGCATTAGCTCAGTTTTATCGTCATTGAGCTTTAGGCATGAGCTCATCATCCACCTCTTTACGTCTTCCAGGCAGGCCGCTAGGTCTGGTGGCGACTTGAGGCCGCTCTTCTGTGCAAGGGAGACCACCAGCTGGGTGTCGTCCGCATAGGAGATGATATTGACACCATGCGGACGAACAACCCCAGCCAGTGGCCTCATGTATGCATTAAAGAGCGTGGGGCTTAAAGAGGAGCCCTGGGGGACTCCGCAGCCCAGAGGACGCCTGGATGAGCGGGATGTGCCGTCGAAGACCTGAAAGGTTCTGTCAGATAAAAAAGATTCGAACCATATCAGGGCATCTCCGGTCACTCCTAAGTCGGCAAGGCGGGTTAGCAGGATTTTGTGGTGTACCATATCAAATGCGGCACTTAGATCGAGGAGGATCACTGCCACTGATCCTCCTCGATCCAGGATTCGTCTTGCCTCCTCAGTTACAGCCAGTAAAGCGGTCTCTGTCCCATGTTTGGTGCGAAAGCCTGTTTGGGAGGGGTCGAGGAGGTGGTTTTCCTCGAAAAACGTAGTCAGGATGGTATTGACGTGTTTCTCCAAAATTTTCGACGCCCATGGGAGTAGCGAGATCCGGCGATAATTACTGGGGTTGGCCGGGTCAAGGGAAGGTTTTTTCAGTAGAGCCCGTACCATATCGTGTTTCCATGTTGTGGGAACTGTCCTGCTTACTATAGAGGAGTTCAATAGATCCAGGAGAGTGGGAAAAATAGTAGTGCTGGCCAGGCTCAATGAGCCTGGGGGAGCAGGGTCACATGGGGAGCCGGTTTTTATTTGTTGTGCCAATTTCTCTAAGGTTTCCAGTGCTATCAGGGGAAAAGACTCCAGCCGCTTGGTCGGGTTTGAGGCCGAGTGCGGGCTTTGGACAGGGGAGTCGGAGGGTGGGTTGGGAAAAGAGAGATACATTTTATTAACTTTTTGAAAAAAGAATTCTACCAGATCGTTGCACTTGGCTGGTGAGTTGTTATTATCTGTGACCGGTGGCGGAGGTTTGATCAGGGAGTTAACTATACGGTAGATTTCTTTGGGTTTGGTTTCGCCCTAGTTATTTTAAGGTTGTAATAGGCGGCTTGCGAGGATTTTATGGCCATCTTATAGTTCCTGATCATTTCCCTATAGGTGGCTTTTTCTTCGGGATTGTATGAAGTGCGCCACTTTCTCTCCTGTCTTTTACAGAGACGTTTATGGTTCTTGAGCTCTTCTGTGCACCAGGGAGCTGTTTTGCTATGTCTCTTGGAGTTTGATGAATGTTCTGGGAGGACCGAGTCAAGAGAGCTGGTTATCCATTCCTCGTATTTTGTATTATTAGAGGTTGGGTCTTGGGAGAGAGAGGGTCTAGTGGTGCATAGAGCTTGCAACCAGTTGTCAATGGGGAGTTTAGACCAGTTACGAGTTTTTCTTGTAGTAAAAGAGGAAGGGGGTGGTTTGCTCGTGGTCCAGTTGAAAGCTATTAAGAAATGATCTGTCCAGGGAAGTCTGGTGATGTTGCCCACTTTGAGCTGGTCGGAGTTACTGAAGATCGGATCTAGCAGATGCCCCTTTTCATGTGTAGCAGAGGGAACCAATTGCTCAAGTTGAAATGCGGCCAAGCTTGACTGTGTCTCTTGTGCCGAGGGGTCTAGCGGGTTATCAAAATGAATATTGAAATCTCCAAGTAGGGTGAAGTTGGAGGGAGAGACAACCGACTGTGAGGTCACCGAGAGTAGGGAGGTATTGAATTGTCCTATGGGACCGGGAGTGCGGTATATAAGAATACCGGTGAAGCAGGCATTGGGAGAGAACTCGATGGAGAAAGAGAGGTTTTCGCAATCCTCAATGTCTTCCGCTAAGGGGCGACAGGTATAGCCTTCTTTGTAGATAATCGCGAGGCCGCCACCTCTGCTCAGTGGTCGGTCGGCCCGCGCTACCTGATATCCCGGGATGATGGCTTGTGCCAGGTCTGGCTGAGAGTCTTGGTTCAGCCATGTCTCCAGTAGTAGGGAAATTTCTAAGCAATGTTTTACTAGGGACCTGCAGTTAAGAAGAAGCATGGAGTAGTTCTTTACCTCGACTCTGGGTTTGGTGGTTGTGGTGCATAGGTCTGACTTGCAGTACTTGCAGTGTCGAGGGATCTCCAGGGGGTATAACGGGATACCACACTTGGGAGAGATAGGTGGCCGTAGCTGATATAGGAGGCTTGGGCTGTATACCAGTCTGTCGTCTCTGCTGGGGCCAGGGGACATGGTGGAGTACAATAGTAAAACGCAGGGGTGTGCTTCAGGACATTTACAGAGATTTGTTTACCCCGACCCGTTCCGGACCCTGTAAGCACCCCAATTGGAACACGAAAGTATGTACATGAAAAAGAACATCTTCTCATGTCAAAGGCCGTTGAAATATGTTTCTGGTGTGAAGGAGGTCAAAGAGCACCAGCATGTCAACAAAGCATTTTGGGCAGCAGTTACAAGTTGGACATTTGGGGACATGTTTTAATTTTATTTGTGGTTTTATTTTCTCAGATTAATTCATTTTATCGTGATGTTTCGTTGTTTATGAGTATACTTAGACACAGGGTGTAAGAATAGGCACATCAGCAGGAAAAAGGGGATTCTAGTTAGTGTAGTAGGTTGACGGGAGAGTTTTTTGGGGGTGGAGCACAGGATCAGGTAAGATGAATTGACTACAGCTGGGAATGGTACACGTGACGTTAAAAGCGGTTACGAGAGACAAGTTTACTTTAATCGTGTTCGAACAGAGAAGAGGAGGACACGCTGTGCATAACATGATAGGATCACCGTAGGTGAGAACCAGGGATGTAATGTTCCTAAATAGCAGATTCAGCCAGTTGTAACCCAGGGAGGTAATCACAGAGGTAGCATTTGTAATTTATGTTTAGTTGTTAGCAACGTAATGATGACAAGGTCGGATTAGATTTTTGTGTTTACACTTTATGTTATGGGGTATTGCGTAACAGGGTGGGGTCGAGAAACGGAGGTTGGGGATGATAGACACGGGGATACCAATGGACGATGAAATTTGTTTTGGTAGCACTGCAATGTTTTATTTGAAGGTTAGGGGGATATAACAAGACAGAATTGTTAATTTATTGTTGCTGCACATGGACGATCTTGGTTGGTTGACATATATGTATTAACTAATACAGATACCCCTGACGAAGATCAAGTATGATCGAAATGCATTGGGTGAATTTGAATGTCAATGGAGGATTCGAGTTTCTTAAACGTGCTTGTGATTAAGCCTGGATTGGCAATTCTAAAGCAAATAGGATACATGAAATTATAGAATCTCCTACCTTTGATGTGAGAGACAAAAACAGAAAATAATATAAATAAACGGATTGAAACTTTTGATCACTTTTGATTACTTTTTGAGTACGTGGATAATGTGAATCACAAACGTGTATAAGGCTGTGCAACTCTTAAACGATGCGCACGGAGCGCATCACATCGTTTCTCAGTATTCGTACAGGTGCATTCGGGATGGTGCACAACAGAGTGCATGCAGGCCAAACTTGATAAAAAACGTGAAAAACAATGGTGGAGTACAATAGTAAAACGCAGGGGTGTGCTTCAGGACATTTACAGAGCTTTCATTAGATGTGACAGGACCAAATTAAGATGCCAGGCTGGTGGTGGAGGCCGGACTGGTGGAAAAACTCAGAATAAACCCTTCAGGAATTGTTTAATGATCCTTGCAGACCACAGGGAAGGTCCTGATGATAAACGTCTAAATCTAGAAATGGCTGCTAGATGTACCTTTACAGAAGAAGGAGCCAATCCAGATTTCGCAAGAGAAAGGATGTAAGGTAAGAGTTGGTGCGGTGCAGAAGTATATGGATGTAGACCTTCTCTCCGACACCAAAGGCAGAATCTCTTCCACCTAGCCCGATAGGTCTTGTTCGTACTAGGCGCTCGGGCCTGGGCTAAAATGTCTTTACATTCTCCTGAAAAATTCAAACCCTGGAACTCTCTGAACTCAGGAGCCACGCTGTCAATCGTAGTGATTTCAAGTCCGGATGTAGAACCTGTCCGTGAGACATTGTCAACAGTGACGGAACAGGACGCAGGAGAATTGGCTGATCCTGGTAGAGGAGAAGAAGCTCTGTGTACCAAAACTGCCTGGGCCATGCTGGTGCGATCAGAATCATCCTGCATGGCTCTGCCTTGAACTTGCGGATCAGTCTCGGGATCAGCGGAATGGGAGGAAAGGCGTAAACAAATGCGCCGTACCAGGCAATCAAAAGCGCATTCCCCAGGGATTCCCGATGGTGAACCCTGCTTGCGAAGGACTGGCATTTGACGTTCTGGGGAGTTGCAAACAGATCAATGGATGGGGTTCCCCAGCGTGCAAACAGTTCCTGTAGAATGGTCTGATCCAGTCCCCATTCGTGGGTGATAGTCTTCTGGCGACTCAAAGCGTCTGCTGTGACATTGAGTGTTCCCGCTAGATGTTCCGCTGAAAGGGTGATATTGTGTTGGATCACCCAATTCCAAACCCTATGTGCTTCCTTCGAGAGGGTGCAAGATCTCGTTCCGCCTTGCTTGTTTATGTAGTGCATGGCTGTGGTGTTGTCTGTACGAACCAGCACTGAACGGTCGCAGATTCGCAGAAGAAAAGCTTGTAAGGCTAGACGAATGGCCATAAGTTCCAGTAGATTGATGTGGAACTTGACTTGGACTGGGCTCCAATGACCACTGACCTTTAGTTCTTGGAGGACCGCTCCCCATCCTTCCATGGAAGCATATGTTGTCAATACCATGGGAGATGGTGGAAGTTGGGATGGTAAACCCATGGAAAGATTGTCTTTTAGCAACCATCAGCTGCTTGCCGTCCTCATTTCCGGAGTAATGACAATCCCGTTGTCGAAGGAGCCTGTGACCTGACGCCATTGCTTGTCCAACTGTTCCTGCAGTGGACGCATTCGCAGCCTGCAGTGTGGTACCAATGGTATGCAGGATGATATCGATCCGAGAAGCGATTTGTATTTGCGAACTGACAGAAACTGCAGTGTCTGAAGAAGGCGAGCTGAAAGAATCAGCTTGTTTTGGCGTTCTTCCGAAGGAAAAGCCAGGCAGCACTCCTTGTCCAGGATTGCACCCAAAAACTACGCTGTTTTGGAGGGGCGCAAAATTGATTTTTCTCTGTTGAGCCGAAGGCCCAGTTGCTCGAACAGCTGTCTGCAGCATGTGACTGCCCTGGACGCCTCTTGGAAAGAAGGAGCCTTCAGCAGCCAATCGTCCAGATATGGGAAGACTTCTAAAGACTGCTTCCTGAGAAAGGCTGCCACCGGAGCTAGTACCTTTGTAAAGATCCGCGGAGCGGACCGGAGACCAAAAGGCAGTACTTTGAATTGAAAATGGCTCTTGTCTACTGTAAATCGAAGATATTGCCTGTGAGCTTGATGAATGGGTAGATGGAAGTAAGCGTCTTCCAAATCTAGGGTCGCCATGTAGTCCCCTGGATTGAGAAGGCGGAGGATGTCCTGAAGAGTGATCATCCTGAAGGACAACTTGATGAGATAAGTGTTGAGCTGCCGTAGATCTAAGATCGGACGCCACTTGTCCTTCGATTTCCGAACCAGGAAAAACCTGGAATAGAATCCCTTCCCCTTTTGGGAGAGGGGTACAGGTTATATTGCCCCCTTGGTGAAGAGTTGGTGGGCTTCGAGATGAAGGAGCTTCAGATGTTTGGGTGTAAAGGCGTCTGGAGCTCTTGTTGGAGGTAGATCTTGGAACTCCAACGTGTGTCCTTCCTTGATGATGTTTAGGGCCCACTGGTCTGTTGTTATGACCATCCAGTTGTTGAGGCAATGGGTAATCCTGCCCCCCACTGGTGTTAATGAGGGCACAGGAACAGTAAAAAGAGCCACCTGGCCGCTACTGTTTTCTGGTATTGTCTTTCCTTTGCTGCCCTTGTTGTCCTCTCTGTCGTTGGCGAGAGAAAGAACCCCTCTGAGAGTACTGGGGTTTGTATGTCTGGCTAGGCTGTGAGCCGGAAGAGTAGCGGTGCTGATTACCGCCTCTATAGGTGGAGAATCCTCTTCCTCTAGCTCCTCTGAAGGGTACTTTGCGATATTGCAACGTGCCTAAGGATTTGGCCGTGTCCTTATCTTTCTTTATGCCCTGTAGGGCGTCATCCACGTGTTTGCCAAATAACATCTCTCCATCGTATGGAAGATCTAGAATTTTATTCTGCACCTCCTGTCTGAACCACGTGGCTCTCAACCATCCCTGGCGTCTCAGAACCGCCGAGTCGGCTAGCGCTCGAAAAGCTGTGGTTGCTATATCCATAGCGCAGTCGATTACCTCCGAAGAGGCTTGCTCTCCCTCCATCAAGATCTTCTTTACCTCGTCCTTAGATGTATCCTGAAGCTCCTCCACGAACGGAGAGAGGTCACACCACATCTGGCGATCGTATCTTCCCAGGATCGCCAAAGCATTAGCCGCCCTAACGAGGAGACTGGCCATTGTGGAGAATCTTTTTCCCACATTGTCTAAACGCCTGCCCTCTTTATCTGGAGGAGTGGTTAGAGGCGTGGATGGGTTCTTTGACTTGCTCTGTGCGGCCTGGGAAATGACTGAGTCCGGTTTTGGTTGACCTAGTAGACACGCCGGGCTGCCATCTGGTGCTTTATATTTTTTTTCCAGTCTAGGGAGCACCGGGAGGACTGTGGCCGGATTCTGCATAGCCTTTAGGCCTTCAGACCAAACATATTCAATGATGGGGATTGAACGTACGGATTTCCGGAATGGTTCTTTGAAATCGTACATGCGGTATCAGGCTCGGTTACGACTGGATCTCGAGGGTCATCCTGATGCCAGTCTACATTCTGGTCTTGGTCGGGGTCCACTTGTTGGTCCACATCTGACGAGGCAGTATCAACATCTGTATCGTCCTGAACAGGCACTACCTCTTGTGGATGTTCTGTAGGCTCAGTGTCACGCCCCCTTGAAGGCAAAGAGTGTCCTGCCACAGGCTGCGATAGCTGAGGCGGAGGTGTAGGAGGGCGCACCTGTTGAACCTCCTGAGGAGTAGGAAATCGCCTTCGGTAGTCCTGCAACATAGGTTGTAGATCCGAGATGAGAGTGGATGGCATCGCCACCATCTCCTGTCGAGAGTGACGCGAAGGTTTCTGTAAAGGAACTTGCATGCTAGGAATTTCCTGTTGTCCATAATAATCTTCCGGAACATATTGTTGTTGTTCCATTTCTCCTTCTTCAGAGCTAATGTCCTGAATTTTTACTTGCAAGTCAAAAGGGCTATAAGCCTGGCCAAAATCCCTATAAGCGTCCTCTTCAGAATCCTCATCCAGCAATAGGTTAGGAGGATATTTTTGTACTTGTCGTGGAGATGTCATCTCCGGTGTTATTTGCCTCCTTCTGCGTGAAAAAACTATTTTTTCAGTCGTCGACGGCGTCGTCGACGGAGTCGTAGTCGACGGTAGTGTCTTTATAGATTCTTTCGGCGACGGAAGCGCTGACGAAGAAACTGCGCTCGTCGTTGAGGAGTGTGCCGTCAACGAGGAAAAGCTCATCGTCGACGAAGGTTGGAGCGTCGACGGGATCGTCAACGAACTCGCCGTCAGCAGCAAGGTTATAGGTGTCGTCGACACGGTCGTCGCCGAAGTTGTCCTCGTCGTCGTTGTCGCTGTTGAAGCGATTCTCGTCGTCATCGTCGTCGACGTGGAGAAAGTCATTTTCGTCGACAACGAACAGGCATCAGGAGTTTTAAACTTCGTTGACGGCGCAGGTGCCGTCGTCACAGCCGTCGTCGACGAGCCCGTCGACGAGGCTAATTTCCCAGACAAGTCAGTTTTAATAGAAATCGTTGGCGCACCTGAGGTTTTCACCATCGACGAACGCTGTTTCTTGTCGGAAACGACCTCCTGAGTCGTAGTAGAAGTCTTTTTCACCCCTCTATCCCTGTCAGAGGGTGGTGAAGTGACAGGAACAACCTTCTTCGCCTTTTTTGAGGGTTGCGACTCCTCAAGCTTTCCCTGCCTCTCCTTTTTACCGTGGTGAGGAGATTTTTGGGAAGCAGGCCTGTCAGACCTATCAGAGGTCCCTGGTAAGGCCTTGACAAGGGGCTCGTCAGAAGTAGAAGGGGGAGACCTACCCCTCTTCTCCGACCTTTTAGATGACACCATCGACGAGGATCCCTCACTGTCAGAAGACACAAGTTCTTTGCGGTCCCTCTCTGTCCCTCAAGGTCTTGGTGGAGAAGGTTCTGCAGATCTTGCAGTCCGTGGCTTTATGGTCCGGATATAGGCAGTAAATGCAGTCCTTATGTTTGTCCTAGACAAACAACCTCTTTTTTGAGCAAGTAGCACAGGCTCTGAAAAGCTCTTTCTTCTCCTTGTCAGACATGACGAAAGAATAGAAACAAGTTGAAGAAAATATAGCTAGGAATTGAAGAAAATGAGCAGAGCTCAATGGAGACTCCCTTGCACAACGTGCGGTAGAAAATCTGAGGCTCTGAGGTTCTTTCAGGAAGGTTCTATGGGGTGAGGCTGCTCTGATTGGCTACTACAAGAATTTGGTCTCTTTTACAAAAAGAGGTGGATAAGCTACAAAATGAGATGAGGCCTAGGCCTATTTTTTCACTTTGTGCCTACCACTAAGGTATTTTCTATTTACTGAGGCTCCCATTCCGACGACGGGGAATGATACAAAGCATGGGAATCTATGAAAGTTCCAATACTGGGGCAGGTCTTTGTGTCCTTGGGTCTTCAGAACAGGAGGCAAGCTCAGTTTAAAGCCCTTGGAGATCTTTTCTTCAAGCAGGTGACAAAGCAAACCGCAAAGTCCTATTTGTCTTTTCCTTGGCAGCAAGCAGCCACAGCAGGCCAACCCCAGACAACAAAAAGCACAGGGGCAGTATTCCTCCTAAGCTTATCCGGTTCTTCTCCTTGGAAAAGGTTCCTCTTGATTTCCCAGAAGTGATCTAAAAGTTTGGGGTTTTGGCCCCTCTTTTTATACAGCAAAAGCATTAGTTATCTGAAGGCAGAGAGTATCTGTACCCAGCCAAAACCAGTTCTGTGGGTCACTTTGCAAGTGCACAACAACCTTCATTGTCAGTGTAAGCCCTGGCTTCAGACACACCACAATGGGTTTGAGCCGTCATTGTGGGAGTCAGGCACAGCCCTATTCAGGTGATGGTGCTACTCCTCCAAGCACTCCAAATGCAGACGAGGCCTATTTAGCCCAGCCCTGACTCATCAAAATTCTGGCGCCGCTGTCATCCAAAAGCCAGCCATGCAATACACAAACCTAACAGAGGTACACTGGATGGTTAGGCAAGAAAATGCCTACTTTTAAAAAGAGGTATTTTTAAACACAGAATGTAAAAATCACCCTCACTAAAAGATGCACTTTAACATTCTGAGTTTAGGCATGCTAAACATTATTTTCATATCTTGTTCCCAGGTTCAGTTATGTTTATAAGATGTTATAAACAAATTCCTCATTCTGGCCTATGGGAACAGATAGCCTGGTAATAGTGAAAAACGAAATTGGCAGTATTTCACTATCATGACATGCCACACACATCAGGGCATGCCCTACCTTTCACATACAATGCACCCAGCCCACATGGGTGCATTGGGCCTACCTTAGAGGTGATTAATATGTAGAAAAGGGAAGGTTTGGGGACTGGCAAGTGTGTGCACTTGCTAAGTCAACATGGCAGTCCCAGACTGCACACAGGCTCTGCAATGGCAGGCCTGAGTCACATTTTAGAAGCTGCTTCTGTGGGTGGCACAACCAGTGCTGCAAGCCCTATCAGCAGCATTTGATTTACAGGACACACATAGTGCACTGTACTAGGGTTTGACAAGTAAATCAATTAAGCCAATCATGGAATCACTAATCCATAACAATATTTTACAAAGGGAGCACTTGCTTTTTCGCACGGAACAGCAGTGGCAAAGTGCCCAAAGCATCCAGACCAGCAAAAATGGAGTACAACACACACCAAAACACAGGAGGTAGAGGCAAAAAATGGAAGGGAGACCCACGCCAATGGTGCCAGGTCTAACACAGCTAATGTATTTTATTTATTCGCTATCTTCTCAGATTGAAAGGTTAATCCAATGCAGTCCACTGTTTGCACTTATCTATTTTATATGTTTTATGCAACAACTTTTCGCACTTTTATTTATATCTCAGTGTATGTGCAAATAATTCCTAAATGCTATCAACATTACTGTGCTTTAAAGTTGTGCTCCATTTTTCTTTTAATATGCCTTGTCGGTGTATTCATGTGGCTTTTAAGGATCTTTGAATCCGAAATAAACTCTTGATGATGATGATGAATACGTGACCATTCATAGCATGCACTCTTTTTTATTTACCTGTTTTTAGAGACTTATGGCGCTAACACTGTAAACTAAGTCGCCTTTTCAGAGTTCAAGTCTCATGTACACATTTGAACAAAGGGCAATAACGTGTACTTCAGGAGAAGCATGACAAGGAGGCTGGCTGGCTACAGGCAAGTAGGCTCACACTGGAAATGGAAGTCTGCCATCTGTCATTTCTCTTGTTGACTAGAAGCTTAATCTAATTCAGACAAAGATCCTTGCGTTGGCTGTAATTTGCAAAACTCTGCTACAAAGCATACTTTTGTAAACATCTTATCCAGATAAAATAATTATTTCATTGCATTTCACGGTCTGGAACTTTAGCCAGAAGGCAAGGCAACCCTGCATTCATTGGAGTAAGGTGAGTTTGATACAGTCTTTTGATTAGGATTGGAAAAACATTTTTGCCCATCTTTTTGTTTCTGACCAGAACTCCCAATGCTCATGTCATCCTAACCTGTTTGAAGGTTTCCTCGAGTCTGTCATTTATGTTTGAAAGTCCTCCATTTTGTCTTTCC
Source organism: Lissotriton vulgaris (assembly GCF_964263255.1). Lineage (NCBI taxonomy): Eukaryota > Metazoa > Chordata > Amphibia > Caudata > Salamandridae > Lissotriton > Lissotriton vulgaris. Next base: position 1,185,374,336 of record NC_141687.1, read on the forward strand.
ACTTGTAGTTAAACTTTTGCGTTTAATTCACCACAACTCTCGTAAAGTAACCTGACTGTCTGTCAGGAAGCCACTTTGGATAAGTATCTGCTTTTACTGCCATTTACGAGATAAACATGTTGCTGCTGTTCTCGCTCTACTACATATCCAACCGCCGCAAAGAACTGCAGCCAAGTGCTGACAGAAGAGCTGAAAAGGCGAAGACGCTGTTTGGGAGAGTTGGCGATGAAGTGCAAGAAGCAGGGGAAACATTACAGCTTTATTTTTATGTAATCCTTCTTGGAAAATGTATCAAAGTATGAAATACTTATGCGATAAATGAGAAATAGCCGGAGGGCAGCAGGCAGGTAATGTTGCTCCACAAAGCATTACATCATAAACAAAGCATGTTTATTTTACTTATTTTTTTCTAATTTCTGGGCTCTTCTCCAACAATTAGTTAAACCTAAAGGTTTGATCTACTGCTAGCAACAAATGTTTATGTGCTTTATTGAAACACACCCACCCTGCGGAAGGCTCTGCTCTATCACCTTTAGGCGACCCTGCAGAAAGAGGCTTCAAGGCCTTCTTGTCCTCAAATGGGCAAGCGCAAGCATTCTTTTGGCACTAGCAACATGTGGCAGGCTGTGCTATGAAGCTACTGGGTAGCACGCACGTGCTTTACAGAGGTGACTAACATGGACGGCTTCAAGCAACCCCGAATTGCAGGGGAGTTCTTGTGGTTAGATCGTAAGTATTCGGGCGGTACAAAGGCTTACCGTCCGCAATATCGTGTAGCTTTTTTGTGAGGCTTTTTGAATTGCAATCTTTGTTAACTTCCTGAACTTTATTTTTAACAAAAATTAAAAAAAACACAAATAATACCTGCTAAAATTAGATTTCTATAGGAAACAACTGGAAAATAACATGTATTTGGAAGGAAATATTCTTTCAATATTAATGGTGGATCACATGGTGCATCTAACCTCAGTGCCCATAGTGATATCATAACAACTGATGTCTCATTATGCACGCCGCAATTGGCATGTGTTTGGCTCCATTCTCAGATGATGGCCATAAAGGCAGGTGTGCATGCAGACATGGCTGTGTGGTGGAGCATGCAGGTTGACACCCGGAGCCCTTTTCCAGTGAGCACTAGTGGGGACAGACGTCAAAACATGCAGCTGCAGGGTTAGGGAAGCTGACACACTGCAGAAGGTAGAGGTCCGCACTCTACAGGTATTGAAATGAGAAACATTAGAGTAGTACAACATGAGGAAGCCATAACCGTGCGTAACTCAAATGCACACATGCCACAGAAATGATTAATGAAAATGTGGGATTGTCATGCATCTGTTTAATGCAAACATGAGAACATGAGAATGATGCACATCAGCCTATTGCAAACAGCACACACCTGAATACTACAATGAAATGTTTGTATTAATGTTCCATTGGGGCGTGGCCTGGCAGTTGGAGCTGGACTGTTACTGCTGGAGCATGACGAATTCAGATCTGCAGGTTGTTGGCCACTCCTGTAATGGCACAGATGAATTATAAAACAATAATATGGAATGTACCAATAGTGTTACACGTCGTTCAGGTTATTTCAAGCATTTCCATTCATTATCATTTTTGGTACCTTCATTACTTCAAGCGCCATGACTACTGTCCTCCTCTTGGATGTACTCTCTTTAGAGAAAAGTATCTGCTATTCCTTCCTTATTCGTGCTTTTGAATTTTCCCAGTTTTTGACAAATAAATATTTGCCAAGAATAATCCTAACAAAGTTTAATTTTCATTTATAGATTTCCGAGATGTCAAACTTTATTGCTTCTACTCTGGAGGATACTTCTTTTTAATATGGCCAGGGACTACCTAAACCCTCCCCCTCTCTAGAGGCTGGAGGGGCAGGCCGTGGAGCAGGGAGTCAAAGAGGCAGACTCTCATGCTCACCGGCCTTTTAACCCCTTACCTGCCAGGCCGGTTCTTACCGGCCTGGCTTTGCTCCCTGGTGACCCGGAAGTGATTCTATCCCTTCCGGGTCACTGGGAGGCCCAGGGTCCAATCGTCTTCAAGGCGCGCCTGTCGGGTCATTGTAGAGCGACAGGCTTGGCTCCACCACGGTTCGCATGCCATACTTGTGGCGTGGCCGATTCCGGCCCCGCCTTTCTCTATGGCCAGGAACTACCTAACCCCCCTCCTCCTTTATCAAACATTATTAAAATACATGACAGGGATTTCTTTGGAAGCGGGGGTCGTATAACCCCATGCCATATTTATTAAACATAAAAAATAAAACAAAATTGAAATAAACAATATTTACATGATTACGCAGAAAACCTTCCATGACATTGATTACAATCGATAAATACAGATGTCAGATGGCTAACCTTAACATAATTCTAGACACAGTATTTTCTATCCGAATCTAACATATTAATCATAATCATAGAGTAATTACTTTTCTGCGTATCCTATTTGGGCCTACGGCAAGGTCACTAACTGGTGTCAGATCCTTAACAATTAACCACACCCTCGAGTCGGATTGCGCATACGCAGAGGGCCTGTTTACCATGAGGGTACTCCCCCCCGGTTACCCCGTACGCTCTATTAACTCCATATCCTTATCAATTTACCACCCCCTCCAGTCGCAGTGCGCATGTGCAGCGGGCCCATTTACCGTGAGGGTACTCCCCCCCATTTACCCCTGTATGCTCTTTTAACTCCATTATAGGGGGCCCTTGCATCTCTGCGCCGTTTACTGGCGTCATTTGCAAGTAGGGGGTGGCCAACCAGCCTAGAGAAAGTGTGTCTCCCCCCTTCCCCGCACCCTTCTAGCCAACTGGCTGGAACTGCCCCTGGAGTTCTAGGAGAGACCACTTGTCCCTCTCCTTGGGCGACCCCATTCAAGAATGTCGCCACCCTCTAAGGACCTTAAATTTACTACTCACCAATCATGACCTTACCGCCACAGGCCAGCGTAGTTGACCGACTATCTGGCCCCCCTGCACTTCCTCACTGAAAGGTCATGCTCTGTCCTTAAAACTCCCCATCCAGGCCACTATATTTTTTAAAAGGATTACATTCCCTACCCTAGTCAGGTGGACCCCGTCTTGTACGAAGCACAGCTCCCCCCTGCTACACGCGTGTGCGATCGTCTGTAGTTGAGGAGACCTGAACAATTTCCCTATTTTATTATTGATCCTCCTTACAAAGTAATTCAATGCTTTTACAGAATCTCCCCCCCCCTCCATTGAAATCTGGGTACCACCTGAGACCATACTATGATGCACCCCTGGCATGGCTTAGCTAACCAACCCACCTCTGAAATTATGGCTAACATCAGGCCCCTTCGCCCCTGGTTTACCAGATTGTTCCCACCCAAGTGTAGGCTAACTATGCTGGTTGGAGCCCCATGTTTACCCAAAAGGTCTGTAACAAAACCCCTGGACTGTCTAAGGCAGAGCCCCCCTTTTCAATGAAGTGACACCCTAAAACTGGCCTGTTCAACTTATCCTCCCTGAAGATTTTATTCTCACAGACACAGTACCCACCCCTTTGGAATCTCTGGAGTCCCTGTCACAGGGCATATCTCGGCCATAGACGTGGAAAAACGAACCCACTTCAGAGATTAGTGTTCCTGACCAACCCCCCTTCTACCCAGTCATTCCCAAGTTTCAGGATAATGCTAGGGCTGGCTTACTCATAGGCACAAGACACACCGTCTTGGAGCCCCTACCTGGCCTCAATCAATAGCATCACAGTGCGCCGGATAATCACGTCGCCCCAGACAATGCCACTCATTGCTGGGGCAACTGTACCATTGCAAGGCTACCCAAGAAGTGCCCCACAGGCCCCACGCTCTCCCATAAGTATATCATGTAAATCGTGAACTACCTATACCTGACCATTATGTTCCTGGGATAAGCTCTGTGCAAGCCTATCCTCCTATTACAGAGCATCCCAACACTGTAGTGTCCGCTACAAAGGCGCCTGCGAGCACAGGCGCTGGAATGGCAGATAACCGTTTCACAACAAGGGTGTTGATGTATCGCATCCGCCCGTAATACCTGTGTTCTGGTCAAGCTAGCAAGGTATACACCTGTCAGGTAGCGTACTGCTAACTTACCACAAATGGCAACCACCAATGGTTGACACACTTATACACTTCAACTATAGTGCATGGGCCGCACCGTCTCCTGCTGGCACCGACTGAGCCCTTGAATTGATCGCCCATCACACGTGATGCCATTGCTTGCCACTCACGTTTTGGATCTACTGGTCCCCTTGGTTGTCCACATCTTGCAGTCATAGCGGTGTGGATCACTTCCCAGGCATCAGGCGCGGATCCAGTCATACATAAATGAAAATCAAACATCAATGATTAGTGCCTTTTGCATTTAGATGACCACACACAATTCGCCAGTCAGCGCTACTTCGTGAGACTGTGCCTCTCCTTTCCACAGCCACCCCCAGCTTAGGGTGCTTAGATACTGCCCGCACCCAATGATTCACAGGTACTGTCTAACATAGGCATCCAAATGCCCCAAATGTGCACCAGCCCCAGGGGGAGTTGGTCCAGTGCGACAATACAGGAATAGCTGACAGGCACAAGGGTGGAGAGATACCACATGACAAACCCCAGGCATATAATGCCATATTGTACACGCACAGGGGTGCTGTACTGTGTGACGTCACACGGATGCATCAATACTGCGTGATGCTACACCTGTATCCAGTCTGTCTGACAATATAGGTACCCAAATGTGCACCAGCCTCAGGGGGAGTTGGTCCAGTGTGACACAACACAGGAATAATCTGCTTAATTGTACAGGCCCAAGGAAGTCAGTAATGCGTGACCCCACATGTACATCTCATTATGTAAGTGTACAGGCACAAGAGTGCAGAGATACAGCGTGACAAACCCCCGGCAAATAATGCCTCATTGTACAAGCACAGGGGTGCGACGGTACCGTGTGATGCCACACGGACATCCATGGTACAAGTGCACAGGCACATGGGTACAGAGGTACTGTGTGATACAGTACATTATTGTGCCTACGTGCATGAGCACGAGGGTGTCTAGATACTGTGTGGCAGACACCGGCATACAATGCATACGTGTATAAGCAGACCGGTGCAGAGGCACCACGTGACATAACGCACACCTAAAGCTTATGTGTACCTGCCCATGGTGCCGGGCTTTTGACACAGACCCCTAAATCCTATGTACCACCACACCACGTGCAAGAATACCCTTGAAGGTGTGACAACAAGGCCTGAGATGTACTGTTTGACGCCATAAGTGTTGAAAGTATTCTTGAGGGACCCTCCCCGAGGCCAGTGCCAAGTAGGCCTGACCTCAAAACCATGCAAATAACTTGCTGTAATATGCTAAGCATAACTCCTTCAGTAAGTAATTTCACCCAATGGGGAATCCTGGAACCTACCTTAGAGGCAACATATGTAAAGAAAAGAAGGTTTGGGCCAACATGGCAATTTACTAATTGTGTGCGCAGACCCTACAGTGATAGGTCTGACATATATTTACATGGCTACCCCTGCGGGTGGCACAACTGGTGGTGCAAGCCCACTAGCAGCATTTAGCTTACAGGCCATGACACACACCCATGTAGTTCCAAGAGAGCCTAGCATAACATAAGTTATATTAAATAAAGATCATTGAAATCAGACATTCAACGAGAGCGCTTAGTATAGCACCAGTTACCCTCAGACTTTCAACTGACAGCGCTTAGCATAGCATCAGTTGTATTAAATGATGCACATTGAAATTAGGCTTACAGTGAGGGTGCCTAGCATAGGACCAGTTGCATACATGGGGACCTCTTCGTAAATTTCCGCAAGAGACTAAATTATTTTTTCCGCATTGCTGTTTCAATGCTATTGATATGACCCGATAAATGAAGCCTTTAAATGAGAAATGCAAGCGGCATCCACCATCTTGGACCCTTATGAGACGTGCTGCCAACAAAGTGAAATGCCCATGGCTAACCCACTGTGAACGAGGAGAGGGGAATGCAGTCAATTAATGTTGTTACCGTACAGGCTTGTATTCAACAGCATCCCCTGCACCCGCCCCCGAATGTTTACTCCACGTGTGCGTGCCCCACTAATTAAAGAATGTACTTGGAGTATACAGTGGAATGTAATAGCGCCTCCATGGTTACTTAATGATGGTATGGAGTATAAAGTGGAGTGTAACAGCGCATTCATGGGTACTTAAGGCGTGTTGAAGCCATGACCCGAAATGCACATTTCTTGCCAAGCTGATGCTATTGGCATTGCCGAATCCTGTTCAAACGTAAATGCATCTAGACGCACACAGCATTCCATAACGCCTGGCCTAATCAAGGCATGATCAACACATGATGGGTTACCTTGTACGTGCCCTTTCGGTGCGCCCATTGAAGTTCCCACCCACCATCGTGTGTATGGGTGCTGGGGCCCTTCCCGCGTAACCATTTTTATTGTCTCCAGTTCTAAACATACGATGAAATCGTCATAAACATTCTGCAAGCACAGTCTCCGAATATGACACTAAGTATATTATATACGTATTGCGCATACAAAATCTAAACATGGGGTATGTATATGTATCATGTGCCTAGTGCATACCCTGCCTACAAATACAAATAATAGTGTATGCATGATGTCCTGATTTAAATCGTCCAAATATAAATACAGTAGTAAGTGGTTCCTCACATTTTTTGTTTGCACACCTTCCAACTGTAAACATGCCACTGTGTATATAAAGCACTTAGTGCACACACACGCCAACTTTAAACATGGCAGTGCTCGCCTTGAGTGTTCAGTGCACATGCAAACATATGCACAGTGCACACACATATGTACCAAAAACATGACGTATTTAGTGCACGCAACTAGATACTGCAGTGTGTTTACGTGTAATCAACACATGCACACTGTACTTCACACTGTTTATCCTGTGCTTAGTTCACACACTCATATAACTATAACAACGCTTTATGTCATCCTGTGCTTAAAACATACATTGACAATTGTCAACTTTACACATGATTATCAGGTGCTTTGTGCACATACACAGACACTAAATTGTGTGTTATGTTTATCCTTTGGTTAAAACATACAAGTCACTCTGTCAACCTTACACATGTTTATCATGTCCTTAGTGTACGGACACACCCACAGACATACTATGTATGATGTGTTGTGTATCCTGTGTCAAACATGTACAGGACACTCTGTAAATCAAAACTTGTGCTTGCCCTTTGCTTAGTGGGCTCACACATATAAACCCACCATAACAATGTGTTAACTTTATCTTGTGCTTAACAAATGCACGGACCCTATATAAGCTCTACACTGCATTTATCATGTGATTATAACATACAAAGACACTCGGTTACCTTTACCCATGTGTATATAATGTGTTTAGTGCACACAGACACACTATTCACAGTGTGTTGTGTTTATACGATGAATATAAAACAAGGCAGTTTAAAAAACACCTACGTAAGCCCTGTCCTATTGCCTAATTACATTCACCTTTAACTATAAAATTACAAATCTTCGAGACCCCGGACGGCGGACACCTATGTCGCACATTCAGGGCCTGGTGCACGCCGTGCGTTAACCATGCTGAAACCCATAATAAACAAGGCAGCCTCAGCATTTTTCCCTCACGCTGCCCTAGCTGCACCAAGTGTAGTAACCCACTACGTAGGTATTAATAAAACAAGCACGCTGTGCACTTAATAACCTAGTCTCGAGGCCACTAGAAACACATTTCTTATAATATCATGGCAACAGTGAGCACGCACAAGCCAGTATAAGGCTATTAACGAGAGGACACTTCACTCTGCAGACAAATGTTACAATTAATATTCTTGCTGCCTCCGAGACACTGCCCTCCCCGTAAAACTGTGTTTCTTGGCTGTGTCGAGTCCCTCGGTGTGCTGCGCAGCGCCCCAGCCGCTGCGCATATTAATGGACTCGGGACACGCTCTCAATCTCCGCGTGGTCCGGACTAGTTCCGTGACCACGCCTTCTTTTATTTATAGCTTGCGCGGCCATGACGTGTCACGGTCGCGCTAGCGCACTGCTACGTGCGCAACAACTAGACCGCACGTATGCGGTCTCCAAACATTACACTCCTTTCAACGTTTATTAAATCAAAAAGAGAAAACAGGTGAACCACAACAATAGTCTGTCTCAAAGTCACTTGGTTAACCGGGGCATGTGATAATTCAAAATGGCCGGCAGGCCTGTTACCAGTTTGATGAGCAGGTACCACAGTCTCAGCCCACAGCAAAGTCCGCCAGCTGTGAAGAGGGCGCGGGGTTTCTTCTCAATCCATAGCCTGCAGCTTCCCCTCAGAACAGGACTCTCCGAGGAGTGTCTTGTCAGGCTGGGATTGGTGACAGCCCGTCGCCGGAGAAGTGGAGGCTATCTGCATCTGACCTCCCGGAATCCGGAGGGTTCGCCGCCGCTCTTTCCTCGGGGCTCCCTTGCACATTCACTGGGGAATTGGTGCTGGATGTCGTGGGGCTTGAGGTGGCTCTGTCCTGGTCTTGATCCGGTTGTTCTCCAGATTGGGTGAACGCTCGCTTGAAGAAGGATACTTTTCGGGTGACGCTCTCGCCGTCGCGCTGGGCAGTTACCATTGTGCCAGACCGGCGAGTGACAGTCCACGGACGGGGCTCAAACGGGAGCCTGAACTTGCTCCCGGGGAAACGGTCTCTCACGTAGACCCAGTCTCTTTCCTCTATGGGCGATTCTCTGCCCCGGTGCCTGAAACTGGCATAATCATTCGAGCGTCTTCTGTTGCGCAGGGTTTGCTGAGGGTCTGCCTCCTTTGGGGTCCAGGTGCGATGGTGAGGAATGGTGTCTCGGACAATTCTGCCCATTGCGGAGAGTCCCGGGGCGGCAGTAGTTGTGCGATGGGGCGTTAGCCTGTATTCTCTCAGGAATGTGTAAAGGGCCATCTCGACTGGTGTCCCTTCCCCCTGAGCGATCCTGATGACTTTGTTGAGGGTCCTCATGAACCACTCAACCTCACCGTTGGCTTGGGGCCATCTGGGGGTGATCTTCCTGTGTTGAATCCCCCATTCTTGGAGGTAGTCAGCAAACTCTTGGCTTTGAAACGGTGGTCCGTTGTCCGTCTTCATCTGTTCAAAGATGCCATGGGTGGCGATTATCTTTTCCAGTTTGGCCGTCACTTCCTTGGCGGTCAAAGATGTTATTATTTCTACTTCGGGATATCTCGTCAAATCGTCGATGACGACGAGCATGTAGCGGCCGTCCGGAAGGTGTCCGAAGTCGGCACTTACTCATTCCCATGGCCTCGCCGGATCGTCCTCAGTGATTACCGTGGCCGGAGGCTCGGGTGGACCTGCCGCTTGGCACCAGTGGCATCCTCTGACCAGCTGTTCGACCTTGTCGTCCATCTCCGGGAACCAAACCTTTGCTCTGAGCCTGCTTTTTGTTTTCACGATCCCTTGGTGGCCCCGATGAGCCAGCTTGACGGCCTGTTGTGTTAGACTAGCAGGCATTACAATTCGGGGTCCTCTGAGAAGGCACCCTTGAGTGTCCACCGATAGTTAATTTTTCACTCTGAGGATCGCTTCTAGTGCCCTCTTTGCCTCGGGAGTTCTCTGACCCAGGGAATTCTGGAGTGACTTCCAGTCGCTGTTTCGTGATGCATCTATTGCAAGCTGGAGGACCTCGTCACCGCGGGTCGCTTCCACGATCAGGTCGATGCCCATAGGTAGGGGTCGTGAGCGCTCCAGGATGATCCTTACATACTCCTCCATTTCTTCTGCATCTTCCTGTTCCTGCGTGGTTGCCGCTCGGGGATGCCGGGAGAGGTAGTCCGCCGGGTTATTTGCGCCAGGCTTGAATTCCAGCTTGTAGTCATACTCTTGGAGCTGTAAGATCCACTTTTCGATTCTGGGGGGGTTTGAAAACTGATCCACGGAATAGGGGAAGTAGAGGCTTATGATCGGTGGATACAGTGAAGGGATGTCCATAGACGTACACATGGAAGTGCCTGCAGGCCCAGTGGATTTCGATGGCTTCCCTCTCAATTTGAGAGTAGCGCTGCTCGGTCTCCGCTAGGGAGCGGCTCGCATAGGCTATTGGCACCCAGTCCTCTCCATTTTGGCTCTGTGTCAGTACCGCCCCTAGTCCATACGGGCTGGCGTCGACAGCGATGTTGGTTGCTTTGGTGGGGTCGAAGTACGACAGAGTGGTGTTGGCGGACAGGGCAGCTTTAGTGTTCTGGAACGCTAGCTCTTGCTCTTTTCCCCAGTGCCATTTCGTAAGTTCCCTTAGTGGTCTCGTGAGGTTGGAGAGGCCAGGGAAGAACCACCCGCAGAAATTCACCATTCCGAGGAAACTCCCCACTTCTGACGTGTTGGTCGGGGCGGGGGCTGCTTGCACGTCTCTCACTTTTTCAGGGTCTGGCGCTACTCCCTTGTCGGAGAAAGTGTATCCGAAGAAGCTGATGGTGTTCTGTAGGAATTGACACTTTTCTCTGTGTAGCGTAAGGCCTGAGTCTTTGATCCTTTGCAGCACGCTTCTGAGCCTCCGGTGGTGTTCTTCCACGGTGTCGGCGTATATCAGCAGGTCGTCGCTGACATTGAGGACTCCTGTTATTCCGCTCAGTACCTCTCGAATTGTATTTTGGAATACTTCCGCTGCACTCGATATCCCAAAGTTGAGCCTTCGATAGCGCCGGAGTCCGACATGAGTGGAGAAAGTGGTGATATATCTGGAGTCCGGGTGCAGGGGCAGTTGGTGATATCCTGACCTCAGGTCCATTTTGGAAAACCACTTCGCTCCATTTAACTCTCCCAGGATGTCGTCTATCGTGGGCGTCAGATGTCTTTCTCTTTTGACTGCGGCGTTGGGCAGGCACATGTCAACGCAGATGCGCACCTGCCCTGGCTGCTTGGGTTTTCGCGCCACCACGATTGGCGATACCCAGGGGGTGGGTCCACTGACCTTCTCGATTATTCCCTGCTTTTCGAGGGTCTCCAGCTCTTGTTCCACTTTCTTTCTCAGGTGGAAAGCTATCCGTCGATGACGCAGGGCCACAGGCTGAATGGACCGGTCGATGTGTAAGGATACTTCCTTTCCACGGAGACATCCGATGCCTTTGAAAACGTCTTCGAATTCTTCAATGATTGATTCGAGTTCTTCCTATAGTACTGCCATTGTGAAAGATATCAGATGAAGTTCTTCAGCTGTTTGGCCGCTGAGTAGCATTCCACTGCCTTCTTTGGTGACGTAGATGGTGCTCTCTTGTCCTGGTGCTGTATTTCCGTTTGGAAGCACCCGATTAGCGGTATGGGTGTCTTTTGGCCGTAAGCAAAAACTCTGATCTTAGCTGGTTTCAGACTCGGCTTGTCTCGCAGTTGAGCATAAACGTTTGCCGCCATAAGTTCGATGGATGCACCTGTGTCGATGGTTGCTCTCACCTCTTGGTTCTGTATCATTATCCTGCACTTCGGGAGTCGCCGCTTTTTCCTCAGCGGCTGGTCTATGGCAAACACGTAGTGTACCGGGTAGCTGTGTGCGTCGTCGTCCATGTCCTCGCTCTCGGGGTCTTCCCGTATGGCGTGAGCGGCTTCGGGTTTGGGCCTGGACGATCTGCATACAGATGCGAAGTGATTCATGCGCCCGCATGACCCACACTTTCTTCTTCGGGCTGGGCAGTCTTGTGCTCTGGGTGGCGCACCTCCGCAGTATCCACATTCTTTGCGGCGTTCTAGCGGCCTCCCTCTCCCTGCCAGGCGTTGTTTGGGCCGCACCACATTGACGTGTTCCGCTACGTGCACCTGTTCTGTTTTAATCGGTCTGTGGAGTGCTGCTTCCATATGAGATGCCCTTGCCTGGGATAATTCTTTAGAGCGGCCCAGCTTTAGGATTTCCACTAATGGTTTGCCATCCTCTTGGAGAATTTTCACCCTCAGGTCGGAGGAGTAACAGCCTTGGATGATTTGTCCGCGAATTTCTTCTTGCTCGTCGCGGAATCCGCACGTGCTCGCGAGCTCCTTCAGGCGGCCGTGGAAAGCGTCGAGGGATTCTTCCGCTTCCTGTCGCGCTTGCCAGAAGATGAACCGCTCGTAGTCCTTACTTTGCATCGGCTCAAAATGGGCATTGAGCGCGTTAAGGAGCGTGACATATGTGTGAGGAGTAGCTTCCATCAGGGTCTTGTAAATCCGATAAATGTCCTTCCCACCTAGATGTAGGAGGAGCGCCCTGCGTCTCTCCCTCGCCGTACCTGCACCTTCGAAGTAGAATTGTAGCCTTTCAACCCAGTCCTTCCATCTTGGGGCTAGGGCCGCTGGCGCGCCGTCGACGGAGAAGGGTTCAATGGGCGGAATGGACGCCATGGCGGGAGGAGGTGCTGCCTCTCACTGCCTCGGGCACACAGGGCGATTAGCCGCAGGGCTGATGCTCCTCACCGTCTGGGCTGCCGGGACACTTCTGCAGGGAGCTCTGTACTGGGCCGTCACCAGCGGGGCCTCTTCAGGACAAGGCTCAGGAGTGCACTTATGCTGTCCCTCTGTACCACTGATAGCGCGGGGAGCACGCAGGTCTGCAGCGCCTGGATTCTCTGCTCGGGCTCGGGGCTGTGGAGAGGGCAGAGCTCACCTCTGACCTGCTGGCAGCTGGTATTGCAGGCGCGCGCCGCCAGCCGTGTGACCTGGGGCACCTCACAGCAGGGGCCCGGCCGGACAAGGATCACTGACAATCAGCTGAGGGGGGGCGGGGCAGGGAGTGCTTCAGGGCACATCGCGGGCTCGTTAGGCCCTCGTCGCCATTGTCGAGTCCCTCGGTGTGCTGCGCAGCGCCCCAGCCGCTGCGCATATTAATGGACTCGGGACACGCTCTCACTCTCCGCGTGGTCCGGACAAGTTCCGTGACCACGCCTTCTTTTATTTATAGCTTGCGCGGCCTCGACGTGTCACGGTCGCGCTAGCGCACTGCTACGTGCGCAACAACTAGACCGCACGTATGCGGTCTCCAAACATTACAGGCTGGGAGGCTAGGAACCAACCTGGGACAGAATTGGCACAGATGTGAAAGCTGTCCTGTAATTATGGTGAGGTCGGGAACCGAACCTCCGACCTTCCCAATTATAAATGACATATTAGCTCTTGGTGCTACTGCTCTCTTGTATTCCATTGTGTGGTGTAGCTCCAAACTGCCTGCTACACTCCCATTCAACAGTGTCAGTGCTTCAAAATTTGAAATAAATAAACGCGCAGGTACTCGCATAGAGTACCTGCTTCCCCGCAAGATGTGCCACTAAAATCACTGCAATAGTGCTGGCACCCTCCCTTTAAACTAGAGAACCGCAACAAAACGTTGCAGCCTTCACCTTTGCATCAAAAGCAGGAGTACTTACACTCTGATTGCCGCTATCGACTGCAGCCGGAGAAAACAGCTTCTGCAGAGTAACGCGCCGTGCCACTGAAGTCCGTTGGGCTGAACGCTGTTCCGATGTCACCTCTGTTTCCACGGATTTCAGCCACTACGTTCTGAACACACATTCGTGCGCGTCAATTTCGCACTGATCTCAGCCTGCAAAACAAAGAAAGGTTGAAAAAGCCCCTACAGCGAGGCCGCCTACTATACAGACTTCAGTAGCAAATACCGATCGGATCTACACGCCGATTTCTGAAAAAACAAAATACAGAAATTATAATGCAGCCTCCTAGTGAGGCTAGCATGACATAAAAACAATTACAGCCTCTCTAGAGGCTGGAGGGGCAGGCCGTGGAGCGCAGAGTCAAAAAGGCAGACTCTTGCGCTCCCTGGCATGTTAACCCCTTCCCTTCCAGGCCAGTTCTAACCGGCTTGGCCTTTGCTCCCTGGTGACCCGGAAGTGATTCTGTCACTTACGGGTCACTGGGAGGTCCACAGTCCAATCAGCTGCAAGCCGCGCTTGTCGCGTCATTGTAGCGCGGCAGGGTTGCTTCCACCAAAGAGAGAGGGGGGAGGGGGCGGTTTGCCCGCCATATTTGTGGCGTGGCCGATGCCGGCCCCGCCTTTCTTGAAATTGTCACATATTTCCCCAGCCTTCTTGTACCTGGAGATAAAAATCACATCACCTTTAAAATATTTTAATGGTCCACCTTTTATGAATTAAGATAATCTGTGGTGTAATATTGATTAAAAAGAAGGTGATGATGTAGTTTTTTCATTCTTCATTGGATGAGACATGTATACATTTGTAATATTGAGACATCTCACTTATCTGCCACACCACTTTTACGACCAACTTTTATTTCTACTTTTTGAATTATACCATAAAATGTTGACACTTAATACTGTTTTTTTTCTTGTCATCCCCCGTCCTTGGTCTTGATCTGTGACCCAGATTAGTGAAAATCCTGATATTTCTGACCTTCTAAACTTTTTTGTTGGTTAATAATTTGCACAGGGTGGTCACTCCTTGACCACAAGGGAGATCCTTCAGTTTTCCACATCGAGTGGGATGTCGAAGGGTCCAGAGTTCTGTATTAAAGTTTCGTTCAGGATAATTTAATGCTCCTGGGCACAGCTCCTACCTTTATTCCAAATCAAGGGTCTGGATTACCTGCTAGGTCCCTCATATGGGTGGGACCCAGGAAGGGGGTGGTTACACCCCTTTCCCTTTGTCCAGTTTCGCGCCAGAGCTGGGACTGGAGTGTCCCAGCAACGGTTTGAACTGGACTATGCATGGGAAGCCTTGTGCTCCCCAGGCAGTGTCTAGTTTCATTCAACCCTCCCTGCTACAATCACTATCTCCTGTCTGGGGTGGTGCAACACCTCCCTGTGACAGGATACCATTTGTCCAGGCCTCCCCTGCCGGAGTTTCAGTCAGCAGCAGGAGGTCATACTTGTGTCTGTGGCAGCAGCATCCATTTTGTGATGCTGGGGCTTTGGTTAGATTTAACTGCATTTAAGCAAAGTAACATGTCTTCTCCCTCTAGGGTGGAATGCTACCTCCGTCGCCAGGACTGGCGAGGGGGTAGTATTCCAAAGCGTATGACAACTTACAAGACATGTTTTGATAAAGCCAAACCAAAGTTAGCAAGTAACCGCGAGGATTATAATGCACTTAAGAGTATATGGTATGGCAATATCCCGGAACAGCTAAGGGAGTTGGTCCCGACAGCTGCAGCCAGGCTCAGCTCATGCTAGAGCACCATCTCACATAAAACCAAGCACTCTGCCTCCAGGATTGTTAAGGCCTGCCATAGGAGTGACTTATAGGTATATATGTGTCCAGATATAGGTTTAGATATAGGTATACTATATCTAAGCAAGGGGTGATTACACCACCTTGCCCCAGCTGAGTGATCAGCCAGTTGTATCAGTTTGGATAGCCAGCCATGGGTGGCAAAAAATATGCTGCAGCCCCTGGTAGGCCTTGGATACACTCATGCCCTGTGTACCTATAGGACACTGTACAGGGGCTCATAAGGTGACCCAATGTCCAATTTGGTATGTACCTAAAGTACATGGATGTGAATTTAGAAAGAGAACAGCAGGCTGTGGGTCTGATTAGCAGGCCCACAGCCACATTATGTCGAAAACCAGTGAAGCAAAAGCAAAAATCTGGGGTGACCATAGGAAAGCAGACCCTACTCTCCTACAATTATGGTCAGAAATTTGCCTCTTGAGTTATTAGCTGCAATCTAAAGGTGAGTATTCCATGATGGGAATCCTTCTGAAGGAACCCAAACAACATGTCCGCGGAACCAAATGCTTCACAAATGAGGGATGTGATTGTTCAAGATTAATTAAAGGAAAGGTATGCAATAATGAAGGTACATTCACAGAGACTGGCCTCAGATTAAACTCAGGATTCTGTTGCTCCTTCTATAAAATGTTATTGATATTCTTTGCATGCAGCTTTCAACTAACTACATGTGCTACAATGCCAATTAGCTTCTTTATGACTCCTTTTGCACTTTGTATTCTCTAGGTATTGGATAATAATCCTCTGTAACTTCATACACTTTGACTTCTCAAGCCCAAGTAGAAGGTTATATTTAAAAAGTAACTCTCCTAGGCCCTCTTGCAGGTCGGAAGCAGCGTCCTTATTGACTCGTTCCCGTGATATTGTTGATGGAAGAGCCATTAAGAGTCACATTATCTACAAGGGTGTGTGCGCTAAGCGAAATACCCCATCTCAGTTGCTACTCAGTGTGCATCCCTCTCTTGAGGGCTCCTGTGCATGTGTTCCTGACTCAGTGCTTAATTTGTAAAATATGAAGTGCAGGTGCTCAAATGTTTGTTGGAGGCCACACCTACTTTTTTCCAGCTCCACCCATTTCCCACACTGGCTCCACCCTCTTATTATAGTAGCTCCACCCACATCCTTAACTGCACTGCTAAACATCAGATGTAATATCCGATCTGAATTTCAGCAAGGCAGCCTTCCTCATAGTAAGGTTTTGATAGGACAGGGTAAAATGGCTGCTGACCCTTTTCCCCTTATATTGCATACTTGATTAGGTGACTGAACTAACAACAACACTGTATGTGTGTTATTTTGAGTAATGTAGCATTTACCTTCGGCCCTATATAGGCTTAGAGAAAATCAGTCTGGTAACAATACATAGCACTTTCCTTTGCAAATATAATATATGTGATAGAGAAAAACAGGCATTCTTGTATGGAAAAAATTGCCATTACTCTTTGATGTGCTATCCAAGGTAATAAGAGCTGGGCTTTTCATTCTCCACCTTAAGTGTATTTGGCTGGTGACAGATGACTGCAACCACAGGAACACCCTTCCAAGTGGCTCCCTTTGTTTTGTCCCATCAGTGCAAATGGTGACAAAATAGAATCAACTATGCAAACCCCAAATTTATACTAATGTTTTGGCATAACATTAAACAACAGGGTTCACCAGGGCTTCAAACGGTAAAAAAAAGAAAATATATGCAGCTTTATTATTAAAGTACCTTTTAGAAGCCCAACTTCTATTCCTTTAAAAAGAAACTACAGGGGTGAGATAGAGGGGCAGTGTCTGGTGGTGGATGAAAAAGGCATGAGGTGGAATGAAGACAATGCAGCCTTGGACTTTGGTATGCTGACATTTAATCGCACCAGCACTTATTTTTTTGCAAATTTAGCACGGAATTCCTTTGTTTAAGGAGGTGTCCACGCTGCATGAGGAACTGAACTGGCATTTCTTAGGCCTTTTTAAGCTTGCATTATCATAGACAAATCAACTATAAAAAGATGTGGGCAGCTTAAAACCAAAAGAGGGTACTTCTTGTCACACAATAGAAAATAATCTGAACTAAACCCCTCCCTGCAAACATGTATCCCACCTCCTCCACAACCATCCTCCCTCGCCGGTGGGAGGACCAGAGTACTGGAATTGGAAAGTCAACACAAAATCTGAAGGATAAGTGGTGAATATTCACAGTGGTATTTCCCCTGCTCTAGTTGCTGTGGTGAAATGAGTATATATTCTACCACTGTCAAGCATGCAGAAATAAAATGTAGTACAAATAACTAAATTGGTTAAAAATTGTTTGAAAAAGAAAAACAAAATGGAAATGCATTTCCCTTAATTTGCATGATTCGAAAATGTACAGCGGAGTCTGTTTAAGAGCATACAGGTTCATTTAGACCCGTCCTCTCTTTTCTATTGCCACTTTTTAATTACGGAAATAAAGCTGGCATAGTGGGGTGAGGGGGATAAATTCCCCCTCAATCATGATTCATTTGCTACCAAGCACCGGCCGCACCTGGGTATGAAGCTGCTATTTCCAACTCATGCGTGCACGAGGTTTCAACTTTAAAGCCTAAATAAAAGAGGAAAATGACCAGTCAGGATGACTGGTATAGATATCGCCAAGCATTTGGGCAAGTGAGCCCGAACTACTCTTGAAAAAAAAATATTTTGGAGAGCCTGCCATGCACTGGATTTACTCAGTCAGTCAAAACTCTTTATTTCGAATAATTAAAATCATAAAAGAAACAACAATTCATACATTCATTTGTGCATAAAATCGATAAAATTGATGCAATTAATGCAATAAATAAATATATATATACACTTGTGAACAATCATATATGTACACTATTTACAGATCATAAATTGTGCAAAAAAATACGTTGTCTATAGGACCACAATGTGTACTATAATAAAAAGAGTATAAAAACATCAATTCACTTTACAGAATAAAAAGACTCGGTACCCACCCCCCCTCCTCTCAGACTGCTTTGCTTTGCTTAGTGCATGTCGATATCTTTTTTATTATTTACTCTGGCTGTGGCCACTAAAAAACTGGCTCCGCTAAAAATGATACGCACGCTACTCAGCAGTTGCAGGTATAGAAGTGCGGGTCTGACCTGCAGAAACCCCGCTTCACGTAGTATTGGACATAAGAATCTTTTACGTGCTGTGGAAAATTTTTCACAGAACATAATCAGATGGAGAGTGTCCTGTGTAGAAAAATTATCGCAGGAGCATGGTGGGGAGTCCTCTGGTTTTCCCAAATGTGGGAAACTTCCTAAAGTGAGATGAATTAAATTAAACCTAAATCTTGTCAGCAAAAAGCGATGGAAAGGCTTGGTGACAATCTTAAGGTAGGGGTCAATATCTGGGGAGGACTGTAAAACATAAATGCTTCTAACTCCTAATTTTTTCAGCTCCGTTTCTTCCCGATCTGCCTCTAGCATGGTTCGGAAGTTGTGTTTAATCAACGCCAGGTCCTCTTTCCTTATATCCTCCGGGGTTGTATATAGTTCAGGGCGTCCCAGTCTAACACACGCCGCTCTAACGTATGCCAGCCATGGGATACTATCTGCTCTATCAAGGGCCAGGCAATCTTTGAGGATAAGATGATTAAGGGTAATTTCCTCATTGAGCCACGTCTTGGCCCGACAGATCAATGGGGCTGCTTTTAGATAGTCTGATGTATAACCCAGACCTAGTTCAGAATGAACGGACAGAGTCGGAGACGACTGCGGTACCGCCAGTAATGATCTAAGGAACCTATTTTCAACTATTTGTATTTTATCCACAGGCGCGTACCCCCAGATCGATGCCCCATAGGAGGCTATTGCGCAGCACTTAGATTTGTATATTTTCAGCATAGCCTCCATGGGCCTCGAACCCAACCTTTTAGCGAAGCTAAGGAGGGCTGCTGTTGATCTTGCTACAGCATTGCTTTTATGTTTTTGCTGAGGTCCCCAGTTACCCTTCTCATCGAAGAGTACTCCCAAGTAAGTGAACACCGGAACCCTAGAGACCTCCGCACCCAGGCATCTGAATGTTTTAACCTTGGGGATCTTCCTTCGGGCCCCGACAATCATTACATGGTATTTGTTGCTATTTACTTTTAAGTCTAGGGACTCCATAAATGTACCAAAGTTGTCCAGCAGCCTCTGTAGACCCAGGCCTGTGCGTGAGATCAGTACGGCATCGTCCGCATACAGGAGGACCGGTCTATCCGTTCCCCCTGCACGCGGAATATCCATACATGCCCCAACAAGAGATTTTTCCAAACCATTGATGTAAATCGTAAACAATAGGGGGGCTAAAATGCAACCTTGTCTGACCCCACACTTGGAACTGAATTTGTCTGTGCATCTACCTTCCTGCGTGACCCTGACGGCCGCCACTAGATCTTGGTGAAGGTCGCTAAGGAAGTGCACCAAGGGTGCATCTACTCTCATTTCCAACAGAATAGACCACAATTTGGAGCGATTCACCAGATTGAAGGCTGATGATAGGTCCATGAACCCAAGATATAAAAAGCCCTCTTTTGCTACGGTGTACTTATTAATCAAAAGATGTAAATTTAGGCATTGGTCCATGGTGCTTCTATGTTGCCTGAAGCCGTACTGGAGGTTCGAGAGGGACCCCTTGTCCTTCATCCAATCTCCCAATTTCTGCAAAATTACTCTGCCCATGATCTTGATGGCAGAGTCCAGCAGGGAGATTGGCCTATAGCAAGCGGGGTCCCCTCTACTCCCCTTTTCGAAAATGGGCACAATAATGGATGAGGCCTAAGAGACAGGGAAACCCTCTTTCGCTGCTGCATTAAACATGTTGGCCAAAATCTTTGCCCAGAAGTTAGGGTACATAATATAAAGGTCAGCAGGGACCCCATCTGGTTCGGCACCTTGTTTTTTAAAGTGTCTCTAATGGCCCTTTCCACTTCCCCCGGGGCAAAGTTAATGGGAGTTACAGGGCATGCAGAAGTGCCTATTCCCGGGGTTATCTTCTGGTGATCATTATCTCCATAAATGCTCTTAACACCTTGGCTGCTAAGGCAATTCCCATCCTGTGCTGGAAATTGCTATTCTTCTCTATTCATGACGAGCTCAGCTCGTCATAAGCACAGCTCCAGTGTGCCTCATGACGAGCTGAGCTCGTCATGAGCAGGGAAGGGGTTAAAGTGCTTGAGCCAGATATCATCTGGTATAACACATTCTGTGTCCAAGTTATCACTCTCTGAAAAGAATGGCTGGTTTATTGTGGCCCACAACTTTCGGCTGTCCCTTAGTACATCGATAGACCGCAAGTTGTCCCAGGCCTCTTCTTTGATTTTGTGTTTCCGCCTATTGATTGTTTGTTTATATTCTTTACGGAGGGAGGACACTAGGGTTCTATCTCTCGGAGTCCTCTTCAGAGCATTTAGGAGAGCCTCATGGGCCCTGGAGCATAGGGAATCAAACCATCTCTGTGCCTTCCTGGGGTGGGGCCTACTTCCCTTGTGTAAGTTTACAGCAACTTGCTTGCATATTGCAGTAAAGGCGGTTATTGTTCCTATTCCCACAGCATGCTCATCCAGACAGATGCCGATATTTGTTTCTGCCTTAATGACCAGTTCCTCAAAAAAGGCCTCCGGGACAACCGCCTCCCACTTTAACCGTCTGCCTTGATCTTTTGTAGTTAGGTCCCTTGCTGACTCTAATCTTTGATCAGTGCTGATTGTCTTACACCCCAGATCTACTACCAGTTCCAGGGGGTTGTGGTCACTGAATGTTTAGATCAGCACTTTGTAAGTCAGGGTTTTGGTCAGAACTAAGGGGGATAGGAAGATGTAGTCAATAGTAGAATTGGCTCCTCGTCCTATAAAGGTTGGAATGCTCTTGTTATCACTTTCTTTACCTGGTTCAAGTAGATTTAAATTAGAAAGTAGTTCCTCCAAGTCCTCACCCTGTTTGCCATGTTCAAAATGGGGTGCCCTCCCAAACATATGTCCATCAAGGCCATCCCCGTAGCAATCATACAGACAGAGATGTATATTAAAATCTCCCATTAATAATATCTCTGACACAAAAGAGTTATTGAACTTGTAGACTGACAAACATTTTTCTAATACATTAAAATGCTCCTTCTGTGTGGAGCCTTCCATAGCATTATATAGGTTAATCAACAGATAATGTTTATCAGAGACACACCATTCAAGTATGAGGAAATTGTCTGATGCCCCCTTTAGTTTTCTGAATGTTCCAACCAGGTTTAAAGAGATAAGGAAGAGTAAGCCCCCCTTTGGCCTTCCCGCAGGCCCTCGGACTGCCGGGATAGTGAAGCTATGATAACCATCCAGGGAGAAGTTAGACTCCGGGTCCCAGGTTTCCTGGAAAGCCAGGATGTCAAATTGTTGAATGAATTGCAGCCAAATGGGGTCAGTGTTTTTAGGTTTAATTCCTGCCACATTCCAGCTTAAGATTTTACAAGCATCTGACCGGTTATTTTCTATATAAATGGCCCCACCTGGCCCAAGCCCCTGTCTTGAGATTTCGGGACCCAGTCAATCATTACATTCCATTTGGGAAAGGGGTGAGAATCGGTTGCAGCGATCTACCTCCCCCCTTGGTTGATAGTGTACCGGAGATACCTCTGGAATAAGTGTAGGTGCAGAAACTCCTCCCAGAACACGTCCCTGTGACCTTCTATTCTGTGCACTTATCATGGCCTGATATGATAGGGTACTGTTGTTATTTGGGCGGGTATGAGACCTGGTGGGTGGCTGCGGGTTTCTATAGGCCCTCACTGGGGGGTAAAAGAATGCCAAAGGGAGTGGTCTTATGCCTTTGTTATCTAGATCCGAACCATCCCAAAATAGTCTATCAGCCACATGCCTATTATTGAAATTCACCACCACACAGTCACCCAGAATGTTCTTAGGGCGTCGCCCAACCCAGCGGACACTCCTTGCCATGGTAACAGTGCTTGCAATATCACCTCCTCCTGAGCTAAACTGTTCGCACCACTGTCTAGCCAAGTTCATCAGATCAGTTGAGGTCTCGCCGCGGCCCCCTCTGACAGGGGGGACCCCAGTGAAAACCGCCACCAAAGGGGCTGCTTCTGGAGGTAACTCCAGGGTGTAGCCAGGGTGACGAGTACGTATATTAGTGTCATCTGCTTGGTTCGTTTTGGATTTTGCTTCAGACGTGTTGCTCCCTGCTTCACCCCTTATGGTTAACTGTCCTGTTATAGTTGAAGGCCCCTCCAAGCCGCGAGGTCGGCAGGATCTAGAATTAATTTTCCCACTATCGTCTCTTGGGCAATTGTCAATGGGGCCTGCAGACTGGCTCGGGGCCTCATTTAACACTCTATGTTGTTTCATTAATTCGTCAATTTTCGCGCATTTAGATAGAAGCCCCGCCACACAGGTATTCAAAGTGTCTACAATGTCCTTGGCAACGGACACAAGTGCTGGTTCCAGGCATGATACAAATAAATCCTCGATTAATCTTCCAATGTGACCCTTAAGTCGCTGATCGAATCGATTAGTCTGTATTGAGTCTTTTCTCAGCCTGCTCGTTGTGCTTAGCAACTTCGCTTCTTATGTGGTTTCTCGTTGGTGACAGCTGGTGTTATGGGCAAAGGGTGGGATGGGGGCTCTTGGGGAGTGATTGAAGCAGTATGTGTTGGAGTTGCTTTCCGATTAATGATCACAATATCAGGTTCCAATGGTGTCACCCTACTATGCTCTAAAGGTGTGACTGTATCAACTTCCCCAGAGTTCAAGCCCAGCTCTTTCTCCGCTTTCGCAATCTCTTTTGTCAAAGCCCCTACTGCAGAGGTTAGGTATGAGATAATGGTTTCTGACTTTCTGGGGTGTTTCACTTTAGACCCCCCTCATCCTTGGCACATACCTGTTTCCTCTTGCCCATTGTAGATGTTAGGGGGGTAGCCCGACCCGGCCTCCTTCGGCCCCTGACGGCCACAGACGGCCCGCCCTCTGCCCAGGCTCAGCCCGGCGCCGCCCGCGCACGTCCCGCGAGGCGGGAGGGGCTGCTTGCTCTTGTCTGCCTCCAGGCAGGAAGTGGGAGGTGACAGTCGGCGTCCCCGTCCCAGGGGACGCTGGGAGGTGTAGTCCGGTTTGTCCTTCACAGCTTGGCGGCCGCGTAGTTGGACCTGCGGCAGCGGGGGAAGGAGAGGAGTGTCAGCATTTCTGCACGGGCTCGGTGAGTTTTGCCCAGGAAATGTCCCCCGCTCAGCCGGAGGGACTGCTTGCTCTTGTCTGCCTCCAGGCGGGAAGTGGGAGGTGGCAGTCGGCGTCCCCATCCCAGGGGACGCTGGGAGGTGTAGTCCGGTTTGTCCTTCCCCACTCGGCGGCCGCGTAGTTGGACCTGCAGCAGCGGGGGAAGGAGAGGAGTGTCAGCGTTTCTGCACGAGCTCGGTGAGTTTTGCCCAGGAAATGTCCCTGGATTTACTCATTCCAGTGAAGGTTTATGTATAGCGTTTTATTTTACTGGACTGTACCATCATTTCATGACCTTCTGTGAGCGAGAAACTCACATACATAATGGCACTGCATAATTGTACCCTGTTGGAAGAGGGAATGCCCCTTGCTCTCTCTTTTAGGCAAGGGGTTACTGGAAGCATGCCTGGTACCCCGTTTGTTCTTAAGTGAAAGAGACAACACCTAAAAAACTACATTCCATCAAGGAATCTAATTTGTGTGCAGCACGTGCAATGATTTCACAAGTCAGGGGCTGGGCGAGCAGTGTCTTGCCTTTAACTTAACCCTGGCAAGCCTATTGAGATATAAGTGTACGGCCGCCAGGCATGGCAGCTACTAGGCCATGCAGTCAGTGAATTATCATCATCAAATCTTGTGGAGCTGAAGGCCAGTTACCACCATGGTGATCTGACGACTGTCACGCCACCACGCCCCCTCCAAAAAAGTAGCATTGGTTTGGCATGGCATAATATTGGCATGGCTTGTTGGCTACTACTTAATAGTTAACTTACTGTTACTCGTAAACTGATGAGACCTGGTGCTACTTGCTACCAGTACTGGCTGCTGCCCTCAACATCGTTGTCTCGGGTCGGGCTGACTTAAACATTGATTTGTGCTACTCTATGTACTGCAGTAGTTTACTCTACCGAGACCCCCTCAACGCAGCCAACGTCGTCCAGGTCCCGCTAATTTGAGCAGCGGCAGCCGCCTCTGAAGTTCAACCACCACAATACTCGGTGCCGGTGCGGCTGTGCGCATTTGCTGGGGCGTGGCAAAATTAAAGCAGCGAATGCGCGCGCATTCAATTGCAAAATCTGCGTGCGCTGCCTCTGCTGCGCACAGCCCCGGCCCTGACAGAAGAAGACCAGGCAAAGCCCTGCCCAACTCAGTGTCCCGCCCCCCGGGCCGGCAACACTGATCCGCGGACGCTGGGCAGGCAGATTGAGAAGAACTTGAAGTCAGTAAAAAGAATGAAAATCGGAGTCACCATTTAAGTGAAACAAGTTCTTCAACATCAGTCATCAACAACACAACCAGTACGATGGTAACACTCTTCTTAACTAGTAACTAATACAGCAGCACTTACGGTAGAGCAGCACACACTCTGTGCCACTATTTATAAATCAATTACTGACATGCACTAAATGCGTGTAGACCTGGCCCTGATAATTAAGTGCTAAGCACCGGCAAGCACCGGTACAAATTAAGCCGTGGTTCCTGTCCTTGCTCTCACAAACACTTCTCCCTCTTGCCCTTTCACATAGCCTTGTTTCCTTTGTTTCTTCCTGGTTGTATTTCGCTCTGCTGTAATAATCTTTAACATATTTCACTTCAATTGGTGCTTCGGGGACAATGTCTTCTTTCCAGCACTGTCTCTCCCTATTGCAAGCCCTGCTTGGGGTTCGCCCTAGGACCATGATCCCAAGCATAGATTCACCCACTAAACACCAAGGCATATGCTTGTGTGTGGGAGGGGGATGCTCAGGCCTTAATTAAAAACAGTATTTCTCCTATCCAAGAGGGTGTGACAGGCAAAGATGAAAACTGTGACCATATGAAGTCAATATGGTATTCTCCTGGTCTCTGGTTTGATCTGTTCCTGTTGTGGACGTTAGGTCCAGCTGCACAAGAGGACAACATTGTTTTGTTGATATAAGTGTGGAAATGTTGGGTGGCAGGAATGTTGTGGATCCCCATAGCTTATGAAACTGTCCCACAAATAAATATGAAGAACATGTGTGATGCCAGCCTAGGTTTGAGGTTTGCATGGCATTCTGGCTTTACATTATTGAAGAAAACATCACCTATTTCTATTATTTTACATTGTATTTTATTTCATGTCATTAATTAAAAAAAACCCTAACATAGTTGGAGAAATCCATTGAAAGGCAGCATTACTACCACTGGATGGCCGTAATGTGGCTTTTCTCCCTCTAGGTTTTTTTTATAGCAATCTACGCAACACTAATACCCCTTGTGCAGACATCCAAAATGTACAGATACCAAGGCCACATTAACTAATCATATTGTTACCCTCATGACCATTTTTATCAAATAGATATCATGCTTTCAGTACTATTGAACGATTTACAAAAAGGGGGTGGTGATGAACAGAGTGTCTGAGTTAAACAGACCACTCTTACCCAGTCCAAAGATCAGGGCTTGATCCATCACCGTTATTTATCTCACTGCCCCATCCCAGCTCAGAACCTGGCTATATGCAAATCAGTCTGTCCCTGGCCCAGTGCATCATGGGAACAGGGCAGACTAAACTACCAAGCCAATTCTTCACCAGAAAGGAAACAAGCTACCGGGGACCGGTTTCTGGCATTTCAGCCTTCTTCGGCCCGGCTTGCTTGAATCCTGATGGAGCAGTGAGAAAGGGACTCATGTCTGAGTATACCCTGCCACACCTATAGTGGCCAAAAACGATTTACAAAAAGGGGGTGGTGATGAACAGAGTGTCTGAGTTAAACAGACCACTCTTACCCAGTCCAAAGATCAGGGCTTGATCCATCACCGTTATTTATCTCACTGCCCCATCCCAGCTCAGAACCTGGCTATATGCAAATCAGTCTGTCCCTGGCCCAGTGCATCATGGGAACAGGGCAGACTAAACTACCAAGCCAATTCTTCACCAGAAAGGAAACAAGCTACCGGGGACCGGTTTCTGGCATTTCAGCCTTCTTCGGCCTGGCTTGCTTGAATCCTGATGGAGCAGTGAGAAAGGGACTCATGTCTGAGTATACCCTGCCACACCTATAGTGGCCAAAAACGATTTACAAAAAGGGGGTGGTGATGAACAGAGTGTCTGAGTTAAACAGACCACTCTTACCCAGTCCAAAGATCAGGGCTTGATCCATCACCGTTATTTATCTCACTGCCCCATCCCAGCTCAGAACCTGGCTATATGCAAATCAGTCTGTCCCTGGCCCAGTGCATCATGGGAACAGGGCAGACTAAACTACCAAGCCAATTCTTCACCAGAAAGGAAACAAGCTACCGGGGACCGGTTTCTGGCATTTCAGCCTTCTTCGGCCCGGCTTGCTTGAATCCTGATGGAGCAGTGAGAAAGGGACTCATGTCTGAGTATACCCTGCCACACCTATAGTGGCCAAAAACGATTTACAAAAAGGGGGTGGTGATGAACAGAGTGTCTGAGTTAAACAGACCACTCTTACCCAGTCCAAAGATCAGGGCTTGATCCATCACCGTTATTTATCTCACTGCCCCATCCCAGCTCAGAACCTGGCTATATGCAAATCAGTCTGTCCCTGGCCCAGTGCATCATGGGAACAGGGCAGACTAAACTAACAAGCCAATTCTTCACCAGAAAGGAAACAAGCTACCGGGGACCGGTTTCTGGCATTTCAGCCTTCTTCGGCCCGGCTTGCTTGAATCCTGATGGAGCAGTGAGAAAGGGACTCATGTCTGAGTATACCCTGCCACACCTATAGTGGCCAAAAACGATTTACAAAAAGGGGGTGGTGATGAACAGAGTGTCTGAGTTAAACAGACCACTCTTACCCAGTCCAAAGATCAGGGCTTGATCCATCACCGTTATTTATCTCACTGCCCCATCCCAGCTCAGAACCTGGCTATATGCAAATCAGTCTGTCCCTGGCCCAGTGCATCATGGGAACAGGGCAGACTAAACTACCAAGCCAATTCTTCACCAGAAAGGAAACAAGCTACCGGGGACCGGTTTCTGGCATTTCAGCCTTCTTCGGCCCGGCTTGCTTGAATCCTGATGGAGCAGTGAGAAAGGGACTCATGTCTGAGTATACCCTGCCACACCTATCGTGGCCAAAAACGATTTACAAAAAGGGGGTGGTGATGAACAGAGTGTCTGAGTTAAACAGACCACTCTTACCCAGTCCAAAGATCAGGGCTTGATCCATCACCGTTATTTATCTCACTGCCCCATCCCAGCTCAGAACTTGGCTATATGCAAATCAGTCTGTCCCTGGCCCAGTGCATCATGGGAACAGGGCAGACTAAACTACCAAGCCAATTCTTCACCAGAAAGGAAACAAGCTACCGGGTACCGGTTTCTGGCATTTCAGCCTTCTTCGGCCCGGCTTGCTTGAATCCTGATGGAGCAGTGAGAAAGGGACTCATGTCTGAGTATACCCTGCCACACCTATAGTGGCCAAAAACGATTTACAAAAAGGGGGTGGTGATGAACAGAGTGTCTGAGTTAAACAGACCACTCTTACCCAGTCCAAAGATCAGGGCTTGATCCATCACCGTTATTTATCTCACTGCCCCATCCCAGCTCAGAACCTGGCTATATGCAAATCAGTCTGTCCCTGGCCCAGTGCATCATGGGAACAGGGCAGACTAAACTACCAAGCCAATTCTTCACCAGAAAGGAAACAAGCTACCGGGGACCGGTTTCTGGCATTTCAGCCTTCTTCGGCCCGGCTTGCTTGAATCCTGATGGAGCAGTGAGAAAGGGACTCATGTCTGAGTATACCCTGCCACACCTATAGTGGCCAAAAACGATTTACAAAAAGGGGGTGGTGATGAACAGAGTGTCTGAGTTAAACAGACCACTCTTACCCAGTCCAAAGATCAGGGCTTGATCCATCACCGTTATTTATCTCACTGCCCCATCCCAGCTCAGAACCTGGCTATATGCAAATCAGTCTGTCCCTGGCCCAGTGCATCATGGGAACAGGGCAGACTAAACTACCAAGCCAATTCTTCACCAGAAAGGAAACAAGCTACCGGGGACCGGTTTCTGGCATTTCAGCCTTCTTCGGCCCAGCTTGCTTGAATCCTGATGGAGCAGTGAGAAAGGGACTCATGTCTGAGTATACCCTGCCACACCTATAGTGGCCAAAAACGATTTACAAAAAGGGGGTGGTGATGAACAGAGTGTCTGAGTTAAACAGACCACTCTTACCCAGTCCAAAGATCAGGGCTTGATCCATCACCGTTATTTATCTCACTGCCCCATCCCAGCTCAGAACCTGGCTATATGCAAATCAGTCTGTCCCTGGCCCAGTGCATCATGGGAACAGGGCAGACTAAACTACCAAGCCAATTCTTCACCAGAAAGGAAACAAGCTACCGGGGACCGGTTTCTGGCATTTCAGCCTTCTTCGGCCCGGCTTGCTTGAATCCTGATGGAGCAGTGAGAAAGGGACTCATGTCTGAGTATACCCTGCCACACCTATAGTGGCCAAAAACGATTTATGAAAAGGGGGTGGTGATGAACAGAGTGTCTGAGTTAAACAGACCACTCTTACCCAGTCCAAAGATCAGGGCTTGATCCATCACCGTTATTTATCTCACTGCCCCATCCCAGCTCAGAACCTGGCTATATGCAAATCAGTCTGTCCCTGGCCCAGTGCATCATGGGAACAGGGCAGACTAAACTACCAAGCCAATTCTTCACCAGAAAGGAAACAAGCTACCGGGGACCGGTTTCTGGCATTTCAGCCTTCTTCGGCCCGGCTTGCTTGAATCCTGATGGAGCAGTGAGAAAGGGACTCATGTCTGAGTATACCCTGCCACACCTATAGTGGCCAAAAACGATTTACAAAAAGGGGGTGGTGATGAACAGAGTGTCTGAGTTAAACAGACCACTCTTACCCAGTCCAAAGATCAGGGCTTGATCCATCACCGTTATTTATCTCACTGCCCCATCCCAGCTCAGAACCTGGCTATATGCAAATCAGTCTGTCCCTGGCCCAGTGCATCATGGGAACAGGGCAGACTAAACTACCAAGCCAATTCTTCACCAGAAAGGAAACAAGCTACCGGGGACCGGTTTCTGGCATTTCAGCCTTCTTCGGCCCGGCTTGCTTGAATCCTGATGGAGCAGTGAGAAAGGGACTCATGTCTGAGTATACCCTGCCACACCTATAGTGGCCAAAAACGATTTACAAAAAGGGGGTGGTGATGAACAGAGTGTCTGAGTTAAACAGACCACTCTTACCCAGTCCAAAGATCAGGGCTTGATCCATCACCGTTATTTATCTCACTGCCCCATCCCAGCTCAGAACCTGGCTATATGCAAATCAGTCTGTCCCTGGCCCAGTGCATCATGGGAACAGGGCAGACTAAACTACCAAGCCAATTCTTCACCAGAAAGGAAACAAGCTACCGGGGACCGGTTTCTGGCATTTCAGCCTTCTTCGGCCCGGCTTGCTTGAATCCTGATGGAGCAGTGAGAAAGGGACTCATGTCTGAGTATACCCTGCCACACCTATAGTGGCCAAAAACTATTTACAAAAAGGGGGTGGTGATGAACAGAGTGTCTGAGTTAAACAGACCACTCTTACCCAGTCCAAAGATCAGGGCTTGATCCATCACCGTTATTTATCTCACTGCCCCATCCCAGCTCAGAACCTGGCTATATGCAAATCAGTCTGTCCCTGGCCCAGTGCATTATGGGAACAGGGCAGACTAAACTACCAAGCCAATTCTTCACCAGAAAGGAAACAAGCTACCGGGGACCGGTTTCTGGCATTTCAGCCTTCTTCGGCCCGGCTTGCTTGAATCCTGATGGAGCAGTGAGAAAGGGACTCATGTCTGAGTATACCCTGCCACACCTATAGTGGCCAAAAACGATTTACAAAAAGGGGGTGGTGATGAACAGAGTGTCTGAGTTAAACAGACCACTCTTACCCAGTCCAAAGATCAGGGCTTGATCCATCACCGTTATTTATCTCACTGCCCCATCCCAGCTCAGAACCTGGCTATATGCAAATCAGTCTGTCCCTGGCCCAGTGCATCATGGGAACAGTACTATTGAAGACAATGATTGACTGAGTTGTAAAGTCCATGGTATAGATGATCACATGTTATCTAGTAGTATGGAGGTCTCTGAGTGTAATATGCTTATTAATGGTAGTCAATGCAGCCCGGAACCATATTTTGAGTATAGGAAGGAGGCACTTATGCCAGCCAATATTAACACTAACCAGGAAATCTGCCCCATTTCCAGTTTAGCATTAGGGGAAGTTACAACCATGAATCCCCCTGATGGTGATACGGGAAGAAAATGTAGGTATGCTACATGGATTGTGAATGAGCTTACCAACACAATAGGGAATACCAATTGGATTAATTTCATATCAGAATGTGATATTCTATGTATGCAGGTAACTTGGTGCACCAAACTGGTATATGTTGAAGGGTATTCTTCATATTTTTCTGAAGCAACCAACACAAGCTGGGTGGGTAAAAAGGGGGTTCCTGACACTTATTCCTGACAAAATTCCCATAATCGTTAAAAAACTAGCCTACCCAGATCCACTTTTTCATATATTATGGTTGAAGAAAGAGGGTAAGAGCGATCTGGTCTTAATAAACTTTTACAACAATATTTTGACTTTACACGCAGTAGGGTGGTAACAGCACTTGATCACTGTCTGTTCTTAAACCTTATAGATACTAATTTTATATTATTATGGGTCAGAGATTTCAATATTCAGGCCTGTGCATTGCTTGATACCCAGGCATGTGGATGTTTTGACCTAATGGGATCAAGAGAGATCATTTCTGCCACAATGAGTATGGCGAAACCCTGAACTATATCATTGATAAACATGAATTACAGCTTTTAAGGAGTGACAGTGGTACTAATGGAGAACAACTCCCAACTTTTACTGGGAGGAATTCAACCACTACTATTGATCACGTAGTGATATCGGCGGCACCTAATGCCGCATGTGGCCTACCACTCATAAGTACGGCGACCTTAAGCGATCACAACCTGATTTCACTACCATTAGAATTTTGGGGCAAGCGGCAAGACTCATTTAATATAGTAAATAATATCATTGCAAGTAGACATAATGGAGTAAGAATGAAATGGGAAAGAATTGATCCTACCATTATGCTACAAAAAATTGTCAAGGGGAACTATAAGGGAATTGATTATTGTCTGCAGGAGAGCATCTTACCAAATCAGTTACTAAACCAATTTAATGACATTTCCAGTTTTATAAAACTGCTTTTTACCCATCATCCTACTAGAGCAGGGGTCAATACCAGGGGTTGGTTTGATCCTGCCTGCACCAAAGCGCATTGAGCTCTCATGCACGCCCTGAATAATTTCCCATGGGAAACCTCATCATTAAAACATTGCTCTTCAATATAATCAGTCCTGGTTGTAATGAAAAACCATTACAAAATAAAGCATGGGTCAACCTTGCACTTGCAGCAGAGACTAAAAACACCAAGCTGTTTTGGGGCACAGTGTATGCACCCTTCTTAAAAAATTAAGACGTTCCGGTGTTTAGCTGTAATGTCCCCTGTGACAGTTGGGTTGTAATGTCCCCTGTGACAGTTGGCTAGTTCACGTCTCTAACATTTTTACACAGAATAACGAGGACTTAACAGGGCTGGAAGTTGATTGGGGGTATCCAAGCTCGAAATCTCTCTGGAAGAAGTCATGCTAGCTTTACAGGCCAGCAGGGCCAGATAGAGTTTCAATCAACATATACAAATCTGCCCCTGATCTTTGGGGGCCTATTTTGGCTAGGGTTTTTAACACTGTGTTGACCGATTGTATTCCATCTTCCTGGGAGACATCTATTATTATCCCAATATATAAAAAGGGTGATAGAGCTGATCCACAAATCTATCTCCCGATTTCACTCTTAGACTCCTCATTGAAGCTAATGAGTAGGGTCATATTATCAAGATTTGAGGACTGGGCAATGGAACAATCGATCCTAACCCCTGCCCAGTATGGTTTCGGAAACATCTGGGGACTGTAGAACAGTATATTAATCTTGATCTCCTAAGTGGGAAATATACTAGGGCCAAACCGGGAACTCTTTATTTATGCTTTGCATATTTGAGTAGTGCCTTTGATCTCGTAGATCATATTCTATTATGGGCAACGCTGATCTCTAGGTGCAACAAGACCCATTATGTGGTTCCTCTCACGTCTCTATGGAAAATTATCTAGTCAAATTTGGTTTAACCCACAAGGGGAATGCACAGCAAAATTTAAAGTGAGGTGTGGCATACAACAGGGTTGCGTCTTGGCACCACTGTTGTTTTAACTATTTATTAACAGGGTTGACAGTCATTTACAGTCAGTGCAGGCCGATACCCCTAATGCTGCTGGGCATCCAATACCAGTGCTGTTTAACACAGATGCAGTACTCCTAGCTAGAACACCACTGGTTCTGCAGAAATTGATGAACGCCTTTGGGGAATATATGGCTTTCAAAAAAATTATTATAAATAAAACCAAAACATTTACCATGACATGTGGCCAAAGACAAAAACCTTGTAGAACCTCACCTTTTTATATTTATAACACCCAAATTGTTTCAGTTTATTGCTTTTCCTAGCTGGGCATCTCATTTGCAGGCATTTTTTCTTGGTAACAACATGTGTTAAATACCAGAGCCAAAATTAGCAGGGTCTCAGAGGAGATCTTTAAATTTGTGTCTAAACTGTGTTGTAGACCCATTCGAGAAATGGTAGCTATTTCTAAAGCAAAAAGCGTGACAACTGCAACATATGGGGCGGCTCTCTGGGGCTATGTTAGTGGCCACTTATTACAAACTGAGTAAAATACATTTTTACAATGACTTTTATGTTTGCCACCCTGTGCATCTAATACGATAGTCCACAATGAGGTAGGCCAGCAGTTCCTAGAAGACCATCTGTTGGTGAAACGCCTCTTATCATAGATATCTATTTGGGCAAGGGAAGAGACCAGCTTTACTAGAAACATTATCCTTGACTGTTTAGCCATGGATAAGGCTTTAAATATACCCTGGTTATCATATATTAACTCCTGCCTTGGCAAACTGTTTAAATTGTAAATTTGGTCCGACCCTATTTCGTTTACATTATTTTCCAAGAACAGGATTAAAAAAGTATTTATTCAACATAGGGAAGATAAACACAAGTCAGATGATGGGCTTAAAGCACCAGTCACATTTTATAAGTCTCTGGATAAGATAACAACTACCTTGTCTTTGTAACCACTATGCAGTACAGATTTGTCCTGACAACGTCAAGATGTTGAGTAGCGCATAACCTTGTTGGCTTCCCCTTCATGAGATCCTGCCCGCCCAACTCATATCTCTGTCCCAGCGATGGACAGAGTAAACAGAGCACTTTGCACTTTCTATTATTCTGCAAATTGTTCAGGAATCTCAGAGTATTGTATCTGAAACCTCTGTTTGTAACCCAGGATATTAGATCTTATAAAAAGGTGGTGTAGTATCTGATGTCATAGTGCAATCCCTTTCTGTGTTATAACATTGATCTTTTTATACTGAATTAAATGAAAATCAGAAAGGCTTATTGTAATGGATAAGGAACTAATATCGGATTCTATTTTTAACTATATTATTTTTTTGATTGGGGTCAAAATACTAATGATTATTGTATTTATGAATTTTAGATTACCATTTTACTGTGTCTTTTCCTGTACTAAAATGACTTGGAATTTATGGTAATGTGACCGGACTTTTTATATTTTCTATTTTATATTGGTATGAGTCTTTTTACAGATGTATTTTTATGGTTGTTTTATTTTCAACTGAATAAAGAGTATCGATTGAATCGAAACAATTTCAAAGATTAGTTTCTATCAGGAAAACCATGAAGGATTTACACAACCCCTGTTAAAATCTGAATTTGTTTAAGTTTCAGCAATGTATAGCTATATTTGTTCACCCATGGGTTTCATTCCATTTTCCACCACAGAATTCAAGTATATTGAAACCACACAAAATAGGAAAAATAGGCTGGCATTTACAAAAATTGTAGTTAAAAAAAAAAATACATATATTTTTTTACAACTCAGATTGTTCCTGAAAGCTGGGAAATGGTAACCTTAGAACAGCAAACCTTTTGTTGATTCCACTTCTAGAAGAAAACAACGATTTCTAGCATAGCACTTTTTTGATTTTATTAAAAACAAGAACAAATTTAGCTAAGACCTGTCATGTGATCAGTTCTCTCCAGGGGAATACACAAACCCTGTGAAACTTTAAAATTCCTATTGTGCGGAAAAAAGGATGCACATTTGGACTCAATATATTTTGTAGAAAAAGATGTATGAAGGCTTAAGCGAAAAGTGCCCCAAACAACAAAAACGGGCCCAGCAACTGAGTAGGGGTGGAGAAGATCTTGGAAAAACCTCAGCAGCTAAAGGGTTAAACCGAACTTGGCACAAGGTCAGTAGTTATCTTAATCCATAATATTTAATTGGATTCATGTAAATTTATGCTGCACGTAAAAAAGTCTTTGTTGGATTTGGGGGTCTCTAGTTTGCAGAGGTAGGTACCTTTGACCAAATAGGGACCCTTGCCCTGCAAAAAGGGCCAAGTCCAATAGTCCTGTTCATCATGAAATATGAAGAAGTATATAGACCTATGATAGTTGGCCAAGAAGTGGCTCGCACCCTACTAGGAGCTGAACATTTTCCTGAAGTAGCCATTATATGGTCCATGGGCCCAAATATCAGTTCACAGACTCAGCCTTCAAAACCTTTTCCTCCAGCTTTTACATCAGGCTTTCATCCTTTCACTCTAAGCGTGGTAGCAGACAAAAAACATGCAGCAGATCAATCTTTAAGGCCTCATTTATGAGTTGTTGCTGTAGGGCCGTGCCACAGGCCATCCTGCAGCGCTGCCCTATGGCAAAAGAAAAGGGCAGGAATTTGCCAGTTCTATCAGATACAGTGCATTCCTTAGATATAGAACATTCTTGTCATTTTCCCCTGAGCTGGCGCACAATGGGCTGCCTTGAGCCAACGTAGGCATTTTTGCACCATGGCACAAGGGTGCCTGCATTAGGGGGATGATTATTTTTGTGCAGGAAGGAAAACCTTCCTGCACAAAAACAATCAGGAGGCTTTTTCCTCTTTCTCTGAGTGTTGAGATATTTTTCTTCTTTGTACCTCCTTTATGCCTCCCCTTGGGAGACATACTTTTTTGGCACTGCCTCATAGTTACGATTTCTTGTAAATCTGGGGCAGTGTAAAAAAGCCATGGATGTTGCTGTTTTATTTCTTTTTCTTTATACCAGGATATATCAGGCTGTTCCTCTACGTATATTAAAAGCTCAAAGACATTGAAGATCAGGATATCACCCCACAACATTAATTGACTTTAGTTGTTGAGGTTAGTATATCCTTATCTATGTAGATTTAGATATTTAGGAGGGGCATTTGAACAGGCTAAGAGCTATATGAAAGGTAATATAGTTTAATTTATTATTTCAGCTAAATTAAATATTGACTAAGTATCCGGATGTAATTGTTTGATTCATCAAAGTGAACTCGTGATAACCCTTGAGGTGAGTACACTTTCTGTTCTCCCCCTGGTCAGTTTTAGTACAGCTAGATACTGAAAAACTGTAACCTCATATAAAAGCAGTTAGATGTTAGCTAATAAGGATTAATGTATCATTCCAGCAACATCATATGCTCATCAAATCTTTGACTTAATCCTCCTGACCCAGTGTTGGAATAAAAATAATCAAAGGAAGTGATTGCAATAGATTGGGTAACTAATCATTAGGTGTAGCTATTAGCATCCCGTATATAGAAAGATTAGCTAATACGGATTAATTTACTTTTTCAGCTAAAACTATATATTTATCGAATCCTCGTACCTTGATCCAGTATTTAAATATAAAGAAATGAAGGAAGTGATCATAATAGATCTGGGAAGTAGTCACTAGGAGTGATCATATGTACATAAAACCTATAATAAAGATGTATGATCGTATGAGGAAACAGAATGGGGTATATTCATAGTCTGGAATACATCCCTTTATTTAATAGACTCCAGCCCACCAGTGCAGTGGCAAAGTGATAGACCTAGAAAATATAATACCTTGATATAATGAAATTAACATGGATTATAAAAGATCTCTAAAAGTTAAAGAAAGAAATAAATCAAGTTAACAAAACTAGTATCTATGTTTACATGATGGCTTACCTTGAGGCTAAACATATAAACCCAAATAGTAAAAAAGGAAGGAGAATGCATCTGTATAGGAATACTTTTTGCATAGATAACATCACATTATGCTGAACCGGTGCTGGTGTGAGCTTGGTGTGTGCTGGAACCGATACGCTGCGCCAAACGTGAGGACGGGCCGGGAGGCTTACGGCAGCTTACAGCAGAGGCTCGGCAGGCACGGCCCTTGCACAGCTGCTAGTGCTCTGCTGCACCTACGCTCCCTGGTGCAAACGGTTGCGGCATTGCAACACGGAGCGGCTAGCGGCTTTCGGCTGGCACCTGTGGCAGGCCGTGTCACTGGGCCGATGGTGACTGCAGCTCGATTGACCCACAGCCAGAGCCCCCTCCACCCCCCACCCACGGAAGCAGGACTGGGAGAGGCTTGCAGTGTGTGGAGCAGTAAGTGGAGCGGGCAACAGCCGTGTTGGGGGTCGGGGCTCAGAGAGAGGAGCGGAGCAATTGCAGCAGTTGGGTCTTGTTTTTGGGCCAGTGAGCCACTGGTTGAGCCCTCCCACAGACGCTGTTCATATGCCCCAGGACAAGGTGCGGCAGTAGAGCTGTGCAGTGGCTGAATTGAACGTGATTCCGCCCCCCCACACAGACAGTAACAGAGCCAGGCAGCTACGGGCACTGACTGTGAGTGTGGTGGCCATCAGATCATTGGTTCAGACGCCGGACGGGGGAAAACAGGAGCACAGGTGAGCCTGAAAGGCAAGTGATATATAGCTACTAACAAAAGTAGTGACTGTGGCTAACAAGTGGCTAGCCAGTGACTATGTGTACTCGTGTATCCTGTCCCCCCTCCCCTTTCATCTGCCCTTTTTCATCTGCCTCCAGCTCCTGGGCAACTTGGTTGGAGGCTGGAGATGACTCCATCATTTGGAGTAATGGAGCACCAAATGATGCAAATGAAGCATGGAGTTAAAGAACAGTAAATGTGGCTTAAACTCCGGTCTAAGTTTTTATAGTGCCACGGTACAGTAGCAGCAGCGAAACAGGAGTGTGTAGCCATTCGGTTCAGACCTCCGAGCTATTGCCCCACTAGCCCTGTTGGCTATAACTTAACCAAAACTCAAATTTAAAATTTTCTCTATAACCCAAAACTAACCCAAGCGCCAGTGGGGTCTCCTGGGCTTGTTTGAACTCTGGGTTTCCTAGACCTTGGATCTCTGAGATCAATTCCCTCAATCTACCGCTTACTGCTTAGCCCCAAGCTTGAAAAGGCCCAAAGAGGAAGGAGGAAGGAGCACAGGAGAAACAACAGATTAAAAAAACAATACAAATGCGAACAAGAAACTCTGTGCAGTTGCAAAACTCCCACCGACCGTATAAGACTGCCAAACGACAGAAAGCGAAAATGCTATATCCCAAAGAAGGAAGACAAGGGAATCAGACCCAAGAGGGAAAAACGGAGGGGCATGAAGAGCGCGAGATGATCACATCGGACAGGACTTGTAACACCTCGACGCACCTGTCAAAAAAAAAAATCTCTTAAGAGAACAAAACAAGGACATGTCTCGACTTCAGTTGATCGAAATAGTTGTGATATTAGAGACGATGGCGACATAAGAGACCATTTCATGCAGCCCCAGTCAAAACTACTCCTCTCCCTCCTCAAGGAGTATCTCAAGAAAGCAATCAGTATAACCTGCAAAACAACAACCTAACCCGGAGTGTGCCCAGATCGCTAGACAATACCCCCAATAAATTGAAGCTAGTTGGGGCCAATCAAGAACCAGCCAAACGTCTGGTGTTCTCGGACCCGCGAAAGAATAAAGTCCCCGTCCCCAATCATGACCCTGCACAGATTATACTAGAATGTTCAATTTGGATTTCGTCTACCAGCTCAGTGAGTTTTACATCTCAGCACATAAGCCTATTGGGCTTGTCGCCCATTGAAACAAATATAACAGAACCCAGTGGTACACGTCAGCCAGAAATTTAAAAGCTCAAGTTTGATTTTCCACTACCCACCTCTACACCAACTCCGGTACCCCATTAGCAAATGTCAAATCACTATGTGAAAGACCCATATCAGTCTCATGTAAGGGACTCTCTACTCAATACTCCTCTAGTGTCCATAAATAACAGTAGAGCCGGTCAAGATGATTTTAACCTACAGCTAAACTCACAACAAAAATCAAATGAAGCTAAGAAAAGAATGCAAATACCCATAACCAGTAGCTCTATAAACTCAAACCTAACCTCCCCACATTTCCAAACCTCCCCACATTGCCAAACCTCCCCACATTGCCAAACCTCCCCACATTGCCAAAATAAGACCAGTGACTCTCTAAATTCTGAACTCCGGCCCAGGGAGACATGTCACACCTCCACCACACCCAAGGTTGAGATGCTCCTCTTTGAAACCAACCAAGCCCTGAATTCAATGGCGAGCGCTGCCCATATGCACGCAGATAAACTGGATGCCCAAATAAATATCCTGCAGCTAATAGGTGGTCTAATAACCAAAATTGATACCAAACTTGACCTACTAAACTCTCTGGTATGTAGAGCCCAAAATAATGTAATGTCCAGCCAAAATAACAGCGAGTGCAGCTATAATCCGATATTAAAAAAATTAGAAACCTTACCAGAAGTTATGTCCACATTAATAGAGGACCTGAAGAAAGAGGCCTGTAGACGTATGCCGAAATCCACTTCCCCAAATCCCCTGTTGAACCAACACCTTTATCGGCCCACTCCAAGAAAACAACAACAACTTCATAGTTTAGAGCACACAGGGGATGCAGAGATCAACTCAAAAGCAAGAACTCAGCCCCATGGCAATGGCTCCCCTGATCATATAGATCAGCGGGCTACTTTCATACAAGACCAGCAGATTAAATTCCTGAACATTGTTTACAAACAAGACTCCAAATCCACCTCAAACAAAGGTACAACTAATGGGGCTGATAACTCTAATCAAGAAAATTCCGCTCCAGTAATTATCTCCCAACTTAATACTCTAACAGGAACTAATAACCTGCCTCATTCCTTCTCACCGATGAAGATGACAACTGTACCCCCGGCCGAAGAACATCATCTGTCCAGGAAAAATAAGAAGAGATTAAAGAAATTAAACAATGCTAGGAAAAAGAATGGAGTGCTTTTATGCTGGCTCAGACCTGATGATAAAGACTTAAATCCAATCAAAGCCTCAGAATTCAGCAAAAACTCAGATGGAGGAGGGGCTTTGGATATTCGCCTTCCAGTACAAATAAACCCTGTGCAAAACATAGGCCAATGTAGGCCAGAAGCTATCCAAGGTACTGTGGCTAGCCCAATGGAGAAAATTGTGAATTGTATGGAAAGAAAAGAACCCAATGTGTATTTTGGAGAAACCCAAAAGATCATGGATAACCACACAAACCTAACATGTGATCAATCTTCTATTAGACACGGTCCAAGAAAGCCCACGGGTTGGGATGCCCCCCATAAAGCCACAACCCGAAGTGACCTAAGATACCCATGCGAAACAGCGAAAGAGAGCCAAAACATAAGGAAAGCCATAGAGGAGATAGCCATTCAGGTTAATCTTACAGATGGCTCCGAAATGAAACAAAACGAGAACATCTCGAACACCATGGTAATATTGGCCCAGAGCCAGGATTTCAATCAAGGGAACATAAATGAGAACTCTGCTACCTATGAGGTCAACCCGCATTGTCTTAAAGCGAACAAACCAGAATGTCAGAAACATCTAATTAGGAACAAGATGCCCAAAGTTGACCTAGGAACAACATTTTCAAACCAAAAGAAAACTGGGTCAGTTGATGCTGGAACAACTCAATCATCACAAGAAGGCAAAAAGTTAAAACTGTACCTAGAGTATCTATCCCAAGGGAAATGGGATATCCTCAATAGAAACCTTCTAAATCTATTTTCGCACCTTCCAGGACTAGAAAATATAAAAACCACAGACATTGAAAGCATCGTTTTTATTGCCCCTAAACTGGGTCAAGTTAACAAGACCACGGTAGTAGCCTTTCATATTAAAGATATCGCTGCAGCCCTACTGTCGAAAAAAGATCGGCTGGGCGACTGGGGCATTCACACCAGTCTCATGACTAAAGCTAAATATCATGTCATTTTAAAGGATAGAGTCCCAAATCCCTTAAAGGACTATAACACCTCAACCTTGGCAAGCACTGTTACACCCAGCCAGCTGACTACCTCAGTCTTGCATGGCCCATTAGCAGCCTCTCAAACAGCGCCGTGGAAAAGAAATCCACTTCAAGTACCAACATCCAGAATAGGAGGCCCTCGCCAATGTGCACTAAAATGACAGAATTCCCAAGACTGGTCCTGGCTCTCCCAGGTCTTAGGGTGAAGCACATAACATCGCAAGTGTTCATAAAACCAGTGAAGAAAACGCCCCCTACCTCAGTATCTGTTCCTGGAATATTCGAGGACTAACAAACGAAAAAGTGGCAAGAGTAACATCCTCCTTTTTAAGAAACTATGATATTATTGCCCTGCAAGAAGCCTGGTCCGTGCAAAGTATCACTTGGGAAGACAACACTGTTTATGAATCTCGTGCAATCGCATCTCAAGTAGAAGGGCATACATCAGGAGGCGTATTAATTGCTCCTAAGAATAACCTGGCCCTAAATGTCTCCATGATTCATGAAGGGAAAGGAGACTACATTTTCATTAATATTGAGCCACAAGGTTTGGGAATTTTTTTTAACAAAA
Organism: Lissotriton vulgaris; assembly: GCF_964263255.1. Classification (NCBI taxonomy): domain Eukaryota; kingdom Metazoa; phylum Chordata; class Amphibia; order Caudata; family Salamandridae; genus Lissotriton; species Lissotriton vulgaris. The sequence goes on from NC_141687.1 coordinate 1,185,415,713, forward strand.
AACATACTATTATCCTTGGCTCTATCTATCTGCACCCCTCTAAAACCAGGTGACTGACTACCCTGAACAAAATTCTTCCCATTATGAGAGATCTTTTCGAACAATTCCTGAATGACATATGGCTAATAATGAGAGACTTTAATGCCAACTTAATGGAGAAAAACCAGGATCCCTCCCTTCTAACTTAACTGGATAACCAAAGGTGGGCCATTCCAGACATAAATTGCCAGACATAAAATGCCAGTACCAACAAAAGGATAGTCAAGGGGCAAAGGTGGCCACAAGTTTAAATCAACTGGGGCTCCGTATCCAAAATGGTAGATTGCAGCCAGACTCGCCTGCTGCTTATACCCATGTATCTCCGTTCAGAATGGCTACCTTGGACTACATATTGATTTCGGTCGCCCACTTCCAATAAGTCCAGGAATTTGTGATAAAGCCCTCATTGGAAAGTGATCATGCAATCCTAACATGCAAGGTTTCATCAAAACAGAGTTTCCGGCCAAAAATTGACCTAATTAAGAAAGACTCAACATTGGAGCCAATTAGAAAACTACACTGGACACTGGACCAACAAGAGGCAATTGAAGATAAGATGGTCAACTTTTTGGAAAACCTGAATCTAGAACCTAGCAGCCAGCTGACGCCATCACAGTGGGAACAGGTAGTGGAGGCCCTTAAAAAAAATCTATCTGTAAGGAGTGCTAAATACTCTAACAATTATTGTTTATCTATACTTCGCCACAGCGACCTCAAGCTCAACATACAGAGTATTAAAAATAAACTAAATATCTTATTGCGTAAAAGGACATACACCAGCCTGGACTACGAGTCCTTACGTAGGAAGATTTTGACCACCCGTAAAGAGTATAGGATACTAAGGTATAAAGATAAAAGGATAAAAGAAGAACAGCGCTGGACACTTGCCCATGAAATCTTAAATCAAAAGATCAAAAGAGATTTTGGAACTGGGTAAGCAAGGCTGCTAGACCGGCCAATCATCCACCATAATGAATGTCTACCCTACTGAATGGGAGGCCCACATTGAAACTCTCTACATTGAGCTTGACAAATATAATTGGCGTATCTACCATTGCCCCATCCCTCCAAATCCCCTCCTTGGCCGGTCATCACCTATTAATATCACCCCAAGTCAAGTTGCCCTTGTCTTAAAACGAATGCGGGCAGGAGGAGCCCCTGGCCCAAATGGGCTACCAACTAAGATATGCAAAGCCTCGACTTAAAGGGGGCAGCGCTTCTGGCTCCTCTATTTGAGACATGTAGAATGGGTGGTCCCATTCTGGATTTGTGGAGTGGTTCTCTCCTCATCTCTATCCACAAAAAAGGTCCGCGATCTAATCCTGATAACTACCGGATGATTGCACTCCTCGATGTTGATGGAAAGACCTATGCAAGCATCTTACTAGAAGAACTGACCAGCTGGGCGGAAGACCACAAATTAATATTTTACACGCAAACTGACTTTCAAAAGGGCTGCCACATTGAGGACAATCTGATTTGCTTAGCCCACATGATCGAGGTCACACTTGCAACAAAAGGAAAATCGCTGTATCTGGGATTTATCGATTTCCAAAAGGCATTTGACAACATTGCTCGTCCCAGGCTCTGGGAGAAATTGCTCAAATATGGCATTCCCCTGACCTTATTGAACTGCCTCATCACTCTGTATTCTGATACTTGGGTCAAAAGAAAAGTCTCCGCTGGTTGGTCTACAACCAGTAAAATCATGACTAACAAAGGACTAAAGCTGGGATGTATTTTGGCTCCTTTACTTTTTAATTTGTACCTCGCAGATCTACCAGAGTGGCTGTCCCTCTCTCAAGCTTTCGCTCCAAGAATCGCATCTGTTAAAATCCAGTCAATGCAATACGCAGATGATACAATCCTACTTGATCAACCACAGGTGGGCCTTCAACGACTTTTCTCTTCCTTGTCAGCATATTGTGAAATCAATGCACTGAAGATTAATGTCTCCAAAATTAAGGTGATGATAGTCGCGAGAAGCCGAGCGAGACAGCGTCCCTGGTACATTTCCGGGAGATCCATTGAGGTAGTCACAACTAATAAATATCTTGGAGTCTGGATAGACCACAGAGGAAGTTCGGGTCTGCAAATCGCTGCAATGCAAAGTGTGGCCCGTAGCCTGGAAGGGGCCTTCCTACGAACTAAGAAAGCTCTCCATTCTCCCGACCTCACCCCACTAATTAGAGTGATAGATACCAAATTACTAACAACAATTGCCTTTGGCGCTACTACTTTTAAAGATAAAATGTTCAATTGGCTGGACAGAATGCAATCTGTTTGTTTTCGTAGAGTGTTTCACCTACCCAATTCGACCTCTCATGCCCAAATCTGTATGGAGTTCCGCTTGTTTTCTCAAAACTGGATCATGAAAGCAAGATTCATTTCCTATTGTGCAAAAACAAAAATAGCCCAAGCCTCCACACAAAAGAATTACATTTGGTCATAGCTAAATAATCCCAGCACTTCTTGGAACACATTTTTAACATTCTGCTTGGACACTTTAGAAGCCCATGATCTGTGGTTAAGCTCGCTACTCATAGGGATTGTCACCTAAGCCTTGACCTAACAAGCAAAAATACTATCAATGGAACACAATGCTATATCCGTGAAAAAGCTATTCCATGGTTGCTGGGCGTCAAAACTCTATGACCTAAAAACCCTACCACATTACATGTCATCTTCCATGAACCCACTAGTGAAACATCAGTTAATGAGACTATCCTTGGGCTAATCCCCCTGGTGGGGTACAACTATGGAAGGAAGTACAAAGAAGACATGTCCTCTGCCGCTATTGCAACAATGGGGAAGAAAATGTAATCCATGTTCTTTGTATCTGCAGAACTTTACTCCCCCTTCGAACTTATTGGCTGCGCCCCATCTGGAGAATTCTCAATGAGCGTACCTGCCATGAAGCACTAGAGGAATGCATGAAGGGGGATTCAACACAAATGGCCGCCCGCTTTGTGAAATTCATGACTAAGATTAACCAAATGCTACCGGCAAATACCCCCCATGATACTTCACTGAGTCAGACATGAACTTGCATTTTATCTCCTTTAAATTGAGCACTGAAAGTTTCTTTTTATCTTCTATTTTTGTATGAATTGCAATGATTTTAATTAATTGTGCAAATAAATATATCTATCTATCACATTAGGGGTGCTATTAGAGACTGTGTGTTATGTGTTCACAAGTTTTGTATTAATAAGTATTGTTGCATCTCACAGGGAAATTCTAACTTTTGAGCTTTTTTGACCATGTATATAGGGAAGGGTGATAGTCTGTACAGAGACATACTGATGTTAATATTGTAGTCTGCACTTAGGCCCTAGACCATTAAAGGATTTTGCAAAATAAATTGAAACAAAATCTTTTTCCATTCTAGTAAACCACTGGTATGAAAACCCTGAGGAAGGTTTTGCCGAAACGCGTTGGTAGTCAAGAACTGTAACCAGTGTTTTCTGAAAATCAGCGCATATGTGATATCTGGTAGTAAACAACTGTGACCAGTGTATCTGATATCGATATACATGTTGTGTCTAATTCAATAGAATTCAGATAAATCTTGTTAGATCAATCGTGACTGTTTTGTGTTTACCAGCTGAAGGCATTTATACCCTTCAGGTTATATCATACATTGTAATATCTTGTGGTTCAAATGTATATATATAAGGATCTAGAATGTGTATTTAATAAACAAATCATTGATTTAATGTATGCATGTTTTTTCTAAATTTAAAATAATTTAAAAGAAGTGAAATAAAAAGGAAAGAATTATTTTCAAACAATAGTAGTATTGTCTGTATAATTAGATCTTTGGTCTAGGGTGTAATTGCTTCACAGTTTATTATTGTGCACTGTGCCCGGTGCAAATTTTTTTCCCCAAAAAGTTGTTTTCCCTGTTAGGGTAATATGCTTTTTACAGGGAGACGCGTGTGTTTTCCAGCGTAAGTTATAGTTCTGAGCTTCATAGCTACACTGGACATTAACAGAGATCACTAGTTTATTGCTACCAGCCTTTTGGCTCATGAAAGTGCCAGGTCTAACAATCTACACCTGAACTTCCTAATTTGGGGTTGGGGCATAATTATCAATAGATATATCTTTGAAGTCCACAAAATGTGTCTATTAGTTTAGGCCGTTAATTGGTTACATTTTTCCAAAATGTTGTAAGTGTCAGACATGCCCACACTATTTAGAAAAAAAATCCACCTACACTGTCCCCTTTCTTGGACCGGAGGTGCAGGAAATCAGGGCACATTGCATTTAGGCATTTGGGTGTCAGGTCAACTTGGTGTATGTAACTACAATTAAATACTAAAATCTAGCATTTCTTGAACACTTGGTTGTGTTGCTCAGTTTTGCCACCTATTATGATTCTGACAAGTCCACTCTTAGATCCAACTTCTATTTCGCTTTCAGTTCCCCCTAGGCTAGTCTAATGTCTAGTCTTAGCTATTGAACAATCTTTTTGTGATCCATCAAGATGTCATCCATGCAATCCTTAATGGCAGTAAATGTTTGTTCACTCCTATTATGTCTAGAAGAAATCAAATCATTTTAGTGACTTATTTTTCAGAAGGACAGGGTATGATCTAGCTTTAGCTGTACTTGGTCATGAAATTCTGATAAAAGCATGGTGGAGATGTCCTACGTCGCCAAGAAGGAAGCTCTTTTATACCACATCTAACAATAATGATAACTTGTAGTTAAGACAGCAAATAATACAATGACCCATGATCATGATCTTTGATTTTTTCCCCAACCCCTGCAGGGTAATCAATCAATCAATCAATCAGTGACACTTATAAAGCGCGCTACATACCCGTAGGGTCTCAAGGCGCTGGGGGGGGGGGTGCCGCTACTGCTCGAACAGCCAGGTCTTCAGCTTCTTCCTGAAGGAGAGGTGGTCTTGGGTCAGGCGCAGGTCGGACGGGAGGGAGTTCCAGGTCTTGGCGGCCAGGTAGGAGAAGGACCTTCCTCCTGTGGTTGCTCTTCGGATGCGGGGGACGGCGGCGAGGGCGTGGTTGGCTGATCGGAGGTGGCGTTTGGGAGCGTAGAAGTTGACTCGGCTGTTGAGGTAGCTCGGGCCTTGGTCGTGTAGGGCTTTGTGTGCGTGGGTGAGGAGGCGGAAGGTGATTCTCTTGTTGATGGGGAGCCAGTGAAGGTCTCTCAGATGTCCGGAGATGTGGCTGGATCGTGGGATGTCGAGGATGAGTCTGGCTGAGGCGTTTTGGATCCGCTGGAGTCTCTTCTGGAGCTTGGCGGTGGTCCCGGCGTAGAGGGCGTTGCCGTAGTCCAGTCGGCTGGTGACGAGGGCCTGGGTGACGGTCTTCCTGGTCTCTGTGGGGATCCACCAGAAGATCTTCCGTAGCATGCGTAGGATGTTGAAGCACGCCGAGGAGACGCTGTTGACTTGCCTGGTCATGGAGAGGGAGGAGTCCAGGATGAAGCCCAGGTTACGTGCATGGTCTGTCGGTTTGGGTGCGGTGCCCAGGGCGGGAGGCCACCAGGAGTCGTCCCAGGCGGAGGGAGAGGAGCCCAGGATGAGGACCTCCGTCTTGTCCGAGTTCAGTTTCAGGCGGCTGGTCGTCATCCACTCGGCTACCTCTTTCATCCCTTCGTGTAGGTTGGCTCTGGCGGCGGCGGGGTTGTTGGTCAGGGAGAGGATCAGCTGGGTGTCGTCGGCGTAGGAGATGATGCTGAGGTGGTGTTTGCGTACGATGGCCGCGAGGGGGCTCATGTAGACGTTGAAGAGGGTGGGGCTCAGGGATGATCCTTGGGGGACGCCGCAGATGACTTCGGAGGCCTCTGACTTGTACGGTGGTAGGCGGACTCGCTGTGTTCTTCCGTCGAGGAAGGAGATGATCCATTCCAGCGCCTTGTCCTGGATGCCGATGTTGCTGAGGCGCCGTATTAGGGTGCGGTGGCAGACCGTGTCGAATGCCGCGGAGAGGTCTAGGAGGATGAGGGCCGCTGTTTCTCCATTGTCCATCAGGGCTCGGATGTCATCGGTGGCGGCGATGAGGGTGGTCTCGGTGCTGTGTTTGGCTCGGAAGCCGGACTGTGAGGGGTCGAGGGATCCGTTCGTCTCGAGGAAGGCGGCCATCTGCTTGTTGACGGTCTTCTCGATGACTTTGGCTGGAAACGGGAGAAGCGAGATGGGGCGGTAATTCTTGAGGTCGGTGGGGTCCGCTGTTGGTTTCTTGAGTAGAGCGCTGAGTTCGGCGTGTTTCCAGCTCTCGGGGAAGATGGCGGTGTCGAAGGATGTGTTGATGATGTCTCGCAGGTGGGGTGCGATGACTGCGTCGGCCTTGTTGAAGATGTGGTGGGGGCAGGGGTCGGTTGGTGATCCGGAGTGGATTGAGTTCATCGTGCGGATGGTGTCTTCTGTGCTGATCGGGGTCCAGGCGTGGAGGGTGGCGGTGGGGGGGGGTGGCTGGTCGGTCGTGGTGTGCGTTGGCTGGTTGTTGAAACTGCTGTGTATGTCTGTGATCTTGTTGTGGAAGTAGGAGGCGAGGGAGTTGCAGAGGTCTTGCGATGGGGTGATGTCGTTGTTTTCTGCGTTGGGGTTGGAAAGCTCTAATATGACATGGGCTTTACCAATGTTTCATTATGTTATGAAAATGTATTAGTTTGTGGTATTTCTTATAAATTAATAAACACACACATCATGTATGTGGGTGGGAAGAAAAAGAACTGAGAGGGCATTACTGTTTTAGGACGAGAACCCTCAATCACCCATGGGTGACATGCTTTATCATAGAGTCCCTTTGTCACACAGGGACCACAAGGTACCTAGTTTGGGCTATGACTCTCCCTCTGGAGAGGAGCAGGCGGATTCTAAACACGAGTGCTAACTTCTATGTGGGAAGAGAGGGTCAGAGTGCAAACCTAAATAAGGAAAAAGGGAATACAACTATCTCCTTGTGTGCAGAAAATATTTATTCTCGTGCCCCCAGTGGATAGGATTAAAAAATGAGGTAAGTGAAGTAGGGATTATGGCTATTACCCTACCATGTGGTCAACCTGTTTCTTGCATATGAGACAAAAAAGTTATTTGCATTCTTCAGGACCAAAATGTATATGTCACTCTGCTATATATAGAATAAAGTAACAATAAGGCAAAACAGTATGGTTTGTGGCTGTTCTAGTGGCACCAAAGTCTGATGGTTTCCATTAAACACTGAAAAAACACAACATTTAAAAACAGTTCCTCATATAGATAGCAATATATGACACCAATGTCCATCACCAGCGCTTCAAACCCTATGTGAAGTGGGTCTGTGATCACAATGAGCATCTAAAAATAACCTTACCATCACATGTCTGTAAGGATCCACTCTACCATCAACAGCCACTTCAAAGCTTTACAGAGCTAGAATAAAACAAAGCACAGAGAGGCACCAGGCAAATGGCATATAATATGCCACAAAATAATGATAGATCTTCACAATCTTCCGTGTTGAGACTTCTTCTTTACTTTTAAAAAAGATGAGGGATATACACGCGACTTTAGAAGGAACTGATTACTCTTCAGTTCAGCACCTTTCTAGCCTGGAACAACAGCGTGAGCTCGGCTCTCTACGATTTTGCCCATCCGAGCTCTTTCCACAATTATTTGTTCACTGATGAGATGACTCACTTGCCATAAAATTGGATGAATATCCTTGGAGAAAAGAGTTATTTGGAAGATAGAAGAGCAGAAACCAGTCCATGATCTATTGTGTGTTTTGTGAATTTAGCCCTGAGGAAGCCCATTCGGGTGAAACGCGATGGTTGTGGCTGTTGCTGTGCATATCCCTCATCTTTTTGAAAAATAAAGAAGCAGCTCTACACCGAAGATTGTTTAGATCTATTATTATTTTGTGGCGCATTATATACCATTTGCCTGGTGCCTCTCTGTGCATTGTTTTACTCATGTTTATGTATTAGGTCTTGTGGCAGCGGACCTCAGAGGTGGGCACACATTGTGAGATAAGATTGATTTAAGCTACATCAAGTAATTAAAGGGTTAGTGTGGCTTTAATAATCCCTTGCTGCCATTCTCTCCTGTTTAAAGCTTTACAGAGCTATGTGCATATACAGAACAACAATTGATAGAGAGGTCTACAAGGAAAGTATATGTAAAAACAATATTGTAATACAGGAGGGTTCCCTTTGGAACAAACTGTTATTGCCAAGATTGCAAACAAAAATAAATTGTATATCTTATTTCTGGGACCCCTTGTTTTATGTAATCAACTTGAACTATTTATATCTTTATCTGAAGCCCAAAAAACTATTGGCATGACTGTCGAGTAAACAGGAGCAGACTGCCCACATATATGCTACACAGAAAAATAAAAAAGAGAGAAAAAAGGGAGAATTTCCATCATTGATGCATCTTCAATGTTACATAGGCTACCTCTCATAGCTCAGCCACATAGACTAAGCCAAAAAGTAAACAAACAAATTGTCATCAAAAGCCGGGTGCCCATTGGCCTCCCTCCTTAGTTACCCGTATGCCCCTGGGATTCGGCCCACCCAGGGGATTTAGAAAAAGGCCTGTGTGTCTTTTCTTTTTCATTTTACCATGGATCCAGACACCAGATCAGACACCGGACAGCTACACGGACCACAAGAACGCCATCGACAGACACCATCACATCATCAGAACTGCCAAAAGGGCCTCCTTCAAAGACCGCCTAGACAACAACGCGCACAAAAGCAAAGAGCTATACAACATTGTGAATGAACTCTCCAACACCAAAGACATCCCACCATCACAAAACCTGTGCGACTCCCTTGTCACCTGCTTCCATCACAAGATCGAAGACATCCACGACAGCTTCAACAACCTGACCGCCCCGACAGCCACCGAGTCCTCAGACCTCTCAGCCACCACCCACATCGATCCCATGCACACCTGGACCGACATAAATGACAATGACACCATCAAAATCATGAACTCCATCCACTCCGGTTCTCCGACTGACCCATGCCCACACCACATCTTTAACAAAGCCAGCACCACCATCGCACCCCACCTCCACAAGGCCATCAACATCTCCTTCAAGACCGCGACCTTCCTAGAGAGCTGGAAGCCCGCCGAGGCTGTCGAGTAAACAGGAGCAGACTGCCCACATGTATGCTACACAGAAAAAGAAAAAAGAGAGAAAAAAGGGAGAATTTCCATCATTGATGCATCTTCAATGTTACATAGGCTACCTCTCATAGCTCAGCCACATAGACTAAGCCAAAAAGTAAACAAACAAATCGTCATCAAGAGCTGGGTGCCCATAGGCCTCCCTCCTTAGTTACCCGTATGCCCCTGGGATTCGGCCCACCCAGGGGATTTAGAAAAAGGCCTGTGTGTCTTTACTTTTTCATTTTGACATGGATCAAGACACCAGATCAGACACCGGACAGCTACACAGACCACAAGAACGCCATCGACAGACACCATCACATCATCAGAACTGCCTAAAGGGCCTCCTTCAAAGACCGCCTAGACAACAACGCGCACAACAGCAAAGAGCTATACAACATTGTGAATGAACTCTCCAACACCAAAGACATCCCACCATCACAAGACCTGTGCGACTCCCTTGCCATCTTCTTCCATCACAAGATCGAAGACATCCACGACAGCTTCAGCAACCTGACCGCCCGACAGCCACCAAGTCCTCAGACCTCTCAGCCACCACAAACATCGACCCCATGCACACCAGGACCAACATAAACGACAACGACACCATCAAAATCATGAACTACATGCACTCCGGCTCTCCGACTGACCCATGCCCACACCACATCTTTAACAAAGCCAGCACCACCATCGCAACCCACCGCCACAAGGCCAACATCATCTCCTTCGAGACCGCAACCTTCCTGGAGAGCTGGAAGCACGCCAAGATTAACGCCTACCTACCCCAAGAACTTCCGACCCATCTCCCTGCTCCCGTTCCCGGCAAAGGTCATCGAGAAGACCGTTAACAGACAACTGACCCGCTACCGTGAAGAGAACAGCATCCTGGATCCGTCCCAGTCCAGGTTCCGCAGCAACCACAGCACCGAAACTTCCCTCATCGTCGCCACTGATAACATCAGGGCTATGCTGGACAACGGCAAAACCGCGGCCCTCATCCTCCTAGACCTATCAGCCGCCTTCGACACTGTCTGTCACCGCACCCCATGCACATGCCTTCACAACGCAGGGATCCGTGACAAGGCTCTGGAATGGACCACCTCCTTCCTCTCCGGCAAAACCCAGAGTGTCCGCCTCCCCCTTTCCGATCCGAAGCCACCAAGATCATTTGTGGCGTACTCCAAGGATCATCCCTCAGCCCCACATTGTTCAACATCTACATGGCACCACTCGCTCACGTCGCCTGACTGCACGACCTCAACATCATCTCCTATGCCGACGACACCCAGCTGATCCTCTCCCTCACCAAGGACCCCCTCACCTCCAAAATCAACCTCAACGAAGGAATGAAAGCCGTCTCCGAGTGAATGAAGAATAGCCGTCTGAAGCTACACTTGGACAAGACGGAAGTCCTCATCCTCGGCTCCACCCCCTCCGCCTGGGACAATTCCTGATGGCCGACAACACTGGAAGCAGCGACACCCACAGACCACGCACGCAACCTGAGGTTCATCCTCGACTCAACAATCTCCATGAAAAGCAAGTCAACGCCGTCTCGTTCTCCTGCACAACACCCTCGGCAAGATCTACAGGTGGATCCCCACCGAAACAAGAAGAACAGTCACCCAGGCCCTCGTCAGCAGCAGGTTGGACTACGGAAACTCCCTCTATGCAGGAGCCTCGGCCAAACTCCTGAAATGACTACAACGTATACAGAAAGCCTCCGCACGTTTGATCCTCGACATCCCTCGCCACAGCCACATCACATCCCACCTGAGAGACATGCACTGGCTTCCCGTCAACAAGAGGATCACCTTCAAGCTCCTCACCCATGCACTCAAGGCACTCCACAACACCGGACCGGCATACCTCAACAAACGACTCACCTTCCACACCCCGAGCCGCCAGCTCTGCTCCGCCAACCACGCCCTCGCCACCAACCCCTGCATCCACCGAGCGACCACCGGCGTCAGATCGTTCTCCCACCTCGCCGCCAAAACATAGAACACCCTCCCCATCCTCCTTCGGCAGACCCAGGACCTTCGAACCTTCAGGAGGCTACTCAAGACCTGGCTATTAGAGCAGTAGTAGCATCCCTCCCCCGACCTCCCCTCAGCGCCTTGAGACCCTCACGGGTGAGTAGCGCACTCTACAAATGTTCTGCTTGATTGATTGATAGATCCACCCACGAGTCAGCAAAAATATGTAAAAAGGCTTTTAAACCCTGGCGGGGTCACCGTGGGACCGTCCAACCATCTCTGTGAGGTCAGGGTATTCCTACCCTGCCTCTTTTTCTTTATTTTTGACTTATTTCTGGGACTCTGCTTCAAGCCAAATCCCAAGATGGCTGCCAACACTTCCTGGTTGACGAGTTGGCAGCCAGTCAAATTTTAGTAGGATGCGCAAGTCCACTGCAAGGACTCGCACCCCCAGATATCTATATGTTTTATAGTGTATCAATAAACTGAAACTACTGAATGGATTTGCACGAAATCACAAAGGCCCACATGCATCATTGTTAGAAATTGCATTTTCTTAAATGCGAATCTTAAGGAATCGCATTCTAGGAATCGCAATTTGCTATTCATCATGTTTTTCGCATTTTTTTTGCGATTTGCTGAAAATCGCAATTTTCTGCGAATCGCACTAAAAATGCGAATTCTTAATTGCGAATTCGCATTTAGCGAATTCGCATTGTGCGAAAAACACCACATGATGAATTGCATTACTCTGATTGCCAGGAAGCCAGTAAAGCAATCACAGGCACCTGTGAAGTGGTTTGAATGTGGCTCTGGCAGTTGGATTTGGAGGCTGCTTGGAGAGGTTGCTGCTGCAGTCTGTGTGCTTCACTTTTGAGGAGAAATACAGATGGAAAATCAGGCGGAAGAGGGGCCCTCAAGAAAAAGGAAAATTAAGTTTTCTGAGAAGGAACTTGAAATCCTAATTGAAGAGGTGACTGACAGGCATGATCAACTTTTTGGCAAGTTGTCACATAAGGTGCCTGATGTAGTTAAAAGAAATATTTGGCTCAACATTCAAACCAAGGTAAATGCTGTTGGTGTTGCCCACCGTGAAATCAGTAACTTACAAAAAAGGTGGTACGACTTGCGCAGTCGCGCAAAGGAGAAGATTGCGACCAGAGTAAAATCTGCAAATGAAACTGGAGGTGGACCCCCTAAAGACATACCTACAACCCCTTTGGATGACCTTGTGGAAGGGACACTTTTGACTGAGGCAGTTGTTGGTGTACACAACATAGACACGTCTGATCTCATTACCCCCTCTGAAGGTAAGTGTGATTTTAAAATGTAACAAAAATGTTATTTTTTTTTTCCATTGTGGCCTATTGCAAAGTGAAAACAGGGAAAGTGTGTTTTTTAAAAATCCATTTACTCATTACATTACATTATATGAAGTTGCCTGCTTCAGATTAGAAATATATCCAAGCTTTAAGCAAGACATCTTGGGAAATGTAGTTTTTAACAAGATGTTGTTGGATGAAAGACATATCAGTAACTTTAAGTGAGACACAGAGCAATGTCAATGTTAATGAAAGCATGTCAAGGAAACAAGTAGACATTATGTAACTTTGTTTTTATTTCAACATTTCAAAAGCAACATGGAAAGTAAAATATATCTTTCACCTTTTCTCTAACAGAATTACTTCAACAATTGATAGAGCAAGATTTGCGGGATTTCAGTACCCTTGAAATAAATGTCAATGAAGAGGGGAATAATCCAAGTACTTCCACTGCTAATCTGCCAGTAAATGAAAGGCAAAGAGTACGCCAGTTATTGCAAACTGATTCAGAGGAGGGTAACAGTCAAAATATTCCTGAGTCAAGATCTGAACCCAGATCAGCAGTCACCAACGCAAGGCCTAGTAGGCGAAGGAGGCAAAGTCAATTTTATAGACGACGTCCAAGAACAGCAAACTTGGCCACAATTGAAGACGGGTCATGCACTGGCAGTGTTGTTGAGGACAAAATCTTGAAGATACAGCGCCTGCAAGGCAAAGATGTCAGAATAATTAAAGGCAAAATTGGACATATGTCTAAACAACTAGGTGGAATTCACAGCACTATGAATAGGATGGTTGAGGCTTTAAAAGAAGGCCATGAGACAACTGCTAAGAAACTTGACAGGATTGCTAAGTCTTTAGAATCAATGTGCACTGTAATGAAAATGCAACATAAGGAAAGTTTGAATAGGCACCTGAGGCTAATGACCAGCTTACATGGTCAGAATAGACAGTTGCCACGTATATCCAATTGTGCTGCCAAAATCAGCAAACAAAATGTTGTCATGCATGACAAATTAAATGATGTTTTGGGTGACATTTCAAGGGGAATGGTGAGAGGGAATGATGTAGTACAAGCTACAAACAGTTGTGAACCACCAGGGCTTTCTTTTTCAAATGTTAACAGTGTTGAGGGTCCACAAAATGTAGACCCACCAGAGTGTTCCAATTCTGGTACAAGACGTAGTAATAGGAATGTGAAAGATGGGAGCATATTGGTTTTGGAGAAAGGTAAAATTGCTGGGAAGGCTTTAGGTCTGCGAGGGCGTAAAAAGTAACATGAATTCTAATTTATAAAAAAGCATGACTATTTGAAAAATGTTGCATTTAACAACAGTTTGAAATTCACAAGATTTATTTCAATACAAACATGTCATGATTTAATTTAGTTATTTGTTGAAAAAGCTACTTTGCAAGCACTACATCTTATGTTTCATAAAATACATTTCTTTAAAAATAAAAAATAAAGACTTGTACCTTATTCAAAAATAATTTTGTGTAATCTCAGCTCTTCTTCTCCTTCCTTCTGCTGCTTCTGGTCCATGTTGTCTGGCTGGGGGTTGCTGTGGTTGATTGTGATTTGGTGGTAGGAGATCTTCTTCCAAATGGATGCCTCTCTCTGTTGCCATGTTGTGTAGCATTGCACAGACAGCAACTATTTTACAGCAAATTTTTGGATTATACTGCAAACTTCCACCAGTCTTATGCAGTATGCGGAACCTTGATTTTAAAACACCAAAGGTCCTCTCAATGACATTACGAGTTGATTTGTGAGCTTGATTGAAATGTTGCTCTTTTCTAGTTGCTGGGTTGAGGTATGGAGTCAAAATATAAGACCGGACACCATAGGCACTGTCACCTTTTTAAAAACATGGATATATAAATGTAATTTGCAAAGCATAGAAAATATTTGACTTTTCAAAAATGAATATAAATTGGTTTTTCATATTTACCTAGCAAATAACCATCTCCAAACTGTCCAGCAAGAAGTCTAGCATGTATTGCGCTGTGCTTAAAGATGTAAGAGTCATGGGTACTGCCAGGGTAACTAGCCACTATGTCAGTAATAATGGTATTTGCGTTACATATCACTTGAATATTAAGAGAGTGGAAAGATTTCCTGTTACGGAATATATACTCATTTTCTGAGGGCGGACATATAGGTACATGTGTCCCATCCACACAGCCTATTACATGCGGGAATTGTGCCAAACTATAAAAATCTACTTTGGTTATTAACAAATCCTGTTGAGTAGTAGGAAACTTAATATAATTCCTTATTGTTTGCAACATAGCATCCAAAAAAGCATTAAAAAATCTAGAAAGGGAGCTCTGGGAGACACCACCAGCAATGGCTACTACTCCCCCCTGAAAAGAACCAGAAGCTAGGAGGTGTAGAGAGCATAGGACTTGTACATGAGTAGGTATTGCTTTTGTCCTGCGAGTCTCCCTTTGCAAAATAGGATCTAAATCATTGATTAAATCTAAAATTAAATTACCAGTGAGCCGGTACCTATCATAAATCTCATCATCAGTTTGCCCAAGCAAGGTTATGCGTACTCTAAATATTCGCTCTTGGATCTGCCTTCTCCTCAATCCTGCTGCTACTCTCAATCTGTGGCGGCATGCCAAAAAGAATAGTGCTGCCATTGTGCAATGTTCCTGGAGGTTCTGTGAAGCCCAACAAAAGAGGGAACTTGAAAGACACCTGCCTTATATACTGTGGCTGTCAATCAACAAGGCACTTGTGATATGTGTTCTGCTTACAAGAGCAGTGCAAATGAATGTGAGTTTCAGAACTACACTTACACACCCAAATGTCTTTCAAATGTTAACATCAGCAATTCCTACGCAAAAATATTTTATGGTAGTAGCAGCATAAATGTATCAATACATATGTACAAGTTTGCCTACCAACATATCACAAAAACATCATTGTGTTGGGTTTTGAAGGAAAATCAGTACATACCTCCTGTTACATTATAATTTTTAACACACCATTGTGTGCATGTTTCAGGACACACACCATCAGCCTTTCACATATTTTTTGATATATGGCCTGTTTTACATCATGTAATACAATTTAGTAATTATGTAAGGCTACTTCCACTTCCATGAAGGCCCAACACAGCTGTTTTCATAAAGAAAACTAGTTTCCCAAAGTCTGCGAAAATTTAACACCAAGTCAGACTTCTTCTAATTTTTGGAAATGCAATTTGCGAATTGAAGTAAAATCGCAAAGTGGGATTTTTGATGCATTGGATGAAATCGCAAAAAAATGCGATTCGCATGGATTGCGAGACATTTAAGGAATCGCAAATGTACTTGCGATTTCTTAAAATGTGAAAACTACAAAAAGATTCATGCATCTCAAAGAGATAGATTGCATTCGCAAACGGGTGAATTATGCGATTCGCACCGATTGCGAATGCAATCTACTTTGATGCATGTGGGCCAAAAGGCATACTTTCTCGACCAACATCTAGCTTTCTGACGTCTGTTCAAAAATGAAAAATCCCCATAAACTTAAAATGGTGAAAACGTTTTTTAGGACCCCCTTTATTCTGACAGATTACCCCAAAACCTTCAATACAGCAGCTGCACCAAAAAAGGGGAAGTTTTGTGAAAATTTAGTGGAGATTTGTCAAGCCACGCCAAAGTTATTGCAAACACAACAGGTGATGGACCGAATGTGGATCAATGTCACACACTCAACCCAGTCCAAAGATCTGGGCCCATATCCATCGTTATTTTGCACTCCACACCACCCTGGGTTAGACAATGGCGATATGCAAATCAGCTCTGACCCTGTGCCCCATGGGAACAGTCCAGTCCGAACTACAAAAGCCATGTCCTTCCCAGAACGGAATCAAGCATCTGAGGACCGGACCGGTTTTGAGGTAACACCTCTCATCAGCCCGGCTAGCTTGACTCCAGTGGTGTGGAGTGCCTGGGACCCACGTCTGGGCATCCCCAGCGCACTTAGGGCGGAATATGCAAACACAACAGGTGATGGACCGAATGTGGATCAATGTCACACACTCAACTCA
Organism: Lissotriton vulgaris; assembly: GCF_964263255.1. Lineage (NCBI taxonomy): Eukaryota > Metazoa > Chordata > Amphibia > Caudata > Salamandridae > Lissotriton > Lissotriton vulgaris. The sequence goes on from NC_141687.1 coordinate 1,185,432,238, forward strand.
GTCCAAAGATCTGGGCCCAAATCCATCGTTATTTTGCACTCCACACCACCCTGGGTTAGACAATGGCGATATGCAAATCAGCTCTGACCCTGTGCCCCATGGGAACAGTCCAGTCCGAACTACAAAAGCCATGTCCTTCCCAGAACGGAATCAAGCATCCGAGGACCGGACCGGTTTCGAGGTAACACCTCTCATCAGCCCGGCTAGCTTGACTCCAGTGGTGTGGAGTGCCTGGGACCCACGTCTGGGCATCCCCAGCGCACTTAGGGCGGAATATGCAAACACAACAGGTGATGGACCGAATGTGGATCAATGTCACACACTCAACCCAGTCCAAAGATCTGGGCCTAAATCCATCGTTATTTTGCACTCCACACCACCCTGGGTTAGACAATGGCGATATGCAAATCAGCTCTGACCCTGTGCCCCATGGGAACAGTCCAGTCCGAACTACAAAAGCCATGTCCTTCCCAGAACGGAATCAAGCATCCGAGGACCGGACCGGTTTCGAGGTAACACCTCTCATCAGCCCGGCTAGCTTGACTCCAGTGGTGTGGAGTGCCTGGGACCCACGTCTGGGCATCCCCAGCGCACTTAGGGCGGAATATGCAAACACAACAGGTGATGGACCGAATGTGGATCAATGTCACACACTCAACCCAGTCCAAAGCCGGTCCGGTCCTCGGATGCTTGATTCCGTTCTGGGAAGGACATGGCTTTTGTAGTTCGGACTGGACTGTTCCCATGGGGCAACAGGGTCAGAGCTGATTTGCATATCGCCATTGTCTAACCCAGGGTGGTGTGGAGTGCAAAAAAACGATGGATTTGGGCCCAGATCTTTTGACTGGGGGAATGTGTGACATTGATCCACATTCGGTCCATCACTTGTTGTTTTTGCAATTGCCGCCCTAAGTGCGCTGGGGATGCCCAGACGTGGGTCCCAGGCACTCCACACCATTTGGAGTCAAGCTAGCCGGGCTGATGAGAGGTGTTACCTCGATACCGGTCCGGTCCTCGGATGCTTGATTCCGTTCTGGGAAGGACATGGCTTTTGTAGTTCGGACTGGACTGTTCCCATGGGGCAACAGGGTCAGAGCTGATTTGCATATCGCCATTGTCTAACCCAGGGTGGTGTGGAGTGCAAAAAAAGGATGGATTTGGGCCCAGATCTTTTGACTGGGGGAATGTGTGACATTGATCCACATTCGGTGCATCACTTGTTTTTACAATTGCCGCCCTAAGTGCGCTGGGGATGCCCAGACGTGGGTCCCAGGCACTCCACACCACTTGGAGTCAAGCTAGCCGGGCTGATGAGAGGTGCTACCTCGAAACCGGTCCGGTCCTCGGATGCTTGATTCCGTTCTGGGAAGGACATGGCTTTTGTAGTTCGGACTGGACTGTTCCCATGGGGCAACAGGGTCAGAGCTGATTTGCATATCGCCATTGTCTAACCCAGGGTGGTGTGGAGTGCAAAAAAACGATGGATTTGGGCCCTGATCTTTTGACTGGGGGAATGTGTGACATTGATCCACATTCGGTCCATCACTTGTTGTTTTTGCAAACGCCAAAGTTATTGGCAAAACTAAAAGTGCTTTTCCTATGAGAGTGTATGAGAAATTATCTCACACAAAGGGGGTTCCTGGTGGATTATTGTCCACACAATGTATATTGTACTAATCCACAACAAATGGACTTCTTCCATCAAGCAGCAATGCACCAGGAGGTGTGTTTGTAGAGTGGACGAGAAAGGAGGCGTGGCCATCGAAAACCTCTCAGCAAACCCACTGTGTGGGACTTGCTGGAGGTAACAGGAGGAGTAATTGGTTCCCAAGGACCCTCAATAGCAAGGTGGACCTCATCCCCCTACTAGTGGTGAACCAGGAGGTGCGTTTGCAGAGTGGTGGGTAAAGGTGGTATGGGACTGCTACGAGGTCTCAGCAGTCCTGCCGGGTGGAACTTACAGGAGGTAACAGGAGGGTAGTTGGCTCCCATCCTTGCTAAGAGGTCTTCGGAGGCCATGCCCCCTTTCTCCACCACCCTGCAAACAAGACTCATGGTGCACTACTGGTTGGGAGATGAAGTTTGATTTACTCCTGAGTAAATTACTGTCTTATCATCATTTCCCCTCATGACTTTTGATGTGATTAGATCCATTTTACAAACAACTGGCACTTATTATAATTTGTGTTACTTCCTATATTGATGGTTGGCAAGAAAATGCGTATAAGATTCCTGTTGTTTCTTTCGATTACTTCCTGAGTTATGGCTTAATTGAGATAGAACTTTCTTTTAAGCACATCTTGAGTTTTATTGTCTTTCTTACTTGAATGGTGAATTTTTAGCAGACTATAATTTTACCCATTTGTGGGCAGGTCTAATATTACTGGGGGTTTAATAGTTGGCAGTCTATCCATACTCTTTTGTAGGGTGACGCTATAATATCTACCAGAAACATTCAAATGATGGGAGATATATCGAGCATTTCATACTACTATTGGTTTAGTATAGAACATCAACCCCCACATGCATCATTGTTTCATTTTGCACTTCCTAATTTGCGATTTTTAGGGAATCGCAAATTAGGAAATGCAAAATAGGATGCATGTACATTTGTGCAAAATATTTGAGAATCTGTAAAAATCGCAATTTTTACCGATTCTCAAATATTATGCGAATTCCAAGGTGCGAATTCGCACTTCCCATTGTTTCCTATGGGCCAAAAGGCCCATAGGGATCAATGGGAAGGCTTTAACAAATTGCGATTTTCATTTTGAAAATCGCAATTTGTTAATGCATTTCATGGGTGCAGGGGGGGGTCCAAAGGACCCCCCCCTGCACCCCTGAAATGTATTTTTTCGCATCATGTTACACACACACATGTCCTAAGGACATGTGTGTCCGTAACATGACTGCTTAAAAAAAGCATTTTTAAGCATTTTTACACCTTTTTCCAAATTTACCGAGTGGTTCAACCACTCGGTAAATTTAACCCCCTAATTGCGAATTCGCAATTTGAAAAATATTCATGCATTACTTTTAAGAAATCGCATATTTGCGATTTCTTAAAAGCAAATGCAATTTTAGAAATCGCAAAAAAGATGCAAATTCTAAAATTGAATGATGCATTCCAAAAAGCTATTTTGGAGTCGCAAACGGCCGATTTTAAGGAATCGCACCGTTTGCGATTCCAAAATACTTTGATGCATGTGGGGGCTAATTCCTATCCTGTCATTAAATGATCAATCCAATCAAGTTTCGCTGAATTTTTAAATTCTACATTTGGGCTTTTTTACTTAGGAGCCAGTTCAGCAAATGGCATTCTGTCACATATTGTTCATAATCTAGACTTTCTTGCTCTCCTGTAATTGCCCATTCTCGGAGCTGCATTCAAATGTGATGATACTGAAGTCCAAAGATTATTCCTCAAAGTCCACTTGTTTTGCTTTAGAGGGTTTTATATATTACAGTTAACCTTGTGGGATTAGTGTCTCAACAATACTTATTATCGTTAGACGTATTTTAAGTGTTGCAGTACTAAAGTAAATAAGAAATGTGCAGTCACTACAAAGATATTAAATATATGTTGAGCACTGCCCTGGACATCTACCTCCTTGACCACCTTTCTCAGCTCCCAGGTTCCTGGAGCCCTAAACGGATACAAATTAGCAGAGAACATTAACCACAGGACTCCTAATTAATTGGTACACCTATAGTTAAAAACTAAATGATATAGCATATGTTAGAGCTTTTGTGCTAAACTTAAATGTTTGACAAACATCTTCTGTCTCCTGATTGGAAACTGATCTCCGGGCCTTCTCGGAGGGCCTAGAGTCCGAGAATTTCTGCACAACAAAACTTAATTTTTTTCCTGCAGGGACCCGAGTAAACAAACTCTCCCGCGGCGCATGACAATGAAAAATATTTCTCAGTCAAGTCATGTGAAAAACAAGATCAAACCATGATCATGCGTAGTTGGCCTCCTTGATTTGACCATGAGCAAAAAGCATAGCAAATTTCCAGATTTGCATAAACTAAAGCAAATATCAATAATCAGCCCGTGGCACTTTTACATTCTTTTTCTTGCCATGTAAAAATGGGTGCCCTTGGAAAGACACTCACATGTTTATAAGAAAATACTGCTGGCTATTAGTCAAGTTCCATCTTCCTTCTCTTTCTCCCTGCGTCCAAGGCACCAAATTAAATATATATGCAGGGCATGTGAATATTCCTCATCTTTAGTCCCAGGTCTTGGGATCTGTTACTTAGAGATGGAGTATGGTAGGCTGCCAACTTTTCCTGCAGGTGTGCATCTGTTGAGTGAAATGTGCACTGAGGTGTGCAAAGTGGAAAGGCAGGTTACGCGCTTCTATCAATCGTGAGAAAAGTTCAGTGATGCATTTGTTAGGCAAGTGAGTGGAGCCAAGAAGGCTTGTGCCAGCAATTGTTCTCTCTGTGTTCCTTTCATCAACATTTGTTTCCTGGGTAACAGTAACATGCATACAAAGTTCCAAAGGATGTTAGAGTCAACAGTGAGGTATGAATAACAAACTTAAAACAAGTGGTGGCGATGGGCTGCCTTTTGGGGGTTATCAATGAGCTACGTTTTGCTTCGAGTCCAGTCAAGCAGCATTAGCAGCTTAATGCAAAATACAACTGAGAGTCTTCAGGTCTGTCAAGGTTGGCCAGTGTGTGCTGAATAACCGATTTAAAGGGAACTATTGGCATGGGATAGGCCATGGTTGCCCCAAAGAATATCCAAGAGAGCTGTTTTGATGCACGATCTTCAAATAACAAAGAGCCTAACAAAGGATTCCCTTGTATATACATGTATCTCAGGTGCCCATACTATCAATCTGGCGTGGACTGGATCACCATGGACTGCCCTGAGATAAACCAAAAATGTTTTAATAATTGACTGTTCAGGTCAATGTGCTATAACAGCCGCATTGGTACGTACTCGCAGTGTGCCCTTGCCCCTTGGGTATACAATAACGTTTTCAGACACCTTTCCCACCGAATAGAAATCACACCTACAGTAACCACGGACCTTTGAGCATTTCTACATTTCCCCAAAACCTCTGCTTTGCGCGCTAAGGCCTTCCTGTTCTGTGATAGCAAAGGGATGAACGCCAACAGGTTAAACAGCGACAGTCCCCTCACGGTCAGGGTTCTTGTTGGCAAAGCGAGGGTGGCCAGAACAGCCAACAAAGGTGCAAAGATACATGCCTTTACAGAGATTTGTGAGCCAATGGCTGTCTATGTGATGCACGAGGGCAATCTACTGTCACTGAAGACAATTCAGCACAATGCCAGCAAGATTATCGACTGTTTGACCCCAGTAATATCACAGGTCTGACCCTCTAGCCTCACTGCAGCCTCGGACATACTACTCAAGGGCTTTGGGAAAGGGAAGGAGTGGACCCTACAAAAAATAAAAGAGCCTGAGAGACACGTTTTCCTTCTCTTCCTGCTGCCACCGTCATGATCGCGGAGCCCAGGAATAGCCTCGTCACTGCCAAGGGTACCAAAAGGCAAGCAAAAGGTAGAAGCTCCTACCTCTACTAACATCTAATTGTCAATACTGATCGCCAAGCAGATTAAGCAAAACTTGAATTTATAAAATCCTAGAAAAGAACAAAAATCCCTTGCTGAAGAATCACTAAGCATTTAAGAAAATGTCTGACAGATTAAGCATGTATTAGTGACGAACGTCCACCATTAGAGGTCGACAAAACAAAGGTTTTCTTTCTTGTTTTAAGTGTGCACGTGTGCTGTTTGTAGCAGTTTATAAGCATGTGTCTTTCTATCCCGATTTGTGCATTTTAGGTACTGACATCATTTTACTAAAAACACAGGGACCCGACCAGCCCACACAGGGCACTGAGCAATCGAGTCCAATAAGAAAGCAGTCTTTTCCATGGCTCCTCGAAGGCTTATGTTCTCTGAAAAAATATCAGGGTGTTTAGGGAAAGAGTAGGGTCACAGGTATAACTCAGTACTCCTCAACGAGAGTCCTATCCTCATACGAGGTGTATGCACTGGATGTCTGGCTCTAAGGTTCTTGACAATTCCTGACAGCGGGGAGGGTGGACACAATCGATTGTATATCTGTACTGTGCACTGTACTTGACAAAAGACTCAACCTAATCTCACACATCAACTCCATGGCCAAGAGCGCACAATATCAACTGCGACTTTTATGGGGGATTCATCGGTTCTTCTCGGAGAATGACCTAAAAACCTTGGTCCAATCACTAGTTCTCTCTAGACTTGACTATTGTAATTCTCTTCTGACTGGCCTTCCCAAATTTCACCTCTCCCCCCTCAAATCCGTCCTCCATTCAGCAGCTCGCTTCATTTCAGGGCCCAAACGAAGGGACCACATCACTCCTATCCTGTCTTCTCTCCGATGGCTTCCCATCGAGGCTAGAGCTATCTACAAAACAGCGTGCATCACCCACAAAGCTTTGCACTCTTCCTCCCCTCGCTTTCTGGCGAATAAACTCAAACTGTCTGGAGGGTCAAGACCTTCTCGGAATGCGGAAAAATTCATTCTTGAACCCCCATCCTTCAAAAGAGAAAAATCGTTGGCACAATCGTTCTCAGGTAATGCTGTGAGAATCTGGAACTCGCTTCCTCCTTCGCTCCGTGCTATCACCTCCATCCAGATCTTCAAAGCGGACCTCAAATCTCTTTTATTCCAAAGACACTTTCAGAACTAATTCCCTCCTTCTCACACCCTGCCAGGAAGTTCTTTAGTCATTGCACACTGAGTTGTACCTTGAGCCTTACATCACCAAGGGAAATGAGTCATCCCACATTCACCAGCAATCGGCCATGAAAATACGCTTTACTCGCCATCCCTTTCTTTTTTTCTGAAAGCTTTCCATTTCTCAGTGTTCGTAACAGTGAAGCTCTGGTAAAAATGAAGGATGAGGGTCACTTAGTACTGTCACCTGAAGTTTTGAAAAATAATCGATTAGTAGATTTTGTTTGTGAAGATGTTAGAGTACCATCTTTCTCATCTGCCCCTTCACCTGCGTGCTCATAAACCCCTAAAACAAATACGGATCTGATAGTGACGTTGAGAAATTATTTTAGAGCATGGGTACTCACAAACATTTACCCGAGGGCTGCAAAGTACTGTCTGTGGCGTGCCCGAGGGTCGCACGGATGCCAACAATGGGAGGATCAGGGTGATGAAAGTTGGGCGTAGGGGGATGTGAAGCAGATGGATGGTGTGGACAACAAACCGAGTCTTCACGCGACTTCCGTCTACCACCTAGGCTTTATTCTCATGTATCAAGAATAAAAGTTAAAGCATTACCTTTTAATGTAAAACGTGTGAACAAAAGAGATACTCCTTTTGAAGATTTGTTTGGTCCTAGGCAATTTGTTAATTTACCTTTGTCTCTTATTTCTTCATTAACACATATGGGAGCTCCTTAAAACACATGAGGAATAGGATATGTACAGTACAAAATCTTCTTATGTTTTATTTAATAAACTATAATGGTGTTCCAATTACCTAACAACCAAGGCTACACACATGTTGCACCTGTCAAATGACTTCCCTCTTGATTCACTAACAGCATTCTTTTCAGAATGAGGGGAGGCATGAAAGTTTCCAAGATCATATTTGAAAACTATCACTGCTAATAAATGCCTCTCAATGCAGTGACAATCTGATTTACTAAGTTAATACTCTCATACATGTTAAAAAAAGCACTTGTTTGCAGAGTTTAAAACTAAAGGTGTCTTTGAAACTAAAGGTGTTCCTAAAGATAATTTGTGTAGGGCACTTTCTTTTCTTCATTATGGTTACTTTAGCTAATATGGAAAAATGTGTACAGAAAATATGCCCTTTTGTTTTGCAGCTTTTTGAATTTTCCTGCTCTGTTAAGTGAACAGCAGCTCAGTGTCACTGTTGACCAGGGGGCCACAAGTAAGGATCTGGAGGGCCGCACGAGACCCCGGGCTATACTTTGAGTATCCCTGGTGTAGAGCAGTCCCCTGATGCATTAATACTCTGTAAGTCCTAAAACACCCCTCGTTCCAATAGAAACATGTTGTGGTTTGTTTTATCAGTCACAGAAATTAACCTATTCAGTACCACTGAGCCACAAAAGACATATAGAGCCAGGAGTAGTAGTGCCCTTCAAAACTGTTGTGTTGCTGAAAAAATGCAATCATAATTCTCTAGCCAGGCAAATACTTCCAATACAAGTTCTACCCACCCCAAACAAATAGTGTTCAATAATGCTTATCAGCAACAGGCTAATACCCCAAGCACCATGACGAGTATCCTAGGGATAAACATAAAAGATATTGGACCTAAGTCGCATAAACGTATTTGTGCACTCACAGTCGTACTACTACCGGTGAAATTTATTACTTTTCCCAATTCACAAACATTGGCAATAGTAGCCCTGAACAACTAAGCCGCTCACAGTCATGTGATGTTTCACAAATTGTTTCCCAAAAGTGGAGTTGCACGCACAGCTTCATTCAATTCAATTCAATATGTTTATTAAGAATTTGGATCTCTAATGAGGTCCACTTAAGACGTACATAGATAATCATATAAAAGAAAAACCCAGGAATAAATATAAACACTTCATAAAAAACATTATATACAGATCTAAATCATCAAGAGACATCAAAGATTTCCAAAATCCACTCTAGGGGATTCTTTAGGCAGCATTGGGGCCCTCCAATAAAGGGAAGCAAAAAATGACACAATGTACAATTCAAAACCGTGTGCAATTTTTATAGAATAACAAAAAAAATGCAATGTTATCCAATGGCCAATTATTAAAAATAAATCATAAAGCAGCAACAACGGCAGATTATTAAATAAAGTGCATCATATGGCCGCTACAGCATAGCAGCAATCGTAAAGTTACATCCTATACTGGAACGGTAAAGGATAAAATCTTGATAAGAATAAATACAATTTAGAAAATTATCATACCATAGATATTTGGATTATGAGTGGAGAAGGCAGCATTGCGGTCAGCCTTTACAGAAAACACACAGCTAAAAATACGATCTTACAGCATTCCAGCTATCACCCACCACGCCAAAAAGATTCAATCCCCTTTGGTGAATTCCTGAGAATTAAGCGCAATTGTACCAACATGCGTTTTCATGATACATGCAGAGCAACTTAAAAAGAGGCTATTTCTCATAGAATACCCCAAACGACTGATTAGAAAATCTAATAAACGTGCCAAATACTAAAACAGAGACAGTCTGATTAGTGGAAGAGAAAAACAACCTTTAGAAAGGTTTGTCTGTGTTGTTAACCATTCCAGCTACAATAACAAAATACAACAGATTTTACATAGGAACTGGAAGATCCTCAACACTAATGAAGACAGTATGGCACTCAAGAAACCGATTGTGGGATTTAGAAGGAGTTTTAATTTAAGAGATAAGCTAGTACATAGCAGAATAAAACTACCAACAAAAATCGGGGAGCACAGCACCATGGATGGGCTTCCACCGATCCTAGACAACCACAGATGTGGTACCTGCCATGCTTGTCCAACAGCTATCACCACTGAAATGTGGTCCTATGGCACTAAATCAGGTAATCTGAGAAGCCACACAAACTGAAGAAGAAGCAATATAGTGTACCTGATTCTCTGCCCCTGTGGACTTGGTTACATGGGGGAGACAGGTAGAGAATTTCGTTCAGGCTGTCAGAGCACAAGTCGGCTAGCAGGATGCATAAAACACAAGCTCCTATGGTAAAAAACCATATGGAAAACAGTCACAGTGAGCATGAACTTAAATGGCTCATCCTAGAGAAAATCACCTCCAAACCTGGTTGCGACACAGAAAAAGTGAGAAAAAAATGGAAAACCTTTTGGATTTTCCATTGTGACACTGTGCGAGAGGCTTAAATGAGGAGATCACGTGGATAATTACATAAATGCTCCAGTTTGGGGTGCTCACAAACTCCTATATATAAAGCTATTAGTGAAGCAATCTCAAGCACCAATAGTAGCTATTCTTGAGTTTGAACACATAGAGAACTTATATGTTACTGGATAGGAGCACCATACAGAAAATAGAGTCATTATACCAACTACTTTTTATGTCTTCAAGTCATCATTAGTCTTTTAAATTGATAATAAGAAGCACCACTCAGTTTTCCTATAGAGCTACACAAACTGTCTTATATAAAAAAGAATCAGGTGTAGCTTGCTTTTCTACATACATTTTATATACACTAGCTAGGGGAGGACCTTATGACATCCAATGTACTAGTTTAGGTAACTTTCTCCCCGCAATAGAAGAATAGTTAATGGAGAACTCTATACTTAGAAAGCATGTAAACAGCATCGTAATACTGATAGGTGGGCTTGCAATATATGACTAATTTCATGCATATACAAGCACAACCTTGCTCTTCACATATTCCGACTCTCTTAATCTTTATATATGTAGAAATACATTGTGGGTGCAATTCTAGGCAGTATTTTAGCGACTTAACCAACTCTAAGATGGCCGCCAATGACGTTCTCATCTCAATGGGCCAGATACATGACATTCGGGACTACAAGGGCAAATAGGCAGAATTACTTCGCAGTAAGCCACACATCACATACTTAGAACAGTAATATAGCCCATTCAAATATGGCAGCCGTACTTCGGTTTAACCCCATAGGCCCCCTTAGATATTGCGAGATTTGCGATGGCGAGAGTAATCATACTTTATAAATGCATTGCGGGGAAACAGAAATCTTTCCCCGAACTCGCACTACTGACGAGATTGGTATCTGCGCCAGAAGGAAAAACGTAAGGTCAACGCTGCCGTTCCCTAGCGTTAATATCAGTCAGCATATTAGTCGGCTCTTTTTACCCCTGGGTATGTTTTTTTCTTAACTACTAACTATATACTAATTGTCAGCTTAACGTCAATTTGCTTTCATTTTGCTGTAACTGACCTAGTAGGTACAGAATAACAGAAGTCTATGTGCGTACTAGACAAGGAATATGTTGTCATGCTTCAGTGTCATCACCGACCTGAATGCCAGCCATTCCGATATACTCTAGGGGAGGTCCAAATGCAACTGACCATATTTTCAGCCTAGGTTGTAATTATACTTTGACTATACCTAGTGGTCATTGAACCACATGTAACTGCACGATGGAGGAACAACCTAATGAAACTACCAAGGTTATCATTCACTTTAAGAACACTAAACCACTGTAAGATGATGGTCCATCGGCAATCGCATCATGCACAGCACTTACATATAAATCTAAGGGACTTTGTACTTGGTTAGGTCAAACAATCTATTAGTGAGCACTTCTAACGGAACCCAATATTAGATGGTGGTGGCACCTTTGCCAGGCTGCCCCGGGCCACTGAAGGGGGCCACCTAAGAGGGCGGCCACCCTTAGTGCCTCATGATGGCACAAACCCCAAGGAGCGGTCTAGTGTCTGGGACCTGGAGGGTCCCCAGTGATGTCACTTTCAGCGGGGGAAGGGCGGGCCGAGGGTATATGGCCTGGGGTCACGGGCCTGGCACCCTCATTGATCCCTGGTCGGCCTCGTGGACGGATCCTCCCTCTCGTGCTCTAACTTGGCAAGCTCCCATCTCAATTGCCTCTCCTCCCTCCTATCCTCATATTCTTCTGACGATCCACTCCTTCTAGATCCACTACTGCCTGCCCTGGAACATCTTCCTGCCAACACATTTTCAGTAACATCAATACCCAGTAGGTCAAGCTCTTCTTGGGTGGCCGCTTCCCCTGGTGTGCCCTGCCCCTCCTGTTCCCCATCCCCTCTCCCCTCTGGGTGGGCTCCTACCCATGCCCTCAAGGCGGTACGGAGTTCCTCCTTTGCGGCTCTCCGCCCAACCGGCACCCCCATCCCCTGACAAAATTCCATTACCTGCACCACCGTATACTCTTCATGGTTGGCCAGCTGGAACTCCATTTTGACAGGTGGGGACCCAGATAAATTAGAGGAAGGATACTAGGATTTAGGTAACAGGGTTAGGTCAAAACAGGTTTCTATACACTCAGGTTAGACAGTGAGGGTCATTTGAGTAGGCTTGCATGCAACAATAGGTGTCTAGTTTAATTGCAGTGCACTCTGTCCCACCGGAGGGTGCTGTATAGTCACAGGTCCTGAATCCCACTGCTTGCCACCAAATATAGGAACTGGGGTCACCAGTTCCCCGGGGGTAGCCTTGCTCGAGCGGGTAGGCACCCGAAGCTTAGGTGTAAAGTGACTACACAGCACACTCATCCGCTGAAACAATGAATGCACGCAAAGACTGAGACCACACCAGTATGGTTGATTCAAATAAATACGTTTTATCTAAGATCAAGATCAGGGTAATCAAAAATCACAGTCGTATTGACATATTTCCTTTCCTTAGAAACACATGTTTTGCATTACCAGGCCATAAAAACTTAAATAAATAAATATTAAATATTAAATAACGGTAGGCCTGGCAACAGCCCTGCTCCTAGTCAGCACCTGTAAGAAATTCCTTAGAAAGACATTTAAATAACATTCCATGAATTAGGAATAATCGGATCTCTACATACCAGGCCACATCTTGTTAGACAAGAGGAAACATTTCACCAAGTAATTATAAACATTGCATCAGGGATGAACAACCTTCCAGTAAGTAGAAGTGAACCATTGCCTTAGGTAAAATTAATCAGGAATAAACATTTCAACAGGCCAGAAATATTCATAACCCTCTGGGCCAGCACAAGGCAAGCATGAACAATCCGTTCCCCAACAGGGGCTTTTTCCAACCAACGCAGGCCTCAAGGGAGTCCTGCAGGGCTCTGGCCCAGGCCCGGGAACCAATCAGGTGAGAGGCACGAAAGGAGGCTCTACCACAGTGGCCAATCAGGCAGGTGCTCTCTTCCCCCAACATGGCTGCCACTGACCCCTGCTACCGCAGCGTGGTCTTGTTAGACGCACTCTAGGGATGAACCCGTGAGGAACTTTCTAGCGCACCTCTTTCCCGCGAGGAGCTGTAAAGATCGAGCGCTGTGGGCACTGTGAAACCCCCCTCCCGACTGGCATCTGTTCCGGTGGCCCCCAACGCCAGGAGAGGGCTGCCGCCGTGCTGTTGCGGGCCGTGCCCGGCCCGAGCGTGAAGAGTCCCCGCGGCGGCCCCCGGAGCCTAGGGGAAGGCCGGCGCGAACTGCAAGCTGGCCGCTGTGAATTCCAGTCAGGCCGCCACTACTCCAGAGCGGGCCGCGCTAGGCCTGACGAAGCCGACAACCAGCCCCATGTGACTGGGGGCTCAGACCACGCCCCTATTAGGCGCCGCGCAGCGATAGGCTGAAGCTGCCGCGCCCTCCAGTACTGCCTGCTGATTGGCCGCTGTGGCAGAGCCTCGTTTCGCGCCTCGCACCTGATTGGTTACCGGGCCGCCCGCGTCATCACGGACCCGGGAACAGGTCACCACCTCACCGGAGGGCTCGGGGAAGACCGAGGGCCCTCCCCACTACGAGACACCATCGCAAGGGGCCCTGAAAGGCCCGAAGACCAAGGTAAACCCCCCCTCGGAGGAGGGCGGAAGGCCGGAGGAGGCCCGAGTTCGCCCCTCCCCTGAGGAAGACTGTTGCTGGGCCCCGTTGGCCCCAATTGGCCTGGTGATATACTGGACCTGGGCCAGAGCCCTGCAGGACTCCCTTGAGGCCTGCGTTGGTTGGAAATAGGCCCTGTTGGGGAACGGATTGTTCACGCTTGCCTTGTGCTGGCCCAGAGGGTTATGATTATTTCTGACCTGATGAAATGTTTATTCCTGATTAATTTTACCTAAGGCAATAATTCACTTCTACTTACTGGAAGGTTATTCATCTCTGATGCAATGTTTATAATTACTTGGTGAAATGTTTCCTCTTGTCTAACAAGATGTGGCCTGGTATGTAGAGATCCGATTATTCCTAGTTCATGGAATGTTATTTAAATGTCTTTCTAAGGAATTTCTTGCAGGTGCTGACTAGGAGCAGGGCTGTTGCCAGGCCTACCATTTTTAATATTTAATATTTATTTATTTAAGTATTTATGGCCGAGTAATGCAAAACATGTGCTTCTAAGGGAAGGAAATAAGTCAATACTACTGTGATTTTTGATTACCCTGATCTTGATCTTAGATAAAACTTATTTATTTGAATCAACCATACTGGTGTGGTCTCAGTCTTTGCGTACATTCATTGTTTCAGCGGATGAGTGTGCTGTGTATTCACTTTACACCTAAGCTTCGGGTGCCTACCCACTCGAGCCAGGCTACCCCCGGGGAACTAGTGACCCCAGTTCCAACAAGAGGACATATCCTTGCTTGAGCCGAGGGAGGCCTCTGAATGAACAGGCTGTAGGTCACTAGGTCTATAGGGCCACTCACTCCTCTTTTGAAGCAGCTCTCTTTTCAGCAACTTTTGCGCTGGCTTTCTTTGGTGCATTTAGAATGGGGGAGCTAGTTGCGAGTTCCAAACAGGACACATTAGGAGTAGCCTTGTGCAGATGGGATGCTGTCCTGACAGGTGAGGTCCTGAATCTAAGGTTGAGGAGATCTAAAACGGACCGGGAAGGGGCAGGAAAAGTTATATTGTTAAACAGGTTGGAAGTTGCCAAGTACTGCCCAGTGCGCCTAGTTGTGAGATACCTGGCGCTGCGCCCCCCCTGGTGAGGGTTACCTCCTGATGCATGCTGATGGGACACCTTTCACCAAATACCAAGTACAGCGCATAATGGAGGTGTGTTTGGAATTCTCAAGCAACAAGTTCCAGGGCAAGCGCTTTTGCAGCCACTCCTTTAGAATTGGGGCAGCAACCACGGCTTTCCAGGCAGGCTTGTCAGTGGAACACAGAAAACAAGTGGGGCGTTGGGAGTCAAGTTGCTACAAGAATTACATACGTTCTTAAGAGGCAGGTTTAGGCACGGACCTCGAATTTTGATGTGCCGTTGTTGTGCGACCTGGAGTCGGTGTAATCATGTTTGCAAGGTTTGAAGGATTTGGTTGGTGTACATAATAAAAAATGTGTAAAACATCTACCTGGGGTGCAGGGGCCTGCTGCACATGATGAGGAGCACTTTGTGCGATTTGAGCAACTTGCTGGGCACTTGTGAGTTATGGTGGTCCGAAATTACCCTGAGGCTATCTTGGCGGGGCGCAAGGTCAGGGGAGGCGATGGAGACCTCACGCAGGCGGGTGAACAGCGCAATGCACAAATTCTCGAGCAAAGAGGATTTGGTTTTGTCAGACATGGGTTGCTACGTGCAAAAGGCACAGGGTGCTTTGAAGAAGATGGCATACACCTATCCAAAGTGGGGATGAAACTCTTCCTGTTAGATTTAGCGGAAGCGTTGGTAGCGGCAGTTTGTAAATAAAAGAACACTAGAAGGTGGGGGGGCTCTGGGGCAGCAGGGGCCCAACCCAGAGCCATGGCGGAGTTACAGGACGATCCAATGCTGGAAGGTACAGAAGGGTACCCTCTACAGGAGCACAGTAAGGGTGCGAGAGCCAATTATCCCCAGGGAGATCCTCGTGGGATCCTGGAGGAGTGACGGCACCCTGTTAGTCCTTCGGGCGGTTGTGGACCTGAGCAACCGGGGGTTGCCTGCAACGCTCCGCCCCCCGTAGTGGGGAGGTGCGTGAGTAAGGGATGGACTGGAGGTCTGCCGGGGAGGGGCTAGCCCTTCACCCAATATTGACAACACCCCGCGGTTTACACCACAGGGGGTTTATGGTTCATCAGGTGGGCAGGTGGCAAGGGGCGAGGGGCGGCCTGACCCTGGATCGCCCGTGAGATAATCCAACATGTTGGCATAATGTTTATGCAAATAAAGTTGCAACAACTTTCTCCAACAAAACATTGTGTGGTGTCTGTTATTATGGGAAATTGTTGTGAACGGGCTGGGGTATGGGCCGATGTTGGCACTAAGACCACTCATATAGGCCGTTCCATGCATAACGCAGGTCTTTTGCTGATAACAGAAGTTACCGACTGGGGGTCTGCCTTACAAATCAAATTTGAGCATTCTTACTAACCCACCTTGAAATTACAGCTGTACCTATAGATATCCACATAGGCCAGCTTACTACATCATAAGATTGTAGTTAATGACAGGCTTCCTCAGTTTAATAGAATGACGGCCGGCGCGACGTATAGATTCTCTGCATCAGCTCAAACTATGACTATAGAGTCAACATGAGCAGGATTATGTGCAGAAACATACTAGGAAGACACAGCTATGTTTTCACGCCTGAAGAGCAAAGTATGTACACCTTCCGCAGAGCACCTTTATATAACAGTTATCCCAGTGATACGCTTAGTACATAATGGAGCACTTTCTGCTAAACATAAAAACCAACACAAGGAGAAGAGAAATCATATTAGCCCCATTTCTGCCCTAGCTTAACATGCATCTATGTAATACCCTTAGTACACTTTGGAGCAAATTCTGCTAAGCATAAAAGCCACAGGGAGGAGAATAGAAACCATCTGAGCTCCAACCTAACTCTATCTTAAGATTTTTTAGCTTGGGAAAAAAGTTTTTTTTTCTGTCTTCCTAATATTGGGTTATATCTAGCAATTCTGGACAAACTCACAGATGATTCTTTCTGCCTTCCCTAAACAGTATCGCTCTTCAAAGGACCCACAAAGCCTTTAGAAGAAGGAATGAATGGGCAAATATGTGCTTACTATACAACTGACCTTTCTGAAATGATCCCAGTTACAGAATTTCGTGGACTTTCATAGAAAAGAGCTTTTCGTTCCACTTGGAGTAAACCATTCTTTAAATAAGAGAGATTTGACCACTACTGCTAATTAGATCCCCCTTAAAATGACATATAGCATTCTTACCCACAGAATTCCTGGAATGGATTGGCGACCTGCAGGCGTTGCAATATTGGATCAGTTAGTTTGCACATAAATCCACAGGTATTTCCTAGGTGCATATATATTGCTGACCCTTCTGCTGGGTTTTAGAATTTCTAGTTGTGGAACTCACTGCCACTGTCTTCAATGATCTTTCTAACACTTAGGTGCCTGTTAGAATTGGGATCTCTGGTTGGCTAAGGCTCGCGCCAAAGTCAAGCAGGGACCTCCACTCTAGTCAGGGAGTTACACGCCAAAGATAACCCCTGGTCAACCCCTCAGTAGCTTGGCACGAGCAGTCAGGCTTATCCCGGAGGCCATGTGTAAAGCATTTGCGCATGCACACAGCAACAACATTCCAGGCACACTACAAAAGGAACTCCACACAAGGTTATATCAAAAATAACCTTTGTATTCTCATAACACATTAGTATAGTACTTACATAATATACATGGTGCCACTTGGCACTAGGTCATATCTACAAGGGATTATATACACCTGACAGGGCCCACTGGACCACTCTCAGAACCATCACAAAGCAAATTTAGTAAAAGTAATACATATCATAAACATACAACCAGTAATCACTGGTAACCACTGTACTCAGCATCAGCCTGACAGTATCACATTCTGTGCCAACCCCACCAGCATGAGCACATTACGCCATCATTTCATAAGGCTAAACGCATTAGACCCTAACCTCCTCAGCATACTCACATTAGGGGCATAAATCACAGTGGAACATAACCTCCCAAGCATAAAACATATTATGCAAATAACCTCATACTTAAACCACAGTTAGAGGCATCAAACAGGGTGCGTAAATCATACTACATGAATCACATTTCCTCGCACCACATAAGTCTCATTAGGGCACATAGTTTCCTAATAAACACCCTAGTAGAGGCATTAATCACATTAGGGCCTGGCGCCCTACAAACCTCAAAAGTCCACCTGGCCAGCTGGCCATCTCCAAAGGGGCTACAAACACCCTGTGTCCAGAATGTCAGGGCTGCTGCCTAGCAGCGGAATCCAAAGTGTGTCACTGCGCAAACCTAAACGTAGCAGCTGCCCACTACTTGCTGGGCAGCTGTGAAACTCCCTGGCAATCACTGTGCATCAAGTCCCTCTCAGGGACTCTCTCTCAATTGTGCCAAGTTCGTTGCACTTTGCATAAAGAAGGGGGGCCCTGCACCTCGGTGCCCTCTGGACCCTCTAGTGGCAATAAATCACATGCCTCCATCGTTGGGGTGGCCCACTCTCTGGCGGGACCGCCCAGGCACTGACAATGCACCTTGATATGCTCCAGAGCCTATGTGGCCCTCAGGGGCTCTCTTAATCCTAGCAAAACTGCCCTCAAGCGTTAGAGCGCACTGGCTTTTAAAACACAACATGCCCCTTCGTAAGAGCTATAGCGAAATACAGCCATGTCCCCTGCCCAGCCCTCACTCATCAGGCTCACTGGCTCAGGATTATCTTGCTCTCCTTCTCCTAGCCAGCGGGCTGGGCTCTCTCACTCATGAGAGCCTCACTGGGGGATCCGCCTGCACTCCTCTCACGGCGCGGGGCTTCCCTTCACTCCTGGGAGCCCTGCGCTGATGTCAGCCGACTCGGCTGCCTTTACTCTTCACCTGGGCTCCTCCTGGGACCCGGGACTTCTCTTTTGTGCTCCGAGAGGCGGGGTTGGCTCCGGTTCTCCCTCGCTCCGCACACCGGGGCTCCCATTGGCTCATGGGAGCCCCGCACCAACACAGCCGCAACTTCCGGTCCTGCCGCTAGCCCCACCCACGTCGCAACAAGGGTTGCCTGACTTCCGGGTCGCATTTGGCAGAAGCCCAGTGATTTCACTCGGCGACTTCTCCTCCGCAATACGGGGTAGGCTCTCGTTTTCGCATAAAGATATCGGAGGAGTGGGCACCCACCATGACAGCAAATAAGCCGGGTGGGCTCCCGCAAAATACCTCCAAATGCGGGTGGGATCCCGCCTCACTACTGCTGCACGGGGGAATCCCTACAATAGGGATTCCCTCTCTCTCTCTCTCTCTCTCTCTCTCTCTCTGCAGCACCGTGCTGTAAGGCCAGTGTGCTCTTCTCCCCAGAACAATTGATATAGCGCTCATGAGGTGCTAGGAGCCACAGCTCCTTGGTAAAAGGTCCGTTAGTAAAAAGCATAAGTCCAGCAAGAAGTTCCTCCAGGGCTCAAGGCCAATGCAGAGCCCAGGAAGACAAGCCCTCATGGCAGCCCCCCCTGGGCCCCAGCAGCAGCACGTCCCAGCAGGATCAGCAACAAATACAGCACACCTTCATGGGGTCAGAGCCCCTATATTTATATTAGTAAATCCCTGTGTGTCACAGCACAGGGCTTGGGTATACCAATAAGAACTGGTTTAGGGGGCATTAGGAGCACTTTGTTTTGCCCTGCTCCTCTCCCCTTTGTCAGGTGGGGGCTCAGTGATCAGACACACCACAGGGAGAGGAGCCAGCATTGTAGTAGGTTAGCACCATACTATTCAGAGTCAGGGGATTTCTCCTCCCACCACTCTCAGCTCAGGTGTCCCATTCAGCCTAGCGGACTCACCCTGCTCCTCCTGGAGCCACCCACACCTCTCAGCTACTGTCAATCACAAGCCATACATGCAGTTCACATCAGGCAGGCAGACACATAGCACACAGAAATGATAACTTCTAAAAGTGGCATTTCTCAACCACTCACCATAAATCTGTGCACACCATTGCGCAGCATTTAGTCTCACGAGTTCAGACATACGAAACTCGCCCCTGCACTCCTCTCATACCAGGAATTACCATGGACACACATGTCCCCAATGCATTTCTATGGGTAGGGCAGGCCAATCTCACCACACGCACTCAGAGAGCGCACGCACTTTACACTGGGCCACACTGCTAAAGTGCCCAGAGACCTAAAATCACCAACACCAGGTTACAGAAAAAGGCTAGGAGAATGCGAAAAGTTTCGGGGTGAACCTGTCAAAAGGGCCAAGTCCAACAGTGGCGTCTCTGTATCATGTCAAAATCTCTACTTTTTCTCTCTTTCTACACTGCACAAGTTGGCACTTTTTCCATTCTGTGGCATGTTACTCACCATTGTGGGAGTTTAAGGGACATCACCTTGTAGTCATGCATCAGTATGAGTAAAGATGTAAAGTTTTTCTAAATAAAAATATTAAATTATCTTCTTTGCCACCACCCCTATAGTTATAAAAAATGTTTTATTTTCAGACATCCCACGTCTCTATATAGAGGTTCAATACATCTTGGTCCTGAGGAAGGTGGTCTTACCACTGAAAAGCGCGTAGACCATAACTGTTTTTGAGAAGTGGCCCCTGGGAGCCTAATCCACTGAGATGGGTGTTTTGGAAAAAATTTCACCTGTTCTCCTACAACTATCTTGGGACCCTTCACAGGGTCGAAACTCTCTTCCCTTGTATGCTGTGTGTGTAGTGTGGAACTATATGAATGTGGTTTGAATGAGTGTGAATATTGGTAATACATGATGAGATTCAGTTTCAATTTCTGTTTTGGGATGTCTAACTTTACATATTATTGTGTGATATTTAAAAGAAATTACTTTTTAAAACTTAATACAAGTTGTCACACGCATATGTATTTTTGTAATAACTTTTAGTGATATGTGTGTATATAAAAACATTATACAAAAATAATCAAACGCATAATAAAAGTTATTAGATTTATCAAGAAAAGTCTAATTGATACAAAAAAATGTTTTGAAATGTGTTAAGGTGGCTAAATACATCGTGGGTGTTGTGGCATCTTGGAACCTTATAGGTCTGTTGTCAAAATAAATAGGTCGGCACAAAGGTTCCTTCTCCTCATATAATAGCAGCACCATATACTTTATATACAGTTCATCACAATCAATCAATCAATCAATCAATCATAGCATTTGTATAGCGCGCTACTCACCCGGAGGGTCTCAAGGCGCTAGGGGGGGGGGGGTCTGCTACTGCTCGAACAGCCAGGTCTTGAGCTGCTTCCTGAAGGCGAGGTGGTCCTGGGTCAGGCGGAGGTGGGTCGGGAGGGAGTTCCAGGTCCTGGTGGCGAGGTAGGAGAAGGACCTTCCCCCTGTGGTGGCTCTTCGGATGCGGGGGACGGCGGCGAGGGCGTGGCCAGTCGATCGAAGCTGGCGTTTGGGAGCGTAGAAGTTGAGGCGGCTGTTGAGGTATCCTGGTCCTTGGTTGTGAAGGGCTTTGTGTGCGTGGGTGAGGAGACGGAAGGTGATTATTTTGTTGACCGGGAGCCAGTGTAGGTCTCTCAGGTGTCCGGAGATGTGGTTGCGACGGGGGATGTCCAGGATGAGTCATGCCGAGGCGTTCTGGATCCTCTGGAGTCTCTTCTGGAGTTTGGCGGTGGTACCGGCGTAGAGGGAGTTGCCGTAGTCCAGTCGGCTGATGACGAGGGCCTGGGTGACCGTCTTCCTGGTCTCGGTGGGGATCCACCGGAAGATCTTGCGTAGCATGCATAGGATGTTAAAGCACGACGAGGAGACGGCGTTGACTTGTCTGGTCATGGAGAGGGAGGAGTCCAGGATCTAGCCCAGGTTGCGTGCGTGGTCTGTTGGTTTGGGTGTGCTGCCTAGGGCGGGGGTCCACCGGGTGTCGTCCCAGGCGGAGGGTGAGGATCCCAGGATGAGGACTTCCGTCT